>NW_027266266.1:602500-1802500 GCF_022045235.1 Haliotis cracherodii
ATCACTATTGAACGAATTGCCGTGAATTGTGCATGCGTACGCACCGATAGACGGTTGACTGTGTACTCGCGAGACTAGCCGACCACAGTGAGAGGCTGCGATGTTTCCTGGAAATTTTTTTCCACGGTACACTACTTATTCTACATGAGATGTAGCCTCTGGCACCGACTCTTCACTAGTATGCGATCTATCAGACTGACTGGGAGAAACTTTACAGATAATTATTGGTTGGCAGTTGCCAGATTCCATACATGTGGAATCAGTTTTCAGAAATTCATCACAACGGATGTTCTGAACGTCTTGTCAACTTCTTAGTGCAATACATGAATGCTGTGGTCTTGCAATAAAAGGTCAAGTGACTTTTTGGGTTGTATTTCGTTGTTTTTGTTATATATGTGGACTGAGTATCATGCCAGGCATATCATATCACACCAGGATAAGCTGCATGCATTGTATATGTAAACGCCATCCTAACCCTCATCGTGGTATCGCTGAAATATATATTAAACTGTGCAGAAAATGTGGACATATCAAGGTTAGGAACACACTCACATCACGACATATAAGAGTAGGAACCTCTCAAATCACGATACATCAGATCAGGAACTCTCTCACATCATGACATATAAGTTCAGGAACTCTCTCACATCATGATATATAAAGTAGAACTCTCTCACATTACGATATACATTGTATAAAGTAGGAAATCTCTCACATCACGACATATAAGTTCAGGAACTCTCTCACATCATGATATATAAAGTAGAACTCTCTCACATTACGATATATAAAGTAGGAAATCTCACACATCACGACATATAAGTGCAGGAACTATCTCACATCACGACATATTTCAGGAACTCTCTCAAATCACGACAAATAAGTTCAGGAGCTCTCTCACATCACGATATATAAAGTATAACTCTCTCACATAACTATATATAAAGTAGAACTCTCTCACCTCACGACAAATAAGTTTAGGAACTCTCTCACATCATGATATATAAAGTAGAAACTCTCTCACATCACGACATATAAGTGCAGGAACTATCTCACATCACAACATATAAAGTAGAATTCTCTCACATCACGATATATTAAGTAGAACTCTCTCACATCACGACATATTTCAGGATCTCTCTCACATCACGACATATAAGTTCAGGAACGCTCTCGCATCATGACATATTTCAGGAACTCTCTCGCATCATGATATATAAAGTAGAACTCTCTCACATTATGACATATAAGTTCAGGATCTCCCTCGCATCACTACATATAAGTGCAGCAACACTCTCGCATCACGACATATAAATTCAGAAACTCTCTCGCATCATGATATATGAAGTAGAAACTCTCTCACATCACAACGTATAAGTTCAGAAACTCTCTCGCATACCGATATATAAAGTAGAAACTCTCTCATATCACGACATGCAAAGTAGGATCTCTCTCACATCACTACCTATAAGTTCAGGAGCTCCCTTACATAACGACATAAGTTCAGGAACTCCTTCTCATCACGACATCTAAGTTCCGGAGCTCCCTCACATCTCGACATATTAGCTCAGGAAACACTGTCACATCACGACATATAAGTTCAGGAGCTCCTTCACATCACGACATATAAGTTCAGGAACTCCTTCACATCACGACATATAAGTTCCGGATCTCCCTCACATCTCGACATATTAGCTCAGGGACACTGTCACATCACGACATATAAGTTCAGGAACTCCTTCACATCACGACATATAAGTTTCGGATCTCCCTCACATCTCGACATATTAGTTCAGGAACCCCTTCACATCACGACATATAAGTTCCGGAGCTCTCTCACATCTCGACATATAAGTTCAGGATCTCCTTCACATCACGACATGTATGTTCCGGAGCTCTCTCACATCTCGACATATAAGTTCAGGAACTCCTTCACATCACGACATATAAGTTCCGGAGCTCCCTCACATCTCGACATATTAGCTCAGGAAACACTGTCACATCACGACATATAAGTTCAGGAGCTCCTTCACATCACGACATATAAGTTCCGGATCTCCCTCACATCTCGACATATTAGCTCAGGAACACTGTCACATCACGACATATAAGTTCAGGAACTCCTTCACATCACGACA
The DNA here is from genome assembly GCF_022045235.1 of Haliotis cracherodii. Classification (NCBI taxonomy): domain Eukaryota; kingdom Metazoa; phylum Mollusca; class Gastropoda; order Lepetellida; family Haliotidae; genus Haliotis; species Haliotis cracherodii. Next base: position 604,639 of record NW_027266266.1, read on the forward strand.
TATAAGTTCCGGATCTCCCTCACATCTCGACATATTAGTTCAGGAACTCCTTCACATCACGACATATAAGTTCCGGAGCTCTCTCACATCTCGACATATAAGTTCAGGATCTCCCTCACATCACGACATGTATGTTCCGGAACAGTCTCACGTGATGTCAGACGGGGATGAGTCAGACATCACGAAGGCAAGGAACACTAAAAGTGTAAGAAGTAAGAAGACATATTATAACGGTATACTAGCAGAAAGCATCATGCATTTGATTGGATGAATGAATATTTTTCCACATTTCAGAAAAAGAATATTCTAAGGTTTCATAAGAATCTTGCCCGTAATCTGTGCCTATGGACGAATGCCGTATGTCCATTTGACAAATGCGACTAAAGATATACTACCAGAGTGTTACCAACCCAAACCTACCGGGCATACCTGCTTATTCATAACAATGTTTATAAACATAAATACAAATTTATTCAGTTTTGGTTATGTGGGCCTTAATCACATATACGCCGCCATGTTAGTGCACAGAGACGCAGTCAGGCACTAAATACCTTCATAGTTTGTTCGACCAAAATAATTCACTGTCGGTCATCAGTTATGTCGCCTAAAGCCACTACTATCAGTTGTAAGGACACTACCAGGCTTACATTTCACATGTCTAAACTTTGAGAATATGTTTGTTTGTTTGTTTGTGTGTTGAACGCCGCACTCAGCAATATTCCAGCTATATGCCGGCGGTCTGTAAAACAAATCGAGTCTAGGGCACACAATCCAGTGATTGACATCATGGGCATCGATCCACGCCATTGGATACGATGACATGCATCAACCAAGTCATCAAGCCAGACCACCCGATCCCGTTAGTCGCCTCTTACCACAAGCACAGTCGCCGCTTACCACAAGCATGCAGAGTAACCCGTGTAGAATCCCAACCATAGATATACTGTCTTTGTCTGTTAATGTTGATAAGCAATCTTGTGTTAAAAACCCTATTGGAAAGATGTATTGAAAGCTTGGAACAACCTTCGTAGGATCAATATTGTTAATATTATAGAAGATATTTCCAAACCATTATGGCTTAATGACAACTTCCACCAAGCATCACACAACCTAAAGCAAAGGGTCATAATGGACCTGACTCAATTAAAGATATATGCAATGAAAACGGATTCATGACATTTGAAGAACTGAAACTAAAACATCCGATAATAGATACAACATTAGACTATAGATATTTGATTTTCAATATACAAAACTCATGGCAAACAACTTTCAAGAAAACTAGACAAATAATTGTACATAAGTTGTACACAAACAGTTACTTAGGTGATCTGATGAAGCCTGTCATGTAAAATGCGCTGGAATCATTTATGATCAATTAATATCAAATGAATAAAATCTTAAAGTTAAGATGAATGGCCATCATTTTTTGACTGTGAGTTTAATTTGAAAATAGATTACTGTTTATAGATGTTAACTGAAGGTTGTAAAACGTTTAGATTTTCAGTACAGATTTCTACATGGACTTATCTACACAAAGAAGGGACTATCAACAATGGATCTTGTAGACAACAGTTTATGTTGCTTTTATAATGGTGTTAATGAGGACATCAGACATATGTTTTGGGAATGTAATGAAACTAAACATATTTGGAATGGTCTTGAACTTAGGCTAAATAATTATCTTACACAACAAAATTAACTGACACAATATCCTATTTGGTTTGGCTCTAACTAATCTAACATTTTCATCAATCATATAGTTTTATTGGGAAAAATACTTATTTTCATGTATGTTGGATCAAAGGCATCAAACCGAAAATAGATATACTTTTAAAACTACTTAAAAACATATATTCAATCGAGATATTTATTGTTATATAAATGGATGACAAAAATAACTTTAACAAAAAAATGTCACTTTTATTGTCAGCATTTGATTGTTAGACCTCTGTTGATACATGCTTTGAGTCTGATTGTGTAGCAACCTGTTTAGTTTGAAATTTGACAATGTTTGTCTCCAAAACATTTACATTTTTAAAGAGAGTATATTTTCATTCTATGCAATCCGAATATGTTTTGACGGAATATTATATCACTCAACAACATTTTTGTATAAATTACTGAAGCAATCAATAGACTTCTCATCAAAATCGGACATATAGCTGCCGACAATACTCTTGTCGTGACTTCTAAAAGTATCCCCCGTAACGTCATGTTGTCACAAGAGCTAGAGTTTTAGTGTTTGTCTTCACGCATGTGCCAGGATTCGAACGCCCCGGTCGCTTCCAAGAGTGTAAAATGCGGGAGTACACCTGCACAGTTTACAACGAATCTTGACGGAGGAAGTTAACAGGCCCTGAATGACATTCAGTCAAAAACGTTCACAGAAGACACGTACGGAAGATATCGTATCAACTGCTATCTGCCTGTTTGAGGAGATGACACGAGGTTGACGAGCATCACTGCCGCAATATCTTAGAGGTCACGTGTATTTGACATCTGTATGGGTCGTTTGTATTTGTCGCCACGAACTCGTTATACAGCGTCTTGTCCACGCTGCTGTTTCATCATCCACGGAGATCACACAGTTTCGGTAATATGGCTGTTACATGTCAAGGCATTAGGTGGCCCCGGTTGATTGTGAGGGAACTATTCCTTGCATAAAGTACAGGATTTGAAACTGTTGGTGTCACGGCGTGCAGATGGAGGGAAGCCCAACCTGACTCTGGTCATAGATAATTGATAATGTGGCCAGTGCTGGGAGGGAAATGGAAGAAAGGAGAGGAGATGGAAGAGAGGAGGGGAGAGGGAGAGGGGGAAGAGAGGGTAGGACCTGGTGGTTAATATTTGTTTTTGCTTGTTGTTTAACACCGCATGCAGCAATATTCCAGCTATATGACTGCCGTCTGTACATAATCGAATCTGGATCAGACAATCCAGTAATTGACATCATGAGCATCGATCATCGCAGTTGAGATACGATGACATACAAAAACTAAGTCAGCAAGCCTGACCACCCGGTCCCGTTAGTCGCTGCTTACAACAAGCATAGTTGTCTCTTAAGACAAACATTCGCCACAACCTGATGTCATGAACACACCCTGCTTTCAAGATGCAGGGTCATATACCGCCTGTCTAGAAGGATGCAGGGTCAGAGACCGCTTGTCTAGAAGGGTGCAGGGTCAGATACCGCTTGTCTAGAAGGGTACAGGGTCAGTGACCGCTTGTCTAGAAGGATGCAGGGACAGATATCGCTTGTCTAGAAGGATGCAGGGACAGATATCGCGTGTCTAGAAGGATGCAGGGACAGATTTCGCTTGTCTAGAAGGGTGCAGGGACAGATATCGCTTGTCTAGAAGGATGCAGGGACAGATATCGCTTGTCTAGAAGGATGCAGGGACAGATATCGCTTGTCTTGAAGGATGCAGGAACAATATTCAATGGCAGTACACAATAGAGTGGCAGTACAATATTCAATGGCAGCACACAATAGAGTGGCAGTACAATAGTCAATGGCAGCACACAATAGAGTGGCAGTACAATATTCAATGGCAGCACACAATAGAGTGGCAGTACAATATTCAATGGCAGTACACAATAGAGTGGCAGTACAATATTCAATGGCAGTACACAATGGAGTGGCAGTACAATATTCAATGGCAGCACACAATAGAGTGGCAGTACAATATTCAATGGCAATATATAATATGATGGCAGTGGTCAGTATCAAAAACAAGTTTACAGTAGTGATAGCAAAAGTCAGTGATAATAATATATATTCACCCAGTGGCAACAGTGGTCCAGCTTCCGAGATACCGTTTGATAGTTAGGGAAATTTGAAAAAAAATATTCTTCGAGTTTCCATTGCAACGATTTTGACTTAGACTGAAAATGGCGGTATTGCTCGTATCCGGATCAGGGCCTAGATTTTCGAAACGATCTTAGCTAAGATACATCTTAACAACTTATGTTCAAAGATAAGATATCTCAAGGTTAAGATAAGATAGATTTTCGAAACTATCGTAAACCTGTCGCAGATCGTTTAGAGTTACGATACCTATCGTAACTCTGACAGAGAACTCATTTGTGTTAGAGATTGAAAAAGCGGGGTGTTTCCCAATGACGCCACTGAGATTTCCCAGATGCTGACAATGACGACAACATACATAAGTGACAGGGAATTCATGATCACATTGTCAGGTCACATTGTTTAACATGCACATAATTGAGTGACATTCTGTACAATCCTACATATGTCCTACACGTAGACGTTTTGTTCTTATGATGAATGGTGCTATGACTACCCTAGCACATTACTTTTCGTTCGCAAAGAAAATTAATTTAGGAATTGTCAAGTTATGTTGTCTCATGGAACACGCCACAAGTTAACGTGAACATACATATAATGTAGTCATTTTTCTATCCTTTTAAATTAGGTAGAGCTAATAAACTGATTTGTCTGATTTCATTTAAATCTGGCTGAGTAACGAAATAATTTGAAATGTATCAAATCTATTCCAGAACGTAGTTCAATGATGTTTGGCTTGTCTGACAGAATTGCTGAGGATCATTTACTAGTATTTGTCCGTTGACCCTATACGTTACAACAATTTTATTGTCTGAATGGTCGCAAGTATATCTATATGTTTTTTAAATATAAAACGGGATGATGTAGACTTAGGTATTAAAATGACCAAGATATGTTAAAACCGGTTTATTGAATGCAAAGATTATTGTGTTGAACATGTGTATTTTATATTGATCAGTAAATTTCATTCAATAAACTTTATTTCTACGAACATATATTTGAAAGTGAATTTTGGTAACTGTTCAAACTATGCTACATTTTGACGAGAACCGAACCGAGCATGGGAACCCGTTTTTTATTTGATTTGTGGATACGAAAATCTGTGCTTAACTTTTGCTGTCAAAATTTCAGTAAATTGTTATATTTAATGAAATACAACTATATGCCGTTAATCACCTGTTTTTAAAGAATGTAATTGTTCAACAATCCCTTTGTTTTAATCACTTTGTATCAAATAATTGTCTTTCAATAGGATATAGATAACAAAGGTATTGAATTTAAAATGAAACAAATTACAATTACTTTTGCAAGAAAAATATTAAATATTGTTTAAGAATTGACCTTCACTTTGTGTGAGTTCATTGGAGTATGAACCTTCATAGAGTGAGGGCCAAACTGTATGAACGTCGGATCTTGCGATCATGCAGTCACGCTCTCTGACATTTCTCAAAGTATACTGAAACGCTGAGACCAAGAATAAAGGTTCTAAATGATCAGAAAGAACGCTTATGCATGTTTTCGTGCTAGGGAATTCCCAGGGGTTTCCCCAGGAATGTGGAAGTAGTCCGTCAGTGTTTACGTCATTTCAAGAACACGGTCTCGTGAAAAACGTATGAACGTCAAATTCTGTCGTTCATACACTTATGAACGTCAATTTCGCGATCATGTGACCGACCTATCGTCCAATGGAAAAGCCGTATATCGTGTAAACTTCAAATAAAAAAATTATATAGAAATATTTGATAACATGTATTTTTTTTTGTAAAGTCAATAAATACTACACTGTATAGTTCAAATTCAGTTATTAAAACCACACGTCCCACACGATTTTAGATGTCAAAACTTATGCGAAACCTTTATGGTTTTTTTTACATGTGTAGATTGATGGTATATAATGCTATATAAAATAAAGACTAAAGCATCGACACAAATGCGATCCAGAAAATAGAAAACAGCGGAAGTCTGCGCTTTATGAAAACTGTAACATTGAGCAAGGTGCCCCGGGGGAGTAAAAAGGGAAACCACTCTCAACTAGAGTTTGAACTAAGATTAGCTCCCCCTGAGTTATCAATAAGGTCACGGTCATTACTGTAGCCTGCCGACACCTTCCGTTTTTATCCTTCCCAAATTATCGAAAAGGTATGTTGTTTCACACTCTGCTGTTCTGGTGCCTACGCCTTCTCCTTCCTGTTTACTGCTGCCTACGCCTTCTCCTTCCTGTTTACTGCTACCTCCTTACTGTTTACTGCTACCTCCTTACTGTTTACTGCTACCTCCTTACAGTTAACTGCTACCGCTTATTGTTTACTGCTACCTCCTTACAGTTAACTGCTGCCTCCTTACTGTTTACTGCTACCTCCTTACTGTTTACTGTTACCTCCTTACAGTTTACTGCTACCTCCTTACAGTTAACTGCTACCTCCTTACTGTTTACTGCTACCTCCTTACTGTTTACTGCTACCTCCTTACTGTTTACTGCTACCTCCTTACTGTTTACTGCTACCTCCTTACTGTTTACTGCTACCTCCTTACTGTTTACTGCTGCCTCCTTACTGTTAACTGCTACCTCCTTACTGTTTACTGCTACCTCCTTACTGTTTACTGCTACCTCCTTACAGTTAACTGCTACCGCTTATTGTTTACTGCTACCTCCTTACAGTTAACTGCTGCCTCCTTACTGTTTACTGCTACCTCCTTACTGTTTACTGCTACCTCCTTACAGTTAACTGCTGCCTCCTTACTGTTTACTGCTACCTCCTTACTGTTTACTGCTACCTCCTTACAGTTAACTGCTGCCTCCTTACTATTAACTGCTACCTCCTTACTGTTAACTGCTACCTCTTTACTGTTAACTGCTACCTCCTTACTGATTACTGCTACCTCCTTTGTTTACTGCTACCTCCTTACTGTTTACTGCTACCTCCTTACAGTTAACTGCTGCCTCCTTACTGTTAACTGCTACCTCCTTACTGTTAACTGCTACCTCTTTACTGTTAACTGCTACCTCCTTACTGATTACTGCTACCTCCTTACTGTTTACTGCTACCTCCTTACAATTAACTGCTGCCTCCTTACTTTTAACTCCTACCTCCTTACTGTTAACTGCTACCTCTTTACTGTTAACTGCAACCTCCTTACTGATTACTGCTACCTCCTTTGTTTACTGCTACCTCCTTACAGTTAACTGCTACCTCCTTACTGTTAACTCCTACCTCCTTACAGTTAACTGCTACCTCCTTCCTGTTTACTGCTGCCTCCTTACTGTTAACTCCTACCTCCTTACTGTTAACTCCTACCTCCTTACTGTTAACTGTTACCTCCTTACAGTTAACTGCTACCGCTTATTGTTTACTGCTACCTCATTACTGTTTACTGCTACCTCCTTACTGTTTACTGCTACCTCCTTACTGTTTACTGCTACCTCCTTACAGTTAACTGCTACCGCTTATTGTTTACTGCTACCTCCTTACAGTTAACTGCTGCCTCCTTACTGTTTACTGCTACCTCCTTACTGTTTACTGCTACCTCCTTACAGTTAACTGCTACCGCTTATTGTTTACTGCTACCTCCTTACAGTTAACTGCTACCTCCTTACTGTTTACTGCTACCTCCTTACAGTTAACTGCTGCCTCCTTACTGTTTACTGCTACCTCCTTACTGTTTACTGCTACCTCCTTACAGTTAACTGCTGCCTCCTTACTGTTAACTGCTACCTCCTTACTGTTAACTGCTACCTCTTTACTGTTAACTGCTACCTCCTTACTGTTTACTGCTACCTCCTTACAATTAACTGCTGCCTCCTTACTTTTAACTCCTACCTCCTTACTGTTAACTGCTACCTCTTTACTGTTAACTGCAACCTCCTTACTGATTACTGCTACTTCCTTTGTTTACTGCTACCTCCTTACAGTTAACTGCTACCTCCTTCCTGTTTACTGCTACCTCCTTCCTGTTTACTGCTACCTCCTTACTGTTAACTGCTACCTCCTTCCTGTTTACTGCTACCTCCTTGCTGTTAACTGCTACCTCCTTGCTGTTAACTGCTACCTCCTTACTGTTAACTGCTACCTCCTTGCTGTTAACTGCTGCCTCCTTCCTGTTTACTCCTACCTCCTTCCTGTTTACTGCTGCCTCCTTACTGTTAACTGCTGCCTCCTTACTGTTTACTGCTACCTCCTATGTTTACTGCTGCCTCCTTACTGTTTACTGCTGCCTCCTTACTGTTTACTGCTACCTCCTTACTGATTACTGCTACCTCCTATGTTTACTGCTGCCTCCTTACTGTTTACTGCTGCCTCCTTACTGTTTACTGCTGCCTCCTTACTGTTTACTGCTACCTCCTTACTGTTAACTGCTGCCTCCTTACTGTTTACTGCTACCTCCTATGTTTACTGCTGCCTCCTTACTGTTTACTGCTGCCTCCTTACTGTTAACTGCTACCTCCTTACTGTTTACTGCTACCTCCTTACTGTTAACTGCTGCCTCCTTACTGTTTACTGCTACCTCCTATGTTTACTGCTGCCTCCTTACTGTTTACTGCTGCCTCCTTACTGTTTACTGCTACCTCCTTACTGTTAACTGCTACCTCCTTACTGTTTACTGCTACCTCCTTACTGTTTACTGCTACCTCCTATGTTTACTGCTGCCTCCTTACTGTTTACTGCTACCTCCTTACTGTTAACTGCTACCTCCTTACTGTTTACTGTTACCTCCTTACTGTTTACTGCTACCTCCTTACTGTTAACTGCTGCCTCCTTACTGTTTACTGCTACCTCCTATGTTTACTGCTGCCTCCTTACTGTTTACTGCTGCCTCCTTACTGTTTACTGCTACCTCCTTACTGTTAACTGCTACCTCCTTACTGTTTACTGCTGCCTCCTTCCTGTTTACTGCTACCTCCTTCCTGTTTACTGCTACCTCCTTACTGTTTACTGCTACCTCCTATGTTTACTGCTGCCTCCTTACTGTTTACTGCTACCTCCTTACTGTTTACTGCTACCTCCTTACTGTTAACTGCTACCTCCTTAATGTTAACTACTACCTCCTTACTGTTAACTGCTACCTCCTTACTGTTAACTGCTACCTCCTTACTGTTAACTGCTACCTCCTTACTGTTAATTACTACCTCCTTACTGTTAACTGCTACCTCCTTTGTTTACTGCTGCCTCCTTACTGTTTACTGCTACCTCCTTACAGTTTACTGCTGCCTCCTTACTGTTAACTGCTACCTGTTTCGAAATGTTTCGAAAACTGAAACGTGAAAAGTCGAGGTAGGATAACGGACTTTTTTGTCAAATTGAAATGTCAAATTGTATCTAACCGGCAATTTTGTAAACATGCCATGACGATTATTTCACATGTTTATATGGTTGAAAACTTGCGAGTGTTTTGTTTCTGCTAACCAGAGAGTGGTGTACGTCTGTCAACTAGCCAATCGTTTTGTTTCTGCTAACCAGAGAGTGATATATTTCTGCCAACTAGCCGCCTGTTTTGTTTCTGCTAACCAGAGAGTGATGTACTTCTGCCAACTAGCCAAGTTTTTTTGTTTCTGCTAACCAGCGAGTGATGTACTTCTGCCAACTAGCCAAGTTTTTTGTTTCTGCTAACCAGAGACTGATGTACTTCTGCCAACTAGCCAAGTGTGTTGTTTCTGCTAACCAGAGAGTGATGTACTTCTGTCAACTAGCCAAATGTTTTGTTTCTTCTAACTAGCGAGTGATGTACTTCTGTCAACTAGCCAAGTGTTTTGTTTCTGCTAACCAGCGAGTGATGTACTTCTGCCAACTAGCCGCCTGTTTTGTTTCTGCTAACCAGAGAGTGATGTACTTCTGCCAATTAGCCAAGTGTTTTGTTTCTGCTAACTAGCGAGTGATGTACTTCTGCCAACTAGCCAAGTTTTTTTGTTTCTGCTAACCAGCGAGTGATGTACTTCTGCCAACTAGCAAAGTGTTTTGTTTCTGCTAACTAGCGAGTGATGTACTTCTGCCAACTAGCCAAGTGTGTTGTTTCTGCTAACCAGAGAGTGATGTACTTCTGTCAACTAGCCAAATGTTTTGTTTCTGCTAACTAGCGAGTGATGTACTTCTGCCAACTAGCCACGTGTTTTGTTTCTACTAACCAGAGAGTGATGTACTTCTGTCAACTAGCCAAATGTTTTGTTTCTGCTAACTAGCGAGTGATGTACTTCTGCCAACTAGCCGCCTGTTTTGTTTCTGCTAACCAGAGAGTGATGTACTTCTGTCAACTAGCCAAATGTTTTGTTTCTGCTAACTAGCGAGTGATGTACTTCTGCCAACTAGCCAAATGTTTTGTTTCTGCTAACCAGAGAGTGATGTACTTCTGCCAACTAGCCAAATGTTTTGTTTCTGCTAACTAGCGAGTGATGTACTTCTGCCAACTAGCCAAGTGTTTTGTTTCTGCTAACTAGCGAGTGATGTACTTCTGCCAACTAGCCAAGTGTTTTGTTTCTGCTAACCAGAGAGTGATGTACTTCTGCTAATTAGCCAAATGTTTTGTTTCTGCTAACTAGCGAGTGATGTACTTCTGCCAACTAGCCAAGTTTTTTGTTTCTGCTAACCAGAGAGTGATGTACTTCTGCCAACTAGCCAAATGTTTTGTTTCTGCTAACTAGCGAGTGATGTACTTCTGCCAACTAGCCAAGTGTGTTGTTTCTGCTAACCAGAGAGTGATGTACTTCTGCCAACTAGCCAAGTTTTTTGTTTCTGCTAACCAGCGAGTGATGTACTTCTGCCAACTAGCAAAGTGTTTTGTTTCTGCTAACTAGCGAGTGATGTACTTCTGCCAACTAGCCAAGTGTGTTGTTTTGCTAACCAGAGAGTAATGTACTTCTGCCAACTAGCCAAGTTTTTTGTTTCTGCTAACCAGCGAGTGATGTACTTCTGCCAACTAGCCAAGTTTTTTGTTTCTGCTAACCAGCGAGTGATGTACTTCTGCCAACTAGCCAAGTGTGTTGTTTCTGCTAACCAGAGAGTGATGTACTTCTGTCAACTAGCCAAATGTTTTGTTTCTGCTAACTAGCGAGTGATGTACTTCTGCCAACTAGCCAAATGTTTTGTTTCTGTTAACCAGCGAGTGATGTACTTCTGCCAACTAGCCAAATGTTTTGTTTCTGCTAACTAGCGAGTGATGTACTTCTGCCAACTAGCCAAGTGTTTTGTTTCTGCTAACTAGCGAGTGATGTACTTCTGCCAACTAGCCAAGTGTTTTGTTTCTGCTAACCAGAGAGTGATGTACTTCTGCTAATTAGCCAAGTGTGTTGTTTCTGCTAACCAGAGAGTGATGTACTTCTGCCAACTAGCCAAGTTTTTTGTTTCTGCTAACCAGCGAGTGATGTACTTCTGCCAACTAGCAAAGTGTTTTGTTTCTGCTAACTAGCGAGTGATGTACTTCTGCCAACTAGCCGTCTGTTTTGTTTTGCTAACCAGAGAGTAATGTACTTCTGCCAACTAGCCAAGTTTTTTGTTTCTGCTAACCAGCGAGTGATGTACTTCTGCCAACTAGCCAAGTTTTTTGTTTCTGCTAACCAGCGAGTGATGTACTTCTGCCAACTCTTCAAGTGTGTTGTTTCTGCTAACCAGAGAGTGATGTACTTCTGTCAACTAGCCAAATGTTTTGTTTCTGCTAACTAGCGAGTGATGTACTTCTGCCAACTAGCCAAATGTTTTGTTTCTGTTAACCAGCGAGTGATGTACTTCTGCCAACTAGCCAAATGTTTTGTTTCTGCTAACTAGCGAGTGATGTACTTCTGCCAACTAGCCAAGTGTTTTGTTTCTGCTAACTAGCGAGTGATGTACTTCTGCCAACTAGCCAAGTGTTTTGTTTCTGCTAACCAGAGAGTGATGTACTTCTGCTAATTAGCCAAGTGTTTTGTTTCTGCTAACTAGCGAGTGATGTACTTCTGCCAACTAGCCAAGTTTTTTGTTTCTGCTAACCAGAGAGTGATGTACTTCTGCCAACTAGCCAAATGTTTTGTTTCTGCTAACTAGCGAGTGATGTACTTCTGCCAACTAGCCAAGTGTGTTGTTTCTGCTAACCAGAGAGTGATGTACTTCTGTCAACTAGCCAAATGTTTTGTTTCTGCTAACTAGCGAGTGATGTACTTCTGCCAACTAGCCAAATGTTTTGTTTCTGTTAACCAGCGAGTGATGTACTTCTGCCAACTAGCCAAGTGTTTTGTTTCTGCTAACTAGCGAGTGATGTACTTCTGTCAACTAGCCAAGTGTTTTGTTTCTGCTAACCAGAGAGTGATGTACTTCTGCTACTTAGCCAAGTGTTTTGTTTCTGCTAACCAGAGAGTGATGTACTTCTGCTAATTAGCCAAGTGTTTTGTTTCTGCTAACTAGCGAGTGATATACTTCTGCCAACTAGCCAAGTTTTTTGTTTCTGCTAACCAGAGAGTGATGTACTTCTGCCAACTAGCCAAATGTTTTGTTTCTGCTAACTAGCGAGTGATGTACTTCTGCCAACTAGCCAAGTGTTTTGTTTCTGCTAATTAGAGAGTGATGTACTTCTGCCAACTAGCCAAGTTTTTTGTTTCTGCTAACCAGCGATTGATGTACTTCTGCCAACTAGCAAAGTGTTTTGTTTCTGCTAACCAGAGAGTGATGTACTTCTGCCAACTAGCCAAGTGTGTTGCTTCTGCTAACCAGAGAGTGATGTACTTCTGTCAACTAGCCAAATGTTTTTTTTCTGCTAACTAGCGAGTGATGTACTTCTGCCAACTAGCCAAATGTTTTGTTTCTGCTAACCAGCGAGTGATGTACTTCTGTCAACTAGCCAAATGTTTTGTTTCTGCTAACTAGCGAGTGATGTACTTCTGTCAACTAGCCAAGTGTTTTGTTTCTGCTAACCAGAGAGTGATGTACTTCTGCTACTTAGCCAAGTGTTTTGTTTCTGCTAACCAGAGAGTGATGTACTTCTGCCAACTAGCCAAGTGTTTTGTTTCTGCTAACCAGAGAGTGATGTACTTCTGCTAATTAGCCAAGTGTTTTGTTTCTGCTAACTAGCGAGTGATATACTTCTGCCAACTAGCCAAGTTTTTTGTTTCTGCTAACCAGAGAGTGATGTACTTCTGCCAACTAGCCAAATGTTTTGTTTCTGCTAACTAGCGAGTGATGTACTTCTGCCAACTAGCCAAGTGTTTTGTTTCTGCTAATTAGAGAGTGATGTACTTCTGCCAACTAGCCAAGTTTTTTGTTTCTGCTAACCAGCGATTGATGTACTTCTGCCAACTAGCAAAGTGTTTTGTTTCTGCTAACCAGAGAGTGATGTACTTCTGCCAACTAGCCAAGTGTGTTGCTTCTGCTAACCAGAGAGTGATGTACTTCTGTCAACTAGCCAAATGTTTTTTTTCTGCTAACTAGCGAGTGATGTACTTCTGCCAACTAGCCAAATGTTTTGTTTCTGCTAACCAGCGAGTGATGTACTTCTGTCAACTAGCCAAATGTTTTGTTTCTGCTAACTAGCGAGTGATGTACTTCTGCCAACTAGCAAAGTGTTTTGTTTCTGCTAACCAGAGAGTAATGTACTTCTGCCAACTAGCCAAGTTTTTTGTTTCTGCTAACCAGCGAGTGATGTACTTCTGCCAACTAGCCAAGTTTTTTGTTTCTGCTAACTAGCGAGTGATGTACTTCTGCCAACTAGCCAAGTGTGTTGTTTCTGTTAACCAGAGAGTGATGTACTTCTGTCAACTAGCCAAATGTTTTGTTTCTGCTAACTAGCGAGTGATGTACTTCTGCCAACTAGCCAAATGTTTTGTTTCTGTTAACCAGCGAGTGGTGTACTTCTGCTAACTAGCCAAATGTTTTGTCTCTGCTAACTAGCGAGTGATGTACTTCTGCCAACTAGCCAAGTGTTTTGTTTCTGCTAACCAGAGAGTGATGTACTTCTGCTAATTAGCCAAGTGTTTTGTTTCTGCTAACTAGCGAGTGATGTACTTCTGCCAACTAGCCAAGTTTTTTGTTTCTGCTAACCAGAGAGTGATGTACTTCTGCCAACTAGCCAAATGTTTTGTTTCTGCTAACTAGCGAGTGATGTACTTCTGCCAACTAGCCAAGTGTGTTGTTTCTGCTAACCAGAGAGTGATGTACTTCTGCCAACTAGCCAAGTTTTTTGTTTCTGCTAACCAGCGAGTGATGTACTTCTGCCAACTAGCAAAGTGTTTTGTTTCTGCTAACTAGCGAGTGATGTACTTCTGCCAACTAGCCAAATGTGTTGTTTCTGCTAACCAGAGAGTGATGTACTTCTGTCAACTAGCCAAATGTTTTGTTTCTGCTAACTAGCGAGTGATGTACTTCTGCCAACTAGCCAAGTGTTTTGTCTCTGCTAACCAGAGAGTGATATACTTCTGCCAATTAGCCAAGTGTTTTGTTTCTGCTAACTAGCGAGTGATGTACTTCTGCCAACTAGCCGCCTGTTTTGTTTCTGCTAACCAGAGAGTGGTGTACTTCTGCCAACTAGCCAAGTTTTTTGTTTCTGCTAACCAGCGAGTGATGTACTTCTGTCAACTAGCCAAGTTTTTTGTTTCTGCTAACTAGCGAGTGATGTACTTCTGCCAACTAGCCAAGTGTGTTGTTTCTGCTAACCAGAGAGTGATGTACTTCTGTCAACTAGCCAAATGTTTTGTTTCCCCTAACTAGCAAGTGATGTACTTCTGTCAACTAGCCAAATGTTTTGTTTCTGTTAACCAGAGAGTGATGTACTTCTGCCAACTAGCCAATCGTTTTGTTTCTGCTAACTAGCGAGTGATGTACTTCTGCCAACTAGCCAAATGTTTTGTTTCTGTTAACCAGCGAGTGATGTACTTCTGCCAACTAGCCAAGTGTTTTGTTTCTGCTAACCAGAGAGTGATGTACTTCTGCCAACTAGCCAAGTTTTTTGTTTCTGCTAACCAGCGAGTGATGTACTTCTGCCAACTAGCCATGTGTTTTGTTTCTGCTAACCAGAGAGTGATGTACTTCTGCCAATTAGCCAAGTGTTTTGTTTCTGCTAACTAGCGAGTGATGTACTTCTGCCAACTAGCCAAGTGTTTTGTTTCTGCTAACCAGCGAGTGATGTACTTCTGCCAACTAGCCAAGTGTTTTGTTTCTGCTAACCAGAGAGTGATGTACTTCTGCCAATTAGCCAAGTGTTTTGTTTCTGCTAACTAGCGAGTGATGTACTTCTGCCAACTAGCCAAGTTTTTTGTTTCTGCTAACCAGCGAGTGATGTACTTCTGCCAACTAGCCAAATGTTTTGTTTCTGCTAACTAGCGAGTGATGTACTTCTG
The DNA here is from genome assembly GCF_022045235.1 of Haliotis cracherodii. Classification (NCBI taxonomy): domain Eukaryota; kingdom Metazoa; phylum Mollusca; class Gastropoda; order Lepetellida; family Haliotidae; genus Haliotis; species Haliotis cracherodii. Next base: position 619,737 of record NW_027266266.1, read on the forward strand.
CCAACTAGCCAAGTGTTTTGTTTCTGCTAACCAGAGAGTGATGTACTTCTGTCAACTAGCCAAATGTTTTGTTTCTGCTAACTAGCGAGTGATGTACTTCTGCCAACTAGCCGCCTGTTTTCTTTCTGCTAACCAGAGAGTAATGTACTTCTGCCAACTAGCCAAGTTTTTTGTTTCTGCTAACCAGCGAGTGATGTACTTCTGCCAACTAGCCAAGTTTTTTGTTTCTGCTAACTAGCGAGTGATGTACTTCTGCCAACTAGCCAAGTGTGTTGTTTCTGTTAACCAGAGAGTGATGTACTTCTGTCAACTAGCCAAATGTTTTGTTTCTGCTAACTAGCGAGTGATGTACTTCTGCCAACTAGCCAAGTTTTTTTGTTTCTGCTAACCAGAGAGTGATGTACTTCTGCCAACTAGCCAAATGTTTTGTTTCTGCTAACTAGCGAGTGATGTACTTCTGCCAACTAGCCAAGTGTGTTGTTTCTGCTAACCAGAGAGTGATGTACTTCTGCCAACTAGCCAAGTTTTTTGTTTCTGCTAACCAGCGAGTGATGTACTTCTGCCAACTAGCAAAGTGTTTTGTTTCTGCTAACTAGCGAGTGATGTACTTCTGCCAACTAGCCAAGTGTGTTGTTTCTGCTAACCAGAGAGTGATGTACTTCTGTCAACTAGCCAAATGTTTTGTTTCTGCTAACTAGCGAGTGATGTACTTCTGCCAACTAGCCAAGTGTTTTGTTTCTGCTAACCAGAGAGTGATATACTTCTGCCAATTAGCCAAGTGTTTTGTTTCTGCTAACTAGCGAGTGATGTACTTCTGCCAACTAGCCGCCTGTTTTGTTTCTGCTAACCAGAGAGTGATGTACTTCTGCCAACTAGCCAAGTTTTTTGTTTCTGCTAACTAGCGAGTGATGTACTTCTGCCAACTAGCCAAGTGTGTTGTTTCTGCTAACCAGAGAGTGATGTACTTCTGTCAACTAGCCAAATGTTTTGTTTCCCCTAACTAGCGAGTGATGTACTTCTGTCAACTAGCCAAATGTTTTGTTTCTGTTAACCAGAGAGTGATGTACTTCTGCCAACTAGCCAATCGTTTTGTTTCTGCTAACTAGCGAGTGATGTACTTCTGCCAACTAGCCAAATGTTTTGTTTCTGTTAACCAGCGAGTGATGTACTTCTGCCAACTAGCCAAGTGTTTTGTTTCTGCTAACCAGAGAGTGATGTACTTCTGCCAACTAGCCAAGTTTTTTGTTTCTGCTAACCAGCGAGTGATGTACTTCTGCCAACTAGCCAAGTGTTTTGTTTCTGCTAACCAGAGAGTGATGTACTTCTGCCAATTAGCCAAGTGTTTTGTTTCTGCTAACTAGCGAGTGATGTACTTCTGCCAACTAGCCAAGTGTTTTGTTTCTGCTAACCAGCGAGTGATGTACTTCTGTCAACTAGCCAAATGTTTTGTTTCTGCTAACTAGCGAGTGATGTACTTCTGCCAACTAGCCAAGTGTTTTGTTTCTGCTAACCAGAGAGGGATGTACTTCTGCCAACTAGCCAAGTGTTTTGTTTCTGCTAACCAGAGAGTGATGTACTTCTGCCAATTAGCCAAGTGTTTTGTTTCTGCTAACTAGCGAGTGATGTACTTCTGCCAACTAGCCGCCTGTTTTGTTTCTGCTAACCAGAGAGTGATGTACTTCTGCAAACTAGCCAAATGTTTTGTTTCTGCTAACCAGAGAGTGATGTACTTCTGCCAACTAGCCAAGTGTTTTGTTTCTGTTAACTAGCGTGTGATGTACTTCTGCCAACTAGCCAAGTTTTTTGTTTCTGCTAACCAGAGAGTGATGTACTTCTGTCAACTAGCCAAGTGTTTTGTTTCTGCTAACCAGAGAGTGATGTACTTCTGCCAACTAGCCAAGTGTTTTGTTTCTGCTAACTAGCGAGTGATGTACTTCTGCCAACTAGCCAAGTGTTTTGTTTCTGCTAACTAGCGAGTGATGTACTTTTGCCAACTAGCCAAGTGTTTTGTTTCTGCTAACCAGAGAGTGATGTACTTCTGTCAACTAGCCAAATGTTTTGTTTCTGCTAACTAGCGAGTGATGTACTTCTGCCAACTAGCCAAGTGTTTTGTTTCTGCTAACCAGAGAGTGATGTACTTCTGCCAACTAGCCAAGTGTTTTGTTTCTGCTAACCAGAGAGTGATGTACTTCTGCCAACTAGCCGCCTGTTTTGTTTCTGCTAACCAGAGAGTAATGTACTTCTGCCAACTAACCAAGTTTTTTGTTTCTGCTAACTAGCGAGTGATGTACTTCTACCAACTAGCCAATCGTTTTGTTTCTGTTAACTAGCGAGTGATGTACTTCTGCCAACTAGCCGCCTGTTTTGTTTCTGCTAACCAGAGAGTGATGTACTTCTGCCAACTAGCCAAGTGTTTTGTTTTGCTAACCAGAGAGTGATGTACTTCTGCCAACTAGCCGCCTGTTTTGTTTCTGCTAACCAGAGAGTGATGTACTTCTGCCAACTAGCCAAGTGTTTTGTTTCTGCTAACCAGAGAGTGATGTACTTCTGCCAACTAGCCAAGTGTTTTGTTTCTGCTAACCAGCGAGTGATGTATTTCTGCCAACTAGCCGCCTGTTTTGTTTCTGCTAACCAGAGAGTGATGTACTTCTGCCAACTAGCCAAGTGTTTTATTTCTGCTAACCAGAGAGTGATGTACTTCTGTCAACTAGCCAAATGTTTTGTTTCTGCTAACCAGAGAGTGATGTACTTCTGCCAACTAGCCAAGTGTTTTGTTTCTGCTAACCAGAGAGTGATGTACTTCTGTCAACTAGCCAAGTGTTTTGTTTCTGCTAACCAGAGAGTGATGTACTTCTGTCAACTAGCCAAGTGTTTTGTTTCTGCTAACCAGAGAGTGATGTACTTATGCCAACTAGCCAAGTGTTTTGTTTGTGCCAACTAGCGAATGTTCAACTTTTGGCATGTTCAAGTACACGAGAATGAGTTACAGTGATCACTATAAGATCAATTAGTCCAAGAACATTACATCTCCGAGCAGGGATGTGGATGATTTTCACCCGATGTTGGAACTGTCTATATCTCTAAGGAACGTCAGCCAGGGTCAAAGTCTTACGCAAGTTTAAATATTTAAAACGTCCGTTCATTGGCAAATGGTAGCCATGAATTTTGGTGTTTTTTAAAAGTGCTAAACATGAGTTAAAATGATCAATGCCTTCGTCCCACTCATATGAATATATCTTATAATTTTCCTAATAACAAAATAAGTGATGTAGATTACGTTGCGGGCCCTTTCAAACATTGTTCTTTGTATCAGAACCATCCACTGTAATCGACTCTTTAAATATGCAGCCTCATGTGAATTATTTTTTAAAGAATAAAAAAGAGCAGTTTATTAGAAGAGAAGACTATTACAGATTGTTCAGGGAAGAAGAAATGTGGAATGGTGGCAGTTTGAATAAGAAGTACAAAACCTTCCATTCAGCCAATCAAATAAGCTAGCGTTCGTAAGACCATCGAATCTAGCTGTTCTAATCAATGAACTTGTAGCTGCAGTAGGTCCTGTCAGTTCCTATCTGGATCAACGATAACCGGGGAAGTTATCACGTCACGTTTATTACTGTATGGTCGACGTGACAGCCCGGCTATGTCAGTCACACGTGGGGAAATACATACAAGATGGAGGAATATCTCACAATTTAATTAAAAAGAATTCTTGACATTTTCCCAAGTGTTTTTATCAAGACAGTCCTGGGACAGGATCTGCTCTCTACATCCAACATGTCAAACGAATGATAGGCTAGTGGACATTAGAGGAAACCTTTCCTGGCGTCACATGACGCATGGGAACCTCCCAGGAAGGAGACTGACCAATCGCACAGCTTCTGATGGGGATCAGTTCACTATATAACAAAGCGTTTGGGGAGGATTTTTAACAAGAACTTCGTGTATCCATGCTTAGTGCTTTTCTCACCTGCTAATTCTTAGAGATATTATGATGACGAAGACTGCTGCACTTGTCTGGCTCATGCTGACCCTCTGTGTGCTCTGTAGATCAAGCCACCACCGCCACCAACCCGATCAGTCTGCCTGGACTGACGTCATCAACACGTGGAGAGGATGGTCCGTTCGGGCAGACGACAGTGACGAAGATCAGGGATGTCAACGCGATGGCGCATGTGCAACAAGGGAGAATGTGACGTCATCAGAGAGAAGCGTGTGTTCGTGGTATTACGTGCGAGAAGAGGACGACGAAAGATTTCCGCGTGTGTTATACCGAGCCCGATGCACCAGCAACCAGTGTGACACAGGCCTCGGGTCACGTGGCGCCACCAACCTCCCATCTGCATGTGTACTGCAGCATGTCCCCATACCGGTCATCAGATGTCCAAGAGGTCACAGGTCATCCTGTCACGTGACCATGGAGGATCTTCCGGTGAACTGTGTCTGTGCGCTACAACGACTGCAACCATACGAGCGGCTGTAGAAACACTCCCAGTGACACATGTGTCTCACACATAAACACCTGTTGAACAGACTATTGTTCCTGACTAAATTATTTCCGTTCGTAAATAAATGTACAATCGACCTGTGAGTGTGTTTTTCAGTTTGTACAGAGCACACCAATACGACTATGCTTGTCATATGAGGCGACCAACGGGATCGGGTGATCAGGCTCGCTGGTTGATGCCTGTCACCGTATAACAATTGCGTGGATCGATGCTCATGATGTCATTCACTGGGTTGTCCGGTCCAGACTCGATTATTTACAGACCGCCATCATATAGCTGGAATATTGCTGATTGCGGCGTTAAGCAACAAACAAACAAACGTGCGAGAACATTTGGCTGATACCGTCACCTGCATGATATATCTGGGAGCAGTGGATCGGTGCTGTTTGCAGGGCTTCACTGTAAACGGTAGTGCAACATGTTCACATGGGTAACGACATTGGCCATATGATGTTTAGTGATGAAATAAGTAAATGGAGTTTGTGAAATCTTTGGGCATTTTAAGTGATTTTACTTTTGTTATTTCTAACCTTGAAACGAAGAATTACAATATGAGGGAATTTCTGCGTGAAATTTCATCTTGATATTTTATGTTCACAATGTTTTGGAATCGTCTTGAAATTTAAGAGAAGGGTTCATTCGATTGCGATGAGAGAATAAACATGTGTCATATTGTAGAGTGAGAATGAATGTATTAGTGAGTGATGTAGTTGTGATGTAGACAGCACGTGCTTACTTACGTCACATTTCACTCTATTTCACTCAACGTTAGTCTCATTTCTCTTGTTGATAATTTAGTCAGGGTCAGAGTCAGGGTCAGGGTCAGGGTTAGGGTTACCATGTCAGGAAGAGAATGTATGGATGCCAGCTTCTTTGTTATGAGGAACAGACTACTTACTCCTTCATCGGGTATTTCAGGTGTAAAGTCCGAAACGTGTTCCTAAACATAACACAATTCTCTCCTTCTGTGTGACACTTCTAAATGCCTTTCATAGATTTAAATGCATGTAGAATGTCCCTGATATATAGAGAATACTACACTCATTCTCGTTAGATACCATTTTTACGTAACAAGTGGACTTTCTATGGTATCTGACCTCGCTTTCGCTCGGTTCACGAGTTACGTAAGAATGGTATCTAACGAGAATGAGTGTGGTATTTTATTTATTACCCACGTTAAATATCTATGTAAGTGTAAATACAAAACAGCTTTTGTTCGTTGACAGACCAAACTGAAACCGGTTGCAAAATATAGTTGCGCATGAATATTGATATATGCCCAAATATAGGCATTGTTTACATTCCTATGCATACGCATTAACAACATACGCCTGCAGCTGTGTTTGCAAACATAACAGCACCGATATCGGACCAACAGTCGGTCATTCAAGATGGTTCGGTTTCCTTGATCTATCATTTGAATTTATATCATTTCCGTAATATTTTGGAAGAGAGAAATCAGAGTGTTCGCCAAAGACACTCATGTTTACTGTACCACCCTTTACTGAAGACGTGAAAATCAGCACGCTGAGTCTGCTTGCATGTCAGTGACAGTTTCGAAGGAAGCGCAAGGTCACCACCGGAATAAGAAAAGACAACCGTGATCTACTCAGCGTTTTATGCTAGAGATAGGGAATGTTATTGTTCACCTTTGGGATATTTTGGGCCACATAATCAGAAAATCTCAGCACCCCACTTAATATATGCTGTACTTACACCTAATCTCAGCACCCAACTTAATATATGCTGTACTTACACCTAATCTCAACACTCCAATTAATATAAGATGTACTTACAGCTAATCTCAGCACCCCACTGGATATATATTGTACTTATACAGCTAATCACAGCACCCCACTGAATATATACTGTACTTACAGCCGATATCAGCACCCCACTGAATATATACTGTACTTACAGCCGATATCAGCACCCCACTTAATATATACTGTACTTACAGCCGATATCAGCACACCACTGAATATATACTGTACTTACAGCTAATCTCAGCACCCCACTTAATATGAGCTGTACTTACAGCTAATCACAGCACCCCACAGAATATATACTGTACTTACAGCTAATCACAGCACCCCACTGAATATATACTGTACTTACAGCTAATCTCAGCACCCCACGGAATAAATATTGTACTTATACAGCTAATATCAGCACCCTACTTAATATATACTGTACTTACACCCGATATCAGCACCCCACTGAATATAAACTGTACGTACAGCTAATCACCGCACCCCACTGAATATATACTGTACTAACAGCCGATATCAGCATACCACTGAATATATACTGTACTTACAGCCGATATCAGCACCTCACTGAATATATACTGTACTTACAGCCGATATCAGCATACCACTGAATATATACAGTACTTACAGCCGATATCAGCACCCCACTGAATATATACTGCACTAACAGCGGATATCAGCATCCCACTGAATATATACTGTACTTATACGGTTAATATCAGCACCCCACTTAATATATACTGTACTTACAGCTAATCTCAGCACCCCACGGAATAAATATTGTACTTATACAGCTAATATCAGCACCCTACTTAATATATACTGTACTTACACCCGATATCAGCACCCCACTGAATATAAACTGTACTAACAGCTAATCACCGCACCCCACTGAATATATACTGTACGTACAGCTAATCACCGCACCCCACTGAATATAAACTGTACTTACAGCTAATCACCGCACCCCACTGAATATATACTGTACTAACAGCCGATATCAGCATACCACTGAATATATACTGTACTTACAGCCGATATCAGCACACCACTGAATATATACTGTACTTACAGCCGATATCAGCATACCACTGAATATATACAGTACTTACAGCCGATATCAGCACCCCACTGAATATATACTGTACTAACAGCGGATATCAGCTCCCCACTGAATATATACTGTACTTACAGCCGATATCAGCACACCACTGAATATATACAGTACTTGCAGCTAATCTCAGCACCCAACTTAATATATACTGTACTTACAGCTAATCACAGCACCCCACTGAATATATATTGTACTTACAGCTAATCTCAGCACCCCACTGAATATATATTGTACTTACAGTCGATCTCAGCACCCCACTGAATATAATCTGTACTTACAGCTAATCTCAGCACCCCACTGAATATATGCAGTACTTACAGCCCTTATCAGCACACCACTAATTATATACTGTACTTACAGCCAATCTCAGCACCCCACAGAATATATACTGTACTTATAACTTATCTCAGCACCCCACTGAATATATACTGTACTTACAGCTAATCTCAGCACCCCACTGAATATATACTGTACTAACAGCTAATCTCAGCACACCACTGAATATATACTGTACTTACAGCCGCCATCAGCACACCACTGAATATATACTGTACTTTCAGCTAATCTCAGCACCCCACTGAATATATACTGTACTTACAGCTAATCTCAGCACCCCACTGAATATATACAGTACTTACAGCTGATATCAGCACACCACTAATTATATACTGTACTTACAGCCAATCTCAGCACCCCACAGAATATATACTGTACTTATAACTAATCTCAGCACCCCACTGAATATATACTGTACTTACAGCTAATCTCAGCACCCCACTTAATATATACTGCACTTACAGCTAATCTAAGCACCCCACTGAATATATATTGTACTTACAGTCGATCTCAGCACCCCACTGGATATAAACTGTACTTACAGCTAATCTCAGCACCCCACTGAATATATACAGTACTTACAGCCGATATCAGCACACCACTAATTATATACTGTACTTACAGCCAATCTCAGCACCCCACTTAATATATACTGTACTTACAGCTAATCTCAGCACCCCACTGAATATATACTGTACTTACAGCTAATCTCAGCACCCCACTGAATATATACTGTACTTACAGTCGATCTCAGCACCCCACTGAATATAAACTGTACTAACAGCTAATCTCAGCACCCCACTGAATATATACTGTACTTACAGCCGCCATCAGCACACCACTGAATATATACTGTACTTACAGCTAATCTCAGCACCCCACAGAATATATACTGTACTTACAGCCGATCTCAGCACCCGACTGAATATATACTGTACTTACAGCTAATCTCAGCACTCCACTGAATATATACTGTACTTACAGTCGATCTCAGCACCCAACTGAATATAAACTGTACTAACAGCTAATCTCAGCACCCCACTGAATATATACTGTACTTACAGCCGCCATCAGCACACCACTGAATATATACTGTATTTACAGCTAATCTCAGCACCCCACTGAATATATACCGTACTTACAGCCGATCTCAGCACCCCACTGAATATATACTGTACTTATAGCCGATCTCAGCACCCCACTGAATATATACTGTTGAGACATCCACATCCATGTGCCCCTTTATATCACATACGTGCACGTGGAAAAATTCTGAAGATGTAAACGTTTCGCCATGAGGTAATTCTAAAAGGAACATTTCCCTTCTTGCCATTGAAATGGTTGTTTTGGACGCACGTTTCAGGCATACTACTGATATGCAGCATCCGTCTCAACGTTGATTTAATTGCAGGTTCATTGCACCCCTCAATTATCCATCATTAATGTTCTTCTAATGATGCAGACAAGGAAGTGACCATTCATGATGTTAGATCAGTTCAACATTCAACAATGACGCTGTTCCACGTGTCGTCTCCAGCAGGCAAAGATGCATCCGAGATCTGGGATGTGGCAGTTGATACAACTCACGAGGATTCATGTCATTGGTCAATTTTGCCACAAAGTATTGCAGTGAAATTATCCCTCATGCCCAGCCCATCCCTCAAAACATGCCCCAGAACAATTAGCCTTGCTACGTTTGAACCCATCGATGTTGTAATTGTTGTTATTAACATTTGCAACAATACAAGGCGGTCTCTTCAGTCGTGAACGAAATAAAACTCCACCCTGTACCCATGCCCTTTGTACTGCAACAGGACTCTATTTTAATTTTGATTTTCAAGTTTGATGTGTGGAGTTGATTAAAAACACCGCTTACATTTGTTTTATACAAGCAACCAACTACATAATCATGCTGAACATACTGATGTTCACGAGTGTACCACGTAACGATGTGATGTAATGTGTGGGGGTTTTCATTATATCTTTGTACAATGCATCCCTGCTCGTGTCAGATGTATGACTATAACAGTTTAAATGCCAAGCAGTGTTGAGGTAACATTTAACGGTCAGGTTTATTTCCTGGTTTATTGTCACTGACAATTACATCTTCTCTTGTGTGTTGGCGACCTCACATCTTGCACCTTTGTATGAGTTGTTGTTTTTTTTGTTTAACGGCACTCAGAAATATTCCAGCAATATGACGGCGGTCTGTAAATAATCAACCCGATCCCGTTAGTCGCCTCTTACAACAAGCATACTTTACGGCAAGCACTGGCTGCTGAAGACCTACTCCAGCTCGGGTGTTCACGGTTCGTACCTATGTGAAGATTGTGTTGTTTGTCATACAAGGGGGCCACACCGCGACTTATCCCGTTGTGTTCATCAATAAAGTTTGCTTTTACTAAACGTGTTGACGTGTCTTGCATGTTAATCGTCTAACATATACAATTCAGAATTGTGGATATAAGTGTACATACACACTGAGGGGTCGGAAACACTCCGCTGGCACAAGGCGGGGCAAGGGATCGGTGCACGGAATGTATATTGTAGGGCCGATACGGCTCCGAAGTCTGTATATTACTATAGTATACATAACACATGTCGCGGTCGCGGTCGCGTAGCCTAATGGTTAAAGCTCACTCACTCACTCACTCACTCACTCACTCACTCACTCACTCACTCACTCAGTGTTTCAGTTACAGAGTAATACCGGCTGGTATAAATGATGACGTGGCCGTGTTTGTTTTCAGCATCAGCATCCATACAAACACAAACATAATTCATATCTTAGGACGAGGAATATAAATATCAAAAAATTCCCCTTCGACCAAGACGTGATTCGGACGACTGAATCTATGAATTCAGCGAATTGCATCAGTGAAGGAGGATGAAGGAGAGTGGAGACGGAAGGGGCAGGGAGGTGTTGCGTCCTGCAGACAATGCCGCCACAACAGTGACTGGTGGATTACACAGCATCCAGACATGATGTGAAAACCCATTTGGTCATCCGCTATTTCGGGTGGCTTTGACGGATGTATGGGGGTATATTAGTTGTAGGTTGGTCTCTGGGAAAGTCATTCACTGCCAATCTTTACAGCGCTACAAAGGCCGACAAGATGAAGTTGCTGGCCTCCTGCTTCATGGTGAGAAATAACTTTCTGAGGTTGCACCACCTTTTATGAGTGAGTGAGTGAGTTGGGTTAAACGCCGCTTTGAGCAGTGTTCCAGTTATACCACGGCGTGTTTACTTACTGTGGGAGGAAAGCCCCTAGTTATGGGGTCTCAATGTTTACTGTTTGGGATAAACCCTCGAGCACGGGTATGGTACGGACAAACCTAGAAACATAACCAGGATTCGAACCCACAATTATAGGTTACTGGCGTGTCCAAGGGACACAACTCCGCACAGTTAATTGCGGCGTCTTAGACGAAGGGGCCCTTCGTGCCTCCCGCCGCTTTGGTAATATAGCGTTAGGCATCACACAAGTTATGTCTGTCAGGTTTATTACGATGTGTATATTACTAATACAAAGTGGAAGTTGAACACGATGCTATAATAGTATACGTTAGCGTCTTGTTAGCAGATTTTAGTCTCACAATGGAAACCTTTTTGAACTTTAAGTAAAATTATATTGCTGTGTTGTCATGAAACATGTTTGGTATAACAGTAGTACTGTGTTGTCATGAAACATGTTTGGTATAATTGTAGTGCTGCGTTGTCATGAAACATGTTTAGTATACTAGTAGTGCTGTGTTGTCATGAAACATGTTTGGTATAACTGTAGTGATGTGTTGTCGTGAAACATGTTTGGCATAACTGTAGTGCTGTGTTGTCGTGAAACATGTTTGGTATAACTGTAGTGATGTGTTGTCGTGAAACATGTTTGGTATAATTGCAGCGCTGCGTTGTCATGAAATATGGTTGGGATAACTGTAGTGCTGCGTTGTCATGAAACATGTTTGGCATAACTGTAGTGCTGTGTTGTCGTGAAACATGTTTGGTATAACTGTAGTGATGTGTTGTCGTGAAACATGTTTGGTATAACTGTAGTGTTGTGTTGTCATGAACATGTTTGGTATAACTGTAGTGCTGTGTTGTCGTGAAACATGTTTGGTATAACTGCAGTGCTGTGTTGTCATGAACATGTTTGGAATAACTGTAGTACTGTGTTGTCATGAACATGTTTGGTATAACTGTAGTGCTGTGTTGTCATGAACATGTTTGGTATAATTGTAGTGCTGCGTTGTCATGATGTACCTGATACGAGTATCCTAGTGTTTTGCAGCCTAGATACGTTTTTGTTATTTTGGTCATATACAAGTTTCAAGTGTTCTTTCGTTTGCCCAGCAGTTTATAAACTAACGTTTCTGAATGTAAGCCAGGGTTGACAGTACGATTCGGACTCTATCATGAGCATGTGTTTATGAATCACTATCAAATAGTGATGATACCAGGTGTTCGCGAAACGGTGGGCGTATCCTGCCCCTCCGGTGGCACCCGTCACAAACACATGCAAAGGCAAGTCAGTTGTTCACCTGAAAAACACGGGAACATATGGTTCAAGCTAAACTCGGGAACTGCATGTAATATTTGTCACTGAGGCATCAAATTTGGAAATGTCCTCCAGATTTTTAAAGCTTTATTGAGGCCTTGAATGTTGTAACCTTGATCAAACAACTTCTGAGCAAGAGTCGTATGACGCTCTTTGAAATATCTAGCCATGAGACTTGAAATCGTTCTCTACAGTATTTAAATAAAATAAATGAGAAGCAGATAAGATACAATTTATAGAGCATTTGTCGGCTTTGAAAAACAGGCCAATAGTTTTTGTATTTCCGCGAATCCGTAATGTTCAGACCAACACCACTGAAGGCAAACACAGCGGCAAGCGGCAGTTATAACGTCCGTAGTGACATACCCACAGCTAGCAATGCACATTATACAATCAACACGAAACGCCTAGCTGTCCGTTGAGACATTGAGATACTAACGGATTTTGATTATTCATTTTCAGAAACGCTTCACATTGTTAATGCTCATAGCGATCCCGCAATGTACAGCCCAGAGAAGATCAAGACGCTGTCGGGAGCCTACAAACCGTAAAATGAATATTCAAGATCGACTCCGTGACAGTTTTTACCAAGCCCCCCCTCTCCTCCACACTGTCGCCAATCTCTCAACAATCCCGGAACAGTTCGTCAGAATAAGACACACGATTTTCGCTGGAGAGCCCCAGTGTCCGACGTGGGAGGAGGCGGTGCGACGTCATGAGGGGAGGGTCTGCCCCTTCCACTACGCGTTAAACTACGACGAGAACAGAAAACCAGACACCATGGTCGAGACTCAGTGCAATTGTGGTGAATGTCTGAGACCAGACAATGGCCCCTCAAACCTGATGGACTGTCAGCCCATAATATATTACACCAAGGTGTTCCGGCGGACCGCGTGTGTGGAGGGAGTGTATCGGTACGCCGCCATCTGGGAGCCGCTCAACATCGGATGTCAGTGTGCGCATGCGCCCAGTCGCTTTACAGACAACTCACTAGCAAGATCTCTACCCTAGACGCTCTAGGACTTGAACTGACAAGATCTCCACCTTAGCCTCCCTTGAACATGAATTAACATTTGAACTACCTCCGAAATGTGTAAGATTGTAATACATATTGAAAGCGTAATCTTTTGACTGAATTACGTTTTTACTTTTTCAAATCATATACACATATACATAGGTACGATATCTCACATCTTTGATTTATCAATATCTCCTGTTTGTGACATCCTGATTATTAAGGACTATCTTCTCAGGTGCTATGGTTCTTCTTGTATTGTTGTATTCGATATCAGTGAGTGAGTGAGTGAGTGAGTATGGTCTTACGCCGCTTTTGGCAATATTCCAGCAATATCACAGCGAGGGACTCCAGACATAGGTTTCACACATGGTACCCATGTGGGGAAACGAACCCGGACTTCGGCGTGACCAGAGAATGCTTCAGTCACTGGCCACCCCAACGCCCCTACTCGATATCAATTCAAGGTTACAAACTATACATGTAACAACGTTAACTAATTCCATTTACTGTTTATCATGTACTTTGTGATTTATCAATTTAAATTAGTCTGTTTTGCTGTTTTCAGTTTGACATTTATAGTGGTTGTAATTTATTGGTTAATGTGTGCATTTAATGAATATGTATTTCTGGTCAAATTATACATATTATATTTATATATATTCATTACCATAGTAACGTGAAATATACATTGTGCCATAATAACTACTACGTTATCATTAATTAAACGTGACGTCACTGGTTGGGTTACCTACCAGCTGTATATTTGATGAGCGAGTGAGTGAGTGAGTATGGTTTTTACGCCGCTTTTAGTAATATTCCAGCAATATCACGGCGGGGGACACCAGAAATGGGCTTCACACATTGTACCCATATCGGGAATCGAACCCGGGTCTTCGGCGTGACGAGCGAACGCTTTGACCTCTAGGCTACCCGACCGCCCCTGTATATTTGATGATATTGCACAGATGATCACATGGAAGACCGCGATCAATGCCTTGACGTCGTGTAAGGGGTACCCGGTATCACTACCGCTGTTGCCTTTTCGAAACCTATGAGTTATAACGTTGGAAAAACCATAAACAATTCACCAGAAACGTCAGGACATTTTTGCATCCATGTCACATGAACACACAAATTCATCACATCCTACATAGAATAAACCACACTCATATGGTGTTCTCGAGGCGCATGTCCTCTGTCCACTTCCGGTGCCACTCGTCATGGGTCAAGGTCAAGGCCACTAGACCGTCAGGGTCTTCTGGAAGCTGAATGAACACTAAACAGTGAATGGTATCACTGCAAATACTCAAGTCAGTGACTGAAATATATATTGAGCAAAATATCAGTAAATTTGTAAACTGGCTGACAATTTCCATCTCTCTCATATTAACATAGATATCTGCTTCAACAAGATGATTATACATAAGGCAGCATTTCAATAGTAAAGGCTACAATAGTGAAGTACTTGTATCAATGACTGCATTCAATAGTGAAGGCTACAATAGTGAAGTACTTGTATTAATGACGGCATTCAATAGTAAAGGCTACAATAGTGAAGTACTTGTATCAATGACTGCATTCAATAGTAAAGGCTACAATAGTGAAGTACTTGTATCAATGACTGCATTCAATAGTAAAGGCTACAATAGTGAAGTACTTGTATTAATGACGGCATTCAATAGTAAAGGCTACAATAGAGAAGTACTTGTATCAATGACCGCATTCAATAGTGACGGCTACAATAGTGAAGTACTTGTATTAATGACAGCATTCAATAGTGAAGGCTACAATAGTGAAGTACTTGTATTAATGACTGCATTCAATAGTGAAGGCTACAATAGTGAAGTACTTGTATTAATGACGGCATTCAATAGTGAAGGCTACAATAGTGAAGTACTTGTATTAATGACTGCATTCAATAGTGAAGGCTACAATAGTGAAGTACTTGTATCAATGACTGCAGTCAATAGTGAAGGCTACAATAGTGAAGTACTTGTATCAATGACTGCATTCAATAGTGAAGGCTACAATAGTGAAGTACTTGTATCAATGACTGCATTCAATAGTGAAGGCTACAATAGTGAAGTACTTGTATTAATGACGGCATTCAATAGTGAAGGCTACAATAGTGAAGTACTTGTATCAATGACTGCATTCAATAGTGAAGGCTACAATAGTGAAGTACTTGTATTAATGACGGCATTCAATAGTAAAGGCTAAAATAGTGAAGTACTTGTATCAATGACTGCATTCAATAGTGAAGGCTACAATAGTGAAGTACTTGTATCAATGACTGCATTCAATAGTGAAGGCTACAATAGTGAAGTACTTGTATTAATGACTGCATTCAATAGTGAAGGCTACAATAGTGAAGTACTTGTATTAATGACTGCATTCAATAGTGAAGGCTACAATAGTGAAGTACTTGTATCAATGACTGCATTCAATAGTGAAGGCTACAATAGTGAAGTACTTGTATCAATGACTGCATTCAATAGTGAAGGCTACAATAGTGAAGTACTTGTATCAATGACTGCATTCAATAGTGAAGGCTACAATAGTGAAGTACTTGTATTAATGACGGCATTCAATAGTGAAGTCTACAATAGTGAAGTACTTGTATCAATGACTGCATTCAATAGTGAAGGCTACAATAGTGAAGTACTTGTATCAATGACTACATTCAATAGTAAAGGCTACAATAGTGAAGTACTTGTATCAATGACTGCATTCAATAGTGAAGGCTACAATAGTGAAGTACTTGTATTGATGACAACATTCAATAGTGAAGTCTACAATAGTGAAGTACTTGTATCAATGACTGCATTCAATAGTGAAGGCTACAATAGTGAAGAACTTGTATTAATGACTGCATTCAACAGTGACGGCTACAATTGTGGAGTACTTGTATTAAATGACAGCATTCAAAAGTGAAGGCTACAATTGTGAAGTACTTGTATTGATGACAACATTCAATAGTGAAGTCTACAATAGTGAAGTACTTGTATTAATGACTGCATTCAATAGTAAAGGCTACAATAGTGAAGAACTTGTATTAATGACTGCATTCAACAGTGACGGCTACAATTGTGGAGTACTTGTATTAAATGACTGCATTCAATAGTGAAGTCTACAATAGTGAAGTACTTGTATCAATTACTGCATTCAATAGTAAAGGCTACAATAGTGAAGAACTTGTATTAATGACTGCATTCAACAGTGACGGCTACAATTGTGGAGTACTTGTATTAAATGACAGCATTCAATAGTGAAGGCTACAATAGTGAAGTACTTGTATTAATGACGGCATTCAATAGTGAAGTCTACAATAGTGAAGTACTTGTATCAATGACTGCATTCAATAGTGAAGGCTACAATAGTGAAGTACTTGTATCAATGACTACATTCAATAGTAAAGGCTACAATAGTGAAGTACTTGTATCAATGACTGCATTCAATAGTGAAGGCTACAATAGTGAAGTACTTGTATTGATGACAACATTCAATAGTGAAGTCTACAATAGTGAAGTACTTGTATCAATGACTGCATTCAATAGTGAAGGCTACAATAGTGAAGAACTTGTATTAATGACTGCATTCAACAGTGACGGCTACAATTGTGGAGTACTTGTATTAAATGACAGCATTCAATAGTGAAGGCTACAATTGTGAAGTACTTGTATTGATGACAACATTCAATAGTGAAGTCTACAATAGTGAAGTACTTGTATTAATGACTGCATTCAATAGTAAAGGCTACAATAGTGAAGAACTTGTATTAATGACTGCATTCAACAGTGACGGCTACAATTGTGGAGTACTTGTATTAAATGACTGCATTCAATAGTGAAGTCTACAATAGTGAAGTACTTGTATCAATTACTGCATTCAATAGTAAAGGCTACAATAGTGAAGAACTTGTATTAATGACTGCATTCAACAGTGACGGCTACAATTGTGGAGTACTTGTATTAAATGACAGCATTCAATAGTGAAGGCTACAATTGTGAAGTACTTGTATTAATGACGGCATTCAATAGTGAAGGCTACAATAGTGAAGTATTTGTATTAATGACTACATTCATCAGTGGAGGCTTCACTAGAGAAGTAATTGTAATGAGCGTACTCCTCGGCCCGATATGTGATAGTGTATCAGCTGTCGGAAGGCTTCATGCGGTGGGCCCCACAACGAACAATGTCCGCTTCTTGTCTCCGCTCCAGGAGGTAATGCCACATCCTACAATAGGAGGAAGACAGGACCTACTGACGTGTTCATTGTCACGTGATGACTGTCACGTGACCCCTCCTCCAGCCGCTGTACACGTCAACAATACCCACCCCCACCCACCCCCCCCCCCCCCCCCACAGCCCCGAAGTGATCATGTTCCCCGAATGTTAGCGTAAGCAATCAAAACAAGCAGATCTACTGATGCAACGTGTTACATATTGTACATATTGTATTGCGTTGTATTGTATTGTAATGTACCTAAGTTCCAAGGGAGATGTTATACATCATATCATTATTACTCGATATAGATCCTTAGTTAATCGTTAATCTAACTTTTTTATATACTTAAAAAAAGTGTGAATGATATCTTTTGCTTGAAATTCGAAATGTCAATGGACATATGATTTCGGTGTGTTATGTGTAACGTCCCAGGCTGGCGTCAGGTAAAGGGTAGACTGAAGTGAGTATCATGTTCCCCTGTACAGTACTTGTCACTGTGTAGTCACACTTTATAATATTCGTATCACCTCAGTGCCAACAGTTCCCGAAATTTATTTCATATATTTTGTAGTTTTCAGCTTATGAACTTCAACAATGTTACTTCCCACCTCACTTGTGTATACGTCACGATTGCTGTTGACGAGGCGGAAGACTCATTAAATGACAAAGAATGTTTAGAAAACAAAAACTTCGACCGGGTGGTTTCTGACATTTTAATACACTGATTTAGCTGATTGGTTAGTTGGAGCATTATTACGCCATACTGCTCCCGACGTCACACATAGATAATACTATGACGTCAGGAGAGTTATTTGACTTGAATTTTCGAAAAGCTGCTATTTTATTTCGTTTCATCATTTACTTTCTTAATCTGGACATGTGTCGTGTTGAAGAAGCAGCTGGGAAACATGAATCGGGGACCTGTGATGCACACCGTTAGTCGGTTGGATTAGTTTGGTCCTTGCGATAGGAGCAAATGTCTGAATTGGCCGGGAACAAAGACGTCACCAACTGTTCATGACGTCATGTCATTATTCACTGTTCATGACGTCACAGAGAAGTTCGCGTGCGGTCGTTCCAACACCATATTGACTATATATTGATCTGTCTCTCTGTAATTTCCAAAAATACACACATACAGATACACACAGACACAGACACAGACACAGACACAGACACGCACGCACGCACGCACGCACGCACGCACGCAAACCCTACCCCCCATTCTACCCACACCCACTTGCTTTAGAACTAACCAACTTGAAATTGAATTTAATCACATAATTGACTCGGAATTGAAGATTGTCTTAGATTCATTAATTATATTTTACTTGTCACACTTTACAATAGTTTCCCCGGGACGAACAACCCTGAATTCCACACAGCGCGTTGGTTCTCCGCCATCGACCACGTGACCCCAGCAATACAGCCGGGACGGGGTGCCTCAAGCTCCTTCCCAGCGCGTGACACTTTCCTCACACTCGGTAACATCGCTGCCACCATCGCTGCAGTTAATTTTGAAAAAGATTACGATTGACCATATTTCCCAAATGAATTTACCTTTTTGTTTGTTTGAAAATCAGCCAACTTCTCTCTTACATTCTTACTATACCAAGTACATGATAATTGTAATGAAACAGAGACTCAAATTAGATTAACAAACAAATAAAAAAAAATTAGCAGGGTAAGAGTATTCGGGGTCAAGGCAGACATCACTTGTTTGTAAACATAACGGCGTGTCGGTTGCGAGTTCAACTTCAATCATGTCTGTAGCCACCTATCACAGTGGGGAGCTTTTGACTGACTGACTAAGTATGGTTTTACGCCGCTTTTAGCAATATTCCAGCAATATCACGGCGGGGGACACATTGTACCCATGTCGGGAATCGAACCCGGGTCTTCGGCGTGACGGGCGCACAGCTTTTGACTGGTGGCAGCGAATGTGTAGAGAGCTCCACGAACGGGACATCGCGGTGAGGAGCTCTCGAGTGTGCCAGCGTCAGCTCCACACAGCGACTGGCGGTAAATTAATGATGCGAGGAATCTCTCCGCAACAGAGAGTGGATCCGGAAGACGGGGATCAGTGACAAGTTCCTGAAGGAATGATAGCGTCAATAGCTGTTGGTGGAGATTAATTACTGCGAGAGAAATGACGTCACTTGAAAAAAGCCCCTCTCCCCACCCGCAATGTAGCTGTCACGTGAGCATCTGGTATATATACTGGATACTTTTCTGAAAATCCAAAACAAAGTAAGATCTTCCCACGCGTTACTCCCAAGAAATCGACGACACAGCCACCATGACTTTACTGCTGTCGCCGGGAACGGTAAGTGAGTGAGTGAGTATGGTTTTACGCCGCTTTTTCCAGTAATATCACGGCGGGGGATACCAGAAATGGGCTTTACACATTGTAACTCGAACCCTGGCCTTTGGCGTGACAAGCCAACACTTTAACCACTAGGCTACCCGACCGCCCCCGGGAACGGTAAGAGACTGTGTCTTGCGGCTTCAGCATAAAACAACGCAGTTCTACACGTATGAATGATCCCCTTTCTTTATACACCGGTTGACCTGTGGGGGACACCACACACGGGTTTCACACATTGTTCTCATGAAGGGAATCGAACCCGGACGATCGAACGCTTTCCCCACTTGGTTACCCACCCCCTTCTTCTATACGTGTACCTTCATTCATTTCTTTAAAGACATTTGTTTGTCGCCTCAGACTACCAGCCATACAGTGCCAGGCCTCCTCTACCCCGCCCCAACGAGGCGTTCAAGACGATGTCACTGTCGGTCCCGTAGATTCCTTATATGCGCTTTTTGATAATATCGGAATTGTGTTTACTGTTTCGTGGACTTTAAGATTCGTTGTTTGTTTGTTGTTTAGCGCCGCAATAGTCCAGCTATATGACGGCTGTCTGTAAATAATCGAGTCTGGACCATATAATCTAGTGATTGACATCATGAGCATCGATCCATGCATTTGGGATAGGATGACATGCATCAACCAAGTCAGCGAGGCTGACCATCCTATCCCGTTGGGCTCCTCTTATGACAAGCATAGTCACCGGTTTCGATTCCCGACATGGGTACAGTGTGTGAAGCCCATTTCTGGTGTCCCCCGCCGTGATATTGCTGGAATATTGTTAAAAGCGGCGACAAAACCATACTCAGACACTCTCTCATAAGTTGTGCAACAATGCATGTTTATTTCAGGACAGAACACGGGCTGTTCATCCAAGCATTAAGTTATTTCTATAAATCCTATATTCAAGTAAAACGTATCAGTATCAGACTAAATTTGCTGTGTACAAGTTGAACTTACTAATTAATATTAGGAAGTCATTCTGCATCAGTCGGTCGGGCTAAAGATTTTCTGCATCACTCCTTTGGTATTAGGGAACATCTGAGAAACCTGACCTCTCACGAATCGTATCGTGTTAGTTTTTTGAGAGCTGACATCTTTCTAGGTGAGCCGAAATGGGGTTTAACGTCGCGTCCAAGATTATAGCACTTATATAGCGACGTGCATGTACGTGTGTGTGTGTCCGGACTGATGCCGTTTTGTAGTGCTAGCTCACTGAGATACCATGCCGCAGTTTAACATGAATACCTCACTCAGACACAGTATACTGACTCCGAGCCGACCAGTCCTTCTTTTAGCCCCTTAATGCCGAGCGCCAGACAGGGTAACAACAAGTACCATCTTTTAACGTTTTTTGGTATGACGCGGCCGGGGATCGAGCCCCGGACCTTCCGCTCTCTGGGCGGACGCGCTACCACTAGACCACGGAGGCGGTCTTGACATCTTTCTAAATTTACACGAAAGCAACAGCCTGACCCACTTTCTTGCTAGTCTAAGTTGAATGTAATAAATGTTATATTTGAGAAAACACTATCTTAGAAAAGTACAGATGGGATTCGAACCCAGACTGCCAGATTGAGGCACGATATCGCCTTACACATAGTCAGCAATGTAACCCCCTCAGCCACCGAGGCTACACTAGAAGCTGTACTTTACTAAAAAGGTGTTCACCCAAATAGAACATTTCTTTCAACTGACCACTTTCTGAATGGCATTGTGTAGTCACAGTCTAAGTAGAATGGGAAAAGGGGCTTAGTCACGTGAGTATCGCGTGTCAGTTTTCTTTGTGAATAAAACCGACAAACCGACGCACAGTGATTGGACAGAAATGTATGTGACTGTTATTCAGGATTGAACGGTTCAGTGATACATCTAGTCACGATCCAGAGATGGACTCGTTATGTCGGACAAGGATACACCAAGGATAACCACTCGATATTTTGTTTCTAGATACTCCTCACAACGTGTGTCGTCCTAGCGATGCCGCAATGTTCAGCTTGGGCTACCGGAAGAAGAGCCGGACGCTGCCGGGAGCCTGTTAACCGTAAAAAAGATTTTCAAGATGAACTCCATGACAGTTTTTACCAAATTCCACCTCTCCTCGACACTGTTGCCAATCTTTCTTCAGTCCACGAACAGTTCGTACACTTGAGGCACGCGGTGTTGACGGGGGAGCCCCAGTGTCCGACGTGGGAGGAGGCGGTGCGACGTCATGGGGGGAGGGTCTGCCCCTTCCACTACGTGTTAAACTACGACGAGAACAGAAGACCAGACACCTTGGTGGAGACTCAGTGCAATTGTGGTGAATGTCTGAGACCAGACAATGGCCCCTCCAACCTGATGGACTGTCAGCCCATGATATATTACACCAAGGTGTTCCGGCGGACCGCGTGTGTGGAGGGAGTGTATCGGTACGACCCCATCTGGGAGCCGCTCAACATCGGATGTCAGTGTGCGCATGCGCCTAGTCGCTTTACAGACAACGTTAGAACGAGATCCCAACCTTAGGATCTTGACGTCATTGCCCGCTTAAAAAGCGTCTTTCTGATTGGTCCCAAACTCATCTTATTCCCGCTCTAATCGTGTATTTATTGAGAACAGGGTAAAGCTGTGACCCGTGTATAAGAATGCAGTGATAAAGATGTATCGCCAAATTGTGTCCTCAAAATGATTCATTAATAATATTTTACAACCGAGAGTCTTGTTATCCAAACAAATATGGACTGCAACGTTTGTTGTGTTATAACACAAGGTGTCGAGGCGACATTCCGACCCTTCAGCTGGTCAGCTAGGAAGCACGTGAATAACGCTGTGTATGTACACAGACTGCTGAATATGTAATCCGGGGTCTTCAGCAACCGATGCTTGCCGTAAAGGCGAACTTGTCGTAACCGGCCACTATGCTTGTCGTAAGAGGCACAGGGGGCACGGGAGACCCAGTCGTCTAAGGCGCCGCGATTCGCTGTGCAGAGGTGCGTCCCTTGGACACGACAGAAACCTATGATTGTGGGTTCGAATCCCGGTTCTCCCCGATTTTTTTTTTAGGTTTGTCAGCACCATACCCGTGCTCGTGGGTTTTATCGAAGTGGTAAACGTCTGAGACCTGCATCACTTCGGGCTTTCCTCCCACGTTAAGCTGTTACGCCGTGATATAACTGGAATACTGTTAAAAGCGGCGTTAAACCCAACTCACTCACTCACTCATATAGCTGGCCATGGAATATTGTTGAGTGCGGCGTTAAACAACAAACAAACAAACAAACAAGATGTCATCCGTACAGGTGTCTCTGTCAGCTAAATATAGGTGCATCCTCCAGGCCTGTTGTAACATCTGCAGTGTGCTGGGAATGTACCAGGTGCGTGTGCGATGCGTGTAGCCGAGGTAAGCACCACACCCTCGTGATTACACAGATCGTCACATCCGGGAACCCGTTGTAGTAATACTGTAATAACGACACATGAATGTCTACTTAAAACACGCACGTTGGCTCCACCTTATATGGTATGTGTACTTTATGGAATTTTATGATGAAAGTTAGTTTGGATGACATTATGAAAGTCATTACATTAGCGAAGTTTGTTTAAAAAGGTGTTTCACGTGTCATCGAAATACTGACTTGTGTCCTGACCATTGGCTGTAGCTACGTAGTTCACCAGGGGAAGGACGCCCAAGGGAAATGATTACTGTTAGAGAATGACACATGTCCGCATGTGTCCATTACCACATTACCAATACGGCTAGTCGGGTGACTATCTCGGCCGCTCGGGTTATAGTCACGGCTTATCGGGTTATAGTCTCCATTAGTCGGATTATATTCTCGGCTAGTCGGGTTACTGTCTCGGCTAGTCTGGTGACAGTCTCGGCTAGAAAGGTTACAGTCTCAGCTAGTAAGGTTACAGTCTCGGCTAGTAAGGTTACAGTCTCGGCTAGTCGGGTTAAAGTCTCGGCTAGTCGGGTTATAGTCTCTGTTAGTCCGGTTACAGTCTCCGTTAGTCGGGTTATAGTCTCTGTGAATCTCGTTACAGTCTCCATTACTCAGGTTATAGTCTCCGTTAGTCGGGTTATAGTCTACGTTAGTCGGGTGACAGTCTCCGTTAGTCCGGTTATAGTCTCCATTAGTCAGGTTATAGTCTTCATTAGTCGGCTTATAGTCTCAGTTAGTCGGGTTACAGTCTCCTTTAGTCGGGTCATAGTCTCTGTTAGTTGGGTTATAGTCTCCGTTTGTCGGGTAACAGCCTCCATTAGTCGGGTAACAGTCTCCATTAGTTGGGTTATAGTCTCCGTTAATTGGGTCACAGTCTCCTTTAGTCGGGTCATAGTCTCTGTTAGTTGGGTTATAGTCTCCGTTTGTCGGGTAACAGCCTTCATTAGTCGGGTTACAGTCTCCGATAGTCAGGTTAAAGTCTCCGTTAGTCGGATTATAGTCACCGCTAGTCGGGTTACAGTCTCCGTTAGGTGGGTTACTGTCTCCATTAGTCGGGTTATAGTCTTCATTAATCGGGTTATAGTCTCTGTTTGTCGGGTTAAGGTCTCTGTTTGTCGGGTTACAGCCTCCGTTAGTCGGGTTATAGTCTCTGTGAATCTCGTTACAGTCTCTGTTAGTCGGGTTATAGTCTCCGTTAGTCGGGTTATAGTCTCCGTTAGTCGCATTATAGTCTCCGTTAGTCAGGTTACAGTCTCCGTTAGTCGGGCTATAGTCTCCGTTAGTCAGGTTAAAGTCTCCTTAAGTCGGGTTATAGTCTCCTTAAGTCGGGTTTCAGCCTCCGTTAGTCGGGTTACAGTCTCCGTTAGTTGGGTTACAGCCTCCGTTATTTGGGTTACAGTCTCCGTTTGTGGGGTTATAGTCTCCGTTAGTCGGGTTACAGCCTCCGTTAGTCGGGTTATAGTCTCCGTTAGTCGGGTAAAAGCCTCCTTTAGTAGGGTTATAGTCTCCGTTAGTCGGGTTATAGTCTCTGTTTGTCAGGTTACTGCCTCCGGTAGTCAGGTTATAGTCTCCGTTAGTCCGGTTATAGTCTTTGTTAGTCGGGTTATAGTCTCTATTAGTCGGGTTAAAGTCTCCGTTAGTCGGGTTATAATCTCCGTTAGTCGGTTTATAGTCTATCTTAGTCGGGTTAAAGTCTCCGTTAGTCAGGTTATAGTCTATGTTAATCGGGTTACAGTCTCCTTTAGTCGGGTTATAGTCTCCGTTAGTCAGGTTATAGTCTATGTTAATGGCGTTATAATCTCCGTTAGTCGGTTTATAGTCTCCGTTAGTCGGGTTACAGTCTCCTTTAGTCGGGTTATAGTTGCCTTTAGTCGGGTTGTAGTCTCCGTTAGTCGGGTTATAATCTCCGTTAGTCGGATTATGATCTCTGATAGTCGGATTATAATCTCCGTTAGTCGGTTTATAGTCTACGTTAGTCGGGTTATAGTCTCTGTTAGTCAGGTTATAGTCTATTTTAATCGGGTTATAGTCTCCGTTAGTCGGGTTACAGTCTCCGTTAGTCAGGTTACATTCTCCTTAAGTCGGGTTATAGTCTCCTTTAGGCGGCTTATAGTCTCCGTTAGTCGGCTTACAGTCTCTGTTAGTCGGGTTACAGTCTCAATTAGTCGGGTTACAGTCTCCATTCTTCGGGTTACAGTCTCCGATAGTCGGGTTATAGTCTCTGTTACTCGGGTTATAGTCTCAGTTAGTCGGGTTACAGCCTCCGTCAGTCGGGGTACGGTCTCCGTTAGTACTAGTCGGGTTACAGTCTCCATTAGTCGGGTTACAGTCTCCTTTAGTCTGGTTATAGTCTCCGTTAGTCGGTTTATAGTCTCCGTTTGACGGGTTACAGTCTCCGTTAGTCGGGTTATAGTCTCCGTTAATAGGGTTCCAGTCTCCGTTAGTCGGGTTAAAGTCTCCGTTAGTCAGGTTATAGTCTCCGTTAGTCAGGTTATGGTCTTTGTTCGTCGGGTTATACTCTCCGTTAGTCGGGTTATAGTCTCCGTTAGTCGGGTTACAGTCTCCGTTAGTCAGGTTGTAGTCTCCGTTAGTCGGGTTATATTCTCCATTAGTCGGGTTACAGTCTCCTTTAGTCGGGTTATATTCTCCTTAAATCGGGTTATAGTCTCCGTTAGTCGGGTTACAGCCTCCGTTAGTCGGGCTATAGTCTCCGTTAGTCAGGTAACAGTCTCCGTTAGTCAGGTTACAGTCTCCGTTAGTCGGGTTACATCCTCCGTTAATCGGGTTATAGTCGGGTGTCAGTAATGAAATGAATGCGATTCACGATATAAAGCATCACCAAGACAAATGTCTCCGGTGCTGACTTGCTGGTGGGGCAGCAGGTACATGTATGTGTGTACAGCCAAGGAGATGTTACTGGACACTAAACATATGGCTCCTTGAATATGTCTCATTGTATCCTCTAGGACCCGCGCCTCCCGACACCAACCCATCACACACACCATGACACCTGGTGTCTATAACTGTAACCATGACAATAGCCCCCACACTTCTATACACACAATTAATAGCGTTACCAGGTGTCTCCTAAAACCCTGACTCTAGCCCACCAAACACACGCTCACACACACATACACACACACATACACACACACTTCTATACACGCAATTAACAGCGTTACCAGGTGTCTACTAAAACCCTGACTCTAGCCCACCACACACACGCACCCACACATACACACACACATACACACACACTTCTATACACGCAATAAACAGCGACACCAGGTGTCTACTAAAACCCTGACTCTAGCCCACCACACACACGCACACACACACACACATACACACACACTTCTATACACGCAATTAACAGCGACACCAGGTGTCTACTAAAACCCTGACTCAAGCCCACCACACACACACATACACACACATACACACACACTTCTATACAAGCAGTAAACAGCGACACCAGGTGTCTACTAAAACCCTGACTCCAGCTCACCACACACACACACACACACACACACACACACACACACACACACTTCTATACACGTTTATGACCATGAAACCTGGTGTCTACTGCCGTAACCATGACAATAGCCCCCACACTTGTATGCACGCAATTAACAGCGACACCAGGTGTCTACAGCTGTAACCATGATACCAGCCTATCAGCTCGGTGGTGTTGTAGCTCAGACCTTTACCACGTTGGTGAAACCCGCCGGCACCAGCAAGGTGCTGACAAACATAAAAACTAACAAAGACGAATCTCAGACTTCAACCAACGACAATAGGATTCTGGCAAGCCTAAGGGACGCAACTCTGTACAAGGAATACAGGCCCACGACATGTGCTGTCCTTTAGAGTATTGTACATACAAGCATACACGTGACATAGACAACCGTGCCTAGAACACCGGGTGTCGTGTTGATTCATTTGTAGCGGAATCTGATGTTGTTATGTGGTGCCTTCATCTTCCACAGTCGGATCTTCATGGTTTGTTCCTTCCTTTCACCAATAACACCTTCAAATAAAATAAATTTTGAAAAAGATGTATTTAGAAATCCTTTCTCCTGGCATTGTTTCTAAAAAACCAACAGGGACAGTTGCGGTGTGGAGATTTAACAGAGCGTTCATGGTCACACCCTTGTGACAGACGTTGGTACCAGAGTTATGTCCCTTAGTTATAAATATCCGGGAATATTCATCCGACAATCTCATTAAAATCAGATCTTAGTTCTCGCTACCGCTGAACAAAGATTTGAGGACATCCCATTGCGGGTCACGTCAGACCGACCTTGCGCAAACTTTTACCGACCAAAGGAATGATCAATCAGAAGGCAGCTTTCTCGTGCTTTACAGCACAAATTTCAAATTGGTGACTACGCTTCGAAACATATTTTGACAAATTCTCGATTACAAATTTGAAACCTGAACAAAAAGCACTCTGGAAGGGCTAATAGATGGTCTAGAGTGTAAGGATTCAGTCGTTAAACCCGTAACTATCGTTCGGAATACCCCGTGTTAAGGTTTTCGAGATTGCATGATTAAAAATCACATTCCGACTGTCACTTTCATAATCTGGTAAGCGACGCACTGATTGGTCGGATGATAGGTCGTTCTGACGTGACCCCTAATGGGATGTCTGCAGATCTTTGTTTAGCGGTAGCGAGAACTAAGGTCTGATTTAAATGAGATTGATTCATCCGACTACGATCATTGTTTGTGAACTATATGTACCTGCCATACATCTTACTACAAACATACACACACATACACACACCACACACACTACACCTGCACATCACACCACAAACACACGCCACACACGCATAACACCACACACACCACGCACTCACGCTCGTCACACCATACAACACATATCACGCACACTACACACACCACACACACACGCCACACACACATAACACCACATACACCACGCACTCACGCTCGTCACACCATGCAACACATATCACGCACACTACACACACCACACACACACGCCACACACACATAACACCACACACACCACACACACCACACACACAGCTGCCACAGCTGACTGCTGGCTTGTGTGCCCCACTCACTGCCAGGGAATCCCTCTAGGATATAACGGAACAGGTGTATCCCGTTACAAGCATGAAATGTCATCCACTGACGGCTGGAACCGTATCATATTAAGTTAGGGGCGGTCGGGTAGCCTAGTGGTTAAAGCGTTCGTTCGTCACGCCGAAGACCCCGGTTCTATTCCCGACATGTGTACAATGTGTGAAGCCCATTCCGCCGTGATATTGCTGGAATATTGCTAAAAGCGGCGTAAAACCATTTTCACTCAATCACTCATATTAAGTCTTTCATAGGCATTTAGAAGTTTTGAGAACATGAATACATGACACTTTTTATGGATAGCAGTTTGTTTTATTCTGATGCTATTATTCTCTGTATGACGTTTCAAAGCTGCTTCTTTCTCCTTCATTAGGTGAATGCGCAGTAAGTTATCTAAAAAACATTTTAATTAAGCATTCACCTGATGAAGGAGCAACAAAGCTCTGAAACGTCGTACAAACAATAAAAGAAGTTGGTATCCATAAAAAGTGTCTTGTATTTATATCACGTTACTTGTCAAGTAATTTTCATGGTGTTTTCATAAACAATCTAAAAGAAACATACATGCACCATTTATACGACCATTTTCAAGAAGTTACGGTGTATACGATACAATTGCTGTAGCGAAAGAAGGGAGCTTACTCTTCTAGATCTATTCGTACAACGCAGGGATGTTCCCCTCGTATTCGTGCACAACGAGCAGAAGGTGATTGCAGCCTTCAGTTCCGGGTGGCCAGGTCGCGCGGGTAGAAATACCGCACCGTGTCAACCAGGAAGTCACGTGACAAGCTAACCGAGTACAATGACGGAGGTGTCTGTTGTGCAGGTATATAGGCCAACGAACGGATTGGGTAAAACATTTCAAGAGCAATCCGCAGATAGCCTGGTTACTCTTCATACACTGTGTCAATATTGACGTTTGTATTTGATACTGTAGTTAACTAAACAATTTTTGCAGGTTACAAAAAGAACACAAGATTCAGGAAGTATCAGATTCGAGGTATGTCGATATATAGCTGCAGGTTATAGGAGAAACCAGCTTTTCAGCCTTTGATTTGCATTCGCCAAGCGGTAGATTTGAAAGCTGATTTACCTTCCGGCGCGTACACACCCCAGTCGCTTATAACAAAGATTTATTGCCACTGTTTGATAAAGGCAGATAAGGGTGTTCATTCAAGCACTGTTATCGTTCAACACCTACACCATCTTCTAATCTTGAATAGTTAGCTTGTTTTACAAACTCACCCTCATTTATTCTAAAAAAGCCCACAAATACTGTCTTAACTATTGCACAGACGTTCAGCTTTCCAATGTCAACTTAAACGCGTGTTTCAAAGTTGGTAAAACCCTCTGTCATAATTATGCTATCGCGCCGTCGCGCATTAATGAACATTGATTAATGTTTTTGGAAGATTACACCAATAACATAGAACTCGTTTCTTTGCCCTATTTTCAAAGGAAAGGTCCTGTTTCTCTACACAGCATATATGCAGGTGTACGTTTTCTTAACTGTGGTGCGAATGTTATAAACTTTTCGGAACCATCTCTAAAGGAGTGATACTGACGTTTCCCATACACTGGGCAGTTATAGCATTATTGGAAGCATCATGAGGTCACATGCCTTAAACAAGCAATCAAGAGGAAAATAAAAATATATAGCTTTTGCTGATGACCAATACGTTGCTTTTAGATCGTGATGCCTTAACGCTATAACTGCCTGATTATGTTTTTATTTGTATGACAGTTTATACCCAAACATACCAATGCATCCTTAGTCTCTCTTGGGGCAACGCCATACCTTAAATACATCATGTTGTTTCCTGGCTCGCCAACAACGAAATATAAGTGTCTTTGTTTTTTCTTACATTAACTTTAAAAGTTTCAATATCAAACAGTAATCTTTAAAAACATCCAAGGGTGTTGCAACTGTTTTGGACTTCCAGCTGCTAACACAGTGTCATCGGCGAATATGGGTACAAGTAGTTTCATAAATCCCAGAATAACATCAATTCTAACATCATAACAGGCTAAACTACCAAGATATGATCGAACGTCATTCATGAATAAAGAGAACAAGGGAGGCTATAAAGTCTTCTCCTATGCGAGCCCCTTCGTGACGTAAGAGTAACACACATGTTATACATTACCTTTAAGACTCCTCCAGATATACCATATGAAACTAATGTACGCCATAAGGTTTCCCACCAAACAGGTGTGGGTTTGACAGGCATTACGAAATTGGGAGAACATGAATACATGACACGTTTTATGAATAGAAACTTTTTTTATTCTATGGCACGACGTTTCGGAGCTATGCATTTACCTGATGAATAAGCAAAAGTAGCGCTAAAACCTCGTGACAGTGTACACACCTGCACCTGCACACATACGCACAAACTTGTCATGCACACATATACACTTGCGATACACACACATACACACTTGTCATTCACACACACACACACTTGCAATACACACATACACACTTGCCATACACACTTACGCACTGGACACACACATACACACTTGCTATACACACACAAATTTGCCACACACATACACACTTGCCATGAACACATACACATTTGCCATACACACTTGCCATACACACACAAACACACTTGTCATACACACACATACACACACACACATATCAACACACGCACACACTTGCCATGCACACACACATATATACACACACATACACATTTGCGAGACACACTTGCCATACACACACATACACACTTGCCATGCACACACATATATACACACAAATACACATGTGCCATCCACACACACACACATATACATACACGCACACACACTTGCCATACAAACACTCACACTTGCCATGCACACACACATATTTATACACACACATACACACTTGTCATGCACACACACATATATATACACACATATACACACTTGACATGCACACACACACACATATATATACACACACGCACACACTGGCCATGCACACACACATATATACACACACAAAACACTTGCCATGCACACACATACACACTTGCCATACACACACTCACACTTGCCATGCACACACACATATATATACACACACATACACACTTGCCATGCACACACACATATATACACAAATATACACACTTGACATGCACACACACAAATATATACACACACGCACACACTGGCCATGCACACACACATATATACACAAACATAACACTTGCCATGCACACACACATGTATATATACACACATACACACTTGCAATGCACACAAACACGTGCCATACACACACACACGCACGCACGCACGCACGCACGCACGCACACACGCACGCACGCACACACGCAGACACACACGTGCCATACACACATACACACTTGCAAAACACATATACACACAAACGCACAAACTTGCCATGCACACACATACACTTGCGATACACACACATGCTCATTTGCCATGCACACACATACACACTTACATTAAACATATACGTATTTGCCACACACACACATACATAGATACTTGCCAAACACACATACACACTTGACATAGACACATACCTACTTGCGATACACACACACACACACACACACACACACACACACACACACACACACACACACACACACACACACATATATATATATATATATATACACACTTGTCATACACAGACATACACACTTGCCATGAATACGCATACACACTTGCCATACACACATACACACACACACACACATACATACATACATACTTGCCATACACACTTGACATAGACACATACCTACTTGCCATACACACACACACACACTTGACACACACACACGCACTTGACACACACACACACATATATACACACACTTGCCATACACACATACACACTTGCCATACACACATACACACTTGCCATGCACACATACACACTTGCCATACACACATACACACTTGCCATGCACACATACACACTTGCCATGCACACACATATACACTTGCCACACACACATACACACTTGCCATACACACATATACACTTGCCATACACACATACACACTTGCCATACACACATACACACTTGCCACACACACATACACACTTGCCATACACACATACACACTTGCCATGCACACATACACACTTGCCATGCACACATACACACTTGCCATCCACACATACACACTTGCCATACACACATACACACTTGCCATACACACATATACACTTGCCACACACACATACACACTTGCCATACACACATACACACTTGCCATACACACATACACACTTGCCATGCACACATACACACTTGCCACACACACATACACACTTGCCATACACACATACACACTTGCCATACACACATACACACTTGCCATGCACACATACACACTTGCCACACACACACATACACACTTGCCATACACACATACACACTTGCCATGCACACATACACACATGCCATACACACATACATACTTGCCATACACACATACACACTTGCCATGCACACATACACACTTGCCATACACACATACACACTTGCCATGCACACATACACACTTGCCATACACACATACACACTTGCCATGCACACACATACACTTGCCATGCACACACATATACACTTGCCATACACACATACACACTTGCCATACACACATACACACTTGCCATGCACACACACACACTTGCCATGCACACACATATACACTTGCCATACACACATACACACTTGTCATAAACACATACACACTTGCCACACTCACACTTGCCATACACACATACACACTTGCTATACACACATACACACTTGCCATGCACACACATATACACTTGCCATACACACATACACACTTGCCACACACAAACACACATACACACTTGTCATACACACATACACACTTGCCACACACACACTTGCCATGCACACATACACTTTTGCCATGCACACACATACACACTTGTCATACACAAACACACACTTGCCATGCACACACACACATATATACACACACATACACACTTGCCATGCACACACACCTATGGACACACGCACACACTTGCCATGCACACACATATACACTTGCCATGCACACCCATACACACTTGCCACACATACATACTTGCCACACATACACATTTGCCAAAAGTACCTTTGTGCTTATATTTAATTGTCTTTTTGTCGCACTAGATATTTAATTGTTCACTTGTCAAGGTGTTTCTCCTTCCTAGTATATTTGAGTTATACCATATGCATATGACGTCACTGCCCAATCCAACCGCAGCATGCGATGTCGCTGTACATGTGAACGACAAGAGAATATGCAGGGGGATTCAGCACACACAGTGAGATAGGGAAATGTTTGTTTATTCACATTCACAAATACAGTGATACAAACAACATATACCAAGCACATTGCTCAAACCAAAACATGCACATGACGTCATCAATATGATGTACGGGTCACCAACATGATGAGACAGTTCTGATTGGTCTTACAGACCGGTGATTCACGATATCATCAAATCGCTTCGCATGCACCATTAAACTTGATTAGGTTAATTTAAACACAATCAAACGGAATATGATATTAATAATATATAACACCGATGTTTACACAATTTTTGAAAACCTACTGACATTATTATGTGTAATTGTCAAGTGTGAAATACATCCTTGTCTTGTGTGTCCAGACTCGATTATTTACATACCGCCGTCATATAGCTGGGATAATGGTGGGTGCGTCGTTAAACAACAAGCAAACAAACACAATATGATATAATAATGTTCAAAACACATTGCGCATAAAGTTTCACATCATATTCACAACCAAACAACCAAACAAACAAGCAAGCAGCCAAACAAACAAACAGACAAACAAACACACAAAACTTGTCAACGTCGAGACCTGACCTCAGTTGTGGAGCGGTTTGTAGAAGGACGGGCGGGCGAACGAATGTCAGTTATCAATATTTCCATGACTAGTTGTTGTAACGTACACAATATCTTACCACGTGACCTACTGGCGGCCCTCCACGCACGTGCACCCCACCTGAATGGGTTCCATGGTCTTACTGTATTCATACGTCGCTCCGTTGCATTCGCGGCGGAGAACTTGCCGGAAGTAGAAAATAGGTTTGCACCTTGACTCTTTCAGCCTTGACCTTCCACACCTCTTGCAAGAGCAGACAGCTTCTACAATGGTAGACGGAACCCGGTTTTCATCGTGGTTGATTATCAGATACGACGGACATGTTGACCATTCGAAGTACCTTGGTAGGATGGGGTCTAGGTCTGAAACAACAATATGTGGGGAAAATTATTTTCATTGCAAATGTACAGAAGAAAAAGACTTTCTCGGTTTGTTCTGGACCAGCGCACGTGTCAAAGCGCAGTTGTCGCGGGCCCATGTGCTTTTCACTGCATCCTGGAGTTTGTCTTGATCAAATGAAACGGCTTCCATATTATCGGGAAGAAATTATACATTACAAACAAATAGGTAATAGTCTCACGTTGAAAGAGAACAATTGTACTTTTAGAGCTCTATATATACCTCCCCCTACATAACTCTGACACGTCCTCTACAGCCCAACACGCCTCCGACAACATGATGGGCGTGGCTAGTAGTGACGTCATGGGAACAATGCAGGGACACCGGGGTGCACAAAGGGAGCGATCAGTACAAGAGCATCGCTACCCTTTTACATAATCCTTGTTATATTGTCTTGAGAAATGATACTGTAATTGTTAAAATTCAACATCGTCTTCCCTAGGAATGGTACATATTCTGACAGACATTTTGGCAACTCTTAATTTACACACCCTCCATATTATAACCTGGGTGTTACACGCCAGCATTATATAACCTGGGTATTACACATCCGCCTTGTTATAACCTGGGTGTTACACGCCAGCATCTTATAACCTGGGAGTTACACATCCGCCATGTTATAACCTGGGAGTTACACATCCGCCATGTTATAACCTGGGAGTTACACATCCGCCATCTTATAATCTGGGAGTTACACATCCGCCTTGTTATAACCTGGGAGTTACACATCCGCCGTGTTATAATCTGGGCGTTGCACATCCGCCATGTTATAATCTGGGAGTTACACATCCGCCATGTTATAATCTGGGAGTTACACATCCGCCATGTTATAATCTGGGAGTTACACACCACCATGTTATAACCTGGGAGTTACACACCCGCCATGTTATAACCTGGGAGTTACACACCCCTATGTTATAACATGGGAGTTACACATCCGCCATGTTATAATCTGGGAGTTACACACCCCTATATTATAATCTGGGAGTTACATACCACCATGTTATAACCTTGGAGTTACACACCACCATGTTATAACCTGGGAGTTACACACCCGCCATGTTATAACCTGGGAGTTACACACCCGCCATGTTATAACCTGGGATTTACACACCACCATGTTATAATCTGAGAGTTACACACCCGCCATGTTATAATCTGGGAGTTATACATACTACAATGTTATAACCTGGGAGTTACACACCACCATGTTACAATCTGAGAGTTACACACCCGCCATGTTATAACCTGGGAGGTAAACACCACCATGTTATAACCTGGGAGTTACACATCCCTATGTTATAATCTGAGAGTTACACGCCCACCATGTTATAACCTGGGAGTTACACACCCGCCATGTTATAACCTGGGAGTTACACACCACCATGTTATAACCTGGGAGTTACACACCACCATGTTATAATCTGAGAGTTACACACCCTCCATGTTATAACCTGGGAGTTACACACTACCATGTTATAACCTGGGAGGTACACACCACCATGTTATAATCTTGGAGTTACACACCACCATGTTATAATCTGGGATTTACACACCACCATGTTATAATCTGGGAGTTACACACCCCTATGTTATAACCTGGGAGTTACACACCACAATTTTATAACCTGGGATATACACACAACAATGTTAAAATCTGAGAGTTACACACCCACCATGTTATAACCTTGGAGTTACACACCCGCCATGTTATAACCTGGGAGTTACACACCACCATGTTATAACCTGGGAGTTACACACCCGCCATGTTATAACCTGGGAGTTACACACCACCATGTTATAACCTGGGAGTTACACACCACCATGTTATAATCTGAGAGATACACACCCTACACGTTAGAACCTGGGAGTTACACACGACCATGTTATAACCTGGGAGGTACACACCCGCCATGTTATAACCTGGGAGTTACACACCACAATGTTATAACCTGGGATTTACACACCACCATGTTATAATCTGAGAGTTACACACCCACCATGTTATAATCTGGGAGTTATACATACTACAATGTTATAACCTGGGAGTTACACACCACCATGTTACAATCTGAGAGTTACACACCCGCCATGTTATAACCTGGGAGATAAACACCACCATGTTATAACCTGGGAGTTACACATCCCTATGTTATAATCTGAGAGTTACACGCCCACCATGTTATAACCTGGGAGTTACACACCCGCCATGTTATAACCTGGGAGTTACACACCACCATGTTATAATCTGGGAATTACACACCCGCCATGTTATAACCTGGGAGTTGCACACCACAATGTTATAATCTGAGAGTTACACTTCCACCATGTTATAATCTGAGAGTTACACACCCGCCATGTTATAACCTGGGAGTTACACACCCCTATGCTATAACCTGGGAGTTACACACCACCATGTTATAATCTAGGAGTTACCTACGCGCCATGTTATAACCTGGGATTTACACACCACCATGTTATAATCTGGGAGTTACACACCCCTATGTTATAATCTGAGAGTTACACACCACCATGTTATAACCTGGGAGTTACACACCCTCCGTGTTATAATCTGAGAGTTACACACTACCATGTTATAACCTGGGAGTTACACACCACCATGTTATAACCTGGGAGTTACACACCACCATGTTATAACCTGGGAGTTACACACCCGCCGTGTTATAACATGGGATTTACACACCACCATGTTTTAATCTGGGAGTTACACTTCCGCCATGTTATAACATGGGATTGACACACGTGTCACGTTATAACCTGGAGGGCCAGAATTGTTTGTTGGAAACAGGATACTTTTTTCAAAAGAGGCATTTTTCTGCAAAATGAGTAGCTAATGAAATCCCCACCATCAGTGGAAATCTCATGGTTGGTCTCTTCTAACCTCCCACACGCGTCATCAAAACAATCAACGAAAAGGGACTTTTGTAGGTGATTTCAGGGATTTTGTAGGTATATTTTGTATATTTGCCTAATATTGTTACACAATGAAAGACTGACACAATGACAGTCGCTAATGACACAATGAAACTGGCACACGGAATGAAACTGTATTCCACGTTTTCAGTTCAGACAACGACACGCCCTATCTTCAAAATATCCCATCAGTTCCGGAAAAGTTCCTTGTTTTGTCAACAGGATGCTTGTGTTCAATGATTTACCCTTATCATAATAATTCGAAACATACTCATTTCTGTCAAAAGTAGATTATTTATAAACTTATGTACTAGTATAAATCAATTATATAACATTTAAAGCAAGTTAAATCATAACAATCTAAGGCAAACCTGCCACCAGTAGAAATATGCACTACTTCCGTAATAGGTCATATTTGTTGAATTTGCTTTTCTCACTCACTCACTCACTCAGATATACGCCATCAACACCCCCCTCCAAGCCCCCACCCACTATACCCCTCAGCCATACTCACTCACTCACTCACTGTCTGTAGCAGTTTCATGTATCACGGGATAAACTCCTAACAGGGCACTCACCGGTATATGCCGACTGGGTTCCGGTCAGCGAGCGCCGGACGCTCCCACTCCCTCTGTACGGACACCGTCTACCACCAGCTAAGTAGGTCAACTTGGCCTTTCTTCTCTCCCCCGCTGGTCTTGGATACAAGTCGGACGAGTCTATTATCTGGGGTAGTTGGTAGAATGTTTCATCCAGATCATCTTCATTGAAAGTCAGTTTGGGTCTTGCGTTCTTATCATCCCTACACGTCTCGCCACGCACGGCCAGAACCAGTCCGAACATTGCCACCAGGGCGATGCTATACGCCTGCAGTGGGAATACAGTTGTTAATTTCAGTATCGGGTGTTTGTGTCACTGATATGTAGAACGTGTAATTACATTAAGTCGTGTGTCTTCGCCCACGCTGATCACTTCCTCAAAAGGTTACTGACATGTATTAATTGCACACTCATTCCGATAGTGATACTTGGCTTCCTTTGTAAACCGTGGTGTTTTAGCGGTTGTGGTCTTTGCACGCGGGATATCGCAATCAGATGTGTTGAGAAAGGGATTATTTTGGATTCACTTACCTTTGCATTTGAAATTGCACAAAAAATCACCTTTCATTGCAGCTGCACATGGTTATATATAACTGGTAATCGTCAGATTAATGACAACACGGGCTTTAGCTCTGGATGTAGGAATAAGTCCAAAATACACACACTGCAGCATACCCTGTTCTAAAAGGTCACCATACACAGGGCCTAATGTCCCGATACAAAGGATCTAATGTCTGGATACACAAGGTCTAACGTCACCACACACAGGGTCTACTGTCACCATACTCAGGTTCTAATGTCATCATACACAGAGTCTAAAGTCAACATAGACATAGTCTAATGTCATTATACACAGGGCCTAATGTCACAAAACACAGAGTCTATTGTCACTATACATAGGCTCTAATGTCACCATGCACAGGGTCTAATGTCACCACCATAGACAGGGTGTAATGTAATCATACACATGGTCTGCACATGCACAGGGTCTAATGCCACCATGCATAGGGTCTAATGTCACCATGCACAAGGTCTAATGTCACCACACATTGGACCCAATGTCACCATACACATAGTCTCATGTCACAATACACAGGGTCTAATGCAATCATACGCATGGTCTGCACATGCACAGGGTCTAATGCCACCATGCATAGGGTCTAATGTCACCATAAATAGAATTTAATGTCACCATAGAGAGTTTAATGTCACCATCCACAGCGTCTAATGTCACCACACATAGGATCTAATGTAAACATGCACAGGGTATAAAGTCACTAAACACAGGCTCTAATGTCACCATCCACAGCGTCTAATGTCACCACACATAGGAACTAATGTCACCATGCACAAGGTCTAATGTCACCACACATTGGACCCAATGTCACCATACGCAGAGTCTCATGTCACAATACACAGGGTCTAATGCAATCATACGCATGGTATGCACATGCACATGGTCTAATGTCACCATACACAGAATTTAATATCACCATAGAGAGTCTCATGTCACCATCCACAGCGTCTAATGTCACCACACATATGATCTAATGTCACCATGCACAAGGTCTAATGTCACTAAACACGGGCTCTTATGTCACCATCCACGGCGTCTAATGTCACCACACATAGGATCTAATGTCACCATGCACATGGTCTAATGTCACTAAAGAAACTCTTATGTCACCATCCACAGCGTCTAATGTCACCACACATAGGATCTAATGTCACCATGCACAAGGTCTAATGTCACTAAACACAGGCTCTTATGTCACCACCCACGACGTCTAATATCACCACACATAGGATCTAATGTCACAATACACAGGATCTAATGTCACCATACTCAGGATCTAATATCACTCTATGAAGGATGTAATATCTATTATAAATATTAATTTCTGAAATATATTGTACAACCTTGTATTCCATTACGGAATACATCATTGCAATAACTGTTCTGTTGAGGGACACATGTTGCCGACACGAAAAGTGATTACAGTCACAACATGTAAAACAGGCTCTCTGTAATAAACATTGTGGTAGAAATACCAGTCATACTCACGCTATCCATCTTTCGGTCTCACAGTAACTCACTGCCATGCAGCTGATATTCAGCTTATATACCTCTGTTATAATGGTCTGTGAAATGAACATTTACGCCTTGAAAGTTCCCAAAAAATTGCACAATGGATTAATTTTAACTTATGACAGAATAATTTTATAGCCAATCAGATTACAGCGCTATTCAAGTGGTAATTTGAGTTCCGCGGTTATCGAAATTGTTCACCTTATTGAATTTACCTGACTCAGCTCTATCCCGTCAAGGTGCATACGGAACACGCTGCAATTAGAAAGTGGATTGTTTTAATGCTTGTATGTTCTAATTCAGTTTCAGTAATGACGTAACATCACAAAACCTGCACTGTAGATATTAACATGGAGAAAAAGATAAAATTTCATAAGATTCTGTTAGTTTCCCCGACAACAGACACGTGTCATCAAGGAAGGATATTTCGTGTGCAGGTGAAATTGGATGGGTTTTCATCAAACTGGGCGTTGCTCTACCAGCCACCTCCGTCCACACACAACGCTATGAGAGAGAGAGAGAGAGAGAGAGAGAGAGGAGGAGGAGGAGGAGAGAAATCAGAGAGAGAGAGAGGGAGAGAGGGATAGATAAAGAGAAATAGAGAGGGAAAGAGAATAGCAGTCGCCAAAGGGATACCCAGCAGTAGTCACAGCGGTAGCCCGCAGTAGCCACAGGGATACCCAGACGTCGCCACGGGCATACCCAGAAGTAGCCACGGGGATACCCAGCAGTAGCCACACGGATACACAGAAGTAGCCACAGAAATACCGAGACGTCGCCACAGGGATACCCAGACGTCGCCACGGGGATACCCAGCAGTAGCCACGGAGATACCCAGCAGTAGTCACAGGGATACCCAGCAGTAGTCACAGGGATACCCAGCAGTAGCCACAATGATACCCAGCAGTAGTCACAGGGATACCCAGCAGTAGCCACAATGATACCCAGCAGTAGTCACAGGGATAGCCAGCAGAAGTCACAATGATACCCAGCAGTACTCACAGGGATACCCAGCAGAAGTCATAATGATACCCAGAAGTAGCCACAGGGATACCCAGACGTCGCCACGGGGATACCCAGACGTCGCCACGGGGATACCCAACAGTGGCCACAGGGATACCCAGCAGTAGCCACAGGGATACTCAGAAGTAGCCACAGGGATACCCAGATGTCGCCACGGGGATACCCAGAAGTTGTCACAAGGGTGTGAGTGAGTGAGTGAGTGAGATTGGGGATTTGTGAATTGTGATTTAGTGATGTTTTCCGCTTCATTCCGCAATATTCAGCTGTATCACAGCATGAACACAACAAATACGTTTCACACAATGTATCCATGTTGGAATTCGAACCTAGGCCTGACGGGCAAACAACTTAACCACTACACTACCACACAACCCCAAACCAGGTGAACTGGACACGTGCAATCAGACCATCTTTCTGACGTTGTTTCAGCGTGCTACTGTGTGGCATTCTTCCACAGCGTCCATCCACTTGTCACTTTATTGCAGAGATAATAGTTACCAAAATAACCTAAATGTAATTTATTTTCACTATCTAAATACAAAATATGTTTCGATTGCACCCTGTAACGGATGCCATTTCGACTAAATACTCGGATAGTAATATTGTTGTCACGATTGTTGCAATACACGTCGACAAACTGATTGGATGCCGCATGTGTTCAGGAAACAATTCAACGGAGAAAGATAAAAAGCTTTGCAGTCATGACATTGATATCAACACCTTCCAGACTAAGGAGCACAAAACACGTGTGATTGACGTCACTACCATTAACTCGGTTACTAGCACCAACACAATACACGTGTGTATAACGTCTCCACCATTAACAAGGTTACTGTGACCAACACAAAACACATTTGAATAACGTCAACACAATTAATGGGTTGCTGGCACCAACCCAATACACGTGTGAATAACGTCACCACAATTAATGGGTTGCTAGCACCAACACAAAACACGTGTGAATAACGTCTCCACCATTAACAAGGTTACTGTGACCAACACAAAACACGTGTGAATAACGTCACCACTTTTAACTCGGTTACTGCAACCAACAGCAAACGCGTTTGAATGACGTCACCGCTATTAACTCGGTTACTGTCATCAGCAAAAAAACACGTGCGAATGAACACACAACAGTTATCATGGTAACTGGCACCAACACAAAATACGTGTGAATATCGTCACCACTATTAACCACTATTAATCTCTGGGATTCGGTCCTTCCCTCTGATATGCCAGATTTCTATGACCGCTGTTCGAATCCAAGAATGGCCCTGATTATTCTGAAG
Organism: Haliotis cracherodii; assembly: GCF_022045235.1. Lineage (NCBI taxonomy): Eukaryota > Metazoa > Mollusca > Gastropoda > Lepetellida > Haliotidae > Haliotis > Haliotis cracherodii. The sequence goes on from NW_027266266.1 coordinate 662,441, forward strand.
TCATCCGGCCTTCACCCTTGCTCGTGGGTTTCACTAAGTAAACGTCAACGACCAACGCCACTTTTAGCACCCTAACCCCAATACACAAACACACACACACAAACACACCACAAACACACGCGCACACAATCACACACACACACACACGCACGCACGCACGCACGCACACGCACACACACACACACGCAAGCACACACACACCACAAACACCACACACAAACAACATGCACACTCACACACGCACGCACGCACGCACGCACACACCATACACACGCCACGCGCACACTCACACACACCACACACACACTCACAGCGTGATATTACTGCTGAAACACCGTTGAAAGAGGCATTAAACTCAACTCACTCACTCGCCAAGTCGAGCTTCGACAACTCGATACATCATTTAAGACGACGTAACTTCATATCCCCGGGAGAGTCGCTATGGTCATCATGGTATGGCGTCGACACTCTGCATGTATAGAACTCCGGGTAACTCGACGTTTTATTTTGACCTCCGCGTTTTCCAGTAATTACTAACACATTGAGGAACACAACTAATACGACAGGGACGTGGAGTTTATCATGTTCAGATACAATGACAAATACATACATTCAAATGTAAAACAATATCGTCGAAGGAAGGCATTGAGAAGAAAGCATCAATATGATATACAGGGGACCATAAGGAAGGGGGCGGTCGGGTAGCCTAGTGGTTAAAGCGTTTGCTCGTCACGCCGAAGACCCGGGTTCGATTCCCGACATGGATACAATGTGTGAAGCCCATTTCTGGTGTCCCCCGCCGTGATATTGCTGGAATATTGCTAAAAGCGGCGTAAAACCATACTCACTCACTCACTCATCAGGAAGGATGGAACACGTACTCCAGACATTGTGGAGGACCTCGGTCTAGTCACTGACACACTATTGAAACATCATACACGTGACCATATGTCACGAGACACATTCTATTTAATGAATGGCGTTAAATGTGAAATTCAGCTGTTGACAATGCTAATTTGATGACAGAAATATGAAACTTTAATATAATATAAATGGTTTCTTCTGGAATATTTCATCATCAAAACAAACAATGGAAAACACGTCACAGTTACGCGTGTTACAATTTCAACAGGCGGATCCAAGTGTTCGCGAATCATGCCACAAATTAATTCATAATCAAGGGCGATAACTTTTGTCATGTTTGTCATTTGCTGAACACATCATTGATCTTACAGAATGTTTGGTTCTGAATGATAAAAATACATAACAAAACATGCATCACAAAACGTACATCACAGAACAATTGTCATTATTGTTACAAAACATACATCACAGAGCACTGAAACATTGCGTTACAAAACATAAAACACAAACAATTAAACATTTGGTTTACAAAGCCCTCGAAAAACTTAATGTAAGCTCTCTGTAAGGTTGGTTTAATGACTATGTTGCATTTCATGTTCAAACACAACATTGGAAATCCCGCTGAGAGTATGGGGTCTACAGAATTGATTATTTGTTGCAGGAAATGAATCGCGGTAGACTTCATAATGCGGTGACGCATTCATAAAAAAACCCAGCACTCACATCTCATTTTAAAGAAACGCATATAACATCAGTTGTCAAGGGGCCTCAACGGGTCTGAAATCGCGGTAACGTTCCTACTCTGACTGCAGGTACAGCCAACAGTAAATGCCTCAAATGCTTTAACACATTTTGTTGCCTTCTTCACCTTCTTCGCTTTCTCAACCTTCTTGATCAGGACCTGTCGCACGTACTTGACTTCCATGCACTCGTTGCCGGAACTCATCTCCAGACATCGCCTGCATGCGCACCTCACTTCCACCACTGTCTCTGGGATCCTGTTGGGGTCATAGTTCAGGATGAGGTACCCCGGGCAGGTGGACTTGGTCACGTGTCCTATTGATCCCATCCTCTTGAAACCGGGGTTGTGTTCCTCTGTAAAGTAAAGCATGTGAAATTAAATCATCAGCTGAATGCCAGGGCATTAGTTATGTCCATAGCCATACACTGGAATGATCATGAAGCACTAGAATTCAAAGGACACTATGTTTAGTACCATACGGCTGTTCTCCCACCCATGGTGTTGAAGTTTATCATCTCATGTTCAGTGGGTATATCATGACTGACATATTATATATGTTTAGCCGGATTTAAATCACCTCACGTCACGTAATGTGACGTCATCCTATTGTTTGAACGCTCCATTCTTTGTCAGGAATGGAGAGTTGTTTGTCAACAATACTCTACATTATCTTGAACCGACGTTTGAATTATTTTCCACTTAGAATAGACGGAACTATTTTTTACATTTATTGACAAGTGAATAATTTCATATTTTTTCCGAAAACATGTGTCGCAAGCGGTATTCGAACCCGCATCGTTTGATTTGAGAGCCTGTAATTGTCAACCTCAGCTGCGGCGTCACATGATGGTATGGTGTGAAATTAACTATTAAATATTTTCATTATTTTGCGTAATGCTCTAAAGCTCAAAATAATATGTATATAGTTTGTGTTAGAGCAGGTTACCTGCAGCAATGTTTATATTTATGGCAATTAGATAAATCTTTGACGAGAAAAAACAAATCAGGTATAATATATATCTTTGTTCGGGGCTCTATATTTCCTATTATTCCCGTCAGCATGTATTGACAATGTGCAAGCAATTGATAAATACTAGTTGAGGACCCGACAAAATTATGAAGAGCCGTGAACCATGCATTGTAAATGTCAGCTCGCGACGGAGCTTGGCGCACGTGCAACAGCGGCAGAGAACGCATTCCTCGTGCATCACGCAATGGCGACTCACGCAGTAAAAATACAGACAGCAAAGGGTTTATTTTTTAAATATTTTCAACAACATAACATTTTGTCAAAGTGTAAAAGTAGGGATGAGTTTTAAGTGGGGGAATATCCTCGTAACTCTCCATTCCTTAAACATAATGGACCTCGTCCCCTGCGGGGCCTCTGCTCCATTATGTTTAAGGAATGGAGAGTTACTCGGACATTCCCTGCTACATAATGACTTTTAGTATCTGCACAGCGAATCGCGCCCTTAGACGACTGGGCCTCCCGTGCCCCGAAAGCAATCCTAAAATAAGGTACGTAGTGACTATCTCGACAAGCATCATGCAATGGAGGAGGAAAACAAACCCGTTTTCAAATTTTATATACACACTAAATTAGGATGTATAAAATCTAGCATTAACACTTTATCAACAATAAATTATGATATTGCTTGTATCGGCAAATATCCATCTGTCTTATGTGAGATACATGTACCGCACAGTCCAACACTAATGAATGTATGCGGAGATGAAGAACAACTAACGGAAGAAAGCAACTCCCGACAATGGCATGTTCACCTCTGCATTTCTTCTCCCCAGACAGATGAGCATAGCGCCGAGTGCTGGACGTGCGCAGTTTTGTAGATGAAGGTAAAGTCTCATCTATCAAGGAGAACGTCTCGTCCATGACGCCGTCCCGAGCATTGTCGCACGGTAGATATCCACCCTTTCTTCCCTCACGCCCATCGACGCCCAAGTGAAAGATGACAGTAAGCAACAAGATGGTGAACACCTGAAGCATCAATGAACACTGGGTCATAACTACAACTACTCTTAAAAATTAAGTATAAAGATGAAGCTACTAAACAATATGAATATGTTACAAAACGAGGATCATAGAAATATGTTGACCTAATGGTCATAGATGAGGGTTTAATATCCACGCCAGGCCACGCCACGCCACGCCACGCCACATTACTTAATACTCGAAGTTCCAGAAAGAAATTACACGATCTATAAACACTCTCTTTCTCTCGAACTGGAATTCTCTCTGGAATCGAACTCGGACCAAAAGCTTTACGAGCGACTGCTTTAACCGATAGGCTACCCAACCGCAAATATAAATGTATAGGAAGCACGTTATATTAGCCACGCTGCGTATGCACAAACTGCTATATGTGTGTTAACTGTATTGTATGTTATCTGTAATGTGGTTTAACTGTGATGTGTTTTAACAGTGATGTGTGTTAACTGTGACGTATGTTAACTGTTATGTATGTTAACTGTGATGTGTGTTAACTGTTAGGTGTGTTAACTGTTAGGCATGTGCACAGGACTACAACAGGTCCAATATCATCATCAATTCCCGTCAAAGAAAATAAATGTAGCAATCAAAACTTACAATCATCTTTTCTCTCTCAAATGTATTTTGAATGTTACGCCTGAGTGTGTCAGTATATATACGACCTGGCAGACTAAATATACAAAACTACATCAGTATTTTGGCCAATATCTTTCACAGGACAAAGGAATACCCGCTATTGGAAAATAATATGTTAAAAATCGATTATAACACTTCTATATCAGTTCCTTTCCTATTGTTACGACGATAAAAAGCATTGTTGTTTTCAAAGGAACGCAGGATTATATACATGGCAAATACGTTCCCGTCAAACGTTGGTGCTCTCCAGTCATAAGAAGGGACAGTTTGTCTTTTGAAACATCGTTTTCCATACTTATTTGAATTGATAATTAATACCGCATGTAATTTTTCAAGAAGTTCAAAAGTAAGATGAATAATTTAATGCATGCATTTCTATTTTTAGAAAATTAATCAATGTTTACAGGTTCGAGAGTTTCACGTTCTGCTTCCTGTATTGAAGCTAGGCAAGCACGTGGCGAGTTGGTCAGTTCACTCTGTGGAGGGCGCACCTGTTGGGCGGACGTACATGTAGGCATTAAGGCAAAATATGTATCATTTTGTAGTCTCTGATTTAAATTCAATTCTAGATAGTAATTCACATTCAACGACTGAAATAAATCTTGAAATTTTGAAATCAATGCACAGTTTTATTCTATCTTCTTGCCGATTCAGAGATTTTGTCTGAGATGTTGGCTTTGCTATATGATACTGCGATGTTGTTGTGCTGGATGTAAATAATAACGTAGCAGTAGTTACGAGAGATAATCCAGTAATTAAAGACTTACAGAACAACACTTATCTTTAATATCAATTATATAATGTATGCTATCCTGATGTCACTGTAAATACATTGTAATTTGTATGTGTATCATGTTTGGCAGAGGCATTCACATAAGCCAATTTGCTTGTTTGACAATCCCTCCACTTTATGGAAATATATATATTCACATCATGTTGGACGGAAGGGATGCACGATGCGGGGAAAAGGATGACATCACCGGTACAGCAAGTAGCATGTTCGAACACAACCGACTGGTTGACCAGCTTGGGCCAGGAATTCGATTGTTTCATTAAGCCTCAAACAAACGCGTGGTGCCTCATGATGCGACCTCCATTAAAGAAATGTCTTTTTAGCGTTCAAACCGGTCTTGGAAAAAAAGCCGCTTTCATAAAGACAAAGTAACTATAGTGGGTTTCAGTTCATGGAGTTTCTCACGGGAGTGAGTGAGTGAGTTTGATTTTACGCCGCTTTTAGCATTATTCCAGCAATATCACGGCGGAGGACACCAGAAATGGGCTTCACACATTGTACCCATGTCGGGAATCGAACCCGGGTCTTCGGCGTGATGATTGAACGCTTTAACCACTAGGCTACCCGACCGCCCCTTTCTCACAGGAAGTGAAAAGGGATTAACGTTGCGTTTATGGTTGCATTCCTAGAACAACGTACATGCACGTGTGTGTGTTTGGCTGCATGTACTAGTCCGGACTAATGCTGGTTTTATAGTGCTAGCCAACTGAGATAACATGCCACAGTTTAACATGAATACCCCACTCAGACACAACATTCTGACATAGACGGTCATTTCTTGCTTTAGCCCCTTAATGTGGCAATTGTAAATATGTCACAATGCAACTACCGTGAAAATTATTCGCAAATATTCGCATTAACGACTCATTTGACGCTTGCTTCCCTGCAAGTACTATGTAGATATATATGTTGTTGGTAAATACTAAATGGGTGTTTCCTATGTATTGCCGTAAAGGATATATTTCTGTAATGTTGACAACACCCTGTTGACCATGACGTCATAGTTCCCGTGACGCCAGGGACACCTTCAGTGTAATATCTATAATTGTCTTAGATACCAAACTGTAAGAGCAAATAACAAAGGAAAATATTTCGGAATTTCAGAATTTCGGAATTCCCATCGTGTGAGAATATTGACTTAAGTGTACACGCTTTTCCACCCATCCCCCATTTTACCTGGATAAGTCTTCCGTGGGTGTTTCTCGTCCTTACCTGTGCAGTTATGTAATGTGGGGTTAACTGGTAGGTTGGTTGTTACTGTGGAAATCATGTAAGGTCGCTGTAAAGGATGTTGTAAAGTGAATGTGGAGACCGGTTATGTTGACAGGTGATCTACTTACCTGTACATACTGTGCTATTGAAGGTGCGCCAGCCCGAGCACACTATTGCTTGTTTAACTTAGATGGTCAATAATGAACTTTACGAGTCGGATATTTAATTACCGAAATTAAATAATTAATTTGTTTTTTAACTCCGCAATCGGCAATATTCCAGCTAAACTGTCTGTAGATACGGGGACCCGGCAGCCCGCAGTCGACTGGGCTACAATGACAGCCAATCAACCGATACATTTAGTCATCTCGTATGACAAGCAGGGCTTGTTCAGGGCCTACACACGCCCACCCGGAACACGTAGCGTGTGGTGCATTCAGACCAGTAAATGATTGTTTTCATACCCTATTCTGTTTTTCTGTAAATAATGTTTTTGATGCCCTAAGATACTTAAATGGATGACTTTTAACATGCGATGCATAATGTGTAATTCAAAATGGACATATTCCTTTCTGCTTTTACTAACGAAAGATGTTGTAGACAGGATGTCTTCCTTCTTTCCACTGATGTTCAAGTATAAATGATCAGAAATAACGATAAAACAACAGGAATAGTAACAGCAGAAGAACATGGACTTCGTCAAAATGTTGACACTGCTTAGTTTATAACGGTATTCGCTCATTTCATAATGCCGTGGGCGAAAATAGCTGTCATGTTTTCTGGGAATGTGAAATAAAAAATTGACCTGTAAACATTCTTATATGCAGAAAAACCAGAAACATATAATTATCTAAAGGTAACTTCATTTTAATTTGGTTTGGCTTTGGAGCTAGAAACTCACTGTTCAACCATATCCCTTATACTCGACAATATCTATAAATAATTACCAAAAACATCTTGCTTTATTTATTTAAGTGCAAAAAGATATAGCCTCCAAAATACAACCAAAACATAATTTCATCAAAAGTGGTCACGATTGTTCACTGCACTCGAGAAATTACTGTCCTATTATCGTCACCTCGTGTAGACCTATATCTAAGTGTCACGCATAGATGGTTGTCATGTGACTTGACTTAGTCCTATTGAAATCTGCCATTGTATGTCAGTGATAGAAAGTGTCTTCTGTGCCAGGTCAAAAGCACATTAATACATATACTGTATATATTGTATGTAGGTATACATGTACATTATATGTGGGTGTTTTATGAATATTGTATATGAGTATTTGTGTATATTGCATGTGGATATACATGTATATTGTGCATGGGTATATATGTATATTGCACATGGGTATATATGTATATTGTACATGGGTATATATGTATATTGTACATGGGTATATATGTATATTGTACATGGGTATATATATATTATATATGGGTATATATGTATATTTACATGGGTATGTATGTATTAGTGTGTAGGATATAAGCATGGTGATATTCAGTTTCAGAACGAATGAAAATACTTTTCAAACCAATAAATATATAATAGTCTTGTTAATCAGGGGTACAAGACACTTTAGATATTCATAAGAAATCTTTACTAAAACAGAGTCCATTGTACTTTCCCGACTACAGCATGAGCATGTGTTCATGAATCACTACCATTTAGTAATGATATTAGGTGTTCGCAAAAAGGTTAGTGTATCCTGTCTACCATTTGGACCCGTCACAATCACATGCAAAGGCAAGTCAAAATAGAGAATTGCATCGGAACTTCTACCATTAAGGTTTTGACAAAATTTGCCGAGGCCTTGGATATTGAAACCCTGGATAAACATTTTTGTAGCAAGAATCCTGTAAAGCTCTTTGAAAGTTGCATAGACACATCATGCTCGCTTGTATCTCAAAGGTTTGAAATGTAGACACCAAGGGCTGGAGCTACTGGACTATACCTGTACATAAAGGGTAAGTTGACTATTGGAAAGTTGAAGTCATTCCTCATGTCATACAGTTTTGTGGACGTTTTTTCTCACTCTGAATCATCACACATAGATCTAAATATGAGAGGGGGCGATTTCTCTCTTTTATGTTCAGTTCACGGGGGTAAATCAGTAGAAGGGAATTGGCTGTTTGACGATTATTGAACGATATCAGATAATCGATATACATGAAGCTAAGTTTAATCTTCTTGTTTGCCAATCAGAGCAGAAATGGCGATTTCCATGCATAAAGATACAACAGGGCAAGGGGGGACGCACACTTGTACTGATGGAATTGCCTACATCGTGCCTTTGTAACCCAACATTTCACAAAGACGTTATACATGAGAAAGTCCTGCTTTTCATATATTTTTCAGATGTCATTTGCTCTCATCTTTGACAAATTGTCAAGAAGCTTTGGCGATAGAGATGCAACTAGAAACATAGGCTTATGATACCGTCGGAATTGTGCTCATATTAACATCAGGATTATGTAAAAGTTTTGTCGCTTCTATTATCATTAAGATTATGGTTAATGTTTTGTCGTTTCTATTGTTATTAAGATTATGGATACTGTTTTGTCGCTTCTATTATCATTAAGATTATGGCTAATGTTTTGTCGCATCTATTATCATTAAGATTATGAAAAATGTTTTGTCGCTTCTATTGTTAAGGTTATGGATAATGCTTTGTCGCTTCTATTGTTAAGGTTATGGATAATGTTTTGTCGCTCTATTATTAAGGTTATGGATAATGTTTTGTCGCTTCTATTATTAAGGTTATGGATAATGTTTTGTCGCTCTATTTAAGGTTATGGATAATGTTTTGTCGCTTCTATTATTAAGGTTATGGATAACGTTCTGTTGCTTCTATTGATAAGGTTATGGATAATGTTTTGTCGCTTCTATTATTAAGGTTATGGATAATGTTTTGTCGCATCTATTATCATTAAGATTATGGTCAATGTTTTGTCGCTTCTATCATTATTAAGATTATGGAAAATGTTTTGTCGCTCCTGTTATTATTAAGGTGAAGGATAATGTTTTGCCGCTCTATTATTATCTAGATTATTGATAATGTTTTGTTGCTTCTATTATTAAGGTTATGGATAATGTTTTATCGCTTCTATTATTATTAAGGTTATGGATAATGTTTTGTCGCTCTATAATTATCTAGATTATGGATAATGTTTTGTTGCTTCTATTATTATTAAGATTATGGAAAATGTTTTGTTGCTTCTATTATCATTAAGGTAAAGGATAATGTTTTGTTGCTTCTATTATCAACTAGATTATCTAATTATCTCGATTACATATGAATGCAAAATGACTGAATATCTTAAAGATAATGAATAATACAATACTCAAAATCACGTTTTTGTCATCTAGGGGATATCAGTAAGATAGGAATTCCACCGCCCTGACAATAAGATCGCCTACTGCAGTCTTAATCAGCTTAATATGCAAAAGCAGAACACGTGCGAAAGTCCTCTGAGCATGTATCCCATATACAGCTGTCCCCTGTCTAGCTATATATAGTGGACAAGTACACCCCGCCTCCTTGACTTGGGTGGTATGCAGCTTTATCATAGAAGCGTGCAGACACAAATCTCTCTCAACACGGAGGCCAGTCGTGACTTCCACACCAGGATGTAAATACAAATACTGTTTAAACATCAATGACTTAGATTTGTTTAACAAAAGCGATCTGCAATCCATTGTTTACAGGGCGTTCACTTCACCCAGAATATGGAACGGACTATTAGGGTAATACGAATTGTTGCCTCAATTCTTTTAAAGTAATTTTAGAGGTGTGGCCATACTTTGTTGATACTATTTGGACTTTTGGTTGTAAAGTATGAACGTAAGGAAACATCATTAACTGCTGAACGCTCTACAGACAAATACAAACTTGCTATCATTACTAGCTGTGGCCCGGACGTTGATGATTCGCTGACTTGATAGCGATCATGTAGTTGTGTGTGGCGACTGGGATGTGGTACAAGACTATGTTATTGATGCCTGCAAGTAGCAGAACAAAGTCGAGAGAAAGAATCATAAAGCTTAATGACGAACAGGTTTGAATTGCCTGTTTGTACGGAGACACATACGGCGACAACCTGATTCCTTGAAACAAGCTCGTTTCAATTAGCTTCTACATGTAGTTTCTCAAAATATACCCCCGTCTGTGACGTAAACTATACTATAATTGAACCACTCACCCATATCTATATCTTTCAAATTATCAGATTAACATTGGACAGACTTTTGGAAGTTTAATAAGTCTAATGTGAGAGATACACCACGTGGAAGTAATTAACAATGTAATTTCCAACAGCAAAGAACAATAATAAAATTCACATTGCGACTGAACGGAATTCAAAATTGATCAATTATTCTTCGAAACGTTGATTTTAATGATACGAGGAGAAACGATTAAATATTCATAACATATGAAAAAGAAAGAGAAGAAAAAACCCGAAAGCTTGTTATCAGAGAAGATACAAAAGCAGAAGAGCTCCTAGATGTGAGAAACGACCAATGAACTTCATGAAATCCATAAAATGAAAGACAACTCGGAAGATAAAAAAAATCAAAACACAATATCTCAAGTAAATGTATTCTTCGACTTGAATAAAGGAACTCTGCAAATAAATCTGTTACCAGACAACCACAACACTTGATTCACAGGAAAATATACAAAACGATGTGGTACATTTTTATCAAAAACTATGTGCCAAAAATAGGGTAACAAATATTTAACTTGAATGAACTGCTGAAACATTATCAGGTTCCAAAACTCAGGAATGATATAGCTTAGTTCCGACCCTGATGGTTTCACGGCTGAGTTTTGGATATATATTGGAAAATAAATTGAGGCCAAAATAAACTTTACCACTTTAAACGTGACATTTCAATGTTGCCAGTTTACATGTATATGGGCCAGGAAACCAGATAAAGTGAAAAAAAGTCAGGTGATTTGATAGAAAGGACGGGTGTTTTACGGGGGTATATGGACCAGGAAACCACATAAAGTAATAAGACGTCAGGTGATTTGGTAGAAAGGACGGGTGTTTTACGGGTGTATGAAAAGAGTCTTGGTTTGTGGCGGTTGCCGCCGGGGTGGCAGGACATTCTGACCTCTTCGCGAACACCTGGTGTCATCACTATTCTATAGTGATTCATTAACACATGCTCATGATATATATAGTTGGAATCGTACTATCGACTCTGACTTTGGCACATATTTCTTATGAATATGGAAAGGGGTTTGACGCTTTTATTGAATAAAAAATCAAAAAGTATTTTTTCATTGAATCAAGGGTCCATATTTGAATACAACTGTCAATATTAAAGAAACAGTATCGTCAAAGAGATCTCTTGGCCTCTTGATGGAGTTTCATTTCATCTGTCCACACCAATGAACTATCAGAAATGGACCTTCTTACGGAAACTGATTGGTTAAACGAAAACGTTTAGATTAATGGAAAAGGAGTATTCTATGGAAATTGGTACAGAAAAAGCATTCGTATGTAAATGATTTACTTGAACACAAACACAATTTTCTATCCTTTGAATCGTTTATTAGGAAATTTAATTTACAACATTCTCTTAACGTACGTAGGTAAATGCTGCAGCACAATACAGACATCAACTGGATAAATTTGAGACCTCTCTTAAATCCCATTAGATCCTTTAATATGCACCACCTACAGAAATGTGAAAAAAGGCACTCAATACCTTTACACATTTTCAATAAACACACGGGGACAAGGTCAGTCATGTGACTTCGGGGGATCTGGCCTTGACACGATTTCGTCTCTGTGCGTGCAGCCCACTGAAACACGCTCATATTCTGCTGACTTGGCTTTCTGGACATGGACTCTCCTGTAGTATGTAACTTCCATGCATGCGTGTATGCATGCACATCGAACTTCTACTATCATAGCGGGGGTCCTGACCGGGTCGTAGTTCAGGATGAAATAACCGGGGCAGGTGGGGTTAACCACGTGACCAACGTTACCATGGCGGGTGAAGCTGGGGTCCCGTTCTTCTGTATAATTAAAAAAAAGGTAGCATATTGTCGCTGGTGTATTATTGATGGTCACTCGGCAGGACACAGCATGGTCATGACACTATCTCTAAATCCTGTGTGACTGTTTCAGCCAGTGTCACACGTTTGTTCTGTTCAAATACAGAGTGTTGTGTACTGTGCCACCGCTTCCTGTTTCATGCAAGACAACGTCGCCATTGTTACACTTTCAATTTGAAATCGATTTCGAAAACAAAAACGCTGAAAAGCATACACTGCATCTGGATAGTGTGTGTTATCCAGAGATCAGGAGACACCACTAGGAGGACATTACACATGTCTAGACCAGAGAACATCAGGGGTAGAATAGACTAACGGGATCGGGTGGTCAGGCCCGCTGACTTGCTTCATGCTTGTCATCGTATTCCAATTGCGTGGACCGATGCTCATGTTGTCAATCACTGGATTGTCTGGCCTAGACTTGGTTATTTACCGACCGCCGTCATATAGCTGAAATACTGCGGAGTGCGGCGTTAAAAAAACAAACAAACAAACAAACACTGAAGTCTAACTGAATCAAGGCGTGTTCACCTGTGCACGTTCTCTCCCCTGACAGGAAGGTGTAACGCCGGGTATCTGACTTCCTGCGCAGTGTAGAAGGAACGACGCCCGTCAACATCCGGAAGGATTCGTCAAGGATGACGTCTGTTGCGTCGCTGCATGGCTGACCCCTCCGTGACCCCTGACGTCCACACAGGGCAGAGGTGAAGGTCAGTAACAAGGTCACAATCACCTGGGACAAACAACAACATTTATTGTAACTCTATTTTCATTCAAATGTCCGTCACACGTTTACCTTGACATGTGTTTGTTGACCCACAGAATAGAGACAGGCATCCAATGTCACCGTACACGGCAGTAATGTCCCATAGGAAATGAAGTGTTCATGCGTACGGTGCAAGGACTATAGACGAACCCTGGATTTGATGAATCATCAAGCATCCAATTTCAAGCCTCATCTCTTTTCAGTGTTTAAAGCCTGGCTACACACGAACCATTGCTGATGTTAAATAAAGTTGTTTTGTAACAATTAATTATTCAGTGAAGAGGAGGTGATTTCATTTTTAAGTGTTTTCATTTACGAGATAGCGAATTATAAAGCTGTAATGCCTGTAATATATAATTAAATTTCCGCTGTGTTCATTGTAATTCCTGCAATAAGCCAGCATGAATGAAACAGCAAACGTGCAGGCTCGCTCGCCAGCAAACTTTTATAAGAATCCACTACGCGGATTCATATAGTTTGCACATCGGTTTTTCGATTCATACCTCATCAATCAACAAAAACTCCACAGTCCACCCTTAAATAATATTGAAATAGTTCTACATTATACGATTGCTTGTAAAACCTGATGATAAATAAACAATTGAACAGGATTATATATACATTTTCATTGTCCACCGCTGTAAGATCCGTGTTGCCATACAAAAAGTGTTTGGTATCTAACGGAGATCTGTGTACAAATGTATTAGTCAAACTTACCATGGATTCGTGTTTGTGACAATACGATATATATTAGTTTGCTGTGAATTATTTTTTATGTTGTCTTGCCAAATAAAAGATAGTTAGAAGAAAACGAATTATCTTTCTTAAGAGCTGCCCCGAACTTTGAAAGGTAAACATATTCATGAAAATATTTGAATTTCGAAGAGAGTATGTGTTCTGTGTTCCCACATTGCTGGATATGACGTCACATGGTGCTGTATAATTATACATTTAATAAAGCAAAGTTGACTTTTTCCTTTGTTCAATTAACATTTTACAACCTGTAGGAAAGTAATCGCATCGCATGATTCGGACGACTAGGTACTTGCAGCATCTAACTGAAATTGTTCAACGACAACACGCTCGCATTGAATACATCTCCAAACTTACTTTCATCGTTTCTCTCCGTGAAGTCTTTCTTCTACGACAGGTCTTAATAAAATGAATGCTTATATATGCCTCATCCGACTACAGATACTACAATACGATAAAATATTGTAAGGTAGATTTGGAGAAATTAATTGAAAGTTTTTCTTTGGAAAATACAAGTATTGTCGATTGTGACTGTATACATAATTTGTGTTTGGAAGTTACCATTGTACAATAAAATGAACAAATACCGACTAAGGAACACGTTACTAACACGTGGCAAATGAGTTAACGGTAATTCTGTCCACATGTCTTACGCCGGGCTGTCATTCGTCAGTGGGGAAAAGTTCGGCGGTATTTTCAATGTACTCAAATTGTTTAAAGGTGGATTGACTCTTTACGACACACAAACATAGGTTTGGTGTGATATTTAATCAATATCATGAATGAAGTATCAAGTCTTCACGGCTATCATACTTCCTGAATGCTATCAATACCTACAGTTGGCGATTTCGTCAGGTAGTTGCCTTTTTAAAAGTAGAACAATGTCTGAGAATATTATGATGTCAGCAAATTTATAACAGTCGTGTGTCTATATGAGATGCTACATGAATACAATGAATCAAAGATTCTTGGTCGTGTATATATGAATACGCCGCTGACCCTGTGAGTAGCGCCAACATCAAGGAGGTTATAAGAAGGCCGATTAGGTAAATGAGGAATTTGTCTGGCAATGACGCCCAGAAGTCCATTTTGCGAAATGAGAAAAATATCCGAACCATTCTCCAAAATACGCTTAAACTTCAATTGGGGAAGTACGGTATTAAAATGAATATCATTCAGTTTCTAAAACACTCTTCCGCGCTTACGTAGAACATAATCTTAATTGATTAGAAGGAATACTTTAAATGCAATCAAGGAAAGACTTTCTTTATATTCCCGAAACGTATGTGAGACAGTGGAGTTAATATCATCTAGATTTAAAGGCCTCAAACGATTTGCTTGATTTTTTTAAAAAAGAAGCAACTTCAATTCCGTCAAAACATTTGACTTTAGAACCTTTGTACAGCACTATTCCACATGACAAACATACGGGAAAATAGAACGCACAACAACAGCTGAACTGTTGATAGGATACGTTTCTTAGCAGCAGCCTTTGAGAATCATATTTCGTTTATCTTGTCAGATTATCATTTCTTCATCAACTTTGTAGGAAGAGATTCACCTTAAATTCCCTCGCTTTATTATCTGAATTAATTCATCAATTTATCAAGAGATTCACGTTTGATATTCAGTCCTGCTTGACAACGGCATAAGGATCTTTACCGAAACGTCGCTTTTTACAGTATTAAAGAAGTTGTTATCCATAAAAATGTGTCTACCTTGTCATCCGTCATCTTCTAAGTAATGCCTATCAAACAATGTAAATTCACGTTTAGTTAGATGCATACTACTTTGAGGGAAGTTCATATTTTAGTCAATCGTTTACATTCCTCTGCGCAACAGATATCTTTCTAACTCCATCAAATAGTTATTTCCCTTCCACTGATTTACCCAGCTCAAGCAGAAATAAAGGAGACCAGTGAGACCGCCTCGTCTGTTTCATATTTAGATATGCGTGTAATCAGTCTACAAAACACTCTCCTCAAGACTGTATGAGAAGAGGGGTGACTTCAACTTTCCTCCAGTCAACTTTCCCTTCATGCAAAGCAATATTCTACATTTCAGGACCAGTTGGGCACAATCGACCATACTCTTTCCACCAAGACTTTCAAAGCACGTCATACGACTCCTGCACAGGTGGAGAACGCCTCCGTGGTCTGGTGGTAGAGCGCCCGCCCGGAGAGCGGAAGGTCACCGGCCGCGTTATACCAAAAGAAACGAAGTGACTTGAAATTGGTTTTAACGTATCGTCCAAGATTATTGCACTTATATAGCGACGCGCATGCACGTGTGTGTGTGTGGCTGCTTGTACTAGTCCGGACTGATGCCGATTTCTAGTGCTAACTCTCTGAGATTGAAGGCCTCAGTAAAGCTTTCAAAAAGGTTTATGGTAGACACGGGGAGGACATTTCCAAATTTGAAATCAGTGACAAATATGATGTCCGATGCAATTCCCTCGTCTGACTTGCACGTGTTCCGTCTTGCTGCTTTGACAGTTTGGACAGCGACAATAATGTGACTCACTTCAGGGTGTAAAACAAACACATCTCTTCTTTTCATTGTATATTTGTGGGTTTTCCGCGCCGTCGATTTCATCAGCGGCATTTCCTAGAAACAGATTTCACCTGACAGTCGGCTTGGAACAGGATCTTGGGAAAGGACACCCTAAAGGTACACTAGTTACGCTTGACAACAAAGCCTTTAGAATTATAGTTTTCTAAATTGTCAGTATCATTTCAAATTTCCGGATATGTGGAAGATTAGACCAAAACCCCCCCCCACCCCCTACCAGATACCCCCAACCCCCCAAAACCCCAACCACCAACACCTCAACCCACGCCTCCAAATATATGCACATCCGGGTGACGCCCGGAATGCCATTCACAACTGTTAGCTGGCATCGTGGGAAACTCGGCCTTCGTTATGCCGACAGTCACGTGTTTTTGTGGTTGACTGAAGGGGAGATCCACACCAGGAAGTGATGTCTGTCCTCGTGTTTGAACAATACTGTAGGGTAATGTTAAAACTGTACCTGACGAGTTTACTGTAACTCGCGTGCCGACTGTGCACGTCTGTCTGTAATGCAGATATGACGTCATGAAACATGATGGACATCTCTAAGACGAGGATATTGTACTGATACCGCCAGCCACTTGAGTTGGGCAAATGCGGATAGATCGTGGCAGATTATGAAATACGTGAAGTAACAATTAAAACATGTAAAATTACATCTAATAATCATAAGAATAATAAGAATAGTTAGAATCATAAGAATAATAATGCATACATGCTTTGAGTAAAGAATACTGATATTGTCGTTAACCACTGTTTCGTGATGCCTTCCGGTTCGTTCACTCCATAGTTTGCATTCTTTCCTTATTCGTTTCCATCAGGATCTATTTAGTATAATAATTGTCTGCACTTTAGGGAACTTATTAAAAGTATTGATTGTTTGTATAATCTGTTGATATTGCTGATCTTTATAAATTATCAAGAATGATTCAATCTTTGCCGGTCTTACCATCTCAGCCGACTCGTTGAGTCATGGTTTGGACTGTGTGAAGTTATGTTTGTTGTTTAACGCCGCAATCAGCAATATTCAAGCTATATGACGGCGGTCTGGAAATATGCGAGTCTGGACCAGACAATGCAGTGATTGACATGATGAGCATCGATCCGAGCAATTAGGATACGAGGACACGCATCATCATCTGACCACACGATCCCGTTAGTCGCCTCTTATGACAAGCAGATTCGCTTTTACGGCCAGCATGGGTTACTGAAGACCTATTCTACCCCGGATCTTCACGTGTCGTGTGAAGTAAGATGGCTTTGAGTACATTCATAAATAGATCCCACGAATCACGCTTCCAAGTTTTTTCATGTTTCACAGTCAGGTTACGGTATTTACGAACAACAATTTTGATACAGCGATCCGCTTCTGCTACGAAGTGTCACAATGAATGATTCCTATTGCAATGTTTTCTCACACTCATTGGATAGTTTTCAACAATATCAAACTTGACAAAAAGTCCAAAAATAGAAACTCGCAAAACCATGTGAATATTCATTCAATCGTATCAGTCACGTGACCACAACGAGTTCCACCTTCAACATCACGTTGTACACGTCTTGCATGGTGTAACCATGGCTACAGTATGAATAGTCTAACCGGGTAGAATATCGCTGACTGTAGAAAAAATAAGGGGATTTCCCTTGGTTCCAGGTGACATGTGATCTAAAAATAGACATCCCACGTTGTTGAAGCATTGTGCCAGCCTGGATTCTTCCTTCCCCCTCCAACAGGCACCAGATCACGTGCAGTTGTGTACACGAGGGGAAATCGTCCTGACATAGGATTTCGTCACAGATTCCATTAGAAAATTTACGTATTTTTCTCAAGACTACGTTCGATATTCCACCGACCATACATGACGAGACAAATGTTGACATCCACATGTATCGTTAGACCAATCCTATCTCCGGTACTTTATTTGTTTTATGAGAATATGCAGCGATAACAAATTCAGGTTACAATTAAGACACTTTCAACAGTATGAGATGGAGGGCGGGGTGCATGTATGACACAACCCTGTCAATGCCACCACATTTCTATTTGTTTCAGAGGATAATCCGAAATTCCACGGCTAATATTAGAAAGTAACGAATTATTGTTATTCTAATTATGTACAGATTAAGACAAAAAATGCAGCAAAGAGGGTTTGGTTGACCCTGGCAGTCAGGTTGGTAAGGTTCATCATCGGCTCAGGGCCCTTGCCCCCTCTACACGCAGCCCAGACAGCGAATGGGACTTCTCCGGTTTCACTTTTCAGGTCAGGCGACTTCATCCAAGCGAAGGACTCTGCGGGGTTGCTGATCTTCTCAACACACTGCCCCTAATCTCGATGCAGAGAGCCGACTTGCTATGGCACTTCGCTTGGTTGACAATCATTTCCGTACCGTCCAGCAGTACAGAACCATCAACAAAATCAACTTTTGAATTTGAGATTATGTCCCACATATTTGGCTCATTTAGGAAAACTGTGGAATGCCTTGTTTTTATCATGAGTCTTGACATGCTTCATTAAAGGATCATCAGACAAATGATTATTATTAAATAAAAATTATTATTATTATTATATTAAAGTTGAGAACTATTTGCCAATACAGGTTTGTAAGGAAAGGTTTTCGTGCGTTTTAAAAAAAACAGGTTATCTCTAAGTGGGCGGCATCAACAATATCTCAGTAGGCTAGTACTATCAAATCGGCATCAGTCCGCACTAGTACAAGCAGCCACACACACACACACACACACACACACACACACACACACACACACATTCAACCTTGACATATCTTACTTGAGGTATTATCTAGACATTACATGAGGTAACTCTTCATTTCAATGTGCCAAAGCTACTGACCAGAAATGGGGCGGTCGGGTAGCCTAGTGGTTAAAGCGTTCGCTTGTCACGCCGAAGACTCGGGTTTGATTCCCGACATTGGTACACTGTGTGAAGCCCATTTCTGGTGTTCCCCGCCGTGATATTGACCAGAAATTACCACCTGGCTAAGTATTGGCTGGTCACGTGATATTTAACCAACTAAATATTTTCTGATTGACTGATTTTATAACGTGTCCTTCCGGTTTAAGAGATGAAAAGACGAATAGGAGAAGGCGACCAGCAGTCGAACTAAATTATAAAAAAGCTGTATAAAACGAATACTTCAACACCTGAAGCACTTAAAGTAGAATTTACATTTTACCTTATGAATTTATTTGTTTTGTTATTTTGGCGCTGATAGTTTGACAATTGAAATCATCTCGGTGTATTGTTAAAAAGGCTAAAAGAAAAGCGTAACCCCCAACAAGCTCCCGAACATTTAGATAAATTAACAGTACTAAAATAGAAATGTGTGTCTAAGCTATATCCAAATGGGGTCGCAACTTCACAATTCAATATCACTGTCTTAGTAACGATACGCTCGATTATTATGTTAAACATGAAGATGAAGAGTACGTAAATCATACTTATTTTTAGAAAGTAGCACTGATACGCTTTCATACTAATTCAAAACTGTCATTGCTTGAGACTTTTAAATTTGTTTTGTCAGTGTAGTAATATGTTCTCAAACAATGTCTTTGTGTCTTCATATTTGTTATGTCAGAATAAACATTTTGTACTGTCCTCGCGTGCGGCAATATGTACACTTTGTAATGTCCTCGCGTGCGGCAATATGTACACTTTGTAATGTCCTCGCATGCGGCAATATGTACACTTTGTAATGTCCTCGCGTGCGGCAATGTGTACACTTTGTAATGTCCTCGCGTGCGGCAATATAAAGACTTTGTAAAGTCCTCGCGTGCGGCAACATGTACACTTTGTAATGTCCTCGCGTGCGGCAATGTGTACACTTTGTAATGTTCTCGCGTGCGGCAATGTGTACACTTTGTAATGTCCTCGCGTGCGGCAATATGTACACTTTGTAATGTCCTCGCGTGCGGCAATGTGTACACTTTGTAATGTCCTCGCGTGCGGCAACATGTACACTTTGTAATGTCCTCGCGTGCGGCAACGTGTACACTTTGTAATGTCCTCGCATGCGGCAATGTGTACACTTTGTAATGTCCTCGCGTGCGGCAATATAAAGACTTTGTAATTTCCTCGCGTGCGGCAATATGTACACTTTGTAATATCCTCGCGTGCGGCAATCTGAACACTTTGTGATGTCCTCGCGTGCGGCAATGTGTAAACTTTGTAATGTCTTCGCGTGCTGCAATATGTACACTTTGTAATGTCCTCGCGTGCAACAACATGTACACTTTGTAATGTCCTCGCGTGCGGCAACATGTACACTTTGTAATGTCCTCGCGTGCGGCAACGTGTACACTTTGTAATGTCCTCGCGTGCGGCAACGTGTACACTTTGTAATGTCCTCGCGTGCGGCATAGTGTACATTTTGTAATGTCCTCGCGTGCGGCAACGTGTACACTTTGTAATGTCCTCGCGTGCGGCAATATGTACACTTTGTAATGTCCTCGCGTGCGGCAATGTGTACACTTTGTAATGTCCTCGCGTGCGGCATAGTGTACACTTTGTAATGTCCTCGCGTGCAGCAACATGTACACTTTGTAATGTCAACGCGTGCAGCAATGTGTACACTTTGTAATGTCCTCGCGTGCAGCAATGTGTACACTTTGTAATGTCCTCGCGTGCGGCAATATGTACACTTTGTAATGTCCTCGCGTGCGGCAACATGTACACTTTGTAATGTCAACGCGTGCGGCAATGTGTACACTTTGTAATGTCCTCGCGTGCGGCAATGTGTACACTTTGTAATGTCCTCGCGTGCGGCAATGTGTACACTTAGCAATGTCCTCGCGTGCGGCAATGTGTACACTTTGTAATGTCCTCGCGTGCGGCAATATGTACACTTTGTAATGTCCTCGCGTGCAGCAATGTGTACACTTTGTAATGTCCTCGCGTGCGGCAATGTGTACACTTTGTAATGTTCTCGCGTGCGGCAATGTGTACACTTTGTAATGTCCTCGCGTGCGGCAATGTGTACACTTTGTAATGTCCTCGCGTGCGGCAATGTGTACACTTTGTAAAGTCCTCGCGTGCGGCCACATGTACACTTTGTAATGTCCTCGCGTGCGGCAATGTGTACACTTTGTTATGTCCTCCCGTGCGGCAATGTGTACACTTTGTAATGTCCTCGCGTGCGGCAATGTGTACACTTTGTAATGTCCTCGCGTGCGGCAATGTGTACACTTTGTAAAGTCCTTGCGTGCAGCAACATGTACACTTTGTAATGTCCTCGCGTGCGGCAATGTGTACACTTTGTAATGTCCTCGCGTGCGGCAATGTGTACACTTTGTAAAGTCCTCGCGTGCGGCAATATGTACACTTTGTAATGTCCTCGCGTGCGGCAACGTGTACACTTTGTAATGTCCTCGCGTGCGGCAATGTGTACACTTTGTAAAGTCCTCGCGTGCGGCAATATGTACACTTTGTAATGTCCTCGCGTGCGGCAATGTGTACACTTTGTAATGTCCTCGCGTGCGGCAATGTGTACACTTTGTAATGTCCTTGCGTGCAGCAATGTGTACACTTTGTAATGTCCTCGCGTGCGGCAATGTGTACACTTTGTAATGTTCTCGCGTGCGGCAATGTGTACGTTCAGGGAAATTGCATACGGTTATGTACGTGAAATGCAGGGTAAATATAATTGTCTTTGTTAACGATATACATTTTTTTATCATTTGTGGTCCAAGAAAACATAGACAATTGTTCATAAAACTGTTAAAAATGTTTTTGTTGGGGAGTCTTTCACGAATTAGAATAAAACACTTTGATCTAAAACATGTTATTTATGCACTTCGAATTGTGTTTCACCCGTGTCTTAAGTCCCTGCACGAGTACATCTGTTCTTAGTTGGCGGAAAGAACGTCTCATGTCCACCTTCTTGATGATGTATATAGTAAGGGAGGTAACTCCAATTACAGTTGAAAATGAGCGGTGTTGCGGTCGTCTTAAGAACAAAGCGCCATATAAGCGTGTTTCACTTAACCCATGCTCATCCATCAAGCGAGGAATAGACTGGCTCTGTGTGATTCCTGAAGACACGAATTACTTGATACTTGGGTATCAACAGATGGTTGTCTGTGGCAAAGCTGTGTAGTGATTACGAAAGAACAGTAATATTAAAGTGTGTATCACGGGGCTTTAGGACATTGAGATACCTCATAGTCTGCTACTATACGTTGTAGCAGGATCACGAGGAGTACATGGGGATAAATGACGGGGTACGCATAAAATCCCATCTACCCCGAGTGATCCTGCTACATCAAATCTTTCTTACAGACATGTTTTAATGTGACATTGTAAAAGAATTAAAACAAATTCAAAATTGATAGAAAACAGCTGCTCGATTGAGTTGAGGTTAACTTGTCCTATGAAACATCACTTTCATTGACTCGGAAAAGCGAGCGGCGTTTTGCATCGATGCCATGCATAAGGAATTTATTCTGCCTCGCAGAAATCCACGTGCAGTCTATCTTGCTCGTGGCGGGGTATTTGGGATTTATTCCCCCGCTGAGAACTTTGTTTTCATCCAAGGCAAGATTAATATTTATCGTGATGACAAGGACCATTATTCTGAAATGGAGATTTGATGATGATATTTATGTTATTTAGGACAAATCAATATATTAATTCCTGTAATACTGTAATTTCTTTCAGGGAGTTCGGTAACAACGCTTTCCAATCGTTAGCTTCCTCTTCAGTTGCAGGTAGACCATACACCATCACCTCCAGTCTATGGCGTCCACTTTTACCAGTTGCTAAGGTACAATGGAGCAGTCAATTTTATTCGAATTTCATGGATAGGCACATTTTGCTTACAAAACAGCTTTATTATCAATCAGGGTTTCACCATCAAAGGCCTGGATAAATAATCCAGAAATGTTAAGGCGGATATGATGCGCGGAGCTACCCCGTAGTTCCTTTCTCGCTGACACGTACTGTGGTGGATCACATGGTCAAGCTTGGTGGTATGGTTGTCATGATGACGTCACCGACCTGACCGACGGCGTGGATCATTGCTATTAATATCAAACACTTATTGTCTGCCACAGACTCGATTTACAGACCGCCACCCTGTGGCTTGAGTGAGTGAGTTGGGCTTAACGCCGGTTTTAACAGTGTTCCATTTAATGTGGGAGGAAAGCCCGAAGAGATGAAGGTCTCAGACGTGTACCACTTCGGTGAATCCCACGAGCACGGGTATGGTGATGGCAAACCTAGAAATATAATCGGGGCAAACCGGGATTCGAACCCACAATCATAGGTTTCTGGCGTGCCCAAGGGACGCAACTCTGCACAGCGAATTACGGCGCCTCAGACGACTGGGTCAACCGTGCCCCCTGTGTCTTGAGAATCGGGGAATATGTAGCAAACAAACAAAGAAAAAAACAATCATTTCCCGTTTGTAATAAAGATTGGTTCATGTGGTGAAAACAGGACATGCCAACACTTTTAGGGAACACCTTGTGTCATCATTGATTGTAATTTTACCATTCACATAATTTACATCACTATTTTGCCTTTTTCTCCATACGAAAATCTATTTCGGCAGTTATCCGAGACTGATTATTCCCCGTCTCTGACCTTTGGAAAGTAATGCTGAAAGTTGCTAGATCTCAAATACATTTACTCGATGAACACATGCAGCGCGTCACCGTAGTTGACAGGTCACTCCCTAATAGACAAGTCGACTTAGTTGGTAGTCATTTTTTACCAAGAAGTCACCGTAGCTGATTCGTCACGCTCTAACAGTCACTGGGACGCCATTTTCTAACAGGCAAGTATCCGTAAATGGGACGATATTCTCTAACAGACAAGTCTCCATAACTGAGACGCCATTCTCTAACAGACAAGTCACCGTAACTGAAACGCCATTCTCTAACAGACAAGTCACCGTAACTGAGACGCCATTCTCTAACAGACAAGTCTCCGTAACTGAGACGCCATTCTCTAACAGACAAGTCTCCATAACTGAGACGCCATTCTGCTACAGACAAGTCCCCGAAACTGAGACGCCATGCTCTAACAGACAAGTCACCGAAACTGAGACGCCATTCCCTAACAGACAAGTCTCCGTAACTGAGACGCCATTCTCTAACAGACAAGTCTCCGTAACTGAGACGCCATTCTCTAACAGACAAGTCACCGTAACTGAGACGCCATTCTGCTACAGACAAGTCACCGAAACTCAGACGCCATTCTCTAACAGACAAGTCACCGTAACTGAGACGCCATTCTCTAACAGACAAGTCTCCATAACTGGAACGTTTTTTTCTAACAGACAAACGAAAACATTTTGAAGATATGACGATACACATGTTATTATTAAACCCTTGACTATTTTGACAGCTGCTATACTGTGCCACCGCTTGAGAGATAACGATACTGGGCTTCAAGGAGTTCGGTTGTTCACAACAGACCTCGTATCGGGTCCGACAAAAGTTACTCGACGACTTGTGATATGAAGAAGTATTGTTCCCGATAACAGCTGGAGTGATTGACAGCTCCTTGTGAGCTATGTACACGAGTCTGCCTTCAAGCAGGAAGTGATGTAATGACACTTGACCGAACTCTACATTGATTTATATGCCGAAGTAAAGTTTCGTCAATGACGAAAATGAAGGAAGTGATTGAGACGCGTAAAGGACAGCACGTTTACATGTTGTTGTATGCTAGGATGACACGTCATAATAAAAATAATGTCATATAAAAGCGGGGTTGTAGACGTGCACGATAAAACTCATCACAGACATGCAAATGTACATACAAATACACCATCAGATTGCAGTATTGAACGTTCAAAGTATTTTATTCATTTTGTGTACGTCGATACATTGTTGAAAATATGTTGTGTTATTAATAAGGTACTTTTTGACAAGATACAAACATACATTTTATAGCACACATAAACCTTAGAGTTATGTGAATATCACATACAGCGTTAAATACCACGTGGTATTTAGTTGTGCGTACTGCAGAGTTTTACAGTGGACCGATACACTCGACACTCCACATCACAGGTCTTCTTGTCTCGACAAGCTCACTCTCCCCACAACTAATCACAGACAAGTTTATCTTGACAACCTCATTCTCCCCACTACTAATCACAGACAAGCTTGTC
The DNA here is from genome assembly GCF_022045235.1 of Haliotis cracherodii. Classification (NCBI taxonomy): domain Eukaryota; kingdom Metazoa; phylum Mollusca; class Gastropoda; order Lepetellida; family Haliotidae; genus Haliotis; species Haliotis cracherodii. Next base: position 688,000 of record NW_027266266.1, read on the forward strand.
TCGACAAGCTCACTCTCCCCACTACTAATCACAGACAAGCTCACTCTCCCCACATCTAATCACAGACAAGTTTATCTTGACAACCTCATTCTCCCCACTACTACTCACAGACAAGCTTGTCTCGACAAGCTCACTCTCCCCACTATTAATCACAGACAAACTTGTCTCGGCACAGTAACTAAACTCTGTTAAATACTTTCGTTTGCTTACATAATACTAAAACATACATGGCAGTGACAAGGCTTAAGCTAGCAAACGTGAGTGCAGACATATTTGATTATAATAACATCATAGCGAACATCATCACAACACGACTAGTGTGACGTCATGGGGCTGATGTTCTGTGAGAGGAAGAAATATGTGATAACCACCAACCCACCCTGTCTGTTTTAAAGCAGTTTCATATGACACATTTTTTGTCCAAAATCCAAGCAAACACGACCACCACCAGAACCCACCCCAGAAATGTAAATGCTCGGATTCAAAGTCCTGTGTATTTGTCAACGTTGTGAGGTCGAGGGATCCTTCCCAGTTACCTCCATCTGCCCCCGCTACAGCTGAGCACATGGACCACTATCCCCCCGCAGGTTCCACGCCCTCCTCACCCACGACGGCAGGGCAATGTAAAATAACACTGGAATAAATAAAAAGGACACATCACGGTAGTGGCTTACACGATACAAAGTAGGTAACAGGTAGAATGTAGATCGGGCATGTGACACAGGTGAGTTGACATGGCGAACACGAAGACGGCATATATACTCATGTGAATAAATAACGAACAATGCACGATGGAAGGTCAAACAAGGACGAAGTAGAGGCTAAGTTCACCCCCCACCCCAACCCTCACCCCCACCACCCCCACACACCAAAAACTTTTCCCTTAGAGACATATGGACACGAAGTGTTAATTGTAACTCACTCCTTCACCCAACACACAAAAGCATTGTTATGAACACGAGATTCAGTAGCATGAACTACTTGTATTGCAATGTGTCCCACAGATTGAGAAGGAAATCACGCCAACGGTCTTGGGTTTCGCTGAGGGTCAGGTATATGTCCGATACAGTGACACCCGACAACAAATGCCTTTAAGTGGTGTTCGTAACACCCAGTGTCGTGTTGTCCCGCCTTCCTCCGTCTAATCAGGACATCGCGGTACACATATACGGGCGCACATCGCCTTGGCCCGGGCGCCTGCTCAGACAAACAGTTGGCGCATGAGCAGCGGGCCTCGAAGATGGTGGACGGAATCCGGTCAGGGTCATAGTTCAACACAAAGTAGTGCGGACATGTTCTCTTCACCTGCAGCCTGGCATACCCTTCCCTGCAGTTGACGTCACTGGTGTTGGAGATCGTCATCATCCGCTGTGACGGCGATGTGGTCAGTGCTTTCGCCTTGTGTTCCCGTATCGCTGGGAGAAGATACATGCTCTCATCGGTGCGTAACACCATTGAATTATCACAGATGATTGGTGGACGAGCGGCTTTATGGCGGCCATTTTTCTTAGAGTGCCTGTGTTTCCTACAGTCGGCAGGCGTCATCATCTACGGAGGAAAATATGAATGTTAAAATAATTAGTCCTGAACCCCGCATTACGGACACTTCCTGTTTGAAGGACAAGATACAGATGGACATTGCAGGTATGATTAGTTAATCCGGACATTGGTCAAACCGGACAGCGTACAGTGTTCCAGCAATATCGCTGTAGGGAACACCAGAAATGGGCTTCACACATTCTACATGGGTCTTCGGTGTGACAAGCAAACGTTTCAACACTTAGGACATCAAGACAAAATGCATGAATTTAAGTCAAGACATTCTCCTACAAACAACAAAACAACGTTTGGTCGACAGGAACATATACATATTAAGTTTAGAAATTCACACAGTGGCTGAGTAAACATAAACAGAACGCGGAGTAGGGTTGAACGTTGTGTGGCCATCAAGCGTAAACGAAAGGCTGGAGGACCTGGAGTAACACGTGACATAAATACTGATTTCCATTTCTGGACTCGCCACCAGTGTTAAATCTACCAGGGAGGACGTATGTGTAAACAAGAAAGTAACGATACGGTCACACCATGATAAGGCTTGTTTTTGACACAAGCACCGCTTGGAAAGAGCGGTTTGATGGCTACCTCTAATCTCAATATACATCTAGGACCGGGGACTCCTCACACGGTTACATCTATATATAGAATGTATGACGCCTAGTCGGGGAAATGGCTTGAATGCTAAAACAAGCAGCGCTAGTTCTCCAAAGACTCACTTATTCACTCACATCCCCTGACGTCCAATATCCAGAATGAGAAGCACTGTGCATAGTTAACCACAAAAGCTGTGCACAGCTACTCAAGTCAAAAGGTTTATTCCACTCACTGTGTACGCTATTCCACTATAGATCATTGAGTGAGTGAGTATGGTTTTACGCCGCTTTTAGCAATATTCCAGCAATATCACGACGGGGTCTTCAGCGTGACGTGCAAACGTTTTAACCACTAGGCTACCTGACCGCCCCTGAAGATTATTGAAAAGCATCTCACCACACTGACCACCGCCAGCAGGACGGCTACACGACCGACAATGTCCATGGCTAATAGAGTTGTAATGAGTAATAACGAAAACACTGTACCAGCTTTATACCCCTGGCCAGGAATAATATTCGTCACAATCTAAAACAAGCAACACCCATTGTACTTCCGCTAACGGTTGTTTCTTGAACGACTTGAGGATCTGCATTCACCTGTGATTGGCTATACCTGTTCAATACAACGGTAAGTCTGGCAATGGGGCAAACGGGTGGTCTATTTATAGCATTATTGAACTGTGTCAGTGATAAGGGTATTTCCCCCCGGGTACCTGCTGTGTTCAACTCAAGCATGACCAAGCCCCGTCGTTTTCCAACACGTAACAAGATATATTGATACACCAAGTTTGATCGCACACGTTTTTGATGAGGACGTTGTTGAGATGGAACGCGCACAGGGTTGATGTACATACCCAAATAAGGGCATTACCTCCAGCAAGCAATATATGTATACATATCAATGTACATTTCGTCATACGTGTTAATTTCTCAATACCATTGTAACGGTAGATTAATATTCCAATTTGTTGCAAAACCTATGACAATAACTGTCAGAGCCTATTCGCGTTGTGCATGTATGTTCGCCACGCTTTAGCCGTAGTCCTGTTTAGAAGAGAACTAACCGGTTACCCCACACAGAGGGACAGCATGTATCAAATTTATGCATGTAAGGGAGGACACTTCTCACCCCAGGCCCATATGACCAGCGGTGGAAATGGACGTATCATTTGGCCGCCAAATTTATCCCGCATGAAATTAAAGATCATCCATGTGACTCTGAACATACATGACGAAGGTGTGTGAATATCGTCATCGCTGTGATGTATTTTGTAGCGTGTGCTATAATCGTAAATGTTGTTTATAGATGGCACAGATTTCATTGAACCCGTGTATGACAAGGTTAAGATTTAGCCTATCTTTCACACACGCTCGTAAATATTCGGCCATCGGTAAATTGGACAAAAATTGCATTTATTACGATGGTTCGGTAATATGACAGGATTATATTACTAGTAAGGGCTCGTTTCTGTGTAGCAACCACGTCAATGGCGTGACGGTTACTGAAGTTCATTGTAGAGTCATGTGTATCCTGCGTATCCGTTAGCCGAGACTTCATGGATGCACGGCATTGAATAGCTAACAGTTTTAACATGAAGCTGGCTTAGAGGGAGTATGATGTGAAAGTTGTGAACATGATCTAAAACGTCATAAGCGCAATGTGTTTTGAACATTATTATATCGTGTTTTGTTTGTTTGCTTGTTTAACGCCGCACTCAGCAAATTTCCAGCTATATTACGGCGGTCTGTAATTAATCGAGATTGACAACATGAGCATAGATCCACGCAATTGGGATACAATGACATGCATCAACCAAGCCAGCGGGCTGACCACCCGATAGTCGTCTTAGTCGGCAAGCATAGTCGCTTTTTACGGCAGGCATGGGTTGCTAAAGACCTATTCTACCCCGGATCTTCACGGGAACATTATTATATCATCAAATGACTAATTTATACCGTTATGTTATGTACAAATATGTTTATTTGTAGACTCCTGGTTATTAATTCAAATCTTTGGCGGACAAATGTTTGTATAGCCTTAGTTTAAATTTACATGGGAAATTCATAGATGCACACAATTAGCCGGAATTGAATAAGTCGCTGAGAACGATGAAATAGTATACAAGGATTTGACTTGTTGGGTGAATTAATATGTATGCATACGTCACTCGTCACATTGTATGGAATACTGCAACATGCCTACAGGTTTTGAAGGGCCAAGGCAGTATGGTTAAGTTCAGATTCTTACCTTACCACCGTCCCATGTAGTAATTAGTTATCTATAATGATATTATAAACCATCATTGTAAACCATCATTGTAAACCATCCTTTTAAACCATCCTTGTAAACCATCATTATAAACCGTCATTGTAAACCATCAGTATAAACCATCCTTATAAACCATCCTTGTAAACCATCATTATAAACCATCATTTTAAACCATCCTTGTAAACCATCCTTGTACACCATCCTTGTAAACCATCCTTGTAAACTATCATTATAAACCATCATTATAAACCATCATTATAAACCATCCTTATAAACTATCATTGTAAACCATCATTTTAAACCATCCATGTAAACTATCATTTTAAACCATCATTGTAAACCATCATTGTAAACCATCATTATAAACCATCCTTGTAAACCATCCTTGTGAACCATCATTGTAAACCATCATTGTAAACCATCCTTGTGAACCATCATTGTAAACCATCCTTGTAAACCATCATTATAAACCATCCTTGTAAACCATCCTTGTGAACCATCATTGTAAACCATCCTTGTAAACCATCCTTGTGAACCATCATATACTGAATTATTCTCACCATGGGCATCTGACACAGTTGTAATACCATAAACCCTGAAATGGCAACAACCATAGAAAGAAATTTAAATCGTAAATATAACATATCTTTTGAAGACAATTCCAAGATAACAGCATGATTCCCCACTTGTCAACACACAGTGGTGAATCGAGATTCCGTTAAATGACGTCAAAAATTGGAATATCGCTGTCAATTGCATTCTAGTTAAAGCGTTGATGAAACACCACTCCTGTACCTCCGCACATCCTTCATCTCTTCCGTCCAAGGCTGCACCTTACAGACAATGGACGCTTTTACCTGGAAAAGATAAATAAATCCAGAAGACACTCGTGAACATCCGGGTTACAATTGGTCTTCAGCAACCTTTGCTTGCTGGAAGAGGCGACTAATGGAATCGGGCAGAGAGTGTGACGTTAAACAACAAACCCGGATCTTCGGCGTGACGAGTGAACACTGTAACCAGTAGGTTACCCCACCGCCCCCAGATTTGATTTAGTGATTTACAGAACGGAATACATGGCAGAATTCCAGATGAAGAGAATTTGGACGATTCAGCCTTGCGCAAAGTGTACAACTCGTGAAGAACACGGATAGAAAAGGTCTTCAGCAACCCATGCTTGCCGTAAGAGGCGACTATGCTTTTGGTAAGAGGCGACTAACGGGATCGGGTGGTCAGGCTCACTGACTTGATGCATGTCATCGTATTCCAATTGCGTAGATCGATGCTCATGATTTCAAACACTGGATTGTTTGACTCAGACTCGATAATTTACAGACCGACATCATATAGCTGGGATATTGCTGTGTGCGGCGTTAAAAAATAAGCAAATAAACAAACAAAGTGATATAGGGGCCGTCTACAGCAACCGAGTAACACAGTAGACATATACTTAAGGATAACAACTTCTTTGTTTTACTGTCATTGCGACGTCTCGCTATAGTTTCGAGACAGCTGGTCTTTTGTGTGATTTGATGGTTGAAGCTTTGTGCTCTTTGATTATGATGCTTTCTAGTTCTCCTTTACGCCTATCAAACGAAGGGCAGAGCTGTCGGTCGAATAGATTTTGCCGTACATGAACTTGGACCATTCAACACTTCTCTATCAGATATTCTGATCAGTGGATACCTTGAACATCGTGTCTACTGATCTGCATGTGTTTGCTGAATGCAAAGAAGACAAAGGGCATAGAGACGTCACAATCAAAGTAGACAGAAGGCATAGAGACGTCACAATCAAAGTAGACAAAAGGCATAGAGACGTCACAATCAAAGTAGACAGAAGGCATAGAGACGTCACAATCAAAGTAGACAAAAGGCATACGGACGTCATAATCAAAGAAGACAAAAGACGTCATAATGGTCCTCGCTGTTATGACTAAAACAATGTTATTAACGCTGCGATACGCTTCCCATTGCTTGAAGCTGGACTGTACAATGACCGTACGTTGTCATGGCAACTTCCAATTCTTTTGGTGTATCATTACACTAACAGACTCTGCCAACCTCCGAGGAGAAATAATTCTCAGCACGTGGCAACATCACCGGAGCTGTGACGTGGCGGCCACATTAGTCAAAGTTATCCATGACGTCATGGAAACACACTGGCTAGAGCCGTGACGTCATGTGTCGTACACGGCGCTTAATTTATGTCCTGAAATAAAAATAAATATGAGTGGCATATAAAAGACGAACGTTTCCCAGATTTCCGTGTTAGGCCTCAGTGGACACAAACGACTGAACTATTTCTGGCACATTCAGAGGCCGGGGAGTCTTTTAACTTCCGCATCAAGTGATATTTAAAGTTCTCTTTGATATATTGTACATGCGCTTATCGTGTGTATTAAATTACATTTCTTGATTCAAGACAGCAGGACAAATAAAATAGGTTCACATTTTCCTCTTGAATTATTCAATAATCTGTCACAATTACACAACAACAATGTACACAACTACAGGGACACGTGTGCTGGTGAAGCTCGGTGTATTTGGTTTAGTGAAATTATACACATTGTTGAATTATACACATTGTTGAATTATACACATTGTTGAATTATACACATTGTTGAATTATACTCTTTGTTGAATTATACACATTGTTGAATTATACACATTGTTGAGTGAGTGAGTGATTATGGGTTTACGCCGCTTTTAGCAATATTCGAGCAATATCACGGCGGGGGACACAAGAAACGGGCTTAACACATTGTGCCCATGTCGGGAATCGAACCTGGGTCTTCGGCTTGACGAGCGAACGCTGTAACAACTAGGCTACCCGACCGCCCCTACACACTGGTGAATCATACACTTTGTTGAATTATACACACAGTGAATAATACATATTTTTTTAATTATACACACTACATTACATTAAACATAAGCCGTGGTGGTATTAACATAACACGTGGAGGTATTAACATGACACGTGGATGTATTAACATTGGACGTTAGGGTATTAACATGACACGTTGAGGTATTAACATGCCACGTGGAGGTATTAACATGCCACGTGGAGGTATTAACATGAGACGTTGATGTATTAACATTGGACATTGGGGTATTAACATGACACGTTGAGGTATTAACATGACACGTGGATGTATTAACATGAGACGTGGATGTATTAACATTGGACGTTGGGGTATTAACATGACACGTGGAGGTATTAACATGACACGTGGATGTATTAACATTGGACGTTGGGGTATTAACATGACACGTTGAGGTATTAACATGACACGTGGATGTATTAACATTGGACGTTAGGGTATTAACATGACACGTGGGGATATTAACATGACACGTTGAGGTATTAACATGATACGTGGATGTATTAACATTGGACGTTGAAGTATTAACATGCCGCGTGGAGGTATTAACATGACACGTGGATGAATTAACATTGGACGTTGATGTATTAACATGACACGTTGAGGCATTAACATGCCACGTGGAGGTATTAACATGCCACGTGGAGGTATTAACATGAGACGTTGATGTATTAACATTGGACGTTGGGGTATTAACATGACACGTTGAGGTATTAACATGACACATGGATGTATTAACATGAGACGTGGATGTATTAACATTGGAAGTTTGGGTATTAACATGACACGTGGAGGTATTAACATGACACGTGGATGTCTTAACATTGGACGTTGGGGTATTAACATGACACGTTGAGGTATTAACATGACACGTGGATGTATTAACATGACACGTGGAGGTATTAACATGACACGTTGGGGTATTAACATGACACATGGAGGTATTAACATGAGACGTGGAGGTATTAACACTGGACGTTTGGGTATTAACATGCCACGTGGAGGTATTAACATGACACGTGGATGTATTAACATTGGACGTTAGGGTATTAACATGACACATTGAGGTATTAACATGACATGTGGGGGTATTAACATGACACGTTGAGGTATTAACATGAGACGTGGATGTATTAACATTGGACGTTGATGTATTAACATGACACGTTGAGGTATTAACATTGGACGTTTAAGTATTGACATAATACGTGGATGTATTAACATGATACGTGGATGTATTAACATTGGACGTTAGGGTATCAACATGCCACGTGGAGGTATTAACATGACACGCGGATGTATTAACATGACACGTGGAGGTATTAACATTGGACGTTAGGGTATTAAAATGACACATTGAGGTATTAACATGACACGTGGGGGTATTAACATGACACGTGGAGGTATTAACATGAGACGTGGATGTATTAATATTGGACGTTGGGGTATTAACATAACATGTAGAGGTATTAGCATGAAAACTGGAGGTATTAAATTAACATAAGACGTTGAGGTATTAACATGAGAAATGGATGTATTAAATTGACATGAGAGGTTGAGGTATTAGCATGCGACCTAGAGGCATTAACATGAGACGTGGAAGTATTAACGTGAAAACTGGAGGTATTGAATTAACATGAGACGTGGAGGAATTAACACGAGACATGGAGGTGGTAGCATGAGACGTACTTAATCTTTTGATGACTGTGTTCACCCAGGACTATATCCGTTCAGCTCCACAGAAGAAAGAGTTGCAGTGTCACAATCTGACATCAATGCTTACAAGAAAATCAAATTTCACCCCACTTTCCATATTCTTTCTGGGGTGTGATTGTACAATATATTCAGCCCACTTTCCATATTCTTTCAAAACTTACTTTAAAATATGTGTGTTGTAAATAATTTCTATTCTTCCGAAAAACTATCCAAAGTGTTTGAATACAAATCCCATACTATGTATTTCAGAAAAGGACTGAAGAGCTTTGAAAACATTGTCACACACAGACACCAGTCTGTTGAAGCAGCTCTCAAGAACCACGACGCTTACTCCAAGCCGTCAACCGTGTGTCCCCCTGACAGGTACAACCCACTTTGAACGCACGGACCACCCTCTTGTAACATGCACGTGCAGCCTCCTTCTCCAGCACGGCCCTTTGGTACACCACCGGGCGACAGGCCATCGTACTGGCCCCGCTGCAGCTGACGCATGCGCACTGCACCTCCGCCACCCACCGCGGTATCCTGTCGGGGTTGTAGTTGATGATGTTGTTGGTGGGACAGGAGGGGCCGGGGTGATGTCGATGTATTAGGCAGTTGCTGTCGCCGCTGATGTATGTCGTGTGGTAATTCTTGCACAATTTGCACAATTTGAACTGGGTTGTGATTGTGCAACATATTGCATCCTTTGAACGGGTGTGTGATTGTGCAACATGTTGCACCCCTTGAGCTGGAGTGTTACTATACAACATAATGCACCCTTTGAACGTGTGTGTGATTGTACAACACATTGCACCCTTTGAACGGGTGTGTGATTATACAACATATTGCACCATTTGAACGGATGTGTGATTATACAACATATTGCACCCTTTGACATGGGGTGTGATTGTACAACATATCACATCCTTTGACGTGGGGTGTGATTGTACAGCATATTAAACCCTTTGAACTGAGGTGTGGTTGTACAGCATATTGCACCCTTGAATTGGGGTGTGATTGCACAACATATTGAACCCTTTGATCGGGGTTGTGATTGTTCAACATATTGCACCCTTTGATCGGGGGTATGATTGTACAACATATTGCATCTTTTGAACTGGGGTGTGATTGTCCAACATATTGTACCATTTGAACGGGTGTGTGATTGTGCAACATGTTGCACCCCTTGAGCTGGAGTGTTACTATACAACATAATGCACCCTTTGAACGGGTGTGTGATTGTACAGCATATTGCACCCTTTGAGCTGGGGTGTGATTGTACAACATATTCCACCCTTTGGACGGGGGTGTGATTGTACAACATATTGCATCTTTTGAACGGGTGTTTGATTGTACAGCATATTAAACCCTTTGATCGGAGGTGTGATTGTACAACATATTGCACCCTTTGAACTGGTGTGTGATTGTACAACATATTGCACCCTTTGAGCAGGGGTGTGACTATACAACATAATGCACCCTTTGAACGGGTGTTTGATTGTACAACATATTGCACCCTTTGAACTGAGGTGTGATTGTACAATATATTGCACCCTTTGAACTGGTGTATGGTTTTACAAGATATTGCACCCTTTGACCTGAGGTAATACTGTACGTTTTTAAATTTGGACCAGACCAATGACTGATGTCAAGACCAGAGCCCCATGCCGCCGGAGAACGATGACATGCGGTAAAACAGCCGCAGCACCGATCCATGAAGCTGTGTGTTTTCTTATTAACTAATTCTACCCCCAGAATCCTGACGGGAAGAGTTTTCAGATGCCAAAAGTGACTTAATTCTTATTTTGACTGACAAACTTAACAATTGCTAGTAAAATTTTAATCTTCTTTAAATCTTATATCAAATGTCTCAAAATTAGCGAATTTATTTTCTATCACTGAATTCGTGCCAATGGCATATTGAATGGCGTACCTACTGTCAGTACCACAAGACAGCATACTGATGGACAACTGAATGGTAGAGCTGTTATAGTTTTCAACATGTTTTCTCCGTGTCTCTGGTTTTGTCTGCGAACAAGCAGATGTGTTTATACGGAGTTAAGTCCTACTTATAAAAGGAGATGGTGGGGGAAGGAGTTTCAGGTCATAATTCGGGAATTTCTCTGGAATTTACACCTGCATTTATCATTTCTAGTGTATACATGAGTTACCATCTCAGGCGTAGGAAATATAAAGTCTGTGATCTTGTCCAATCAGATCACGCCACGTGTTTATACTGCATTGGTCAGTGGCGGGTTGCCTGTCAACGTCCTAGTAACTGTACTGAAAGTCATTCCGCATTCTTCTGTGGCTATCGTGTCACACCTCCCGACTTTACAAACGATCTAGCGTAGAAATCGTGTTGACAAAGGATCTAGTTTATCAGACATTGATAACTTTGCACAAACAAACCTTTATAAAAGTTATCGCATGCAATATAGATATGCATGGTTCAACCGTCTAACGTTTACCATTGGAAAATGACGCAACATTTCAGGGACGGTATTCATAAACTTTCAACTAATATTGTTAACAAGTCAAAACTTACGTTTGTGTATTCTGACTGAGTCTGAGACTAAAGTAGCTATTCAAAAACTCATGTCCAAAACCAAAACCAAAACCAAGTCTCCAAAGAAATAAATTATGTCATTTTCGTAGCATGTACCCACGTGAAGGGGAATTCCATCTATTTATTAAATTCACCTAAGAATTCTTTTACGAGAGAGGTACACATACGGGAATTGCTATAACAAGGGGTTACAGCAATCGTTTATGCCTCTACTTTGATGACGTAACAGTTGTCAACGCTAAGTTACCAGCTACAGTAAACTACGGTTATAACGAACTCAACGGGACCACTAATTCTAATTCGTTATAACCGTAGTTCGTTATAAGCATATGTACAATATATACATATGCACAAAATGGACGGAACCAGGAAACAGTTCGTTATATCGGTTAGTTCGTTATAAGCGTGTTTGTTATAAGCGTAATTTACTGTAGTTTGAACTCTGAACGTAAACACTGAAACTACACACGTATTACCTGAGCGTTGGTACACGGAGGATACCCACATGTGATTGGGTCTTGTTACCCCTGCCTTAGAACTGCAGGGTGTTGAGGGCGTGGCACGGAGTGTGGGGTGCGGGGCATTGGGTTTGGGATTTGGGGTGCGGGGTGTGGGGTGTGGGGTGTGGGGCACAGGGTGTGGGGAGAAGGGCGTGGGTGACGGGATGTGGGGTGTGGGGTGTGGGGTGTGGGCTGTGGGGCACAGGGTGTGGGGAGAAGGGCGTGGGTGACGGGATGTGGGGTGTGGGGGGTGGGGTACAGTATACAGGGTCTTGGGTAAAGGATGTGGGTGACGGGATGTAGGGTGTAGGGTTTGGTCAGCGGCTGGCTATGACTACAGACTTGAATACATACACTTGAGTGCATCAACCTTTATTTCAAAATTGTGGAACACATGTTCATTTATGCATCACATATACCTATCAACAGTAAAGGTCGAGTAAACACTCCGCCACGCAGCCACGCACACACGCAAACACGCACGCACACACAAACACTTGCGCACGTACACACACACCCAACAATAACGCACATGTCACACACTCGCATCCACATCAAAGCATCTCATCAATGGACCACGTTTGTAAAATGATTATCATTTACGTAGAACAAACCAATATGGTTTACATAACAGTCACTGAGTCTCATGTCAACACAACCAGCAAGTAATGATCACGGTAAGCTCAATGTCAATAAAGAATTAGATAAACTTAACACTTTCATATGGCGGAGAAATACTGAGTTTGACAAAAATGATAAACATAACCAACTTGCACCGTCATCACTACGCTATAAATAATACGTGGTGATCACTGAAACAGACAACATCACCAACCATAGAATCATGTATGTCGCAAGGAGAAAGTATCCATTGTTCGTCTAAACACCAGTACGTGTAGACAACAGTATAGACAGTAGTACGTATGGACAATAGTACGTATAGACAAAAGTACGAATAGACAATAGTACTCAGAGACGGTAGTCCGTATAGACAATAGTACGTCTAGACAATGGTACACGGAGATCATCATACGTGTAAAGTATAATACGTATAGGCAATAGTACGTATAGACAATAGTACGTATAGACAATAGTACATAGAGATAATAGTACGTATAGACAATAGTACGTATAGACAATAGTACGTATACACAATAGTACGTATAGACAATAGTTCGTATAGACAATAGTACATATAGACAATAGTACGTATACACAATAGTACGTATAGACAATAGTACATATAGACAAAAGTACGTGTGAACAACAGTACGTTCAGACAATAGTACGTATATACAATATTACGTATTGACAGTAGTACGTATGGACAATAGTACGTTTAGACAATAGTACGTTTAGACAATAGTACGTTTAGACAATAGTACGTTTAGACAATAGTGCGTTTAGACAATAGTACGTTTAGACACTTATTGACAGTAGTGAATGAGTGAGTTAGGTTAAACGCCGCTTTTAACAGTATTACAGTTATATCACGACGTGTCAGCTTAATGTGGGAGGAAAGCCCGAAGTAATGCAGGTCTCAGACGTTTACCACTTCGGTAAAACCCATGAGCACGGGTATGGTGCTGACTAACCTAGAAACATAATCAGAGCGAACCGGGATTCGAACCCACAATCATAGGTTTCTTGCATGCACAAGGGGCGACTGGGTCACCCTAGCCCCCTATAGGCAGTACGTATAGACAATAGTACGTAAAGACAATAATTCGTTTAGACAATAGCACGTACACACAATAGTACGCATAAACAATATTACTTATAGACAAGTATAGTACGTATAGAAAATATTTCGTGTATATAAAACACCTGGACGTTCTCTACAAAACCCAAACATCCCCCCAAAAGCATGATACCGAGGCTTTGAGGTTCGAGCAGGACAAGAAATCAATACAAGGCCAGTCGTGGAGATTGTCACATTAGAGTTTTAGTACTGGCTATCTTCTCCCGCTGTGAAAAAGCACACTGACAACCTACACTAAACCTCCGCACTACCCGGACATAGCAGAGTGGTCTCCCTTGCCTGTGACGTCGCGGCACCTCCAGCACAGAACGGTAGTAGTAGATGGGTTTGCAGGCGTGGGGGGACCTCCCCGCGAGAGTGAGGCATGTACCACACAAACACCGAGCCTCCACCACCACGGAGGGCAGCCTGTAGGGGTTAAAGGTCATGACAGGGTAGCTCGGACATGTTGATTTGTTGACGGTTCCCCGTGAAGGGCATTTCTTGTCATACGTCAAATCTGCCACTCTGTCTTCTGCATCTTTCACATAGTCCACATCTACAAACAAACAATATTCATATTGCTGAGTGCGGTCTAAAACAACAGACTCAACTGACGTCAACTGACGGGACTTCTACTGTGGACCTCTACTGTAGACCTTAACTGTAGACCTTAACTGTTGCCCGCTACTGTTGACCTCTACTGTGTACCTTAACTGTGGACCCCTACTGTGTACCTTAACTGTGGACCTCTACTGTGGACCTCTACTGTAGACCTTAACTGTGGACCTCTACTGAGGACCTCTACTGTAGACATTAACTGTGGACCTTAACTGTTGCCCGCTACTGTTGACCTCTACTGTGTACCTTAACTGTGGACCCCTACTGTGTACCTTAACTGTGGACCCCTACTGTATACCTTAACTGTGGACCTCTACTGTGGGCCTCGACTGTGTACCTTCACTGTGGACCTCTACTGTGTACCCTACTGTCGACCTCTACTGTGGACCTCGACTGTGTACCTTAACTGTTGACCTCTACTGTGTACCTTAACTGTGGACCTCTACTGTGGACCTCTACTGTGTACCTTAACTGTGGACCTCTACTTTGGACCTCTACTGTTGTTCTCTACTGTGTACTTAAACTTTGGACCCCTACTGTGTACCTTAACTGTGGACCCCTACTTTGGACCTCTACTGTGGACCTCTACTGTGTACCTTAACTGTGGACCTCTACTTTGGACCTCTACTGTTGTTCTCTACTGTGTACTTAAACTTTGGACCTCTACTGTGTACCTTAACTGTTGACCTCTACTGTGTACCTTAACTGTTGACCTCTACTGTGTACCTTAACTATGGACCTCTACTGTTGTTCTCTACTGTGTACTTAAACTTTGGACCTATACTTTGTACCTTAACTATGGACCTCTACTGTGGACCTCTACTGTTGACCTCTTCTGTGTACCTAAACTTTGGACCTCTACTTTGTACCTTAACTATGGACCTCTACTGTGGACCTCGACTGCGGGTATTTGGTCACAGTATTGAGTGCGAGGGCCACCACGAGGGTCTCTAGTCATTGAAAATCCTGATAGATTCAAATAAATAAAACAAGCACCAGGCCGCATTAGGAAATGTCATTTATTGTTCTTTGTCAACTACAATATGAAATCAAGCTCAACTCTGACGTCAGAAAAAGATAAATGTAGGTCACTTCTTACCAAAAGCGACAATTGATAAGTAACTGTGAATATCTTAAGATAGATGAACTGGAGTACTCAGAGGTAGGACTCTATAGAACAATGAAACATAACTCATAGAATGTATAACTCGTCCCACCTGATCTGTAGCCAGTCAGTAGATGGAACGTCTCGTCCGCGACGTCCTCCGCGACATCCTCTGGGCGGCACATCAGGGGAGTATGTTTGCTGCAGCACAGTGGCAGCTGAAGTCGGAAATGAAACAGAATTTATCTAAGTCAACATACTTGGTAAGTTTCAACTTTCATCTCAGCCTTAGACGAAATGAGTCAGTGAGTTTAGGTTTAATGCTGATTTGATGAGTATTTCAGTTATATCAAAACTTAATAGGGTAGGAAAACGACCCACACCACTTATATTAAACCCATGAGCATGGGTATGGTGCTGGCAAACCTAGAAACATGGCCTGGGAGAATGTGGGATTCAAGGGTAAACTGGAGAAGTTGAGTGTCCGAGACAGACAATGAGCAAGCTGGGGTCAGGTGGTAACTCTTTGTATCAGAGGGTCATTACTGTTTCCGTCTGCTTGGCCGAGGCTGCATCAAGCTTAGGATGCCGAGAAATAGTTCCATCATCAAACTCTTCACTCTTTTCCAACAAACGAATAAGTTGTTTATTCTTTAACAGAATATACATGTTTACAGATGAAGGCGGTTGAGCAAAAGCTTGAGGTGGGATCATAATTGTCACGGGAAATATCATGCTAAATACGTTGAGTCATCATGTCGCAAGATGAAGTGCTTTCAACATGAGAAACAGAAACCTTATCTGTTATCTGTATACGGGACTTTAGTAGCCTCTGACGAAAAGAGGGTGGGAGACCGTCAATAAACTCAAATTGGTAGAACTTACTATCAAAGACAGCAGAGATATCCAGGACTGAATCATGATGGTCTGTGGTCTGTGACAGGTAGGTCTTCTGTGTGTGTCAGTGGTCTGTGACAGGGCGGTCCTCTGTGTGTGTCTGTGGTCTGTGACAGGGTGGTCCTCTGTGTGTGTCTGTGGTCTGTGACAGGGTGGTCCTCTGTGTGTCTGTGGTCTGTGACAGGGCGGTCCTCTGTGTGTGTCAGTGGTCTGTGACAGGGCAGTCCTCTGTGTGTGTCTGTGGTCTGTGACAGGGTGGTCCTCTGTGTGTGTCTGTGGTCTGTGACAGGGTGGTTCTCTGTGTGTGTCAGTGGTCTGTGACAGGGTGGTCCTCTGTGTGTGTCTGTGGTCTGTGACAGGGTGGTCCTCTGTGTCTGTCTGTGGTCTGTGACAGGGTGGTCCACTCTGTATGTCCGTGGTCTGTGACAGAGTGGTCCTCTATGTGTGTCAGTGCTTGATACTACTGAGTATAACACAGTCACACAGATATATATACATGTATGTGGTGAAACACTCCCGGAAGTACTATCTCCTCGTATATGTTCACTTTCCCCGGATGATTAAGTCAGTCATATACAGTTTTATCTAATTGTGGGGGCAGCAAGGGTTAAACACCCAATTTAACCAGACATTCAAAACGACCGTTTAGTAATACTCTAAATACTCATTGGACAAGATAAAGACCGTGTTTTGGGCACCGTGTTCCGGCTTGCGTCACATCTGGCAGCGGGTCAAAACATTATGATTGAGCCTTATTGACTATCGTTAATAAGTGTGTAGGGGATGGCGGGGGTGTGGGGGATGGCGGGGGTGTGGGGGTGTGGGGTGTGGGTGTGGGGGGTGTGGGGGGGGTGTGGGTGGGTGGGTGTGTGTGTGTGGGGGGGGGGGGGGGGGGGTTGGGGGGGTTTGGGGTGTTGTCAGTTAACATCGATCTGAATTGCGCCATAATGGTTGCCATCAACACATCCAGTACGAGGATATTGACTGTACCTCTGTACACGGAACTATCACTGATGACTAACAGGTGCTTGCACCAATCTTTTTATGGGTACGTGAGACGACCATTGCCTCACAGTGATCCCTGTATTGAACCTGTACAGCCACAAGGAAGCCCGTACTTAGCTCCTGGCTGCCGGGCCCTACTCATACAAGCCATTCATTATTGAAGTGGGAAATTACTCGATTCTGAGTGGTCAATCAGAGGATGTCAAATCACAATAGACCCCCTCTGATTGAAACAGCCGAGTTGATGGACGCACCAGCACGAAAGCTAATATTTATGGAAAAGTGCTTCTACTTCGTTCATTGTCGTTCATTGTCGGATATGTGGATATATATGTTGAGCATAAAACATATATATCTTTTATTCGAGTGCAGTATGAAGGTGTAAAAAAAGCTGCGTGAGAAAATATAGCGCCTTTTTCGTTTAAAAGGTGGTTGTCGGTGATTCGGTAATTCAGGTCGAAAACCCTCATAAACTATTGGACAACCCATGTCGCTTCACCATTCTGTATATTTGCTGACAGCAAAGTGTTCGCGTTTAACTTCGTAATTGTACTATTCGGATACACACATTGAGTTTTCAATGCCTAGGTTACCCTTTAAATGTAACCCCGCTAACATTGTAAACATTAATCTCTACGTTCAATTTAGTTAAATTCGCAGGTAACCTAACTCTACATTACGTCTACAGTTAACCAAACTCTACATTGAAAACACAGTAGGTTATCTCCTCCAGTATTAATAATGATCAATATTAGCTGCTTAGCTCTTTATCAAATCTGCCAAAATATTCTGGGGCCATCTAGTTTCGTGAAAACCTGTGATTAACAAGCGTATCATCGACTTATATAGGTGTGAAGGTTTTGGCCCTCTCGTACATTGTCTGTATTCTTTGTGACGACGCCATTGGCTTTCTGCTGTATGCATTGAACTCTTAAATATACTCTTCAAACAAGTAGGGAAAACACGGAAATAACTTAAAAGTTTCAAAATTGTGAGAGATGTTAGTTCCTGGTAATAGCTGTATGGTAATAGTGAACGAACCGATAACACATTAAAACCGGTAGTGACATGAAGTATGACAGTAGATATTATGACCGCCGACGATCCTGAAGGACGTTAGATGAAAGATGGGAAATTACAAAGTCGGCGTTTTGGGATCAGCGCGTAATACCGCTCCGATTTTGTCAAACATTCATTCACTCGACGTGGCATACTGCCTATGAGTCTCCCAGTGGCGACTTCAAGGAGTCTCTCCCACTCCTCTGGCAGTGCCTGGCCAAGTTCAGCCAACGTGGTCGGCGGCCTACGACGTGAACGCACACGTCTCCCTATCATGTTAGGGTCATTGCAGGCCACGATACGCTATGGATGTGGTGCTGTGGGAGGTTAGCTTTGGCGATTCCTGCTCTGTCACATTGACAATAATCTCTATTTTATCACACATAAACCGCATCCCAAATTTGTCAAACATAAAACCCATCCCTCTTAGTTAAGTTTATTTCAATATAAAGATCTAATGCCCAAGTAAGGTATAGACACACCATGGGCTATATACAAAGTGGGCATCTTTCATGGTTATATTTAGCACAAAATGACAAGAATAAAAGTGCATTGTAAAGTTCTGAGAGAATAATAATTTTGTAAATAAGTGTTTGCAAAAAATATATTTGTCTTAAAATATCATGAAATTGCATACAAACACAAAATGAAACCCATCTTCTATAACAGACACGTGAAGATTCAGGTGAGAATAAATCTTCAGCAAGGAAAGCTTGCTGTACGAGGCGGCTAACGGGATCGGGTGGTCAGGCTCGCTGACTTCCTTGATGCATGTCATCGTATCGCAATTGCGTAGATCGATGCTCCTGTTGTAAATCACGGGATTGTCTGGTTCAGGCTCTATTATTTACAGACTGCCGTCGTATAGCTTAAATATTGCTGTGTTTAAAGAACAACCAAACAAACATCTTCAATGATGTGTTTACAAAACGGAAAAAATAAGGTTTCCAGCAACACCCTCCCGCTACCTAAATAGGTCATAATTTGGAATTCACATCCCTACTTTGTCAAGCATAAAAAGCCCTGTTTTGCTAAACATAAAACACATTCCTGCTTTGTCAAACATAAAACATATCCCTACTTTGTCAAGCATAAAACGTATTCCTAGTTTGCTACACATAAAACACATTCCTACTTAGTCAAACATGAAATGCATTCCTGCTATGTCAAACATTGGCCATATTCCTACCCTAGACGTTTGGTGGTATTTTGAAGGTTTTATATTTGGATAAGTTACGATGTGTATTATGTTTGACAAAGTTGGGATGTGTATTATTTTTGGCAAAGAAGGAATGTGTATTATCTTTGACAAAGTAGGAATGTGTATAATCTTTGACAAAGTTGGGATGTGTATTACGTTTGACAAAGTTGGGATGTGTATTATATATGACAAAGTTGGGATGGATATTATGTTTGTCAAAGTTGGGATGTGAATTATGTTTGACAAAGTTGGGATGTGTATTATGTTTGACAAAGTTGGGATGTGTATTATGTTTGACAAAGTTGGGATGTGTATTATGTTTGACAAAAAGTAGGAATGTGTAATATGTTTGACAAAGTTGGGATGTGTATTATCTTTGACAAAAAGTAGGAATGTGTTATATGTTTGACAAAGTAGGAATGTGTATTTTGTTTGACAAAGTTGGGATGTGAATTATGTGGAACATCGAACATACTTGAATATGTTTGTATTGACGATGTTGTATGGATGACTGAACTACTGACATTGGGATGGGATAACTCTCTTTAAACATAAAGTGTGTACAGCGTCACAATTACCCTTGTGATATTCGGGGTTAAAGTAAGTTACTTGGAGAGAAACATGCAGTCAGTTGGCAAACACGGTCCCATTCCTCAAGACACCCCACACATGATGAAGGTGTCACCATTTTGTTCCGCTGCCCATAAGACTTTCCTCTGCTTGAAACACTGTTCAAAGCGACGTTCATCCAGATTCGCTTGTTCACTGGTTTTGCGTTGGCGTAATTTTGTTTTTCGCCATGGCAACACGTACACACCGACATGCTATGGGATATTCACGTAGTTTCCATTTGTAACAGTTATTCCTGGAGTTCCTCTCCAAGACATATCTGTAGTACATCACCTCCTGGCACTGGCCTAAAGTGCAGGTCCGGCATGCACAGCGCGCATGGTACAAAACGGTCGGTATCCGGTTACGGTTGTAACTAATGACATAAAAATGAGGGCAGTGTTGTTCGGTCCTATTCTGGTGGGGACATCCTCCGTCGTTTACGTCCATCCTCATCGTTCGTTGGATGCTTTTGTCTGTGAGGTTCTGAAAGTTTCTCAGCTCCGGTATCAAGTACATCGACTCCTCAGTGCTCGGTTCTGGTCCGACGGGACATGCTCGTTTCTTGCAGTCACAGATGTGGACACACCCTATCAGTGCCTGAAACAAGTCAGATTTAATCAGTTTGTGTTGTACGGTAATTCGGCGATGTAAACATTTTATCAAATAACTTTGATATCTATTCCAACAATATATACCGTGTATGTTGTTGTTGTTGTTGTTGTTTAACCCGAAATCAGAAATATTTCAGCTATACGACGGGGACCTATATATGATCGAATCTGGACTAGAAATGTCAGTTAATTCGCATGTACCTTATAATTCCAGAAATGTTCATGGTAACTATTAATGTGAAACCCTACGACTAGTCAGGTCCCTGTCTCTCCGTCGACCCAGCTAGTCTGGATCATCGACGGCTAGCGACCCCGCTAGTTACACCCTGTCATCTCACCGACCTTGCTAGCCTGGACTTATTTATCCCGTCAACCCTTCTAGTCTGGACCCTGTTACCACGTAGACCCTTCTAGTCTGGACCGTGTTACCACGTTGACCCTTCTAGTCTGGCTAATGTTACCACGTCGACCCTTCTAGCCTGGATAATGTTACCACGTCGACCCTTCAAGACTATATGTGTACCGTCGACCCTTCTAGTCTGGCTAATGTTACAACGTCGACCCTTCTAGTCTGGCTAATGTTACAACGTCGACCCTTCTAGCCTGGACTCTGCTACCACGTCGACCCTTTCAAGCCTATACCGTGTTACCAAATCGACCCTTCTAGTCTGGCTAATGTTACAACGTCGACCCTTCTAGTCTGGCTAATGTTACAACGTCGAACCTTCTAGCCTGGACTCTGTTACCACGTCGATCCTTAAAGCTTGGACTCTTTTACCACGTCAACACTTCTTGTCTGGACCGTGTTACCACGTCAACCCTTCTAGTCTGGACAGTGTTACCACGTCAACCCTTCTAGTCTTGACCGTGTTACCTCGTCAACCCTTCTAGTCTGGACCGTGTTACCTCATCAACCCTTCTAGTCTGGACCATGTTACCTCGTCAACCCTTCTAGTCTGGACAGTGTTACCTCGTTCGCCCTTCTAGTCTGGACCGTGTTACCTCGTCAACCCTTCTAGTCTGGACTGTGTTACCACGTCAACCCTTCTAATCTGGACCGTGTTACCTCGTCGGCCCTTCTAGTCTGGACCGTGTTACCTCGTCAACCCTTCTAGTCTGGACCGTGTTACCTCGTCAACCCTTCTAGTCTGGACCGTGTTACCACATCAACCCTTCTAGTCTGGACCGTGTTACCTCGTCAGCCCTTCTAGTCTGGACCGTGTTACGTCGTCAACTCTTCTAGTCTGGACCGTGTTACCACGTCAACCCTTCTAATCTGGACCGTGTTACCTCGTCGGGCCTTCTAGTCTGGACCGTGTTACCTCGTCAACCCTTCTAGTCTGGACCGTGTTACCTCGTCAACCCTTCTAGTCTGGACCGTTACCACGTCAACCCTTCTAGTCTGGACCGTGTTACCTCATCAACTCTTCTAGTCTTGACCGTGTTACCACGTCAACCCTTCTAATCTGGACCGTGTTACCTCGTCGGGCCTTCTAGTCTGGACCGTGTTACCTCGTCAACCCTTCTAGTATGGACCGTGTTACCTCGTCAACCCTTCTAGTCTGGACCATGTTACCACGTTGACCCTTCTAGTCTGGACCGTGTTACCTCGTCAACCCTTCTAGTCTGGACCGTGTTACCTCGTCAACCCTTCTAGTCTGGACCGTTACCACGTCAACCCTTCTAGTCTGGACCGTGTTACCTCGTCAACTCTTCTAGTCTGGACCGTGTTACCACGTCAACCCTTCTAATCTGGACCGTGTTACCTCGTCGGGCCTTCTAGTCTGGACCGTGTTACCTCGTCAACCCTTCTAGTCTGGACCGTGTTACCTCGTCAACCCTTCTAGTCTGGACCATGTTACCACATTGACCCATCTAGTCTGGCTAATGTAACCACATCGACCCTTCTAGTCTGGACCGTGTTACCACATCAACCCTTCTAATCTGGACCGTGTTACCTCGTCGGGCCTTCTAGTCTGGACCGTGTTACCTCGTCAACCCTTCTAGTCTGGACCGTGTTACCTCGTCAACCCTTCTAGTCTGGACCGTTACCACGTCAACCCTTCTAGTCTGGACCGTGTTACCTCGTCAGCCCTTCTAGTCTGGACCGTGTTACCTCGTCAACTCTTCTAGTCTGGACCGTGTTACCTCGTCAACCCTTCTAGTCTGGACCGTGTTACCTCGTCAACCCTTCTAGTCTGGACCATGTTACCACGTTGACCCATCTAGTCTGGCTAATGTTACTACATCGACCCTTCTAGTATGGACCGTGTTACCTCGTCAACCCTTTTAGTCTGGACCGTATTACCACGTCAACCCTTCTAATCTGGACCGTGTTACCTCGTCGGCCCTTCTAGTCTGGACCGTGTTACCTCGTGAACCCTTCTAGTCTGGACCATGTTACCTCGTCAACCCTTCTAGTCTGGACCATGTAACCACGTCAACCCTTCTAGTCTGGACCGTGTTACCTCGTCAACCCATCTAGTCTGGACCATCTTACCACGTTGACCCATCTAGTCTGGCTAATGTTACCACATCGACCCTTCTAGTATGGACCGTGTTACCTCGTCAACCCTTCTAGTCTGGACCGTGTTACCTCGTCAACCCATCTAGTCTGGACCATCTTACCACGTTGACCCATCTAGTCTGGCTAATGTTACCACATAGACCCTTCTAGTATGGACCCTGTTATCTCGTCGACCCAACTCGTCCGGACTCTCCTTGTCGGGCGACCCACTCTCCCGACGATTACTGTTGAACAATGTATCTCTGGACATTTGTTATTCAGGACGATTATGAGATAAAACATAACATACTTTCATAACATACTTGTAGTTTAAGCTGCATCTGCTGAATCTTAAACCGAAACTAGGCTTCTCTACGTCCATCGTGAATTCCAACATCTGCAGGATTGAAGGAGTTTTAATGAACGAGAGAGGGAACAATACTGTTTAGCGATACAACAATAATTTCAAATAATTGTACCCAAACAGTTCCAGTCAACATCGAGTAAACAAGGTGTAGACAGATATTTGTATCTTGCCATATTTCATACTGAAACGTGATTTTTTAAACCGATGTTATCTGGGAATTTATTGCTTAAGGAATCCTAAACCCAAACACAGATCATCCTTCTACGTAATAAACTCATTGACGAGGAAGGAGGCCCTTGACGTTCCCCATATGCTCCTAGGCCTGAACTTCAATAATCCAGATGTCTGTCATCACTGGATTGTCGGGTCCAGACCGTCACCTTACGGTTGGAATACTGCTGACTGCGACGTTAAACAAACAACAAAATGACTAACCGGTTGCGAAGCCTGTGGTGACGATTGTTTCCGACGCCACCAACTCGGTACTCATGACGTCATGAAGGTCAAGCGAACATAGTTGCAAAGTCCCGTCATGGCGTTTTAATTCGGTTGCAGAAGTTCTGCTTTATTTACGTGGACAGAGGAACATGCTGACGAGGGTAGACGTGAACACTAACTGGACAGAGTAACATGCTCACGAGGGTAGACGTAAACACTAACTGGACAGAGGAACATGCTCACGAGGGTAGACGTAAACACTAACTGGACAGAGGAACATGCTCGAGAGGGTAGACGTCAACGCTAACTGGACAGAGGAACTAGTACAAGCAGCCGTCCAAACACGTGCATACATGTCGCTAAATGAGGGACATACGTCAAGCCCAATTGCACCTCACGTCATATTGATATACATCTATCTGTAACATAAATTCATATTTGACTCGAGTGGAACCACGCATTATATATGCACAATAATAGCATGGTTCCCTGTCTGAGATCAGTCAGGAAATACTTGATGAGATATATTACTTGGCTTTTTTCTGATTTCCTCAACCAGTGATTTGAAAAAAAGAACAAAAAAACACGCAAATTAATTAATGGTAACCTTTCCATGTGATTATTATGTTGTGTTATCAAATTTAAAATTTATGACTACAAACACATTCTTTAAATACTAACGAAAAAGAAAGACTTACGAATATAACCAACGCTGGTAGTTTTTCCATATTTTAGCCACGGTTAAAGCGGTGGCTGACTTGACCGTACGGTTGCAGCTGATGACGCTGTGGAAAGTGTAGCATCTTTATACCCCTCTAAACGGAAGGAAGGCGTGTTTCACACCCCATCAGATGAGGAATCCGACACACTGCTACCCAGGTAATTTTTAGCTTCATAAACATTTTAAACAATTAGTAACCAGGAAGTACCGTATTCAATCCGTGTACGTTGTCGCGCAGCTGAATACCCTCAGAAAGGAGGGTTTACTTGGACACAAAACCATAGCAATAAACTGCATACGGGGCGTGGCATATCAAACTTCGTATTCTGATCACACTGAGCACCATGTAACTCTGTACGGTGCATCAATAAATCGGCACTTTATTTTTT
Source organism: Haliotis cracherodii (assembly GCF_022045235.1). Classification (NCBI taxonomy): domain Eukaryota; kingdom Metazoa; phylum Mollusca; class Gastropoda; order Lepetellida; family Haliotidae; genus Haliotis; species Haliotis cracherodii. The sequence continues at coordinate 713,346 of NW_027266266.1, forward strand.
TCTATTGGGATGTAATCATCCAGTTGTTTACGAACGTGGTGAAATACCGCGCGCGACATGAAGCCAGGGAGGAGCAGGAAGTGTGCACGTGCTGCAAGTCCAGATGTATTTTTCCATTACTCGAACACCCATACAAGAAGTGGTCACCTGACACTTGACACTACCTAAACACTCTCACGTCATGTTTACTGAATATCATCAGAACGCATCCGCCGACCTTGCATTTCACAATTTTTGAAGACATATCCATGTACATGTATACGGGAAACAGGGAAGACAAAACGGGGAATTTAAACTGGGCGGCAACAGAAAGTATAGGTCGAGTTCCATGATCGATAAACAAATAACAAGAAGAGGTTTTGTTGTGAATTATAATTTAAACAAATGATTGATCAACCACAATTTGAATGAAACTGTGCAATCACAGGTTATGTAAGCTCAAGGTAAACAATGTTGGGGTAAGAAATTTCATTTTCAAAAATTGTAAGAAACATTACAAGTTCGTTGTCGACACAGTTGGCTTCAATAGCGTTTATGACCACCAGCTGCCTCAATGCATGCTGTGACACGGCGCCTCATCGATGACGTCAGTCTTCTGATCTTCACAAATACCGCCCCACACCATGACACCTCCCCCGCCGAATGGATGGACCTCTCGAATACACGCCGGAGCCAAACGTTCCCCTCTGCGTCGATTAACTCGTTCTCTGCCGTCATTTCGAAACAAGTTAAACCGACTTTCATCAGTAAACAGCACTCGACGCCAATTTCTCACTTGCCAGCGTCGAACATGCCTCGCCCATCGCAGTCTCAGGCGTCGATGTTGAGCAGTAAGTACCATTCCTCGGAATGGACGATGCGCTCGGATTTCAGCAGCACGAAGTCCCAATGCTGTTGCTGCCGTCGCCGTCGCCGTTACGAATCTGTTTCGCAGGTGAATGAGCCGTATCTGACCGTCTTCCAGTGGTGTTGTCACTCGGGTCGTCCAGTTCTAGGCCTGGCCTGTGTCCTCCCTGTCTGCCTGTACCGTTGAATCAGCCTAGCTACTGTCAATGGTGTACATCGAAACCTTCTGGCAATTTGGACCTGTGTTGTCCCCATTTCGGCCATACCAATGGCTCTCTCTCTCTCTCTCTGCTCCTGTGACAGTCGTGGCATTTCTTTTGTGTGCTTTCATCGGGTGTGGTTATACCCTGCAGACGAACGCATTTATACAGCTAACATGCACGTGCAGTTTATGCCATAGGCGGGAAACCTGGTTCACCATTCTTTTTGTCACCGCACGAGCGCCGTCAAAGGTAGCGCGTTCGGGTGAGGTGTTTTTTTGGTGCTTGTTCTTTGGCAATCATATTCCCAATTCCCACTTTCCACTAGTTATCGCTGTTTTTAGGAAAATTACAGATTGCCAACCTATACTTTCTTTTGACGCTTAGTTTATTTACAAGAAATATAGGTATTAAATGTATTAAATGCGTTAAATATTTTCACTAACTTAGACCGAAAACCGCATTTGCTTTCACCAATTTCGGCCACATATTTGTTTGTTTAGACAAATTGGTTTTCACCAATTATTTTGTCTACGAAATTGCCGATAAAATATTTTACAAAGGCAAGAAAATTAAAGTAAATTATTTATACAATACGCATTCAATGAGATTATTTTTAAAGTACACATTTCAGTAGATTAATTTATAAAATACACATTCAAGTGGACTGTTCATAAATTACACATTCCGAAAGTTTATTTATTAAATACACATTCAAGTAGATTATTACGAAATACACATTCAAGTACATTATTAAGAAAATACACATTTCACTTCATTTTTGATGATGAACACAATCAAGTAAAATATTAATGAAATACACTTTCCAGGAGATTAATTTATTAAATACGCAGTTTAGTACATTATTATCAAACATACTTTCCAGTAAATTATTTATGAAATGCAAAATCCAGTAGAATATTTATAAAGTAAACAGTCCAGTAGAATATTTATAAAATACGGACGAGAGTAGATTATTTATTTAATACACATTACAGTAAATTATTTATACCATAAACATCTACCAGTAGATTATTTGTACAAAACAGATTCCAATATATTCTTTAATAAAAACGCATTCCAGTAGCTTATTAATAACGCACACATTCTTATTAGATTATTTATAAAGTACATCAGATTATTGATATAAAATACACATTCAAGTAGATAATGATAAAGTACACATTCCAGAAGCATGCTAGTAGCTTGTTTGGTTTATTCCCAGTGTGACCACCGTGTTTTAATCGGTTACGTTGAAAATTCCCACTTGGACCACTCTACCACTGGGATCGTTAACTAAAAAAAATAAAACGAAACGAAACAATGAATTAAAAACAACAGTGGTCAGGACAGGGTTGACGTTATCAGTACAGAATAAGTTGCTAATCCCTCCTTACCAAATTACTTATTTAATAATTAATTGCGATCAGTTGTCCCAGGGTGGACATGGGAACTTCGTCCAATTCCCAGTGTGGACAGTGTGTCCAGTGAGGTAGGTGAAGGTAGGTCGGGTGCCTCACTTGGAGGTTACCTGGTACATGTAGGTCCAAACAAACAAATATTTGGCAGAAATTAATGAAAGCAAATAGGGTCGTAGTTATAGAGTACGCGTTCCAAGTCGATTCTTTATATAGTACATATTCTGAAAAGATTACAGATAGACAGTGTAGATTATTAAAATAATGTACAGTCCAGTAGATTATTTATAAAACACACAGTCTAGTAGACTATTTAAAAGATACACAGTCCAGCATATTAGTTATAATAGTAAACAGTCCTGTTGATTATTCATAAAGTACATGTTCCAGTTGATTATTTATAAAATACACAGTGCAGTCGATTATTTAAAAAATACCCATTCCAGCAGATTATAGAATACCCAGTCCAGTAGATTGGTTTTCATAAAATACACATTCTTGTAGATTATTTATGAAGTACACAGTCCAGTAAATTATTTATAAAATATACAGTCAAGTCGATTATTTATCAAATACACAGTCCAGTAGATTATTTATAAAATACACAGTCCAGTAGATTATTTATTTAATACATATTCCAGTAGATTATTTATATAATACACAGTCCAGTCGATTATTTATAAAATAAACAGTCCAGAAGATTATTTATAAAATACACATTCCAGTAAATTATTTATAAAGTACACAGTCCAGTACACATTGTTTTTCATACAAGCTATGTCTGGTGTCTGTAATGGCCTGGAGATGGTACAGGCTAAACTATCCGTGTTTCTGTTCAAACAAACTGCTTCAATATAACATCTGTGTCGTCACTGATCCACCGGCAGGCGGTCGGAATAAACGAGTGACAGGTGACATTGTGACGTGTTAGGAATGTTGCCGAGGGACACCAAGCTCTGTGTGTGTATGTGTGTGTGGGCGTGTGTGGGCGTATGTGTGTGTGTGTGTGTGTGTGTGTGTGTGTGTTGAGGGGGGAGATGTTTAGTAAAAGGTGTGCAAAAGATTCAACAAATCAGTAATCAGTATCAAAATATTTTCATATTCAACAACAAATCACAAATCAATATCACAAAATACTACCTGTCACGTCTACTCTGTCTATTTCACACAACTCGTGGCATTGGTTTTCTCGAGAATATTACCTTCAGGTCGCCGAACTTCCTGATTCCGTGAAGCAGGTGCACAAATAACGCAGTGGGTTCCCAATATCTATAAATAGAACAATTTCACTCCTTGACAACGTGGCCGGACACAGATGCACAGTTCTCTGATCGTGCTGCACAGTTCTCTGATCGTGCTGCATTGTTGACTGACACCTCACCATACACGATGTAAACTCACCTGTCAGGGGGCAGTTCACCACACAAATGTCGGATACAATTTGCATATGAAATTCCCTTTTGGCTTATATGTATGCATGTTATACGTCTTACAAAATCTACTTTTCAGGGGGTTAGTCTTAACAGTAACTACATAACCGTTCTTATGGTCCTAATAATTATTTAAGCTTGAAATGAACGGAATCACCATCGAATGTAAACAAACGAGTTGATGCGCATGCTACAAGTTTGTTGTTTAACGCCGCACTCAGCAATATTCCAGCTATATGACGGAGGTCTGTAAATAATCGGGTCTGGACCAGACAATCCAGTGATTCACATCATGCGCATCGATCCTCGTAATTGGGATACGATGACAGGCATCAACCAAGTCAGCAATCCTGAGCACCCGATCCCGTTAGTCGCCTCATACAACAAGCATAGTCGCCTTTTACGGCAAGCATGGGTTGCTGAAGACCTATTCACGGATCGTCAGGGGTCGCTAAAAGAAGTTAACTTGTTACCTGTACAAGTTACCCGTAAAATTTGATACCCGTAATATTTGATACCCGTATAATTTGATACCCGTGTACCAGGCCGCCACAAGCTTTAATGTGAACAAGAGGCAGGCCGGATTCACTTGAAATAAAAACAATTTTTTTAGGGTGTAAAGGTTTTCAAGATGACACTTTTCTGGGTGCGGGTTAGGGCTGGTTTAAAGGAAGGAAGTCTTATATCCAACATCGGACCTTTGTACGGCTCCCCCCGCCAGGTCCTGATGGATGTGACTGAGCATCCGGATTCCCGAGAACACACTCGGAGTACACGGAACTCAAGAGTTCAAGACGTCATATATAAACCGATTAGAATGTGTTGAGTTTACCATGAAATATTAATATATTCTTACAGATCGATTGGGTAAACTTGTAATTTGATCGTATTTCCATGACGTCACCTATTTTCGACGTATCCCCTCGTAATTATCACCTCAGTGATGCAGTAATTGGTGGGGATGAACTCGTTTACCCCCCGAGTCGGGTATTGTTATTTTATATAGACTCCCGGCTCTTCCGTCTCTGTCGGTATAATAAGGTATGTTTGAACAGTTCACATCATCAGTTGGTGAACATATGGACCACATTATAGCATCAGACACAAGCCTCCTCGCAAGTGATGTCCTGTTGTCTGTTTACTCTTCTTCTTTGTGTAAGTATAAACAAACACTAAAGTCAGGTTAAAGTGGTCCCCACACTGAATCATGTAAAGTAGTCACTCACTCAAATCTTTTAAAATGTCACTCACTCACTCACACAAATCTTGTAAAGTTACTCCAACAGTCGGACCGATGGGTTACCGTGTTAGAAGATCACTGACAAAGTTACTTTCGTGCTCGGTAAAATTACCTTGCTTTATGTGTAGGTAATTTTTTGTGTGTGTCTATATGACAGTTTGAACTACACGTATATTGGCTGTTGTCACAGTCCGACTGACTAATAACTGAAACTTTGTTGTGATATATTAATGCGCACATAGGTAACTTGCAATATACAGGTATCATGAAAGCGAAATCGGTTGCGACGATAGAATTTAAGAAGAAAATTACACGATAAAGAGGTTATCACTCTAGTGTTTTGGGGGTTAGTAAATACAATCAAGTCTTGTTAATGCGACAATCGGCTTTATGCGACACTAATGATGGGAACCGATTAAACTATTTGGAACCGTTAACCCGACGTCTCGCACTCCGACTCCGACACACCTAATTTGCAACGATTTACCGAAATCACTCATTAATTTCATTTTTAATTTTTAATTACGTGTTTGTATCGTTATCTATCGTGAAGTTGTCCGATTTTCGTTCACGAACGCTGTTACAACTTAATTTCGTTTATCCGGCATACTCGTTAATCCGACACAATCATATGCAACCAACCATGTCGAATTAATGGGACTTGACTGTATCCTGTATAAGAAATATATGTTTATTCCAAACACAGGATATATACCACCCCAAACACGTGATAATCGTCATACATTTATTACTTAGAGGACGAAAGTCAATATTACCCAATATATATGTCGTATAGGCACTACATTGATCCCTTGAAGGAACATAGCACATAAGTAAACATTAACAGAAAGTTCATGGCAAAGTCTACAGATAGTACTTTCATTGCCCCACATCATGGCAAAAAGCTTTGTTCTTTTAAAGGTTATGCGGCATATCTTCTGTGCACGAGACCCGAGAAGATTCCGGGGTCTTCAGCAACCCATGCTTGTCGTAAATGGCGACGAACGGGATCGGGTGGTCAGGCTCGCTGACTTGGTTGATGCATGTCATCGATCCCAATTGGATGGTTCGATGCTCATGACATCAATCACTGGATTGTCTGGTCCAGACTCTATTATTTACAGACCGCCGTCATATAGCTTGAATATTGCTGAGTGCGGCGTTAAACAACAAACCAACCAACCAATCTGTGCACGAAGGTGTTCGTGGTAATAGCCTGCGCATGGTAATATAGATCAGGGCAAGCACAGGTATTATGTCCTTGACGTGTACAATACTTGTGTTTCTCCTATTAACAGACTGTGTATGCAGCAGCTGAAGCTGGTCGTCCCCTACAGCTGTGTGATCCGGGTTATACCCCCAACGAGGAGTCCACCCACCTGCTGCAGTCAAACAGTCCAGGTGGGGGGTCTTGTTACACTCAGGTTTTTTAATGTACAAAATGTACGTTATAACCGTAGTTCGTCATAAGCACATATACATCATATATACAGCAAATGGAGTGGACCAAAAACAGTTCTTTATATAAGCGTACAGTAACCTACGATTATAACGAACTCAAAGGGACCGCAATTTTTTGTTCGTTATAACCGTTGTTCGTTATAACCGTTGTTCGTTATAAGCATTTATGCAACGTATATACAGCAAATGGCCGGGGCCAAAGAGACCAGTTTGTTGTATCCGCCAGTTCGTTATAACGCTTGTTCGTTATAAACGGAGGTCACTGTAGTTTATATTTTACGATGGTATGTCTTACTCTGATGGGTTTTTTTCTCACAATTCATTTTACTCTCTGCATTTTATGTCAGGTGTGGTAGATGCGACAGAGAGCCCCGGCCAGTCAGACTTTCTGCAGGGGGAGCGAGACTGCCCACAAAACATCCAAGTCAACCAGAGCACCTGTCCAACCTACTTCTCGTTAAACTTCGATCCAAACCGAGAACCTCCGACTATTGCCGAAGTGATGTGCGCGTGTGAGAACTGTCGCTATGAGACCGGTGAGTCTTCCAACGCATGTGTCCCCATCTACTACCAGAGGAACGTCCTGGAGCGGGAACCACGTGCACGGGACGACTGCTACAGGTGGAGGCTGAGGGCTTTCAAGGTGGGCTGTGAGTGTATGGGCGCAAGCACCGAGGCCATGGCGTCCACACGGGCACAGGAATAATGTAGGAATAATGCATGGAAAATGTCTGTCACATGTCTGAATCAGATCTGAATCGTGATGTCCATTTTCATTTTCAAAAAGTCTATGCTAGATTGTCGTGTATGTTTTATCAACTAAGGAACATTCTGTATAATATATATATCATCATTAAGTGAGTGAGTGAGTCTCAACATGCCGTCGCCTGAAAACAGTCACAACATCTACAACGCTGTAACGTAACATGTAAATCAGTGCAATATTTACCAACAAGGCAATTTTCAAACAGTTCGACTAGCAAGTGGCATTATGGTTATTATGTAAAGTCTGAACCCCGTTAATCCGAACACACCCTTTCAGGACGCCTCGTGTTTGGAACAGAGACCTTGATGAGTGGACATGTCTCCTTAATCGTAATTCGTTATTCCAGACGATTTTACTTGAGAATGTTCTCTCCGTATTAATGAGGTGAGCATTGTTATGGATATTTCTATCTGTTATATCCGTATGTTTTACTGTTTGTATTATCTTGTTATATCAAGATGTACGTTTGTTTATGTTTAATGACATTCACTACATTCAGTATTTCGCTTACTCCGCACAATGTTTAGTTGGTCATATTTGCTCGTTAAATTCACGGTAGACTCAAACAGATTCGCTGTGTTGAAATGGCATTAGGTTTTCATGGAATAAACGTTTTACTTCTCGTTATATTTTTTATTATTCTTCATTATTCAGTGTCAAGTCACATACACTTTCAGAGCCCAAAAGGGGCGGTCGGGTAGCCTTGTGGTTAAAGCGTTCGCTCGTCACGCCGAAGACCCGGGTTCTATTCTGGACATGGGTACAATGTGTGAAGCCAATTTCTAGTGTCCCCCGCCGTGATATTGATGGAATATTTAAAGGCCGCGTAAAACCATGCTCACTCACTCACTCACCCACTCAGAGCCCAGGACGTACTATGACTCACTGGATTGCCTGGCTCACACTCTATTATTTACTCCAACTGTCTGAGAGTAGACACGGTCTAGTTACCGCTCTCAGTCATCCCCTCACACCTGAACATACCCTAAATGTGTAATAGAGAGTAGACACGGTCTAGTCCCTCATTCCTGCACATACCCTAAATGCGCGATAGAGAGTTGACACGGTCTAGTTAACGCTGAAGTTGACCCCCTCTCACACCTACACATACAATACGTGTTTGATAGAGAGTAGACACAGTCTAGTCAACGCTGTGGTTGACCCCCTCTCACACCTACACATAAAATACGTGTTTGATAGAGAGTAGACACGGTCTAGTTGACTCTCACAGTCATCCCCTTTCACACCTACACATACAATACGTGTTTGATAGAGAGTAGACACGGTCTAGTTGACTCTCACAGTCATCCCCTTTCACACCTACACATACAATACGTGTTTGATAGAGAGTAGACACGGTCTAGTTAACTCTCACAGTCATCCCCTTTCACACCTTAACAAGTATTTCCGTGATGCTAGTTCGTAGTGGGAGGACATAAACACTATACCCTCCTTACATGTCAACTTCCTTGATCGGTCTCTGGGGAATACGTTCACAATAAGCACTCATATACATGACGCACAGGTATGATTTATTCATGTTTGTAAATATTAAAAATACATTTACTAAACAGTCTGATCATAAACTCTTTCATGAATATGTCAAAATATTTTTGTCAATTTATACCATTGGAAACATTTGAAGAGACTAACATAGTTTCTTCTAAACGTGCTTTTCAAGTTTGACTACCCATGTGTGGTCTTTGTGTGGACGTAAATGACTGCACTGTCGATATCATACTGTACATCATGACGTGAATGAGTGCACTGTCGATATCATACTGCACATCATGACGTGAATGAGTGCACTGTCGATATCATACTGCACATCATGACGTGAATGAGTGCACTGTCGATATCATACTGCACATCATGACGTGAATGAGTGCACTGTCGATATCATACTGTACATCATGACGTGAATGAGTGCACTGTCGATATCATACTGCACATCATGAAGTGAATGAGTGCACTGTCGATATCATACTGCACATCATGACGTGAATGAGAGCACTGTCGATATCATACTGCACATCATGACGTGAATGAGAGCACTGTCGATATCATACTGCACATCATGACGTGAATGAGAGCACTGTCGATATCATACTGTACATCATGACGTGAATGAGTGCACTGTCGATATCATACTGTACATCATGACGTGAATGAGTGCATTGTCGATATCATACTGTACATCATGACGTGAATGAGAGCACTGTCGATATCATACTGCACATCATGACGTGAATGAGAGCACTGTCGATATCATACTGCACATCATGACGTGAATGAGAGCACTGTCGATATCATACTGTACATCATGACGTGAATGAGAGCACTGTCGATATCATACTGCACATCATGACGTGAATGAGTGCACTGTCGATATCATACTGCACACCAAGACGTGAATGAGTGCACTGTCGAAATCATACTGCACATCATGACGTGAATGAGTGCACTGTCGATATCATACTGCACATCATGACGTGAATGAGAGCACTGTCGATATATCATATTGTACACCATGAAGTGAATGAGAGCACTGTCGATATCATACTGTACATCATGACGTAAATGAGAGCACTGTCGATATCATACTGCACATCATGACGTGAAAGAGAGCACGCAATTAATGCACAAAACAAAGCGAGATTTCCTTGTTTGTATTTACCTTGTGACGCATCATTACTTGTGCACATATTGTCGTTTAGTATCACGTCAGAGTCACTGCACGTGCGGAAAACAAGGACATCCATGATAGATATCGTATCAGTATCAACCCCCAGCTCCTACCCGCCTTTGAATTCTATAACCAGATGATGTTAACCATTCTAGCGCTAGTTTTAAAACAAGCATTGAATACTTCTGAAACGCCGCTATCCCACGCGGTGAAAGTGCCCGGTAAGTAACAGCAGTCATGGTGAATACATCACACTGCTCAGGAATATTGCTAAAAGCGGCGTAAAACCATACTCACTCACTCACTTTGTCGGTTGACGAGAATAGGACTTATATTGGAAGTTCCTGCTCTTAATTCCCTGGAAGTTGAATCATTTGTGGGAAGGGCAAAGTAAAGTTTGTGAACCATATGCTGCTATAACACTGTAACATATCAAGGAAGTCTTGATGTTGTTATTTTCATTTTAGTTCTGAAATTTCAAAGTATTGGAAACTGGCATTAATTTCATGACATTTCAGGCTAAGGCATGGCACTGGTGACGCATTAATGTCATAATATACAGTATACCTCAATCTATCAGATCAGTGCATTGTACACATAGAAAATATCAAAGCCTCACACATGACATAAATTACAATGACCAGATGGACACGTGACCATGAAGCTCCTTGCTGTGTCAGAAATGTTACACGCGGTGACAAGGGCTCAAGAGATCAGCACCTCCGAAGCATGGCTCGGAAGACACGCACATGATATTAAGATTACGCCTTGTTTCTCTTGCGAGGGGGCTTCTTCCTGTTCAGTCTACTTCTGGATGGACTCCTGCACACGCATCCATTCTGAAACCGCCTCACAACCCGCCTGTAGCAGCCCCTTGCCTCGACCAGCTCCAACACAGGCCGATAATAAAACATGGCGGCGCAACGGCCAGTGTATGTTCCCCCGCAGGCAACGCATGCGCATTTCGCCTCTGCGATCAGTTCCGGTACGCGGCCGGAGTCATAGTTGAGTTTGTAGAAGACTGGACAGAGTGGAAATGACCCATTGCCCTTGTCCCGGGCTGTCCGCAGTGATTGTTTGCAACTTCTGGCTCCGTACAAGAGCACCTGCTTCTCTCTGCTGATGTCCAAGTCGAGGCCTTCATGGAACTCCCGCAGCATGTAGAACGACGCTTCCATGGGAGGGGGATCTCGACACGTCTTTACCCTGTGTTGCTTGCCTTGTGTGATGGTGGGCGTCCACTGAAGATGATAACAATAATAATAATAATAATAATAATAATAATAATTATAATTATAATAATAATAAAATGATAATAATAATGAGAAGAAGCAGAAGAAGACGAAACTATGATTATTATCTTCATTATCATTACATGAAGAAATGGTTTAATATTAAACTCAGTAACACACATCATTGATGATACCCACAGCAAATATTGATTATAGTTTTCCTTCAATTTGCCACAGCTTCCGTGGTCTTGTGGTAGAGCGTCCGCCCGGGGAGCAGAAGGGATTCGATCCCCGGCCGCGTCATACAAATTAACTTTAAAAGTAGGACTTGTATCTTTCCCTGCCTGGCGCTGAACAAGGACAGGTCAGCTCGAAGTCCGTTAACCATGTTTAAGTGGGGTTTCATGTTAAACTGCGGCATGGCACCTCAGTGGGCTAGCACTAAAACATCGGCATCAGTGCGGACTAGTACAAGCAGCCACACACATACTCGTACACACACACACACACACACACACACACACACACACGTGCATGCACGTCGCCATAAAAGTGCAATAATCTTGGATGCGACTTTTAACCCCATTTCACCTCACCTCATTAACTTTGCAGGATTTACTGCCTGACTGTGTTGTTATAAGAACAACTGCATAATCAAAAACGATACATAGAATTGTTGTTTACTTACACCAACGATCGCCATCAAACAGAGGTGTTTAAGTATGGATCGTATATCCAAACACATCGCGACGGCAGCAGTCAATTGCAGCAGAGGTATAAGTGTTCACTTGCAGCACACACGCCATTATTATAGTTGACACAGAACGGAAGACAGAGTACTGTCTCAATACTCATTCACTGGGCTTTCCAAATCTGAGTATTAAAAGATTCTGTTACATCATTTTGCAAACAGTTCATGAGTAAGCTATGTTTTCAGTGTCGTGATTAGACACTGAAGTAGCTGGTGGTCTTTGAACCACCCTATACCCTGATCAAGGAAGCAGTGATCGTCTTGACATTTATGCTGCCAAGGTGGGTCGTTGTTTGATCAGGGTTGTGTCCGTCATTAGATGTTGTATTGATGATTCACATAGTTACAAATAATGATCGGTGTGTTCCGTGTCGATGCTGACACATTAGGATGGTCTTGTTCAATCTAATACACGTGCGAGGGCGTCACCCCCATAAAGCAATGACGAATGTGAGAACGCTAGAAGAACCGATCGTTCATGTTCCTCCGTGTACAGGGACGGTTCGGTAGTGTGTCTCTAGGAAGGCCTGGGTTCGTCCCAACGGTAGCGTGTAAAGAGTTAGTCGTTGTTGACGATGTTGTCAATGATCGGTCTACCGCTGGACCCACTACAGGGTCAGCTTGTATCGGGACATTGTGTTAGTGTATCCACTAGCAGCGGCAGATTTGATTTGATTTACCCCTCACTCCCCCAACCACACACACCTCACTCACCCAGCACCTTCTCTCTGAACCCAGCCATCTCTACTCACTCACCAACTCCCATCGACCTCACTCACTCACTCACTCACCGAACCACGCCCTTTTATTCCCTCACTCGCTAAAACCCAGTCTCCCAGTCTCCCCCATTCACTCCTCATTCACTCCCCCACCCTTACGGGACGGCCGGGTAGCCAAGTGGTTTAAAGCGATCGCTCGTCACGCCGAAGACCCGGGTTCGATTCCCGATATGGGTACAATGTGTGAAGCTCATTTCTGGTTTCCCCCGCCGTGATATTGCTGGAATAATGTTAAAAGCGGCGTGAAACCTCACTCACTCACTCACCCAATGTAACATGGAACCTATCATTTATCTTTTATTGGAATTTTCAGAATTAGTGACTCCGACATAGATGTTTGTGGCGATATGAAGGCACGTACAGGTGAACAATACAACCAACCTTCACTCTGATGATGAACAATACAACCAACCTTCACTCTGATGATGAACAATACAACCAACCTTCACTCTGATGATGAACAATACAACCAACCTTCACTCTGATGATGAGCAATACAACCAACCTTCACTCTGATGATGAACAATACAACCAACCTTCACTCTGATGATGAACAATACAACCAACCTTCACTCTGATGATGAACAATACACCCAACCTTCACTCTGATGATGAACAATACAACCAACCTTCACTCTGATGATGAACAATACAACCAACCTTCACTCTGATGATGAACAATACAACCAACCTTCACTCTGATGATGAACAATACACCCAACCTTCACTCTGATGATGAACAATACAACCAACCTTCACTCTGATGATGAACAATACAACCAACCTTCACTCTGATGATGAGCAATACAACCAACCTTCACTCTGATGATGAACAATACAACAAACCTTCACTCTGATGATGAACAATACAACCAACCTTCACTCTGATGATGAACAATACACCCAACCTTCACTCTGATGCTGAACAATACACCCAACCTTCACTCTGATGCTGAACAATACACCCAACCTTCACTCTGATGATGAGCAATACAACCAACCTTCACTCTGATGATGATACTGGTAACACAACACAGTGACGGTGAAGACATACATCCTGGTGCTCGGAATCCGATGACGGTGTTGTGAAGAGATTTTCTCAGATATTGTTAAACATGTTTTATTCATTTCAGCTATTTATTGTCATAGCGACGCAGAAGGGGAGACAACTATCGTGGTCACCAGTCACCCAGGATCGTGAAAATAATTTATATATAGTCCATATTTTGTCTGAACTCTTAAGATTTAGACTTAAGGCCAAATGGTGTCTTAAATCGGGGATCACAAAGCTCAATCTATGAGAATATGTCTGAGACAAAGTTTGACCTGAAGTCCTTAGTCTAGACCAAAGCAGTAGCAGAAAAGATAGCGGAAGCCTCGGCTAAGAAGAGAAAATACACTGAAGAACAGCATTTTAAAATATACCTACCATTTTTTTCAACGGTGTTTTCCAGTGCCTTGGGAGGCAGCCACTTTTATCTCAAATTTGAAAACCTATAAATCACTTTACCGTATTCGTGCTACATGATGAACATTCATTTCTCTGCTTCAGTTACAGTAGCATGCTGAGATCACCTCTAATACATTATGTATTTATTCATAAGTTCTCCAAATGTGATAAGCTGTGTTGACGGCACAGATTATAATTGAAACGCCAAAGGTTAACGAAGCTGACGAGGTCAGGAAAGGATTTTATTCTCTGAATGTTCAGGTTTATTGAAATAATACATTATATGTTTTCAAAACTGATTTTTTTCCATAATTTATAAACATTTATTATAGGTACCTTCTATAAATATATGTATGTTTATACAACAAGTCAGATTATAGTGTTAATGTTAAACTTTCAAACCAGATGCTTTACTAAAATATAATAAAGTGTTCACAATGAAAAGAAATTAATTATACACAAATATATATGAAACTTTCCATTGTTTGTACATGCCATTGATTGTATCTGCAACATTAATTTGACAATCATTACAGCCAATACATTTGATATTGTAACTGAACCTGTGTGACATATGTCCAGGTGAGTGAGTGAGTTACAAGTTGACGTCGGCATTATGTCAGACACATAGCGACGTGTAATACATGTATGCACGGATTGCACTTTCGAAGTAAAAGACCTATCATTTTAGCGGAAAAAATAAATTGTCCCAGACATTGCTTGAAATACTTCAGACTGTTGAAGAAAAGAACTTGTCCAACAAACACAAAAATACATTGTTGCAGGGTTATTTACAAATAATAATAATTACATTTATAGCTGATATTAATATCTAGACTAGTAGTCAACCCCCTCCTGGTATGTACATGTTTTGTTTGTTTGTTTGTATGTTTGTTTGTTGTTTAACGCCGCACTCAGCAATATTCCAGCTTTATGACGGCGGTCTGTAAATAACTCCCATTTGATTACCAAGTCAGCCAGCCTGAGCACCCGATCTGGATAGTCGCCTCCTACGACAAGCGTTGTCACCTTTCACGGCAAGCATGTGTGGCGGAAGACCTATTTTACCCCTGATCTGCAAGTAGTATATGGGAGTCAAGTGTGTTTAGAATTGAAGAATAAATAGCGTTTTGCTTAATATTGTGATATTTCTTTTTATTTGTAAAACTCTGTACTTACATGTAAAACTTAGTTGTAAGGCCGATGTATAATGGGACGGAGGCCTCAAATTCAATGAATATCTGTGGCTTTGATTTGAATAGGATTTGAAGTAATCAATATCACTCAATCTTTGAGTACACATGGCGTAATAACTATATAAACAAGCAGGTTAGAAATCGATGAGGTATCAATTATTTTCGTAATACGTATCCGGAAGACTGTCCGCCAGGAAGTACCGCGTCACGTGGCTGGGTTCTCACAGGCATTTCATAAAGGAAATTAAACACCCTCATGACCGTCACATAAAAATATTTGGCAGTTACAAATTCTTTATTGTCCTGCGGTAAAGACAGAAGAAGTTATGTCGTTTGAACATATCTTAGAAAATTTATCTTCGCATCACAAAACCTCACCAAGACGGAAATATTATGTTTAAACATGAAATCATCGATAAAGATTTTGATACGACCCCTGAGTACGTATCACTGTTGAATGACTGCAGGGTTCATTGGCCGGGGTTTCTTGGGTGAATTCCGAGACCGTCACTTATAAACCTCCGGTGACGCCATTCCGTCGTCATATCAGGTGTTATGTTAAAACCCTCTTGTGACATCATCACCATTGTTTTACGGGGCGTTTTATTGCAGGGACTTTCTCAAGAATATGTCTCTCTCCCTCTCTCCCCCAGACCCCCCTGGGGTATTCTTGAGAAAACCCCACCGTCCCAGACACGTATTTTGTATGTGACCACACTCTACTACACAACACAAGTGACAATGCTGACTGACGGGAGAAGAACCGTGCGGACTGATGTCGGTCAAAGGACAAATGTTACCTTACATTTGATGATATACTATACATAGTAATCCCTGACACCCCCCCCCCCCCCCCCCCCCCCCCAATCTGAGTTGTGTCCTCCTCGTCAATGTTGAGTCTATTTACACATCAAATTTCATATTTTTTTTGAATTACGTATGAACACCTTATTAATAATCCTATTACCCATGGTTCAATGAAAGGGATGGGGTAGCACCGTGGTAAAAGTGTTCACGGCGAGGTGCCGTGTTCGATTCAGCACATGGATACAAATTGTGAAGCCCATTCATAGACAGGTTGTCTTGGTGTATAGTGGGTCAGGACCCCCCCCCCCCCCCCCCCCCCCCCCCCCACACACACACACACACACACACCCAAACACACTCCCTTCTCTCCCTTCCTCCCCTTTTGAAAACCAAATGTCGTATGTTGTAGGCAGTAACGTTGACTTTTAGAGGATTTTGATATTTTCGACCCCTCCCTTTACAAATGCTGGATCCGCCATGAGATGCTTATATTGTATGAATATTGCTAGAATCGACACAACACCACACTCACTCCGAGCACAGCATCCACTAACGTTATCAGTGAATACTACTGGGGGCATATTCTGTGGACATATTATAAACGATTGTTTTTGGAGATATGATCGACTATTATTTGGCAGTGGGTGTCATCCGGAGATATATATGCAGTTCTTGCTCCCCTGGTCGCTGTGTGACAACTAGCTGTAGTTACCAGCTGCGTAAAGCACAACACACTCACTTACCCCAGTTACACGGCGTCTCTGACCCACACACAACGCCTCCATGTCACAGCTGTGCCGGTACAGCAAGCCGACGCAGGGACGAACTGACAGGTATTTTACGGCTGTTTCCAACAGAAATGTGTGTGCTGGCTTGCTTGTGTGTTTGTTTGTGTGTATGTGCTTGTGTATGTGCTTGTGTATGTGCTTGTGTGTGCGTCTGTGTGAGCTCTTGTCCGTGGGTATGATTGTGTGTGCCAGTGTTAGCAGACCTTAAAAGAAGGTACTTGTAATCCCGACTGGCCAGGTGGGTCAGTACGGAGTCAACAAACAAGAAACAAGAAACACACTGTTTTCTGAGTGCAGGTTTTCATTTATAACTGCGGCATGGTAGCTCAGTAGCCCCCCCCCCTTAGTCGATGTCACGTGATATCTGCTTCAAAACAGTTGTCTCCTGTTGTTCATCAGGGTGGCAGATTTACTGAGAGTTGGTGTCAGAAGGGAAGCTCTCACGTTCTCACTTTGGGCATAGGAGGTACCGTGTCTTACTTTATGATATAGCAGTATACCTATACCAAAACATGCCAGCGAGACTTGTAAATTGGGAGATGTATATAATATTCCATTTGCATGTCGATATTTATTGTGTAATTATCGGTTCAATGGTATGACATCTTAAAGGTGTGAAATATGCAATCAACTGAACGATATTGAGAGGACGATGCTTTAAGCTGACATAAATCATAAAGGTATCAGAACTATATATAAACATGACAGGGAAGTTATTTTTACTGGGGTGGAAATCCCCTCGTTATTAATATATAGAATGTGTTTTCCCCAGTTATAGAATAGGTCCCCCAGCCCCCTGTAGCGTATGGTTGCCCGTGGGGATACTGGGGTACAACAGGGACCCAGCCCATGCCTGTCGTACGAGGCGAGTACATGGACGGGGGGGTCAGACTAGGTGACTTGCGTTTTGTTGATTGAGACGTTCAGCACTTCTCATTATTATTAGCATCAATCACTGGATTATCTGGTTCAGTCTTGATTATTCCCTGGTCGCCTTCACACAGCTAGAATATTGTTGAGCGCAGCGTTAAACTGCAGAAACATTGGCGATGAAGCAGATGAATGGGCAGCCAGGTTCTCTCACGCTCAGTCAATGGTCATCCTCGATTATCAAGGGCATTATGTCTTCACTCGCTTCGGTGTGACAACAGAATCTCCATCTCTCTCAGCAACAACTTGGAACATAATTTCTCTCGCTTGAACTTAAAATCAACAACCCATCAAAATAACTGTTCAGAATGAGCGTTCACACATCAACATTTATATTGGCAGACTTTCTACCCGGGCTTGAACAGACGGAATGGTGATGAACGCGTCCAGGGTATCCACCATAATCAGATAGTTACTCAGAACCAGCTGGTTCAAAACTTTATTTCCAAACGAAAGAAGAAATGACGCTGAACACGTGTCTGTCTTAACTGCCATGGATATTTTGTTTCAGAAGTCATGGCGTCATCAAAATACGATACGTACATGTCCGTCATCGCAGAAGATGTTGTAAAGAAAGCAGGCGTCGACAAGAATATTCCCAAAGACCAAAGGCTTGCTTTAAAAGAGAGTTTTATTAACAGTTTGAAACAGCATACGGAGAGATTGGTCGACATGACACGTTCTCAGATGGATGCTGAAGTTACCCAGGAGCATCTCAAGATGCAGTTGACTGACATGGATGATTTCTTGACGCAGAGTTTCAGGCAGAGAATCCTGCAGCTAGGCACTAAAGGGGAGAAAAGTAAATATTGTGACGTTTCGATTCCCAAATTCAGACAATATGTAAACCCAGAAATTTGTGGCATAAATCAACAATTGTATTACAAAAATGAACTAGGTATACAAATCAATACAAACTACTGCACAGCAATTACAATTGCAGTACACAATAAAGTGGTAGTACCATATCCAATGGCCATATATAGCTTGATGGCAGTGGTCTGTGTCAAATATCTGTCTCGTTCCCATCTACTGATTTACCCACCTGAACTAGAAAGAAAGTGAAAAGTAAGGCCGTAACTGTTTTATATTTAGGTCCATGCATAAAGATTCATAGAGACAAAACACTCTCCACAAGACTGTATGACGGATGACTTCAACTTTCCAAAAGTCAAATTTCCCTTCATGTCGAGCAATATTCCATCAGCTACAACCTTCGATGTTTACATTTCCCAACTTTTTAGGTAGAATCGAGCATGATTTCAAAGAGCGTCATACAACTCTTGATCAGAAGTTGTTTCATCGCGGTTACAACATTCAAGGCCGCAGTGAAGCGTTCAAAAAGTTTTATGGTAGACATGTGGAGGACATTTCCAAATTTTAAGAATCAGTGACAAACATGATGTCCGATACAATTCCCTATTTTGACTTGTACCACATGTTCTCTTCATTGGAAGTGACTTCCCTTTGCGTGTGTTTGTGACGGGTGCCACCGGTGGGGCAGGATACGCTCACCTTATCGCGAAAACCTGGTATCATCATATTTGATAGTGATTGATAAGCACATGCTCATGATGTTGTCGGAATTGTACAAATCGACTCTGTTTTATGCAGTGAATTCTATTGGACATGGAAAGGGTTTATTCGCTTTATATGTAACTTTCCAAAAGTCAGCGTTTCTATTATGTCGTGCAGTATTCCAACCGTTCCAGAATTGGTGTGTCAAATAACACAGTGGTGATAGCAAAAGTCAGTGTTAATAACATATATTCACCCAGCGGTGACAATGGTCAAGCTTCCGAGATGGGCACGGCAGGGAAACAGGGCTGATGAGCGATCCTCACATGAAAGCTGGTTTCAAAGTTATGAAATGCGTGAGAGATGAAATGTGTGAGAGATACGAAAACACGCTCTTGTCCCACTATATATACCTATGACTGTGGGTTCGAATCCCGGTTCGGCCCGATTATGTTTCTAGGTTTGTCAGCACCTGCCCGTGGCTCCTGGGTTTCACCGAAGTGGTAAACGCCTGAGACGGGCATCACTTCGGGCTTTCTTCCCACATTAAGCTGACACCTAATAGCGATATAACTGTAATACTGTTAAAAGCTGCGTTAAAACCCCACTCACTCACTATATATAGCAGCACTAGAACATTACAGAACTATCCATATGTTTCTATAACATAATATGACCCGAACTTTCTTAAGACTGGTCACTGCCCAAACCAAATGCAACGAGCGTCTATCGAATCTCAAAAGAAATAATGTTAACACAGTTACAATCATTGTTTAGCAATAAAATACTCTGTCATATAACAAAACGCAAAACCATGTTGACATCATTCTCATAAATACATCATAAGTATACGCAAAAACTAATGTCTGAATGATCTTAACATTTACTTCTTAATAGGTGACGTTTCCGGGATGTCTGCAATGGAAGATGTCCACGGGAGAGCCATCAAAGAACTCTGGCAACCACTTACTCGAGACTTGAGACTGGCAGGGACATTACTCCTTGATAATCTTCTTGAACAACAAGATGCCCTATCAGAAGCCGGTAGGGCCAGTATCATTGCTTCCTCTGGCAACCAGAAACAAAATTGTTCCTTTTTGAAGTTTTGTAATGAATTGTCACCTTCAAAATTTAAGTCAACGGTTATCCCAGCAATGAAAGAAAGCAACGATTCCACAAACTATCAGTTGGCGTGCGACATTGAAGACGCAACAGCACACTATGAAACAGTTGGAAAAAACAAATCCATCTGTTCATTTTGTAAGATGAAGGACAAAGTAAACCTCCGACGATTGGCAGACGCACTCATCGAATGCAAAGCTATAAGTATCCAAACATATGAGGATTTAGCTTCATCCTCCCTCAGTCACGAGGATAAGTGGGGAACACTTATTAAAATGCGACAACCGAAACGGTTTGCTCGTGCATTGAAAAAGAAATATCCAGATCTATATTTTGAGATAAAATGGAATCCTGAAGCCCTAATGCTAGGGTGTGTGTGTACAACAGGCACTGAGACCCTTACCGAAGAAGATATGGAGGTTGACAAAGACTCAGATATTGCCAGAATGTCAGATTTTTCAGATGACACTGATTTCACCCCCAAACCGAAGGGAAATATTTATGCCGTCTCGTTCCGAAAACCGCAGAGCGGGTTTTTATACATACTCTGATGACGCACAATAGTTGGGCCAAATAGACAATTCACACTCATTTACTCCATTGAGTTAGAAATAACAGACCAGTGACAGATTCAGAGTGACAAAGTGTTCTCCACAAGACCGTGTGACAAGAGGGATAATTACAATCAAATAGCCAATTCCCATCTACTGATTTACCCCCCTGAACTAGGAAAAGGAGACCAGTGTGGCCGCCTCAACTGTTTCATATTTAGATCCATGCATAAAGATTCAGAGTGACAAAACACTCTCCACAAGACTGTATGACAAGTCGGATGACTTCAACTTTCCAATAGTCAACTTTCCCTTCGTGTCGAGCAATATTCCATCAGCTACAACCTTCGATGTTTACATTTCACAACTTTTTAGGTACAATCGAGCATGCTGTTTCTGCTAATATTTCAAAGAGCGTCATACAACTCTTGCTCAGAAGTTGTTTCTTCAAGGTTATAACATTCAAGGCCACAGTGAAGCGTTCAAAAAGTTTTATGGTAGAGGTTTTATGTGGAGGACATTTCCAAATTTTAAGAATCAGTGACAACATGATGTCCGATGCAATCTTGTACCATGTGTTCCCTTCATTGCAATTGACTTCCCTTTGCGTGTGTTTGTGACGGGTGCCACCGGTGGGGCAGGATACGCTCACCTTTTCGCGAACACCTGGTATCATCATATTTGATAGTGATTGATAAGCACATGCTCATAATATAGTCGGATCGTACAATCGACTCTGTTTTATGCAGAGATTTCTATTGGATATGGAAAGGGTTTCTTCGCTTTATATTTAACTTTCCAAACGTCAGCATTCCTATTATGTCGCGCAGTATTCCAACCGCTCCAGGATTGATGTCCACATTTCGCAACTTTTGAGGTACAATCGAATATGCTTCAAGTTGTATGCTAGACATGCGGAAACTGATGAGAGGAAGGCCCAAGTTATTTCGAGCATGCTTTTTCTACCAAGATTTCAAAGAGCGTCATATACTCTCTTGGTGGAAACTTGTTTGATCCGGGTTACAACATTCAAGGCCTCAATAAAACTTTAGGGTCGACATGTGGAGGACATTTCCAAAATTTTACGCATCAGTGGCAAATATTACTCGTATGTGTATAATTCTCTCTTTTGACTTGCACCATATGTTCCCGTGTTTGTCAAAAAATTGACTTGCCTTTGCATGTGTTGTCGACGGATGCCACCGGTGAGTCAGGATACGCTCACCTTTCAGCGAACACCTGGTATCATCACTATTTGGGGGTGATTCATTAACTCGTGCTCATGATACAGTCGGAATCATACATTCGACTCTGCTTGTAACACAGATTTCTTTTGTCTATGGAAAGTTTTTTTGTCGCTTGCATTATGATGATTTTCATATACAGTCCGCTTGGCTCCAAATGAGAGATACCTGCTTCTTATAGTGGCATATCGTGGTATTCATCTTATATTTACAGTTTTCGGACAAACAGAAATCGCAAAATGGTTCATCTTAGGCGGTGTAACTGTGTCTTCCAGGTTCCATATTTAAACCGAAATTATTACATATACACCTTGTAATATATATCTAAAATGTTTGTTAAAAATGTTCTGTGTTTCTATGTAGAATTGTACTGGACATAGTAAATACATGGTGTAGATAATTCCATTGAAGAATGCCAGTTTTGATGCAGGTTTTCTGATTGTCTTTGCTGAAATTCATTTGGAAATAATGTTATAACTGCAGATTTATTGTTGTAACCAGACCAGCCCCTAATCTAACCTGTACTAAATGATGGTTTTAATTGATGTAGGCCATGTCCCTTTGAATATTGTTGATAACATACTTGATTTGGCTCTTTGAAGAGTCTTCACATATTATTGAAATGATTCTGGTTTTATAATTTAATACAAACATTTTGTCACAATACATTGCATATAAGTGTTATTTTTTATATTTCGCCTTACCTTTTTATGCCATGTTGTATGTCCTTGCTTATTATTTATGCTTCCTCTCGGGATTCCCACACTGTAACCTAACGACCTTGTGAATACAGAGAAATTATAACATCACCTTCTGTGATGGATTACGAATATATTTCTTAAACATTGTTGTTGTCTTCTCTTATACGTAGCATAATCTCTGAACGTGTACGTCGTACGCAGCAGACGTAATTCATTATTAACATATATTTTTGGTTCACCAAAATCACTGCGTGAATAGACTTCTGGACCATTACTTGGTTGTCTGCCGTGAGTGAGTGAGTGGTATGGGGTCGGGTGCGTTGGTGTGTGGTGCGGTAGTGCTAGCTGGTGTATATTTTTAAACTAAAGATGGAATGAAATTTGCAGCAACATAGATGTGCAGTTACAGCTATGAAACTGAAACTGGTCAGTGTTGTACTCTACTGATGTTCTGAGCGGTGAGCTTTTCTCCCCAGCGTTCATTACGGTCAACGTTGAATTTCTGACCCACGTCTGAACATTCAGATAACATTTTTGTTGTTTTGTTTTTTTCTTTAACGCCGCACCCAGCAGTATTCCAGATATATGAAGGCGGTCTGTAAATAATCAAATCTGAAATCAGACAATCAAGTGACTGATATCATGAGCATCGATCTACGCAAATGAGATTCGATGACGTGCATCAACCAAGTCAGCGAGCCTGACCACCCGAAAACGCTAGTTAGATAATATTAAGATATGTCAGGGCTGCATGTACACACATCGAATCCACATGCACAGCGTTCACAAAGGAAGTGGCAGTCGCGTAATGTCAACTACCCTCCTGAGGCAAGAGAATTAACTGGCTTTAAAAGTCCAGTTTCCACCCTTGCCGAACTAGGTTGGAATTCCTCGGCTCGATCGTAGCGCAACCAGTGGCTATTACGAGTTATGTCCTTGCTATGCCTCTCCTATTGACCAATCAGATTCAACCTCTCGTATTACTTGCATTTACTTCAAACAAAACGGTGGCGCCCAGTCAAGACGATCTGATTGATAATCAAGATCTATATTGTGATAAAACGAGTCTTACATCGCGAAGTGCATCAAATCACGTGAGAACCTCGATCAAAAGCATGAAAAGATTTTGAAAATATTTGTTGACAATGAGCGGTGCACATGCTTTGCAAATCATGGAGTCGACTGAAATCTGCATGACACTTTACGAACCGGATTTCGATTTCGGTGCGCGATTTTGATTGGACTATGCATAGAGTCGTTAATCCAGCCAAAATGTAACAAACAGTGAAAACCGTGAACACCCAGAACAAACAGAACAAACCGAGAACAAATAGATCAAACCGTGAACACACAGAACAAACCGTGAACACACAGAACAAACCGTGAACACACAGAACAAACCGTGAACACACAGATCAAACCGTGAACACACAGAACAAACCGTGAACACACAGAACAAACCGTGAACACACAAAGCAAACCGTGAACACACAGAACAAACCGTGAACAAACAGAGGAGACCATCAACACCCAGAACAAACCGTGAACACCGAGAACAAACAAAACAAACTGAGAACAAATAGATCAAACCGTGAACACAGAGAACAAATCGTGAACACACAGAACAAACCGTGAACACACCGAGGAAACCGTGAACACACCGATGAAACCGTGAACACACAGAACAAACCGAAAACAAACAGAACGAAACGTAAAATCACAGAACAAACCGTGAACACACAGAACAAACTGTGAACACACAGAGGAAACCGTGAACGAACAGAACAAACCGTGAACGCATAGAACAAACTGTGAACACACAGAACAAACTGTGAACACACAGAACAAACCGAGAACACATAGAACAAGCGAAAACACATAGAACACGAGAACACACAGAACAACACGAGAACACATAGAACAACCGTGAACAAACAGAACAAACCGTGAACACATAGAACAAACCGTTAAAAAACCGTGAACACACAGAACAAACCGTGAACACACAGAACAAACCGTGAACAAACCGAGAACACACAGAACAAGCGAGAACACACAGAAAGAACAACCCGAGGTCACACAGGGAACACACATATTCTGAACAACAAACATTCCTGTGACACTGAATAAGAATTAATGCAAAGTTATGTTTTTTACCAAATCTGAAACGATTTCGGTTTGCAACAGATAAAAGACTCATGTGTTCAAATGGTTTAATTTGCAGTAGTGACTTCAGAAAATGCATGATTTCATAAAAAAACATGAACATGCCAAAATGTCAATTTACAAATCAATAGCGTGTGTGTCCCCCTTGGTTGCAATGCAAGAAACATATCTTCGTCTCATGGAATGGACCAGGCGTCGCACAAAGTTCCTGTTGGAAATCCGTCCATATCTGCTGGAGCATGTTTCGAAGTTCCTGGAGTGTCTGTAGAACACGTGGTTGACGTTGAAGGCGCCGATCCATCTCATCCCACATCGATTGGTGAGAGATCAGGGGAGCGAGCCGGCCAGGGGATGACATTCACGTTGTTTTGTTGAAGAGAATCCTGAACAAGTCGAGCAATATGTCATGTTGAAAGGTAATACCTGGGCCATGACAACGCAAAAACGGTAGCACAACAGGGCCGATGATCTCGTCGCGGTAGCGCTGTCCATTGAGATTTCCCTCTACCACTATCAAACGGGTCCTCTGTCCTGCTGTAATCCCACCCCATACCATAACGCTGCCGCCCCCTAACCGATCTTCTTCCATGACACAATGATTGATGTAACGTTCACCTCGACGTCGGTACACTCGAATCCGTCCATCGCTGTGACTCAGGTGAAAACGAGACTCGTCAGTGAATAGAACTTGTCCCCACTGCATGGCCGTCCAGCGTAGACACTGTCTGCACCACGGTAGACGTGCTTGGCGGTGGTTTCCTGTCAAAATTGGACGTCTGGCGGGTCTTCTGGCGACAGTACCTGCACATCTGAGGCGACGACGTACGGTTTGTGAAGATATTCGTCGAAGGCCAGGGATGCTTCTTGCAGTCACTGTTGCTGGCTGGAATCGATTTCGTAGGTGTGTTGTTCGAATCCAGTTGTCTTGTCGTTTATTGGTTACGCTTGGCATGCCACTCTGAGGATGGTCTCTGACTGCATTCGTCTGTTGCCAACGTTGCCATAAACACCAAATGATGTTTCTGTGGACGTTAAATTGTCTTGCAACATCAACTTAACTCGATCCTGCTTCAAAAATACCAATGGCTCGCAGACGTTCATTTTCAGACAGGCGTGGCATTTCGTAATGTTAAATAATTGCGTAATTTTGTTGTTTTTCTGAGTGGTTGTTGTCAGCACGATGCTAAACAATGCATATGGAATCCCGTTAACCCACGTGTTTTTATACCCATTCTTGGGTAGTGAAATGCAAGGGGCTTGCATAAAAGTCAACTTTTGCATGGAATACATGGGGCTTTTCTGTAGCAGTTGCGTTTTTGTGACTTGATTCCATACATGTACTACAACATTGAAAACCAAACTTTACTTGTTTGAAACATACACTAAAATATTGGTGTCACAGGAACTTCTGTTGTTGAGTATAGTGATTTGCATTCAGCAGTGACGATTAACACCTTCATATTTGGTGGTATTTGTTCTGACAACAAATATATGAATTAGCATATGTGTCTGTATGTCTCACACACTCACCACTGGGGTGTTTAAATGATATTACAGTTACACTGTAACGTTTTATGTAGTAGAAGAAAACATAATTAATCTTGTGATAACCTTTTCGCCTCATCTTGCAATATATAACGCCACCCCATCGGAAAGTCCAGAACTAAAAATACACCAAAACTGGTTTTCCCAAGCTAAATATAGACGTGACACTGATAACACGTGACTTAGTTGTGGGGTCTTGATAATTCGCAAACCAACAAACAGTTTTAAAAGTTTGCAAATAATATTGTAAAGGGAACATTTTGTTATGATAAGTCCTGGCACCGGTTTATTACAAATACACTGCTGGCCTCAATAAGAAACGAAACAAGGGATGAGCCAGACAATCCAGTGATTGACA
This sequence comes from Haliotis cracherodii, assembly GCF_022045235.1. NCBI lineage: Eukaryota > Metazoa > Mollusca > Gastropoda > Lepetellida > Haliotidae > Haliotis > Haliotis cracherodii. The sequence goes on from NW_027266266.1 coordinate 740,531, forward strand.
ACATGGGCATTGATCCACGCAATTATGGGTCACACAGGACATTGGACAAATAGGGGATACAAAGGTAAAAGAATAGACTCACCGGAGGGACTCACAGAGAGACTCCCACAAGGGACTCACAGAGAGACTCCCAGAAGGGACTCACAGAGAAATTCCCAGAAGGGACTCACAGAGAGACTCCCAGAAGGGACTCATAGAGAGACTCACAGGAGGGACTCATAGAAGGAACTCACAGAAGAGACGCACAGAAGTGACTCACAGAAGAGACGCACAGAAGGGACTCACATAAGGGACTCACAGAAGAGACTCGCAGAAGGAACCCACAGAAGGGACTCACAGAAGGAACTCACAGATGGACTCACAGAAGGGGCACACGGAAGTGTCTCACAGAAGGAACTCACAGAAGAGACGCACAGAAGGGACTCAGAAGAGACACAGAGCACACATGGGGGACATAGGACACATAGGGGACAGAGGACCACATAGGGGACAGAGGACACATAGGGAACAGAGGACCACATAGGGGACAGAGCACATGTAGGGGACAGAGGACACATAGAGGACAGAAGACACATAGAGGACAGAGGGCACATAGGGGACAGAGGACACATAGGGAACAGAGGACCACATAGGGGACAGAAGACACATAGGAACATAGGACACAGAGGACACAGAGGGGACAGAGGACACATAGGGGACATAGGACCACATAGGGGAAAAGAGGACCACATAGGGAACAGAGGACCACATAGGGAACAGAGGACAGAGGTGTTTCTTCGTCTGTCAGCACATACCTGATTTCACCAAGTGGGCAACATCCACCACACACAGGTCTTCCTCCCACATCCACCACATACAGGTCTTCCTCCCACATCTACCACACAAAGGCCTTCCTCCCACATCCACAACACACAGGTCTTCCTCCCACATCTACCACACAAAGGCCTTCCTCCCACATCTACCACACAAAGGCCTTCCTCCCACATCCACCACACACAGGCCTTCCTCCCACATCCACCACACACAGGTCTTCCTCCCACATCCACCACACACAGGTCTTCCTCCCACATCTACCACACACAGGCCTTCCTCCCACATCCACCACACAAAGGCCTTCCTCCCACATCCACCACACACATGCCTTCCTCCCACATCCACCACACACAGGTCTTCCTCCCACATCTACCACACACAGGTCTTGCTCCCACATCCACCACACACAGGTCTTCCTCCCACATCTACCACACACATGCCTTCCTCCCACATCCACCACACACAGGTCTTCCTCCCACATCTACCACACACAGGTCTTGCTCCCACATCCACCACACACAGGTCTTCCTCCCACATCCACCACACACATGCCTTCCTCCCACATCCACCACACACAGGTCTTCCTCCTACATCCACCACACACAGGTCTTCCTCCCACATCCACCACACACAGGTCTTCCTCCCACATCTACCACACACAGGCCTTCCTCCCACATCCACCACACACAGGTCTTCCTCCTACATCCACCACACACAGGTCTTCCTCCCACATCCACCACACACAGGTCTTCCACCCACATACACCACACACAGGTCTTCATGAATATTGCTAGAATCGACGGAACACCACATTCACTCCGAGCACATCGTCCACTAACGTTATCAGTGAATACTACTGGGGGCATATTCTGTAGACATATAATAAATGATTGTTTTGGGAGATATGATCGACTATTATTTGGCAGTGGGTGTCATCCGGAGATATATGTGCAGTTCTTGCTCCCCTGGTCGCGGTGAGACAACTAACTGTAGTTACCAGCTGCTTAAAGCACAACACACTCACTTACCCCAGTTACACGGCGTCTGTAACACAGCAACGTCCATGATCAGCTGCATCATTGCCGACACAGGGACGACCTGACAGGTATTTTAGGGCTGCTTCAAAGACAAGTGAGAGGTTGTGGCGACATCGTCTGCCCTGGAAGAGTGAGTGAGTGAAATGAATGTGGTTTTACACCGCTTTTACCAATATTCCAGCCATATCCCAAAAATGGGCTTCACACATTGTTCCCATGTCGGGAATCGAACCCGGGCCTTCGGTGTGACGAGCGAACGCTTTAACCACTAGGCTGCCCGACCTCCCGTGCTCCGGAAGACAAGCATTGAGGGTACATTCCGCGGTGGAATCTATAAGTTATTGCATTAATATGAAACAACGTCCGGTATTTATTGACAATGCCAGGTACCACCATGTTGACCACAGGGACTATGGAGTATTTTAAAGAGTTTTCACACACCTGGCTAAGAGTGGACACACGTGTACATGAATGTCCTCGTCCCAGTGGACTAGTCTCATCCCTGATGTCTATGCAGATTCCATTACGTGTGTTTGTGGAGTGGCGTTACAGACAAATGGGGGCTTCAGATTGATGCACCCATCTGTGTGTGGTTGAAATGACACGCGCTACATCTGACCCTGACAAAGTTTCCGTTTCACTGGTCGTTGATCTTCATTTTATGCATGATAAAGATCAATTATACGTGAATAGAGTATATCTCTCATTGTGTATCCAAATTAGGTTTATGTCTGAGTGTGTTTGTTGTTTTACGCCTCAACATTCCAGCTGTTTAAAAGCGGCTTTCGATATATAATAAGTTATTGTTTTTGGAGATATGATAGACTATTATTTGGCAGTTGGTGTCAACCGGAGATACATGTATATGTGCAGTTCTTGCTCCCCTGGCCGCGGTGTGACAACTAGCTGTAGTTACCAGCTGCGTAAAGCACAACACCCTCACTTACCCCAGTTACACGGCGTCTCTGACCCCCACACAACGCCTCCATGTCACAGCTGTGCCGGTACAGCAAGCCGACGCAGGGACGAACTGACAGGTATTTTACGGCTGTTTCCAACAGAAGTGTGTGTGCTGGCTTGCTTGTGTGTGTTCTTGTATGTGTGTTTGTTTGTGTGTATGTGCTTGTGTATGTGCTTGTGTGTGCGTCTGTGTGAGCTCTTGTCCGTGGGTATGATTGTGTGTGCCAGTGGTAGCAGACCTTAAAAGAAGGTACTTGTAATCCCGACTGGCCAGGTGGGTCAGTACGGAGTCAACAAACAAGAAACAAGAAACACACTGTTTTCTGAGTGCAGGTTTTCATTTATAACTGCGGCATGGTAGCTCAGTAGCCTGTGAAATATGCAATCAACGGAACGATATTGAGAGAACGATGCTTTAAGCTGACATAAATCATAAAAGTATCAGAACTATATATAAACATGGCAGGGAAGTTATTTTTACTGGGGTGGAAATCCCCTCGTTATTAATATATAGAATGTGTTTTCCCCAGTTATAGAATAGGTCCCCCAGCCCCCTGTAGCGTATGGTTGCCCGTGGGGATACTGGGGTACAACAGGGACCCAGCCCATGCCTGTCGTACGAGGCGAGTACATGGACGGGGGGGTCAGACTAGGTGACTTGCGTTTTGTTGATTGAGACGTTCAGCACTTCTCATTATTATTAGCATCAATCACTGGATTATCTGGTTCAGTCTTGATTATTCCCTGGTCGCCTTCACACAGCTAGAATGTTGTTGAGCGCAGCGTTAAACTGTAGAAATATTGGCGATGAAGCAGATAAATGGGCAGCCAGGTTCTCTCACGCGCAGTCAATGATCATCCTCGATTATCAAGGGCATTATGTCTTCACTCGCTTCAGTGTCACAACAGAATCTCTCTCAGCAACAACTTGGAACATAATTTCTCTCGCTTGAACTTAAAATCAACAACCCATCAAAATAACTGTTCAGAATGAGCGTTCACACATCAACATTTATATTGGCAGACTTTCTACCCGGACTTGAACAGACGGAATGGTGATGAACGCGTCCAGGGTATCCACCATAATCAGATACTCAGAACCAGCTGGTTCAAAACTTTATTTTCAAACGAAAGCAGAAATGACGGTGAACACTTGTCTGTCTTAACTGCCATGGCTATTTTGTTTCAGAAGTCATCAAAATACGATAAGTACATGTCCTTCATCGCAGAAGATGTTGTAAAGAAAGCAGGCGTCGACAAGAATATTCCCAAAGACCAAAGGCTTACTTTAAAAGAGAGTTTTATTAACAGTTTGAAACAGCATACAGAGAGATTGGTCGACATGACACGTTCCCAGATTGATGCTAAAGTGACCCAGGAGCATCTCAAGATGCAGTTGACTGACATGGATGATTTCTTGACGCAGAGTTTCAGGCAGAGAATCCTGCAGCTAGGCACAAAAGGAGAGAAAAGTAAATATTGTGACGTTTCGATTCCAAAATTGAAACAATATCTTAACCCATAAATCAACAAATGTATTACAAAAATGAACTAGGTATACAAATCAATACAAACTACTGCCCAGCAATTACAATTGCAGTACACAATAAAGTGGTAGTACCATATCCAATGGCCATATATAACTTGATAGCAGTGGTCTGTATCAAATATCTGTCTCGTTCCCATCTACTGATTTACCCACCTGAACTAGAAAGAAAGTGAAAAGTAAGGCCGTCTCATCTGTTTCATATTTAGATCCATGCATAAAGATTCAGAGAGACAAAACACTCTCCACAAGTCTGTATGACAAGAGGGATGACTTCAACTTTCCAAAAGTCAACTTATCCTTCATGTCGAGCAATATTCCATCAACTCCAACCTTCGATGTTTACTTTTCACAAGTTTTTAGGTACAATCGAGCATTCTCTTTCTACTAATATTTCAAAGAGCGTCATACAACTCTTGATCAAAAGTTGTTTCTTCAAGGTTATAACATTCAAGGCCACAGTGAAGCGTTCAAAAAGTTTTATGGTAGACATGTGGAGGACATTTCCAAATTTTAAGAATCAGTGACAAACATGATGTCCGATACAATTCCCTATTTTGACATGTACCACATGTTCTCTTCATTGCAATTGACTTCCCTTTGCGTGTGTTTGTGACGGGTGCCACTGGTGGGGCAGGATACGCTCACCTTTTCGCGAACACCTGGTATCATCATATTTGATAGTGATTGAAAAGCACGTGCTCATGATATAGTCGGAATTGTACAATCGACTCTTCTTTATGCAACGAATTCTATTGGACATGGAAAGGGTTTCTTCGCTTTATATTTAACTTTCCAAAAGTGGACGTTCCTATTATGTCGCGCAGTATTCCAACAGCTCTAGGATTGGTGTCTACATTTCACAGCTTTTGAGGTACAATCGAGTATGCTTCAAGTTGTGTGCTAGACATGTGGAAACGGGAAGGAACGTCTAAGTCAATTAGAGCATGCCTTTCTACTAAGATTTCAAAGAGCGTCATATATACAACTCTTGGTGGAAACTTGTTTGATCCAGGTTATAACATTCAAGGCCTCAATAAAACTTTAGGGTAGACATGTGGAGGACATTTCCAATTTTTACGCATCAGTGGCAAATATTATGTGTATAATCCTCTGTTTTGACTTGCACCATATGTTCCCGTGTTTGTCAACAAATTGACTTGCCTTTGCATGTGTTGTCGACGGATGCAACCGGTGAGGCAGGATACGCTCACCTGTCAGCGAACACCTGGTATCATCACTATTTGGGGGTGATTCATAAACTCATGCTCATAATACAGTCGGAATCATACAATCGAGTCTGCTTTTAACATATATTTCTTTTGTCTGTGGAAAGGCTTTTGTCGCTTGCATTATAATGATTTTTATATACAGTCCTCTTGGCTCCAAAACAGAGATACTTGCTTCTTATAGTGGCATATCACAGAAGGGACTCACAGAAGGGAATCACGGAAGGAACGCACAGAAGAGACGCAAAGAAGGGACTCACAGAAGGGACTCACAAAAGAGACTCACAGAAGGGACTCACATAAGGGACTCACGGAAGGAACTCACAGAGGGGACTCCCAGAAGGAGCTCACGGAAGGAACTCACAGAGGGGACTCACAGAAGGAACTCACGGAAGGAACTCAAAGAAGGGACTCACAGAAGGAACTCCCAGAAAGGACTCCCAGAAGGGACTCCCAGAAGGAGCTCACAGAAGGAACTCACAGAAGAGACGCACAGAAGAAACTCACAGAGGGGACTCACAAAAGGAGCTCACAGAAGGAACTCACAGAAGGAACTCACAGAAGGAACTCACAGAAGAAACTCACAGAAGGGACTCACGGAAGGAACTCACAGAGGGGACTCACAAAAGGAACTCACAGAAGAGACGCACAGAAGGAACTTACAGAAGGGACTCACAGAAGAGACACAGGGGACACATAGGGGACAGAAGCCAAATAGGGGACAGAGGACACATATGGGACAGAGAACACATAGGGGACAGAGAACACATAGGGGACAGAGAACACATAGGGGACAGAGGACACATAGGGGACAGAGAACACATAGGGGACAGAGGACACATATGGGACAGAGAACACATAGGGGACAGAGAACACATAGGGGACAGAGAACACATAGGGGACAGAGGACACATAGGGGACAGAGAACACATAGGGGACAGAGAACACATAGGGGACAGAGGACACATAGGGGACAGAGAACACATAGGGGACAGAGGACACATAGGGGACAGAGAACACATAGGGGACAGAGAACACATAGGGGACAGATAACACATAGGGGACAGAGGACACATAGAGGACAGAGAACACATAGGGGACAGAGGACACGTAGGGGACAGAGAGCACATAGGGGACAGAGAACACATAGGGGACAGAGAACACATAGGGGACAGAGAACACGTTGGGAACAGATAACACATAGGGGACAGAGAACACATAGGGGACAGAGAACACATAGGGGACAGAGAACACATAGGGGACAGAGAACACATAGGGGACAGAGGACACATAGGGGACAGAGAACACATAGGGGACAGAGAACACATAGGGGACAGAGAACACATAGGGGACAGAGAACACATAGGGGACAGAGAACACATAGGGGACAGAGGACACATAGGGGACAGAGGACACATAGGGGACAGAGAACACATAGGGGACAGAGAACACATAGGGGACAGAGAACACATAGGGGACAGAGAACACGTTGGGGACAGAGAACACATAGGGGACAGAGAACACATAGGGGACAGAGGACACGTAGGGGACAGAGAACACATAGGGGACAGAGAACACATAGGGGACAGAGAACACATAGGGGACAGAGAACACATAGGGGACAGAGGACACATAGGGGACAGAGAACACGTTGGGAACAGATAACACATAGGGGACAGATAACACATAGGGGACAGAGAACACATAGGGGACAGAGAACACATAGGGGACAGAGAACACGTTGGGGACAGATAACACATAGGGCACATACCTGGTTTCACCAATTGGGCAACATCCACCACACAAGGGCCTCCCCCCCGACCATCCACACACACACAGGCCTTCCTCCCACATCCACCACAAACACATCCACCACACATGGGTCTTCCTCCCACATCAACCACACACGGGCCTTCCTCCCACATCCACCACACACGGGTCTTCCTCCCACATCCACCACACACAGGCCTTCCTCCCACATCCACCACAAACAGGCCTTTCTCCCACATCCACCACAAACAGGCCTTCCTCCCACATCCACCACAAACAGGCCTTTCTCCCACATCCACCACAAACAGGTCTTCGTACATCCACGACACACAGGCCTTCCTCCCACATCTACCACACATGGGTCTTCCTCCCACATCCACCACACACAGGCCTTCCTCCCACATCCACCACACATGGGTCTTCCTCCCACATCCACCACACACAGGCCTTCCTCCCACATCCACCACACACAGGCCTTCATCACACATCCACCACACACAGGCCTTCCTCCCACATCCACCACACACAGGCCTTCCTCCCCCATCCACCACATACAGGCCTTTATCACACATCCACCACACACAGGCCTTCCTCCCACATCCACCACACACAGGCCTTCCTCCCACATCCACCACACACAGGCCTTCCTCCCACATCCACCACACACAGGCCTTCCTCCCACATCCACCACACACAGGTCTTCCTCCCACATCCACCACAAACAGGTCTTCCTCCCACATCCACCACAAACAGGCCTTCCTCACACATCCACCACACACAGGCCTTCCTCCCACATCCACCACAAACAGGTCTTCCTCCCACATCCACCACAAACAGGCCTTCCTCACACATCCACCACACACATGCCTTCCTCCCACATCCACCACACACAGGTCTTCCTCCCACATCCACCACACACAGGCCTTCCTCACATCCACCACACACAGGTCTTCCTCACACATCCACCCCGCACAGGCCTTCCTCACATATCTAGCTGACACAGGCCTTCATCACAGATCCACCACTCACAGGTCTTCCTCCCACATCCACCACATACAGGTCTTCCTCCCACATCCACCACATACAGGCCTTCATCACACATCCACCACATACAGGCCTTCATCACACATCCACCACACACGGGCCTTCCTCCCACATCCACCACACACAGGCCTTCCTCCCACATCTAGCTGACACAGGCCTTCCTCCCACATCCACCACATACAGGCCTTCATCACACATCCACCACACACAGGCCTTCCTCCTACATCCACCACACACGGGGCTCCCTCACACATCCACCACACATGGGCCTTCCTCCCACATCTAGCTGACAAGCTGGGGTACAACTGAAATACTGCTCAAAGAGGCATCATACACATCTCACTCACTGACTTGGCTCGAGAGGGAAGTCAGCCTGTGTTACGATGCTATAATGAATATACCACAAACATGAACTCACTATCTTTATTGATCACAAAACCAGAATCTTCAGTTATAATCTGCTACAGTTATTTTTCACATTTACACATCTTCATATACGGAAAATACATCATGGTACTAAGTATATGAAAACAACATTTTATCTGAATGCTTTGAGTCAGCACAAGCACAAAGCACGACATGTGTCGTCGTACATGTATTTAAGAGAACAAAACACAACCGATTTTATTTACAGTGGTCTACAAAGTACATTGCATGTATATCACAAAGGGTTTGTGTGAAACAGTCAAATCGGGACAACAAAGGTCAAAGTAAGACACTCAGAATTTAATACTAGCCAGCCACCAAAATTCGACCATTGCACAACAACAAACGAAGAGTGTGTTTGACGCTAGTATAAAGTATAGAGTGAGCATAAACTATCAATCAGTCAATCAATTGTAATATTTGTATCGCCACAGTACGAGACAATAATATTTCGACCAACAAATAAATACCTATCATTATATGAGTGTGTGGGTGTCTTACTTTAGGACCCGATCTGTATTTCAGCAAATCAGCTACAAAACATCAGTGCAAGTGATTAGTTAGTCTTGATTATCCGCCGAAACAGATTCCATTTGGGGAGGGCAAACTCGCTTGACAATAATGTGAATGAACGACTGAAAATCATTGAATGAAGGAATGGATTTCTTTATCTCCTTATCGCCTTCAGAGTTCCGAAGATCTTTCACAGGCAAGTATATTACTTAGATTCCGTGACTGTATATAATGAAATCATGTCACACAGTGCTCATGAATACACAATTTACAATGTACAATGTGAGTGCAGTAAGGTATATGTGACTAGTTAACAAAAAGTCGCAGAAAGACAGTGTGATGTATTCCCAAGTTTTCATAATCATCTGCCCGAGAAATAAGGAAAGCAGATCATCGTCGACAAGCATGTCTTTTTTCAAATAAACATCAACATCCTGCTTATCAATCAGACATGAAAAGAAATCATTTCCGTCAGACACAGGGCAATATATTATGGCGAGAAAAGTCAAAGCAATGTCTATTACAATGCTTACATTATTTCGACACATTTGCTCTTGATCCGGTTTTAATACAAAGTTGCAGGTGTTTTAAAAGTGGATAGATATGCATTACATTATACATAACATGCATTTGTAACCGTGTATGAATTATATGGTACTGTGAAAGATCTGGTTTCTGTGCTAGTCTCTCTCTCCAAATGTGTTCAGTCTCTGATAGACGTCTGATTACAAGAGCTCGCCAAGTTGATTTAATTTGGAATGAACCATTGTCAGTATATTCTTTGATCGAGTTGTCTAAATGTTACTTACTTCTTAGCAGTATATAGAAGGATGCTGCATATACTGGACGGTTAATATTGTTGTCTCGAGTTTACTGACCATCATGTGTCAGAGTGCACACGTGGAACAAAGACGTTGAAGAAAAGATAATGAAAAGGATCACAGACAGCTCCTACCAGAAACTATATACGGAAAACTTTATGGAGACTTATATACAAGTGCTATATATGCTTTAGTGTGGATCTGGACCGAAGTCCTAGGATCTCCCAAGGAGCCAGGAAGCCATACGTGGTCACCCATAAAAAAAAACTCGGCGCGACAACATTGAGGATTATTGCTCTGCAATATTATTTTTGTGAAAACAAACGGTTCCAAAACAGATAGCGTCGATACTCTCCAACTCAACCCATTTTGGCGAACGGTGTGCTCATCCGTGTAAAACACATTGCATACTGGTTTTTCAGGTATGGCGGATGGGTTTCACACCATTGACCATCCAGGAGCACCCTGACTATGTAATGATATCTTTTTATTGTTGTATGCTAGTTTTAACCATTCAATCTGTGATATTCTAGTCATTTTACTGTCCTTCGCTGACAGGTTCTTATTTGGTTTACATATATGCTTAAATATTGTATAACTTCTCGTCACGATATGGCTGAAATATTGCCGATGTGACGTAAAGCATAAACTCACTCACTCACTCCAGGAGCACCCGGGTTGCGTCACGCGTTGCCCACGCAGGCTTTGTGACTTATATTCCATACTTCTTTCCTATTTTTAAGAAGTCGGCGCAGCACTGTTTCACGTGTTGAAACTCTGTGTTCTTCTCAGTATTCAAGGGTTGCGTTATAATGCGTTGGACAGTTGGCCTATTTACCATGCGTGATTTTCCCATTTTCATCAAGCGGTGCTGTTTTGCGCCATTATCAGTTTCTTCGTGTGTGTTTACAGTGCTGCTTACATCCTCACACGAGCAACACAGTGCACTGAACGGTGTCCAACGCACATCTCTGTAAACTTCAGGATATTTCTTCTTCAGAGAAAATGCAAACCATTTTGGTCTCTTCATCTTTGACAATTGTTTCCATTTTATATCATGTGACAGGTTGGGGGATGACAGGTCTTCTCTCTGCTGATCCGATATGGCGTTCATCTTATACATTACGTCAGCCAGTCTGCGAAGATTCACCTTGCTCCGAATACTACAGAACTTGCAGAGAGATCCATTTGGATTGTGAAGCGGGAGGGACAATTCCCTTTCAATTTGACACGCTAACTGTGCGTTCACTTCATCATTGCATGCCTTTAGAGCAGGAACAACCTTTGCCGTGAATTGTGAAGAAGTACAGCCATTGCAAAACTTCAGGAAAGCTGCGTTCTTGGCATGTGTAGACGGGCGAGTGAGAATACTGCTCCTGCCTGCCTCTGACAGGACATCTTCTTGAAGTAGCCTGTCAAGAATATCAGTTCCAACTAACCGCAAATCTTTGGTGAGCACAGGTGATAGCTTCTTGATTACAGTCATGTGACTGTCGGTTGTCGCAGGGCAGGGATCTGAAAATATACGAATATGATTATGAGAAAGGAGTTGTTCCTATGACAACCAGATTGGATCTATCTAAGAATATACATGTGTAAGTATTTTGAATGTACGCTAATGATATTGATATTTATCATATAATGGGTAGGTTTCTCATATAAAGCCAACGGATAAAAACGATATCCGTTTGGGTCAAATGCGGATAGAGATGCAAATATCAAAGGTAGGGACTACTTTCACTGTTTATAAACAAACATGGCGTCTTCCTCGTCATTCGGCGATCGAGTCAGAATTAACCATCGGGAATCTGGATAAACAACAGGGATAATTGCTATGATTTTCAAAAGAACAGTCTAATATACTGAAATATACAGTGTCTAACTGTGACGTAGATAAGGCATTTTATAAGTTGTGGCAACTTTGGAGATATAAATTTCGAAACAATTTTGCGAGGGCACGAGGCCTAGCCAAGCGGGATCAGTAGCCATATATGTGCTTGTAGACCTCTGCGGCTTGAAGCCTTCTCCACAAATTAAAATAGTTGGATATGCCCGAAATATATTTTTGTGTGTACATCTGACTACACTTCTTAACGTTATAACAGGACAGGCAGACTGTCAACAACGTCTGGCCGTGGCCGTGACGTCTCATAGACTAGGATTAGAGTAGCTTCCCTTTGACAAAGGGCAGTTACTCTAGCGGACAGACAGATAGATTGCCGCGAAAGGCAACTAAAAACAATTGTTGTTTTGCGTTTATGTTGTTTCGCCACTGTATAAGAAACAGATTTCAGTTGGAACTATATTGTCTACTGTCACTGACCGACTGACACATCACTCACCCTCTGATGTAATAAATATTAATGAGCGAAGGCTCACTAAATACAATGTTTATTCCTAATGCAGGATATTTACCATCCCCAAACACACTCGCGTGATAACCTTTATGTATTGACTGAATTCGAACAACTGTCACTTCATAGGCTTGACGTCTGTTTTAAATGGAGTGTGGTCACTTTGAGTGAAGTTGTAAACAGACAAGGGTGTTGTGATAGTAAGGTGGGATGAAGAATGGAATGAGCAATGTTTTATCATGTTTTCAGACTAATCGTGCTAGATGAGACTGTCAAATCTACACCTTTCAGTATATATTTTTACAACCACAAGGAAAAATTAAGTTAAATATATATCTTTTGCACAGAGTTTAGATGAGTTGATCCTAAAGTACGTATAAAGCTAGCTATGGGGAAATGGTGTTGAAGGCAGCTAATGGGAAGTTGTGTTTGAGGCTAGCCAGTGGAAAATGGTGTTTAATGTAGCTAGTGGGGAATGGTGTTGGAGACAGCTAATGGGAAGTTGTGTTGAAACTGCCTTGTGGAAAACGGTGTTTAATGTAGTTAGAGGGAAATGGTGTTCGAGACAGCTAATGGGAAGTTGTGTTGAGGCTAGCCAGTGGAAAATGGTGTTTAATGTAGCTAGAGGGAAATGCTGTTGGAGACAGCTAATGGGAAGTTGTGTTGAGGCTAGTCAGAGGAAAATGGTGTTTAATGTAGCTAGATGGAAATGCTGTTGGAGACAGCTAATGGGAAGTTGTGTTGAGGCTAGCCAGAGGAAAATGGTGTTTAATGTAGCTAGAGGGAAATGTTGTTGAAGACAGATAATGGGAAGTTGTGTTGAGGCTAGCCAGAGGAAAATGGTGTTTAATGTAGCTAGAGGGAAATGGTGTTCGAGACAGCTAATGGGAAGTTGTGTTGAGGCTAGCCAGTAGAAAATGGTGTTTAATGTAGCTAGAGGGAAATGTTGTTGAAGACATCTAATGGGAAGTTGTGTTGAGGCTAGCCAGAGGAAAATGGTTTTTAATGTAGCTAGAGGGAAATGTTGTTGAAGACAGCTAATGGGAAGTTGTGTTGAGGCTAGCCAGAGGAAAATGGTGTTTAATGTAGCTAGAGGGAAATGGTGTTCGAGACAGCTAATGGGAAGTTGTGTTGAGGCTAGCCAGTGGAAAATGGTGTTTAATGTAGCTAGAGGGAAATGTTGTTGAAGACAGCTAATGGGAAGTTGTGTTGAGGCTAGCCAGAGGAAAATGGTGTTTAATGTAGCTAGAGGGAAATGCTGTTGGAGACAGCTAATGGGAAGTTGTGTTGAGGCTAGCCAGAGGAAAATGGTGTTTAAAGTAGCTAGTGGGGAATGGTGTTGGAGACAGCTAATGGGAAGTTGTGTTGAAAATGCCTTGTGGAAAACGGTGTTTAATGTAGTTAGAGGGAAATGGTGTTCGAGACAGCTAATGGGAAGTTGTGTTGAGGCTAGCCAGTGGAAAATGGTGTTTTTTGTAGCTAGAGGGAAATGCTGTTGGAGACAGCTAATGGGAAGTTGTGTTCAGGCTAGTCAGAGGAAAATGGTGTTTAATGTAGCTAGATGGAAATGCTGTTGGAGACAGCTAATGGGAAGTTGTGTTGAGGCTAGCCAGAGGAAAATGGTGTTTAATGTAGCTAGAGGGAAATGGTGTTGAAGACAGCTAATGGGAAGTTGTGTTGAGGCTAGCCAGAGGAAAATGGTGTTTAATGTAGCTAGAGGGAAATGGTGTTGGAGACAGCTAATGGGAAGTTGTGTTGAGGCTAGCCAGTAGAAAATGGTGTTTAATGTAGCTAGAGGGAAATGTTGTTGAAGACATCTAATGGGAAGTTGTGTTGAGGCTAGCCAGAGGAAAATGGTTTTTAATGTAGCTAGAGGGAAATGTTGTTGAAGACAGCTAATGGGAAGTTGTGTTGAGGCTAGCCAGTGGAAAATGGTGTTTAATGTAGCTAGAGAGAGATGGTGTTCGAGACAGCTAATGGGAAGTTGTGTTGAGGCTAGCCAGTGGAAAATGGTGTTTAATGTAGCTAGAGGGAAATGTTGTTGAAGACAGCTAATGGGACGTTGTGTTGAGGCTAGCCAGAGGAAAATGGTGTTTAATGTAGCTAGAGGGAAATGCTGTTGGAGACAGCTAATGGGAAGTTGTGTTGAAACTGCCTTGTGGAAAACGGTGTTTAATGTAGTTAGAGGGAAATGGTGTTCGAGACAGCTAATGGAAAGTTGTGTTGAGGCTAGCCAGAGGAAAATGGTTTTTAATGTAGCTAGAGGGAAATGTTGTTGAAGACAGCTAATGGGAAGTTGTGTTGAGGCTAGCCAGTGGAAAATGGTGTTTAATGTAGCTAGAGAGAGATGGTGTTGGAGACAGCTAATGGGAAGTTGTGTTGAGGCTAGCCAGTGGAAAATGGTGTTTTTTGTAGCTAGAGGGAAATGCTGTTGGAGACAGCTAATGGGAAGTTGTGTTCAGGCTAGTCAGAGGAAAATGGTGTTTAATGTAGCTAGATGGAAATGCTGTTGGAGACAGCTAATGGGAAGTTGTGTTGAGGCTAGCCAGAGGAAAATGGTGTTTAATGTAGCTAGAGGGAAATGGTGTTGAAGACAGCTAATGGGAAGTTGTGTTGAGGCTAGCCAGAGGAAAATGGTGTTTAATGTAGCTAGAGGGAAATGGTGTTCGAGACAGCTAATGGGAAGTTGTGTTGAGGCTAGCCAGTAGAAAATGGTGTTTAATGTAGCTAGAGGGAAATGTTGTTGAAGACATCTAATGGGAAGTTGTGTTGAGGCTAGCCAGAGGAAAATGGTTTTTAATGTAGCTAGAGGGAAATGTTGTTGAAGACAGCTAATGGGAAGTTGTGTTGAGGCTACCCAGTGGAAAATGGTGTTTAATATAGCTAGAGAGAGATGGTGTTCGAGACAGCTAATGGGAAGTTGTGTTGAGGCTAGCCAGTGGAAAATGGTGTTTAATGTAGCTAGAGGGAAATGTTGTTGAAGACAGCTAATGGGAAGTTGTGTTGAGGCTAGCCAGAGGAAAATGGTGTTTAATGTAGCTAGAGGGAAATGCTGTTGGAGACAGCTAATGGGAAGTTGTGTTGAAACTGCCTTGTGGAAAACGGTGTTTAATGTAGTTAGAGGGAAATGGTGTTCGAGACAGCTAATGGAAAGTTGTGTTGAGGCTAGCCAGAGGAAAATGGTTTTTAATGTAGCTAGAGGGAAATGTTGTTGAAGACAGCTAATGGGAAGTTGTGTTGAGGCTAGCCAGTGGAAAATGGTGTTTTTTGTAGCTAGAGGGAAATGCTGTTGGAGACAGCTAATGGGAAGTTGTGTTCAGGCTAGTCAGAGGAAAATGGTGTTTAATGTAGCTAGATGGGAATGCTGTTGGAGACAGCTAATGGGAAGTTGTGTTGAGGCTAGCCAGAGGAAAATGGTGTTTAATGTAGCTAGAGGGAAATGGTGTTGAAGACAGCTAATGGGAAGTTGTGTTGAGGCTAGCCAGAGGAAAATGGTGTTTAATGTAGCTAGAGGGAAATGGTGTTCGAGACAGCTAATGGGAAGTTGTGTTGAGGCTAGCCAGTAGAAAATGGTGTTTAATGTAGCTAGAGGGAAATGTTGTTGAAGACATATAATGGGAAGTTGTGTTGAGGCTAGCCAGAGGAAAATGGTTTTTAATGTAGCTAGAGGGAAATGTTGTTGAAGACAGCTAATGGGAAGTTGTGTTGAGGCTACCCAGTGGAAAATGGTGTTTAATGTAGCTAGAGAGAGATGGTGTTCGAGACAGCTAATGGGAAGTTGTGTTGAGGCTAGCCAGTGGAAAATGGTGTTTAATGTAGCTAGAGGGAAATGTTGTTGAAGACAGCTAATGGGAAGTTGTGTTGAGGCTAGCCAGAGGAAAATGGTGTTTAATGTAGCTAGAGGGAAATGCTGTTGGAGACAGCTAATGGGAAGTTGTGTTGAAACTGCCTTGTGGAAAACGGTGTTTAATGTAGTTAGAGGGAAATGGTGTTCGAGACAGCTAATGGAAAGTTGTGTTGAGGCTAGCCAGAGGAAAATGGTTTTTAATGTAGCTAGAGGGAAATGTTGTTGAAGACAGCTAATGGGAAGTTGTGTTGAGGCTAGCCAGTGGAAAATGGTGTTTAATGTAGCTAGAGAGAGATGGTGTTCGAGACAGCTAATGGGAAGTTGTGTTGAGGCTAGCCAGTGGAAAATGGTGTTTAATGTAGCTAGAGGGAAATGTTGTTGAAGACAGCTAATGGGAAGTTGTGTTGAGGCTAGCCAGAGGAAAATGGTGTTTAATGTAGCTAGAGGGAAATGGTGTTCGAGACAGCTAATGGAAAGTTGTGTTGAGGCTAGCCAGTGGAAAATGGTGTTTAATGTAGCTAGAGGGAAATGCTGTTGGAGACAGCTAATGGGAAGTTGTGTTGAGGCTAGCCAGAGGAAAATGGTGTTTAAAGTAACTAGAGGGAAATGGTGTTGAAGACAGCTTATGGGAAGTTGTGTTGAGGCTAGCCAGAGGAAAATGGTGTTTAATGTAGCTAGAGGGAAATATTGTTCAAGACAGCTAATGGGAAGTTGTGTTGAGGCTAGCCAGAGGAAAATGGCTTTAATGTAGCTAGAGGGAAATGGTGTTGGAGACAGCTAATGGGAAGTTGTGTTGAGGTTAGCCAGAGGAAAATGGTGTTTAATGTAGCTACAGGGAAATGGTGTTGAAGACAGCTAATGGGAAGGTGTGTTGAGGCTAGCCAGAGGAAAATGGTGTTTAATGTAGCTAGAGGGAAATGCTGTTGGAGACAGCTAATGGGAAGTTGTGTTGAGGCTAGCCAGAGGAAAATGGTGTTTGATGTAGCTAGAGGGAAATGGTGTTGAAGACAGCTAATGGGAAGTTGTGTTGAGGCTAGCCAGAGGAAAATGGTGTTTAATGTAGCTAGAGAGAACTGGTCTTCGAGACAGCTAATGGGAAGTTGTGTTGAGGCTAGCCAGAGGAAAATGGTGTTTAATGTAGCTAGAGGGAAATGGTGTTGGAGACAGCTAATGGGAAGTTGTGTTGAGGCTAGCCAGAGGTAATGGTGTTTAATGTAGCTAGAGGGAAATGCTGTTGGAGACAGCTAATGGGAAGTTGTGTTGAGGCTAGTCAGAGGAAAATGGTGTTTAATGTAGCTAGAGGGAAATGCTGTTCGAGACAGCTAATGGGAAGTTGTGTTGAGGCTAGCCAGAAGAAAATGGTGTTTAATGCAGCTAGAGGGAAATGTTGTTGAAGACAGCTAATGGGAAGTTGTGTTGAGGCTAGCCAGAGGAAAATGGTGTTTAAAGTAGCTAGTGGGGAATGGTGTTGGAGACAGCAAATGGGAAGTTGTGTTGAGGCTAGCCAGAAGAAAATGGTGTTTAATGCAGCTAGAGGGAAATGTTGTTGAAGACAGCTAATGGGAAGTTGTGTTGAGGCTAGCCAGAGGAAAATGGTGTTTAAAGTAGCTAGTGGGGAATGGTGTTGGAGACAGCTAATGGGAAGTTGTGTTGAAACTGCCTTGTGGAAAACGGTGTTTAATGTAGCTAGAGGGAAATGGTGTTCGAGACAGCTAATGGGAAGTTGTGTTGAGGCTAGTCAGAGGAAAATGGTGTTTATTGTAGCTAGAAGGAAATGGTGTTGGAGACAGCTAATGGGAAGTTGTGTTGAGGCTAGCCAGATGAAAATGGTGTTTAATGTAGCTAGAGGGAAATGGTGTTGAAGACAGCTAATGGGAAGTTGTGTTGAGGCTAGCCAGAGGAAAATGGTGTTTAATGTAGCTAGAGGGAAATGCTGTTGACGACAGCTAATGGGAAGTTGTGTTGAGGCTAGCCAGAGGAAAATGGTGTTTAATGTAGCTAGAGGGAAATGTTGTTGAAGACAGCTAATGGGAAGTTGTGTTGAGGCTAGCCATAGGAAAATGGTGTTTAATGTAGCTAGAGGGAAATGGTCTTGGAGACAGCTAATGGAAAGTTGTGTTGAGGCTAGCCAGAGGAAAATGGT
This sequence comes from Haliotis cracherodii, assembly GCF_022045235.1. Lineage (NCBI taxonomy): Eukaryota > Metazoa > Mollusca > Gastropoda > Lepetellida > Haliotidae > Haliotis > Haliotis cracherodii. The sequence goes on from NW_027266266.1 coordinate 759,034, forward strand.
GTTTAATGTAGCTAGAGGGAAATGCTGTTCGAGACAGCTAATGGGAAGTTGTTTTGAGGCTAGTCAGAGGAAAATGGTGTTTAATGTAGCTAGAGGGAAATGCTGTTGGAGACAGCTAATGGGAAGTTCCGTTGAGGCTAATTAGAGGAAAATGGTGTTTAATGTAGCTAGAGGGAAATGCTTTTTCGAGACAGCTAATGGGAAGTTGTGTTGAGGCTAGCCAGAGGAAAATGGTGTTTAATGTAGCTAGAGGGAAATGGTGTTCGAGACAGCTAATGGGAAGTTGTGTTGAGGCTAGCCAGAGGAACATGGTGTTTAATGTAGCTAGAGGGAAATGGTGTTTTTTGTAGATAGAGGGAAATGCTGTTGGAGACAGCTAATGGGAAGTTGTGTTCAGGCTAGTCAGAGGAAAATGGTGTTTAATGTAGCTAGATGGAAATGCTGTTGGAGACAGCTAATGGGAAGTTGTGTTGAGGCTAGCCAGAGGAAAATGGTGTTTAATGTAGCTAGAGGGAAATGGTGTTGAAGACAACTAATGGGAAGTTGTGTTGAGGCTAGCCAGAGGAAAATGGTGTTTAATGTAGCTAGAGGGAAATGGTGTTCGAGACAGCTAATGGGAAGTTGTGTTGAGGCTAGCCAGTAGAAAATGGTGTTTAATGTAGCTAGAGGGAAATGTTGTTGAAGACATCTAATGGGAAGTTGTGTTGAGGCTAGCCAGAGGAAAATGGTTTTTAATGTAGCTAGAGGGAAATGTTGTTGAAGACAGCTAATGGGAAGTTGTGTTGAGGCTACCCAGTGGAAAATGGTGTTTAATGTAGCTAGACAGAGATGGTGTTCGAGACAGCTAATGGGAAGTTGTGTTGAGGCTAGCCAGTGGAAAATGGTGTTTAATGTAGCTAGAGGGAAATGTTGTTGAAGACAGCTAATGGGAAGTTGTGTTGAGGCTAGCCAGAGGAAAATGGTGTTTAATGTAGCTAGAGGGAAATGCTGTTGGAGACAGCTAATGGGAAGTTGTGTTGAAACTGCCTTGTGGAAAACGGTGTTTAATGTAGTTAGAGGGAAATGGTGTTCGAGACAGCTAATGGAAAGTTGTGTTGAGGCTAGCCAGAGGAAAATGGTTTTTAATGTAGCTAGAGGGAAATGTTGTTGAAGACAGCTAATGGGAAGTTGTGTTGAGGCTAGCCAGAGGAAAATGGTGTTTAATGTAGCTAGAGGGAAATGGTGTTCGAGACAGCTAATGGAAAGTTGTGTTGAGGCTAGCCAGAGGTAATGGTGTTTAATGTAGCTAGAGGGAAATGCTGTTGGAGACAGCTAATGGGAAGTTGTGTTGAGGCTAGCCAGAGGAAAATGGTGTTTAAAGTAACTAGAGGGAAATGGTGTTGAAGACAGCTTATGGGAAGTTGTGTTGAGGCTAGCCAGAGGAAAATGGTGTTTAATGTAGCTAGATGGAAATATTGTTCAAGACAGCTAATGGGAAGTTGTGTTGAGGCTAGCCAGAGGAAAATGGCTTTAATGTAGCTAGAGGGAAATGGTGTTGGAGACAGCTAATGGGAAGTTGTGTTGAGGTTAGCCAGAGGAAAATGGTGTTTAATGTAGCTAGAGGGAAATGGTGTTGAAGACAGCTAATGGGAAGGTGTGTTGAGGCTAGCCAGAGGAAAATGGTGTTTAATGTAGCTAGAGGGAAATGCTGTTGGAGACAGCTAATGGGAAGTTGTGTTGAGGCTAGCCAGAGGAAAATGGTGTTTAATGTAGCTAGAGGGAAATGGTGTTGAAGACAGCTAATGGGAAGTTGTGTTGAGGCTAGCCAGAGGAAAATGGTGTTTAATGTAGCTAGAGGGAAATGCTGTTGACGACAGCTAATGGGAAGTTGTGTTGAGGCTAGCCAGAGGAAAATGGTGTTTAATGTAGCTAGAGGGAAATGTTGTTGAAGACAGCTAATGAGAAGTTGTGTTGAGGCTAGCCATAGGAAAATGGTGTTTAATGTAGCTAGAGGGAAATGGTCTTGGAGACAGCTAATGGAAAGTTGTGTTGAGGCTAGCCAGAGGAAAATGGTGTTTAATGTAGCTAGAGGGAAATATTGTTCAAGACAGCTAATGGGAAGTTGTGTTGAGGCTAGCCAGAGGAAAATGGCTTTAATGTAGCTAGAGGGAAATGGTGTTGGAGACAGCTAATGGGAAGTTGTGTTGAGGTTAGCCAGAGGAAAATGGTGTTTAATGTAGCTAGAGGGAAATGGTGTTGAAGACAGCTAATGGGAAGGTGTGTTGAGGCTAGCCAGAGGAAAATGGTGTTTAATGTAGCTAGAGGGAAATGCTGTTGGAGACAGCTAATGGGAAGTTGTGTTGAGGCTAGCCAGAGGAAAATGGTGTTTAATGTAGCTAGAGGGAAATGGTGTTGAAGACAGCTAATGGGAAGTTGTGTTGAGGCTAGCCAGAGGAAAATGGTGTTTAATGTAGCTAGAGGGAAATGCTGTTGACGACAGCTAATGGGAAGTTGTGTTGAGGCTAGCCAGAGGAAAATGGTGTTTAATGTAGCTAGAGGGAAATGTTGTTGAAGACAGCTAATGGGAAGTTGTGTTGAGGCTAGCCATAGGAAAATGGTGTTTAATGTAGCTAGAGGGAAATGGTCTTGGAGACAGCTAATGGAAAGTTGTGTTGAGGCTAGCCAGAGGAAAATGGTGTTTAATGTAGCTAGAGGGAAATGCTGTTCGAGACAGCTAATGGGAAGTTGTTTTGAGGCTAGTCAGAGGAAAATGGTGTTTAATGTAGCTAGAGGGAAATGCTGTTGGAGACAGCTAATGGGAAGTTGCGTTGAGGCTAATTAGAGGAAAATGGTGTTTAATGTAGCTAGAGGGAAATGCTTTTTCGAGACAGCTAATGGGAAGTTGTGTTGAGGCTAGCCAGAGGAAAATGGTGTTTAATGTAGCTAGAGGGAAATGGTGTTCGAGACAGCTAATGGGAAGTTGTGTTGAGGCTAGCCAGAGGAACATGGTGTTTAATGTAGCTAGAGGGAAATGGTGTTCGAGACAGCTAATGGAAATGTTTGCTGAGGCTAGCCAAAGGAACATGGTGTTTACTGTAGCTAGAGGGAAATGCTGTTGGAGACAGCTAATGGGAAGTTGTGTTGAGGCTAGCCAGAGGAAAATGGTGTTTAAAGCAGCTAGAGGGAAATGTTGTTGAAAACAGCTAATGGGAAGTTGTGTTGAGGCTAGCCAGTGGAAAATGGTGTTTAATGTAACTAGAGGGAAATGCTGTTGGAGACAGCTAATGGGAAGTTGTGTTGAGGCTAGCCAGAGGAAAATGGTGTTTAAAGCAGCTAGAGGGAAATGCTGTTGGAGACAGCTAATGGGAAGTTGTGTTGAGGCTAGCCAGTGGAAAATGGTGTTGAATGTAGCTAGAGCGAAATGGTGTTGAAGACAGCTAATGGGAAGTTGTGTTGAGGCTAGCCAGAGGAAAATGGTGTTTAATGTAGCTAGAGGGAAATGCTGTAGGAGACAGCTAATGGGAAGTTGTGTTGAGGCTAGCAAGAGGAAAATGGTGTTTAATGCGGCTAGAGGGAAATGTTGTTGAAGACAGCTAATGGGAAGTTGTGTTGAGGCTAGCCAGAGGAAAATGGTGTTTAATGTAGCTAAAGGGAAATGGTGTTCGAGACAGCTAATGGAAAGTTGTGTTGAGGCTAGCCAGAGGAAAATGGTGTTTAATGTAGCTAGAGGGAAATGCTGTTGGAGACAGCTAATGGGAAGTTGTGTAGAGGCTAGCCAGAGGAAAATGGTGTTTAATGTAGCTAGAGGAAAATTCTATTGGAGACAGCTAATGGGAAGTTGTGTTGAGGCTAGCCAGAGGAAAATGGTGTTTAATGTCGCTAGAGGGAAATGGTGTTCGAGACAGCTAATGGGAAGTTGTGTTGAGGCTAGCCAGAGGAAAATGGTGTTTATTGTAGCTAGAGGGAAATGGTGTTGAAGACAGCTAATTGGAAGTTCTGTTGAGGCTAGCCAGAGAAAAATGGTGTTTAATGTAGCTAGATGGAAATGTTGTTGAAGACAGCTAATGGGAAGTTGTGTTGAGGCTAGCCAGAGGAAAATGGTGTTTAATGTAGCTAGAGGGAAATGGTGTTGAAGACAGCTAATGGGAAGTTGTGTTGACGCTAACCAGAGGAAAATGGTGTTTACTGTAGGTAGAAGGAAATGGTGTTCGAGAAAGCTAATGGGAAATTGTGTTGAGGCTAGCCAGAGGAAAATGGTGTTTAATGTAGCTAGAGGGAAATGTTGTTCGAGACAGCTAATGGAAAGTTGTGTTGAGGCTAGTTAGAGGAAAATGGTGTTTAATGTAGCTAGAGGGAAATGGTGTTGGAGACAGCTAATGGGAAGTTGTGTTGAGGCTAGCCAGAGGAAAATGGTGTTTAATGTAGCTAGAGGGAAATGCTGTTGACGACAGCTAATGGGAAGTTGTGTTGAGGCTAGCCAGAGGAAAATGGTGTTTAATGTAGCTAGAGGGAAATGTTGTTGAAGACAGCTAATGGGAAGTTGTGTTGAGGCTAGCCATAGGAAAATGGTGTTTAATGTAGCTAGAGGGAAATGGTCTTGGAGACAGCTAATGGAAAGTTGTGTTGAGGCTAGCCAGAGGAAAATGGTGTTTAATGTAGCTAGAGGGAAATATTGTTCAAGACAGCTAATGGGAAGTTGTGTTGAGGCTAGCCAGAGGAAAATGGCTTTAATGTAGCTAGAGGGAAATGGTGTTGGAGACAGCTAATGGGAAGTTGTGTTGAGGTTAGCCAGAGGAAAATGGTGTTTAATGTAGCTAGAGGGAAATGGTGTTGAAGACAGCTAATGGGAAGGTGTGTTGAGGCTAGCCAGAGGAAAATGGTGTTTAATGTAGCTAGAGGGAAATGCTGTTGGAGACAGCTAATGGGAAGTTGTGTTGAGGCTAGCCAGAGGAAAATGGTGTTTAATGTAGCTAGAGGGAAATGGTGTTGAAGACAGCTAATGGGAAGTTGTGTTGAGGCTAGCCAGAGGAAAATGGTGTTTAATGTAGCTAGAGGGAAATGCTGTTGACGACAGCTAATGGGAAGTTGTGTTGAGGCTAGCCAGAGGAAAATGGTGTTTAATGTAGCTAGAGGGAAATGTTGTTGAAGACAGCTAATGGGAAGTTGTGTTGAGGCTAGCCATAGGAAAATGGTGTTTAATGTAGCTAGAGGGAAATGGTCTTGGAGACAGCTAATGGAAAGTTGTGTTGAGTCTAGCCAGAGGAAAATGGTGTTTAATGTAGCTAGAGGGAAATGCTGTTCGAGACAGCTAATGGGAAGTTGTTTTGAGGCTAGTCAGAGGAAAATGGTGTTTAATGTAGCTAGAGGGAAATGCTGTTGGAGACAGCTAATGGGAAGTTGCGTTGAGGCTAATTAGAGGAAAATGGTGTTTAATGTAGCTAGAGGGAAATGCTTTTTCGAGACAGCTAATGGGAAGTTGTGTTGAGGCTAGCCAGAGGAAAATGGTGTTTAATGTAGCTAGAGGGAAATGGTGTTCGAGACAGCTAATGGGAAGTTGTGTTGAGGCTAGCCAGAGGAACATGGTGTTTAATGTAGCTAGAGGGAAATGGTGTTCGAGACAGCTAATGGAAATGTTTGCTGAGGCTAGCCAAAGGAACATGGTGTTTACTGTAGCTAGAGGGAAATGCTGTTGGAGACAGCTAATGGGAAGTTGTGTTGAGGCTAGCCAGAGGAAAATGGTGTTTAAAGCAGCTAGAGGGAAATGTTGTTGAAAACAGCTAATGGGAAGTTGTGTTGAGGCTAGCCAGTGGAAAATGGTGTTTAATGTAACTAGAGGGAAATGCTGTTGGAGACAGCTAATGGGAAGATGTGTTGAGGCTAGCCAGAGGAAAATGGTGTTTAAAGCAGCTAGAGGGAAATGCTGTTGGAGACAGCTAATGGGAAGTTGTGTTGAGGCTAGCCAGTGGAAAATGGTGTTGAATGTAGCTAGAGCGAAATGGTGTTGAAGACAGCTAATGGGAAGTTGTGTTGAGGCTAGCAAGAGGAAAATGGTGTTTAATGCGGCTAGAGGGAAATGTTGTTGAAGACAGCTAATGGGAAGTTGTGTTGAGGCTAGCCAGAGGAAAATGGTGTTTAATGTAGCTAAAGGGAAATGGTGTTCGAGACAGCTAATGGAAAGTTGTGTTGAGGCTAGCCAGAGGAAAATGGTGTTTAATGTAGCTAGAGGGAAATGGTGTTCGAGACAGCTAATGGAAAGTTGTGTTGAGGCTAGCCAGAGGAAAATGGTGTTTAATGTAGCTAGAGGGAAATGCTGTTGGAGACAGCTAATGGGAAGTTGTGTATAGGCTAGCCAGAGGAAAATGGTGTTTAATGTAGCTAGAGGAAAATTCTATTGGAGACAGCTAATGGGAAGTTGTGTTGAGGCTAGCCAGAGGAAAATGGTGTTTAATGTCGCTAGAGGGAAATGGTGTTCGAGACAGCTAATGGGAAGTTGTGTTGAGGCTAGCCAGAGGAAAATGGTGTTTATTGTAGCTAGAGGGAAATGGTGTTGAAGACAGCTAATTGGAAGTTCTGTTGAGGCTAGCCAGAGAAAAATGGTGTTTAATGTAGCTAGATGGAAATGTTGTTGAAGACAGCTAATGGGAAGTTGTGTTGAGGCTAGCCAGAGGAAAATGGTGTTTAATGTAGCTAGAGGGAAATGGTGTTGAAGACAGCTAATGGGAAGTTGTGTTGACGCTAACCAGAGGAAAATGGTGTTTACTGTAGGTAGAAGGAAATGGTGTTCGAGAAAGCTAATGGGAAATTGTGTTGAGGCTAGCCAGAGGAAAATGGTGTTTAATGTAGCTAGAGGGAAATGTTGTTCGAGACAGCTAATGGAAAGTTGTGTTGAGGCTAGTTAGAGGAAAATGGTGTTTAATGTAGCTAGAGGGAAATGGTGTTGGAGACAGCTAATGGGAAGTTGTGTTGAGGCTAGCCAGAGGAAAATGGTGTTTAATGTAGCTAGAGGGAAATGCTGTAGGAGACAGCTAATGGGAAGTTGTGTTGACGCTAGCCAGAGGAAAATGGTGTTTAATGTAGCTAGAGGGAAATGTTGTTGAAGACAGCTAATGGGAAGTTGTGTTGAGGCTAGCCAGAGGAAAATGGTGTTTAATGTAGCTAGAGGGAAATGGTCTTGGAGACAGCTAATGGGAAATTGTGTTGAGGCTAGCCAGAGGAAAATGGTGTTTAATGTAGCTAGAGGGAAATGCTGTTCGAGACAGCTAATGGGAAGTTGTTTTGAGGCTAGTCAGAGGAAAATGGTGTTTAATGTAGCTAGAGGGAAATGCTGTTGGAGACAGCTAATGGGAAGTTGCGTTGAGGGTAATTAGAGGAAAATGGTGTTTAATGTAGCTAGAGGGAAATGCTTTTTCGAGACAGCTAATGGGAAGTTGTGTTGAGGCTAGCCAGAGGAAAATGGTGTTTAATGTAGCTAGAGGGAAATGGTGTTCGAGACAGCTAATGGGAAGTTGTGTTGAGGCTAGCCAGAGGAACATGGTGTTTAATGTAGCTAGAGGGAAATGGTCTTCGAGACAGCTAATGGAAATGTTTGCTGAGGCTAGCCAAAGGAAAATGGTGTTTACTGTAGCTAGAGGGAAATGCTGTTGGAGACAGCTAATGGGAAGTTGTGTTGAGGCTAGCCAGAGGAAAATGGTGTTTAAAGCAGCTAGAGGGAAATGTTGTTGAAAACAGCTAATGGGAAGTTGTGTTGAGGCTAGCCAGTGGAAAATGGTGTTTAATGTAACTATAGGGAAATGCTGTTGGAGACAGCTAATGGGAAGTTGTGTTGAGGCTAGCCAGAGGAAAATGGTGTTTAAAGCAGCTAGAGGGAAATGTTGTTGAAAACAGCTAATGGGAAGTTGTGTTGAGGCTAGCCAGTGGAAAATGGTGTTTAATGTAACTATAGGGAAATGCTGTTGGAGACAGCTAATGGGAAGTTGTGTTGAGGCTAGCCAGAGGAAAATGGTGTTTAAAGCAGCTAGAGGGAAATGCTGTTGGAGACAGCTAATGGGAAGTTGTGTTGAGGCTAGCCAGTGGAAAATGGTGTTGAATGTAGCTAGAGCGAAATGGTGTTGAAGACAGCTAATGGGAAGTTGTGTTGAGGCTAGTCAGAGGAAAATGGTGTTTAATGTAGCTAGAGGGAAATGTTGTTCGAGACAGCTAATGGAAAGTTGTGTTGAGGCTAGTTAGAGGAAAATGGTGTTTAATGTAGCTAGAGGGAAATGGTGTTGGAGACAGCTAATGGGAAGTTGTGTTGAGGCTAGCCAGAGGAAAATGGTGTTTAATGTAGCTAGAGGGAAATGCTGTAGGAGACAGCTAATGGGAAGTTGTGTTGAGGCTAGCAAGAGGAAAATGGTGTTTAATGCGGCTAGAGGGAAATGTTGTTGAAGACAGCTAATGGGAAGTTGTGTTGAGGCTAGCCAGAGGAAAATGGTGTTTAATGTAGCTAGAGGGAAATGGTGTTCGAGACAGCCAATGGAAAGTTGTGTTGAGGCTAATTAGAGGAAAATGGTGTTTAATGTAGCTAGAGGGAAATGGTGTTCGAGACAGCTAATGGAAAGTTGTGTTGAGGCTAGCCAGAGGAAAATGGTGTTTAATGTAGCTAGAGGGAAATGCTGTTGGAGACAGCTAATGGGAAGTTGTGTTGAGGCTAGCCAGAGGAAAATGGTGTTTAATGTAGCTAGAGGAAAATTCTATTGGAGACAGCTAATGGGAAGTTGTGTTGAGGCTAGCCAGAGGAAAATGGTGTTTAATGTCGCTAGAGGGAAATGGTGTTCGAGACAGCTAATGGGAAGTTGTGTTGAGGCTAGCCAGAGGAAAATGGTGTTTATTGTAGCTAGAGGGAAATGGTGTTGAAGACAGCTAATGGGAAGTTCTGTTGAGGCTAGCCAGAGAAAAATGGTGTTTAATGTAGCTAGAGGGAAATGTTGTTGAAGACAGCTAATGGGAAGTTGTGTTGAGGCTAGCAAGAGGAAAATGGTGTTTAATGTAGCTAGAGGGAAATGGTGTTGAAGACAGCTAATGGGAAGTTGTGTTGACGCTAGCCAGAGGAAAATGGTGTTTACTGTAGGTAGAAGGAAATGGTGTTCGAGAAAGCTAATGGGAAATTGTGTTGAGGCTAGCCAGAGGAAAATGGTGTTTAATGTAGCTAGAGGGAAATGTTGTTCGAGACAGCTAATGGAAAGTTGTGTTGAGGCTAGTTAGAGGAAAATGGTGTTTAATGTAGCTAGAGGGAAATGGTGTTGAAGACAGCTAATGGGAAGTTGTGTTGAGGCTAGCCAGAGGAAAATGGTGTTTAATGTAGCTAGAGGGAAATTCTGTAGGAGACAGCTAATGGGAAGTTGTGTTGAGGCTAGCAAGAGGAAAATGGTGTTTAATGCGGCTAGAGGGAAATGTTGTTGAAGACAGCTAATGGGAAGTTGTGTTGAGGCTAGCCAGAGGAAAATGGTGTTTAATGTAGCTAGAGGGAAATGGTGTTCGAGACAGCTAATGGAAAGTTGTGTTGAGGCTAGTTAGAGGAAAATGGTGTTTAATGTAGCTAGAGGGAAATGGTGTTCGAGACAGCTAATGGAAAGTTGTGTTGAGGCTAGCCAGAGGAAAATGGTGTTTAATGTAGCTAGAGGGAAATGCTGTTGGAGACAGCTAATGGGAAGTTGTGTAGAGGCTAGCCAGAGGAAAATGGTGTTTAATGTAGCTAGAGGAAAATTCTATTGGAGACAGCTAATGGGAAGTTGTGTTGAGGCTAGCAAGAGGAAAATGGTGTTTAATGTCGCTAGAGGGAAATGGTGTTCGAGACAGCTAATGGGAAGTTGTGTTGAGGCTAGCCAGAGGAAAATGGTGTTTATTGTAGCTAGAGGGAAATGGTGTTGAAGACAGCTAATGTGAAGTTCTGTTGAGGCTAGCCAGAGAAAAATGGTGTTTAATGTAGCTAGAGGGAAATGTTGTTGAAGACAGCTAATGGGAAGTTGTGTTGAGGCTAGCCAGAGGAAAATGGTGTTTAATGTAGCTAGAGGGAAATGGTGTTGAAGACAGCTAATGGGAAGTTGTGTTGACGCTAGCCAGAGGAAAATGGTGTTTACTGTAGGTAGAAGGAAATGGTGTTCGAGAAAGCTAATGGGAAATTGTGTTGAGGCTAGCCAGAGGAAAATGGTATTTAATGTAGGTAGAAGGAAATGGTGTTGGAGACAGCTATTGGGAAGTTGTGTTGAGGCTAGTCAGAGGAAAATGGTGTTTATTGTAGCTAGAAGGAAATGGTGTTGGAGACGGCTAATGGGAAGTTGTGTTGAGGCTAGCCAGAGGAAAATGGTGTTTAATGCAGCTAGAGGGAAATGGTTTTGAAGACAGCTAATGGAAAGTTGTGTTGAGGCTAGCCAGATGAAAATGGTGTTTAATGTAGCTAGAGGGAAATGGTATTGAAGACAGCTAATGGGAAGTTGTGTTGAGGCTAGCCAGAGGAAAATGGTGTTTAATGTAGCTAGAGGGAAATGCTGTTCGAGACAGCTAATGGGAAGTTGTTTTGAGGCTAGTCAGAGGAAAATGGTGTTTAATGTAGCTAGAGGGAAATGCTGTTGGAGACAGCTAATGGGAAGTTGCGTTGAGGCTAGCCAGAGGAAAATGGTGTTTAATGTAGCTAGAGGGAAATGGTGTTCGAGACAGCTAATGGGAAGTTGTGTTGAGGCTAGCCAGAGGAAAATGGTGTTTAATGTAGGTAGAAGGAAATGGTGTTCGAGACAGCTAATGGAAATGTGTGCTGAGGCTAGCCAAAGGAAAATGGTGTTTACTGTAGGTAGAGGGAAATGCTGTTGGAGACAGCTAATGGGAAGTTGTGTTGAGGCTAGCCAGAGGAAAATGGTGTTTAAAGCAGCTAGAGGGAAATGTTGTTGAAAACAGCTAATGGGAAGTTGTGTTGACGCTAGCCAGGGGAAAATGGTGTTTACTGTAGATAGAAGGAAATGGTGTTCGAGAAAGCTAATGGGAAATTGTGTTGAGGCTAGCCAGAGGAAAATGGTGTTTAATGTAGCTAGAGGGAAATGGTGTTGGAGACAGGTATTGGGAAGTTGTGTTGAGGCAAGTTAGAGGAAAATGGTGTTGATTGTAGCTAGAAGGAAATGGTGTTGGAGACAGCTAATGGGAAGTTGTGTTGAGGCTAGCCAGAGGAAAATGGTGTTTAATGCAGCTAGAGGGAAATGCTGTTGGAGACAGCTAATGGGAAGTTGCGTTGAGGCTAATTAGAGGAAAATGGTGTTTAATGTAGCTAGAGGGAAATGCTTTTTCGAGACAGCTAATGGGAAGTTGTGTTGAGGCTAGCCAGAGGAAAATGGTGTTTAATGTAGCTAGAGGGAAATGGTGTTCGAGACAGCTAATGGGAAGTTGTGTTGAGGCTAGCCAGAGGAACATGGTGTTTAATGTAGCTAGAGGGAAATGGTCTTCGAGACAGCTAATGGAAATGTTTGCTGAGGCTAGCCAAAGGAAAATGGTGTTTACTGTAGCTAGAGGGAAATGCTGTTGGAGACAGCTAATGGGAAGTTGTGTTGAGGCTAGCCAGAGGAAAATGGTGTTTAAAGCAGCTAGAGGGAAATGTTGTTGAAAACAGCTAATGGGAAGTTGTGTTGAGGCTAGCCAGTGGAAAATGGTGTTTAATGTAACTAGAGGGAAATGCTGTTGGAGACAGCTAATGGGAAGTTGTGTTGAGGCTAGCCAGAGGAAAATGGTGTTTAAAGCAGCTAGAGGGAAATGCTGTTGGAGACAGCTAATGGGAAGTTGTGTTGAGGCTAGCCAGTGGAAAATGGTGTTTAATGTAGCTAGAGGGAAATGTTGTTCGAGACAGCTAATGGAAAGTTGTGTTGAGGCTAGTTAGAGGAAAATGGTGTTTAATGTAGCTAGAGGGAAATGGTGTTGAAGACAGCTAATGGGAAGTTGTGTTGAGGCTAGCAAGAGGAAAATGGTGTTTAATGTAGCTAGAGGGAAATTCTGTAGGAGACAGCTAATGGGAAGTTGTGTTGAGGCTAGCAAGAGGAAAATGGTGTTTAATGCGGCTAGAGGGAAATGTTGTTGAAGACAGCTAATGGGAAGTTGTGTTGAGGCTAACCAGAGGAAAATGGTGTTTAATGTAGCTAGAGGGAAATGGTGTTCGAGACAGCTAATGGAAAGTTGTGTTGAGGCTAGTTAGAGGAAAATGGTGTTTAATGTAGCTAGAGGGAAATGGTGTTCGAGACAGCTAATGGAAAGTTGTGTTGAGGCTAGCCAGAGGAAAATGGTGTTTAATGTAGCTAGAGGGAAATGCTGTTGGAGACAGCTAATGGGAAGTTGTGTTGAGGCTAGCCAGAGGAAAATGGTGTTTAATGTAGCTAGAGGAAAATTCTATTGGAGACAGCTAATGGGAAGTTGTGTTGAGGCTAGCAAGAGGAAAATGGTGTTTAATGTCGCTAGAGGGAAATGGTGTTCGAGACAGCTAATGGGAAGTTGTGTTGAGGCTAGCCAGAGGAAAATGGTGTTTATTGTAGCTAGAGGGAAATGGTGTTGAAGACAGCTAATGTGAAGTTCTGTTGAGGCTAGCCAGAGAAAAATGGTGTTTAATGTAGCTAGAGGGAAATGTTGTTGAAGACAGCTAATGGGAAGTTGTGTTGAGGCTAGCCAGAGGAAAATGGTGTTTAATGTAGCTAGAGGGAAATGGTGTTGAAGACAGCTAATGGGAAGTTGTGTTGACGCTAGCCAGAGGAAAATGGTGTTTACTGTAGGTAGAAGGAAATGGTGTTCGAGAAAGCTAATGGGAAATTGTGTTGAGGCTAGCCAGAGGAAAATGGTATTTAATGTAGGTAGAAGGAAATGGTGTTGGAGACAGCTATTGGGAAGTTGTGTTGAGGCTAGTCAGAGGAAAATGGTGTTTATTGTAGCTAGAAGGAAATGGTGTTGGAGACGGCTAATGGGAAGTTGTGTTGAGGCTAGCCAGAGGAAAATGGTGTTTAATGCAGCTAGAGGGAAATGGTTTTGAAGACAGCTAATGGAAAGTTGTGTTGAGGCTAGCCAGATGAAAATGGTGTTTAATGTAGCTAGAGGGAAATGGTATTGAAGACAGCTAATGGGAAGTTGTGTTGAGGCTAGCCAGAGGAAAATGGTGTTTAATGTAGCTAGAGGGAAATGCTGTTCGAGACAGCTAATGGGAAGTTGTTTTGAGGCTAGTCAGAGGAAAATGGTGTTTAATGTAGCTAGAGGGAAATGCTGTTGGAGACAGCTAATGGGAAGTTGCGTTGAGGCTAGCCAGAGGAAAATGGTGTTTAATGTAGCTAGAGGGAAATGGTGTTCGAGACAGCTAATGGGAAGTTGTGTTGAGGCTAGCCAGAGGAAAATGGTGTTTAATGTAGGTAGAAGGAAATGGTGTTCGAGACAGCTAATGGAAATGTGTGCTGAGGCTAGCCAAAGGAAAATGGTGTTTACTGTAGGTAGAGGGAAATGCTGTTGGAGACAGCTAATGGGAAGTTGTGTTGAGGCTAGCCAGAGGAAAATGGTGTTTAAAGCAGCTAGAGGGAAATGTTGTTGAAAACAGCTAATGGGAAGTTGTGTTGACGCTAGCCAGGGGAAAATGGTGTTTACTGTAGATAGAAGGAAATGGTGTTCGAGAAAGCTAATGGGAAATTGTGTTGAGGCTAGCCAGAGGAAAATGGTGTTTAATGTAGCTAGAGGGAAATGGTGTTGGAGACAGGTATTGGGAAGTTGTGTTGAGGCAAGTTAGAGGAAAATGGTGTTGATTGTAGCTAGAAGGAAATGGTGTTGGAGACAGCTAATGGGAAGTTGTGTTGAGGCTAGCCAGAGGAAAATGGTGTTTAATGCAGCTAGAGGGAAATGCTGTTGGAGACAGCTAATGGGAAGTTGCGTTGAGGCTAATTAGAGGAAAATGGTGTTTAATGTAGCTAGAGGGAAATGCTTTTTCGAGACAGCTAATGGGAAGTTGTGTTGAGGCTAGCCAGAGGAAAATGGTGTTTAATGTAGCTAGAGGGAAATGGTGTTCGAGACAGCTAATGGGAAGTTGTGTTGAGGCTAGCCAGAGGAACATGGTGTTTAATGTAGCTAGAGGGAAATGGTCTTCGAGACAGCTAATGGAAATGTTTGCTGAGGCTAGCCAAAGGAAAATGGTGTTTACTGTAGCTAGAGGGAAATGCTGTTGGAGACAGCTAATGGGAAGTTGTGTTGAGGCTAGCCAGAGGAAAATGGTGTTTAAAGCAGCTAGAGGGAAATGTTGTTGAAAACAGCTAATGGGAAGTTGTGTTGAGGCTAGCCAGTGGAAAATGGTGTTTAATGTAACTAGAGGGAAATGCTGTTGGAGACAGCTAATGGGAAGTTGTGTTGAGGCTAGCCAGAGGAAAATGGTGTTTAAAGCAGCTAGAGGGAAATGCTGTTGGAGACAGCTAATGGGAAGTTGTGTTGAGGCTAGCCAGTGGAAAATGGTGTTGAATGTAGCTAGAGCGAAATGGTGTTGAAGACAGCTAATGGGAAGTTGTGTTGAGGCTAGTCAGAGGAAAATGGTGTTTAATGTAGCTAGAGGGAAATGTTGTTCGAGACAGCTAATGGAAAGTTGTGTTGAGGCTAGTTAGAGGAAAATGGTGTTTAATGTAGCTAGAGGGAAATGGTGTTGGAGACAGCTAATGGGAAGTTGTGTTGAGGCTAGCCAGAGGAAAATGGTGTTTAAAGCAGCTAGAGGGAAATGTTGTTGAAAACAGCTAATGGGAAGTTGTGTTGACGCTAGCCAGGGGAAAATGGTGTTTACTGTAGATAGAAGGAAATGGTGTTCGAGAAAGCTAATGGGAAATTGTGTTGAGGCTAGCCAGAGGAAAATGGTGTTTAATGTAGCTAGAGGGAAATGGTGTTGGAGACAGGTATTGGGAAGTTGTGTTGAGGCAAGTTAGAGGAAAATGGTGTTTATTGTAGCTAGAAGGAAATGGTGTTGGAGACAGCTAATGGGAAGTTGTGTTGAGGCTAGCCAGAGGAAAATGGTGTTTAATGCAGCTAGAGGGAAATGCTGTTGGAGACAGCTAATGGGAAGTTGCGTTGAGGCTAATTAGAGGAAAATGGTGTTTAATGTAGCTAGAGGGAAATGCTTTTTCGAGACAGCTAATGGGAAGTTGTGTTGAGGCTAGCCAGAGGAAAATGGTGTTTAATGTAGCTAGAGGGAAATGGTGTTCGAGACAGCTAATGGGAAGTTGTGTTGAGGCTAGCCAGAGGAACATGGTGTTTAATGTAGCTAGAGGGAAATGGTCTTCGAGACAGCTAATGGAAATGTTTGCTGAGGCTAGCCAAAGGAAAATGGTGTTTACTGTAGCTAGAGGGAAATGCTGTTGGAGACAGCTAATGGGAAGTTGTGTTGAGGCTAGCCAGAGGAAAATGGTGTTTAAAGCAGCTAGAGGGAAATGTTGTTGAAAACAGCTAATGGGAAGTTGTGTTGAGGCTAGCCAGTGGAAAATGGTGTTTAATGTAACTAGAGGGAAATGCTGTTGGAGACAGCTAATGGGAAGTTGTGTTGAGGCTAGCCAGAGGAAAATGGTGTTTAAAGCAGCTAGAGGGAAATGCTGTTGGAGACAGCTAATGGGAAGTTGTGTTGAGGCTAGCCAGTGGAAAATGGTGTTGAATGTAGCTAGAGCGAAATGGTGTTGAAGACAGCTAATGGGAAGTTGTGTTGAGGCTAGTCAGAGGAAAATGGTGTTTAATGTAGCTAGAGGGAAATGTTGTTCGAGACAGCTAATGGAAAGTTGTGTTGAGGCTAGTTAGAGGAAAATGGTGTTTAATGTAGCTAGAGGGAAATGGTGTTGGAGACAGCTAATGGGAAGTTGTGTTGAGGCTAGCCAGAGGAAAATGGTGTTTAATGTAGCTAGAGGGAAATGCTGTAGGAGACAGCTAATGGGAAGTTGTGTTGAGGCTAGCAAGAGGAAAATGGTGTTTAATGCGGCTAGAGGGAAATGTTGTTGAAGACAGCTAATGGGAAGTTGTGTTGAGGCTAGCCAGAGGAAAATGGTGTTTAATGTAGCTAGAGGGAAATGGTGTTGAAGACAGCTAATGGGAAGTTCTGTTGAGGCTAGCCAGAGAAAAATGGTGTTTAATGTAGCTAGAGGGAAATGTTGTTGAAGACAGCTAATGGGAAGTTGTGTTGAGGCTAGCCAGAGGAAAATGGTGTTTAATGTAGCTAGAGGGAAATGGTGTTGAAGACAGCTAATGGGAAGTTGTGTTGACGCTAGCCAGAGGAAAATGGTGTTTACTGTAGGTAGAAGGAAATGGTGTTCGAGAAAGCTAATGGGAAATTGTGTTGAGGCTAGCCAGAGGAAAATGGTGTTTAATGTAGCTAGAGGGAAATGTTGTTCGAGACAGCTAATGGAAAGTTGTGTTGAGGCTAGTTAGAGGAAAATGGTGTTTAATGTAGCTAGAGGGAAATGGTGTTGGAGACAGCTAATGGGAAGTTGTGTTGAGGCTAGCCAGAGGAAAATGGTGTTTAATGTAGCTAGAGGGAAATTCTGTAGGAGACAGCTAATGGGAAGTTGTGTTGAGGCTAGCAAGAGGAAAATGGTGTTTAATGCGGCTAGAGGGAAATGTTGTTGAAGACAGCTAATGGGAAGTTGTGTTGAGGCTAGCCAGAGGAAAATGGTGTTTAATGTAGCTAGAGGGAAATGGTGTTGGAGACAGCTATTGGGAAGTTGTGTTGAGGCTAGCCAGAGGAAAATGGTGTTTAATGTAGCTAGAGGGAAATGGTGTTCGAGACAGCTAATGGAAAGTTGTGTTGAGGCTAGTTAGAGGAAAATGGTGTTTAATGTAGCTAGAGGGAAATGGTGTTCGAGACAGCTAATGGAAAGTTGTGTTGAGGCTAGCCAGAGGAAAATGGTGTTTAATGTAGCTAGAGGGAAATGCTGTTGGAGACAGCTAATGGGAAGTTGTGTTGAGGCTAGCCAGAGGAAAATGGTGTTTAATGTAGCTAGAGGAAAATTCTATTGGAGACAGCTAATGGGAAGTTGTGTTGAGGCTAGCAAGAGGAAAATGGTGTTTAATGTCGCTAGAGGGAAATGGTGTTCGAGACAGCTAATGGGAAGTTGTGTTGAGGCTAGCCAGAGGAAAATGGTGTTTATTGTAGCTAGAGGGAAATGGTGTTGAAGACAGCTAATGGGAAGTTCTGTTGAGGCTAGCCAGAGAAAAATGGTGTTTAATGTAGCTAGAAGGAAATGTTGTTGAAGACAGCTAATGGGAAGTTGTGTTGAGGCTAGCCAGAGGAAAATGGTGTTTAATGTAGCTAGAGGGAAATGGTGTTGAAGACAGCTAATGGGAAGTTGTGTTGACGCTAGCCAGAGGAAAATGGTGTTTACTGTAGGTAGAAGGAAATGGTGTTCGAGAAAGCTAATGGGAAATTGTGTTGAGGCTAGCCAGAGGAAAATGGTATTTAATGTAGGTAGAAGGAAATGGTGTTGGAGACAGCTATTGGGAAGTTGTGTTGAGGCTAGTCAGAGGAAAATGGTGTTTATTGTAGCTAGAAGGAAATGGTGTTGGAGACGGCTAATGGGAAGTTGTGTTGAGGCTAGCCAGAGGAAAATGGTGTTTAATGCAGCTAGAGGGAAATGGTTTTGAAGACAGCTAATGGAAAGTTGTGTTGAGGCTAGCCAGATGAAAATGGTGTTTAATGTAGCTAGAGGGAAATGGTATTGAAGACAGCTAATGGGAAGTTGTGTTGAGGCTAGCCAGAGGAAAATGGTGTTTAATGTAGCTAGAGGGAAATGCTGTTCGAGACAGCTAATGGGAAGTTGTTTTGAGGCTAGTCAGAGGAAAATGGTGTTTAATGTAGCTAGAGGGAAATGCTGTTGGAGACAGCTAATGGGAAGTTGCGTTGAGGCTAGCCAGAGGAAAATGGTGTTTAATGTAGCTAGAGGGAAATGGTGTTCGAGACAGCTAATGGGAAGTTGTGTTGAGGCTAGCCAGAGGAAAATGGTGTTTAATGTAGGTAGAAGGAAATGGTGTTCGAGACAGCTAATGGAAAAGTGTGCTGAGGCTAGCCAAAGGAAAATGGTGTTTACTGTAGGTAGAGGGAAATGCTGTTGGAGACAGCTAATGGGAAGTTGTGTTGAGGCTAGCCAGAGGAAAATGGTGTTTAAAGCAGCTAGAGGGAAATGTTGTTGAAAACAGCTAATGGGAAGTTGTGTTGACGCTAGCCAGGGGAAAATGGTGTTTACTGTAGATAGAAGAAAATGGTGTTCGAGAAAGCTAATGGGAAATTGTGTTGAGGCTAGCCAGAGGAAAATGGTGTTTAATGTAGCTAGAGGGAAATGGTGTTGGAGACAGGTATTGGGAAGTTGTGTTGAGGCAAGTTAGAGGAAAATGGTGTTTATTGTAGCTAGAAGGAAATGGTGTTGGAGACAGCTAATGGGAAGTTGTGTTGAGGCTAGCCAGAGGAAAATGGTGTTTAATGCAGCTAGAGGGAAATGCTGTTGGAGACAGCTAATGGGAAGTTGCGTTGAGGCTAATTAGAGGAAAATGGTGTTTAATGTAGCTAGAGGGAAATGCTTTTTCGAGACAGCTAATGGGAAGTTGTGTTGAGGCTAGCCAGAGGAAAATGGTGTTTAATGTAGCTAGAGGGAAATGGTGTTCGAGACAGCTAATGGGAAGTTGTGTTGAGGCTAGCCAGAGGAACATGGTGTTTAATGTAGCTAGAGGGAAATGGTCTTCGAGACAGCTAATGGAAATGTTTGCTGAGGCTAGCCAAAGGAAAATGGTGTTTACTGTAGCTAGAGGGAAATGCTGTTGGAGACAGCTAATGGGAAGTTGTGTTGAGGCTAGCCAGAGGAAAATGGTGTTTAAAGCAGCTAGAGGGAAATGTTGTTGAAAACAGCTAATGGGAAGTTGTGTTGAGGCTAGCCAGTGGAAAATGGTGTTTAATGTAACTAGAGGGAAATGCTGTTGGAGACAGCTAATGGGAAGTTGTGTTGAGGCTAGCCAGAGGAAAATGGTGTTTAAAGCAGCTAGAGGGAAATGCTGTTGGAGACAGCTAATGGGAAGTTGCGTTGAGGCTAATTAGAGGAAAATGGTGTTTAATGTAGCTAGAGGGAAATGCTTTTTCGAGACAGCTAATGGGAAGTTGTGTTGAGGCTAGCCAGAGGAAAATGGTGTTTAATGTAGCTAGAGGGAAATGGTGTTCGAGACAGCTAATGGGAAGTTGTGTTGAGGCTAGCCAGAGGAACATGGTGTTTAATGTAGCTAGAGGGAAATGGTCTTCGAGACAGCTAATGGAAATGTTTGCTGAGGCTAGCCAAAGGAAAATGGTGTTTACTGTAGCTAGAGGGAAATGCTGTTGGAGACAGCTAATGGGAAGTTGTGTTGAGGCTAGCCAGAGGAAAATGGTGTTTAAAGCAGCTAGAGGGAAATGTTGTTGAAAACAGCTAATGGGAAGTTGTGTTGAGGCTAGCCAGTGGAAAATGGTGTTTAATGTAACTAGAGGGAAATGCTGTTGGAGACAGCTAATGGGAAGTTGTGTTGAGGCTAGCCAGAGGAAAATGGTGTTTAAAGCAGCTAGAGGGAAATGCTGTTGGAGACAGCTAATGGGAAGTTGTGTTGAGGCTAGCCAGTGGAAAATGGTGTTGAATGTAGCTAGAGCGAAATGGTGTTGAAGACAGCTAATGGGAAGTTGTGTTGAGGCTAGTCAGAGGAAAATGGTGTTTAATGTAGCTAGAGGGAAATGTTGTTCGAGACAGCTAATGGAAAGTTGTGTTGAGGCTAGTTAGAGGAAAATGGTGTTTAATGTAGCTAGAGGGAAATGGTGTTGGAGACAGCTAATGGGAAGTTGTGTTGAGGCTAGCCAGAGGAAAATGGTGTTTAAAGCAGCTAGAGGGAAATGTTGTTGAAAACAGCTAATGGGAAGTTGTGTTGACGCTAGCCAGGGGAAAATGGTGTTTACTGTAGATAGAAGGAAATGGTGTTCGAGAAAGCTAATGGGAAATTGTGTTGAGGCTAGCCAGAGGAAAATGGTGTTTAATGTAGCTAGAGGGAAATGGTGTTGGAGACAGGTATTGGGAAGTTGTGTTGAGGCAAGTTAGAGGAAAATGGTGTTTATTGTAGCTAGAAGGAAATGGTGTTGGAGACAGCTAATGGGAAGTTGTGTTGAGGCTAGCCAGAGGAAAATGGTGTTAAATGCAGCTAGAGGGAAATGCTGTTGGAGACAGCTAATGGGAAGTTGCGTTGAGGCTAATTAGAGGAAAATGGTGTTTAATGTAGCTAGAGGGAAATGCTTTTTCGAGACAGCTAATGGGAAGTTGTGTTGAGGCTAGCCAGAGGAAAATGGTGTTTAATGTAGCTAGAGGGAAATGGTGTTCGAGACAGCTAATGGGAAGTTGTGTTGAGGCTAGCCAGAGGAACATGGTGTTTAATGTAGCTAGAGGGAAATGGTCTTCGAGACAGCTAATGGAAATGTTTGCTGAGGCTAGCCAAAGGAAAATGGTGTTTACTGTAGCAAGAGGGAAATGCTGTTGGAGACAGCTAATGGGAAGTTGTGTTGAGGCTAGCCAGAGGAAAATGGTGTTTAATGTAGCTAGAGGGAAATGTTGTTGAAAACAGCTAATGGGAAGTTGTGTTGAGGCTAGCCAGTGGAAAATGGTGTTTAATGTAACTAGAGGGAAATGCTGTTGGAGACAGCTAATGGGAAGTTGTGTTGAGGCTAGCCAGAGGAAAATGGTGTTTAAAGCAGCTAGAGGGAAATGCTGTTGGAGACAGCTAATGGGAAGTTGTGTTGAGGCTAGCCAGTGGAAAATGGTGTTGAATGTAGCTAGAGCGAAATGGTGTTGAAGACAGCTAATGGGAAGTTGTGTTGAGGCTAGTCAGAGGAAAATGGTGTTTAATGTAGCTAGAGGGAAATGTTGTTCGAGACAGCTAATGGAAAGTTGTGTTGAGGCTAGTTAGAGGAAAATGGTGTTTAATGTAGCTAGAGGGAAATGGTGTTGGAGACAGCTAATGGGAAGTTGTGTTGAGGCTAGCCAGAGGAAAATGGTGTTTAATGTAGCTAGAGGGAAATGCTGTAGGAGACAGCTAATGGGAAGTTGTGTTGAGGCTAGCAAGAGGAAAATGGTGTTTAATGCGGCTAGAGGGAAATGTTGTTGAAGACAGCTAATGGGAAGTTGTGTTGAGGCTAGCCAGAGGAAAATGGTGTTTAATGTAGCTAGAGGGAAATGGTGTTGAAGACAGCTAATGGGAAGTTCTGTTGAGGCTAGCCAGAGAAAAATGGTGTTTAATGTAGCTAGAGGGAAATGTTGTTGAAGACAGCTAATGGGAAGTTGTGTTGAGGCTAGCCAGAGGAAAATGGTGTTTAATGTAGCTAGAGGGAAATGGTGTTGAAGACAGCTAATGGGAAGTTGTGTTGACGCTAGCCAGAGGAAAATGGTGTTTACTGTAGGTAGAAGGAAATGGTGTTCGAGAAAGCTAATGGGAAATTGTGTTGAGGCTAGCCAGAGGAAAATGGTGTTTAATGTAGCTAGAGGGAAATGTTGTTCGAGACAGCTAATGGAAAGTTGTGTTGAGGCTAGTTAGAGGAAAATGGTGTTTAATGTAGCTAGAGGGAAATGGTGTTGGAGACAGCTAATGGGAAGTTGTGTTGAGGCTAGCCAGAGGAAAATGGTGTTTAATGTAGCTAGAGGGAAATTCTGTAGGAGACAGCTAATGGGAAGTTGTGTTGAGGCTAGCAAGAG
Source organism: Haliotis cracherodii (assembly GCF_022045235.1). Taxonomy (NCBI): domain Eukaryota; kingdom Metazoa; phylum Mollusca; class Gastropoda; order Lepetellida; family Haliotidae; genus Haliotis; species Haliotis cracherodii. The sequence goes on from NW_027266266.1 coordinate 780,741, forward strand.
GAAAATGGTGTTTAATGCGGCTAGAGGGAAATGTTGTTGAAGACAGCTAATGGGAAGTTGTGTTGAGGCTAGCCAGAGGAAAATGGTGTTTAATGTAGCTAGAGGGAAATGGTGTTCGAGACAGCTAATGGAAAGTTGTGTTGAGGCTAGTTAGAGGAAAATGGTGTTTAATGTAGCTAGAGGGAAATGGTGTTCGAGACAGCTAATGGAAAGTTGTGTTGAGGCTAGCCAGAGGAAAATGGTGTTTAATGTAGCTAGAGGGAAATGCTGTTGGAGACAGCTAATGGGAAGTTGTGTTGAGGCTAGCCAGAGGAAAATGGTGTTTAATGTAGCTAGAGGAAAATTCTATTGGAGACAGCTAATGGGAAGTTGTGTTGAGGCTAGCAAGAGGAAAATGGTGTTTAATGTCGCTAGAGGGAAATGGTGTTCGAGACAGCTAATGGGAAGTTGTGTTGAGGCTAGCCAGAGGAAAATGGTGTTTATTGTAGCTAGAGGGAAATGGTGTTGAAGACAGCTAATGGGAAGTTCTGTTGAGGCTAGCCAGAGAAAAATGGTGTTTAATGTAGCTAGAGGGAAATGTTGTTGAAGACAGCTAATGGGAAGTTGTGTTGAGGCTAGCCAGAGGAAAATGGTGTTTGATGTAGCTAGAGGGAAATGGTGTTGAAGACAGCTAATGGGAAGTTGTGTTGACGCTAGCCAGAGGAAAATGGTGTTTACTGTAGGTAGAAGGAAATGGTGTTCGAGAAAGCTAATGGGAAATTGTGTTGAGGCTAGCCAGAGGAAAATGGTATTTAATGTAGGTAGAAGGAAATTGTGTTGGAGACAGCTATTGGGAAGTTGTGTTGAGGCTAGTCAGAGGAAAATGGTGTTTATTGTAGCTAGAAGGAAATGGTGTTGGAGACGGCTAATGGGAAGTTGTGTTGAGGCTAGCCAGAGGAAAATGGTGTTTAATGCAGCTAGAGGGAAATGGTTTTGAAGACAGCTAATGGGAAGTTGTGTTGAGGCTAGCCAGATGAAAATGGTGTTTAATGTAGCTAGAGGGAAATGGTATTGAAGACAGCTAATGGGAAGTTGTGTTGAGGCTAGCCAGAGGAAAATGGTGTTTAATGTAGCTAGAGGGAAATGCTGTTCGAGACAGCTAATGGGAAGTTGTTTTGAGGCTAGTCAGAGGAAAATGGTGTTTAATGTAGCTAGAGGGAAATGCTGTTGGAGACAGCTAATGGGAAGTTGCGTTGAGGCTAATTAGAGGAAATTGGTGTTTAATGTAGCTAGAGGGAAATGCTTTTTCGAGACAGCTAATGGGAAGTTGTGTTGAGGCTAGCCAGAGGAAAATGGTGTTTAATGTAGCTAGAGGGAAATGGTGTTCGAGACAGCTAATGGGAAGTTGTGTTGAGGCTAGCCAGAGGAAAATGGTGTTTAATGTAGGTAGAAGGAAATGGTGTTCGAGACAGCTAATGGAAATGTGTGCTGAGGCTAGCCAAAGGAAAATGGTGTTTACTGTAGGTAGAGGGAAATGCTGTTGGAGACAGCTAATGGGAAGTTGTGTTGAGGCTAGCCAGAGGAAAATGGTGTTTAAAGCAGCTAGAGGGAAATGTTGTTGAAAACAGCTAATGGGAAGTTGTGTTGACGCTAGCCAGGGGAAAATGGTGTTTACTGTAGATAGAAGGAAATGGTGTTCGAGAAAGCTAATGGGAAATTGTGTTGAGGCTAGCCAGAGGAAAATGGTGTTTAATGTAGCTAGAGGGAAATGGTGTTGGAGACAGGTATTGGGAAGTTGTGTTGAGGCAAGTTAGAGGAAAATGGTGTTTATTGTAGCTAGAAGGAAATGGTGTTGGAGACAGCTAATGGGAAGTTGTGTTGAGGCTAGCCAGAGGAAAATGGTGTGTAATGCAGCTAGAGGGAAATGGTTTTGAAGACAGCTAATGGGAAGTTGTGTTGAGGCTAGCCAGATGAAAATGGTGTTTAATGTAGCTAGAGGGAAATGGTGTTGAAGACAGCTAATGGGAAGTTGTGTTGAGGCTAGCCAGAGGAAAATGGTGTTTAATGTAGCTAGAGGGAAATGCTGTTGACGACAGCTAATGGGAAGTTGTGTTGAGGCTAGCCAGAGGAAAATGGTGTTTAATGTAGCTAGAGGGAAATGTTGTTGAAGACAGCTAATGGGAAGTTGTGTTGAGGCTAGATAGAGGAAAATGGTGTTTAATGTAGCTAGAGGGAAATGGTCTTGGAGACAGCTAATGGAAAGTTGTGTTGAGGCTAGCCAGAGGAAAATGGTGTTTAATGTAGCTAGAGGAAAATGCTGTTCGAGACAGCTAATGGGAAGTTGTTTTGAGGCTAGTCAGAGGAAAATGGTGTTTAATGTAGCTAGAGGGAAATGCTGTTGGAGACAGCTAATGGGAAGTTGCGTTGAGGCTAATTAGAGGAAAATGGTGTTTAATGTAGCTAGAGGGAAATGTTTTTTCGAGACAGCTAATGGGAAGTTGTGTTGAGGCTAGCCAGAGGAAAATGGTGTTTAATGTAGCTAGAGGGAAATGGTGTTCGAGACAGCTAATGGGAAGTTGTGTTGAGGCTAGCCATAGGAACATGGTGTTTAATGAAGCTAGAGGGAAATGGTGTTCGAGACAGCTAATGGAAATGTTTGCTGAGGCTAGCCAAAGGAAAATGGTGTTTACTGTAGCTAGAGTGAAATGCTGTTGGAGACAGCTAATGGGAAGTTGTGTTGAGGCTAGCCAGAGGAAAATGGTGTTTAAAGCAGCTAGAGGGAAATGTTGTTGAAAACAGCTAATGGGAAGTTGTGTTGAGGCTAGCCAGTGGAAAATGGTGTTTAATGTAGCTAGAGGGAAATGCTGTTGGAGACAGCTAATGGGAAGTTGTGTTGAGGCTAGCCAGAGGAAAATGGTCTTAAAAGCAACTAGAGGGAGATGCTGTTGGAGACAGCTAATGGGAAGTTGTGTTGAGGCTAGCCAGTAGAAAATGGTGTTGAATGTAGCTAGAGCGAAATGGTGTTGAAGACAGCTAATGGGAAGTTGTGTTGAGGCTAGTCAGAGGAAAATGGTGTTTAATGTAGCTAGAGGGAAATGTTGTTCGAGACAGCTAATGGAAAGTTGTGTTGAGGCTAGTTAGAGGAAAATGGTGTTTAATGTAGCTAGAGGGAAATGGTGTTGGAGACAGCTAATGGGAAGTTGTGTTGAGGCTAGCCAGAGGAAAATGGTGTTTAATGTAGCTAGAGGGAAATGCTGTTGGAGACAGCTAATGGGAAGTTGTGTTGAGGCTAGCAAGAGGAAAATGGTGTTTAATGCGGCTAGATGGAAATGTTGTTGAAGACAGCTAATGGGAAGTTGTGTTGAGGCTAGCCAGAGGAAAATGGTGTTTAATGTAGCTAGAGGGAAATGGTGTTCGAGACAGCTAATGGAAAGTTGTGTTGAGGCTAGTTAGAGGAAAATGGTGTTTAATGTAGCTAGAGGGAAATGGTGTTCGAGACAGCTAAGGGAAAGTTGTGTTGAGGCTAGCCAGTAGAAAATGGTGTTTAATGTAGCTAGAGGGAAATGCTGTTGGAGAGAGCTAATGGGAAGTTGTGTTGAGGCTAGCCAGAGGAAAATGGTGTTTAATGTAGCTAGAGGAAAATTCTATTGGAGACAGCTAATGGGAAGTTGTGTTGAGGCTAGCCAGAGGAAAATGGTGTTTAATGTCGCTAGAGGGAAATGGTGTTCGAGACAGCTAATGGGAAGTTGTGTTGAGGCTAGCCAGAGGAAAATGGTGTTTATTGTAGCTAGAGGGAAATGGTGTTGAAGACAGCTAATGGGAAGTTCTGTTGAGGCTAGCCAGAGAAAAATGGTGTTTAATGTAGCTAGAGGGAAATGTTGTTGAAGACAGCTAATGGGAAGTTGTGTTGAGGCTAGCCAGAGGAAAATGGTGTTTAATGTAGCTAGAGGGAAATGGTGTTGAAGACAGCTAATGGGAAGTTGTGTTGACACTAGCCAGAGGAAAATGGTGTTTACTGTAGGTAGAAGGAAATGGTGTTCGAGAAAGCTAATGGGAAATTGTGTTGAGGCTAGCCAGAGGAAAATGGTGTTTAATGTAGCTAGAGGGAAATGGTGTTGGAGACAGCTATTGGGAAGTTGTGTTGAGGCTAGTCAGAGGAAAATGGTGTTTATTGTAGCTAGAAGGAAATGGTGTTGGAGACAGCTAATGGGAAGTTGTGTTGAGGCTAGCCAGAGGAAAATGGTGTTTAATGCAGCTAGAGGGAAATGGTTTTGAAGACAGCTAATGGGAAGTTGTGTTGAGGCTAGCCAGATGAAAATGGTGTTTAATGTAGCTAGAGGGAAATGGTATTGAAGACAGCCAATAGGAAGTTGTGTTGAGGCTAGCCAGAGAAAAATGGTGTTTAATGTAGCTAGAGGGAAATGTTGTTGAAGACAGCTAATGGGAAGTTGTGTTGAGGCTAGCCAGAGGAAAATGGTGTTTAATGTAGCTAGAGGGAAATGGTGTTGAAGACAGCTAATGGGAAGTTGTGTTGACGCTAGCCAGAGGAAAATGGTGTTTACTGTAGGTAGAAGGAAATGGTGTTCGAGAAAGCTAATGGGAAATTGTGTTGAGGCTAGCCAGAGGAAAATGGTGTTTAATGTAGCTAGAGGGAAATGCTGTTGGAGACAGCTATAGGGAAGTTGTGTTGAGGCTAGACAGAGAAAAATGGTGTTTATTGTAGCTAGAAGGAAATGGTGTTGGAGAGAGCTAATGGGAAGTTGTGTTGAGGCTAGCCAGAGGAAAATGGTGTTTAATGCAGCTAGAGGGAAATGGTTTTGAAGACAGCTAATGGGAAGTTGTGTTGAGGCTAGCCAGAGGAAAATGGTGTTTAATGTAGCTAGAGGGAAATGGTGTTGAAGACAGCTAATGGGAAGTTGTGTTGAGGCTAGCCAGAGGAAAATGGTGTTTAATGTAGCTAGAGGGAAATGCTGTTGACGATAGCTAATGCGAAGTTGTGTTGAGGCTAGCCAGAGGAAAATGGTGTTTAATGTAGCTAGAGGGAAATGGTGTTGAAGACAGCTAATGGGAAGTTGTGTTGAGGCTAGCCATAGGAAAATGGTGTTTAATGTAGCTAGAGGGAAATGGTCTTGGAGACAGCTAATGGAAAGTTGTGTTGAGGCTAGCCAGAGGAAAATGGTGTTTAAAGCAGCTAGAGGGAAATGCTGTTCGAGACAGCTAATGGGAAGTTGTTTTGAGGCTAGTCAGAGGAAAATGGTGTTTAATGTAGCTAGAGGGAAATGGTGTTCGAGACAGCTAATGGGAATTTGTGTTGAGGCTAATTAGAGGAAAATGGTGTTTAATGTAGCTAGAGGGAAATGGTGTTCGAGACAGCTAATGGAAATGTGTGCTGAGGCTAGCCAGAGGAAAATGGTGTTTACTGTAGCTAGAGGGAAATGCTGTTGGAGACAGCTAATGGGAAGTTGTGTTGAGGCTAGCCAGAGGAAAATGGTGTTTAAAGCAGCTAGAGGGAAATGTTTTTGAAAACAGCTAATGGGAAGTTGTGTTGACGTTAGCCAGAGGAAAATGGTGTTTACTGTAGGTAGAAGGAAATGGTGTTCGAGAAAGCTAATGGGAAATTGTGTAGAGGCTAGCCAGAGGAAAATGGTGTTTAATGTAGCTAGAGGGAAATGGTGTTGGAGACAGGTATTGGGAAGTTGTGTTGAGGCTAGTCAGAGGAAAATGGTGTTTATTGTAGCTAGAAGGAAATGGTGTTGGAGACAGCTAATGGGAAGTTGTGTTGAGGCTAGCCAGAGGAAAATGGTGTTTAATGTAGCTAGAGCGAAATGGTGTTGAAGACAGCTAATGGGAAGTTGTGTTGAGGCTAGCCAGGAAAATGGTGTTTAATGTAGCTAGAGGGAAATGGTGTTCGAGACAGCTAATGGCAAGTTGTGTTGAGGCTAGCCAGAGGAAAATGGTGTTTAAAGCAGCTAGAGGGAAATGCTGTTCGAGACAGGTAATGGGAAGTTGTTTTGAGGCTAGTCAGAGGAAAATGGTGTTTAATGTAGCTAGAGGGAAATGGTGTTCGAGACAGCTAATGGGAAGTTGTGTTGAGGCTAATTAGAGGAAAATGGTGTTTAATGTAGCTAGAGGGAAATGGTGTTCGAGACAGCTAATGGAAATGTGTGCTGAGGCTAGCCAAAGGAAAATGGTGTTTACTGTAGCTAGAGGGAAATGCTGTTGGAGACAGCTAATGGGAAGTTGTGTTGAGGCTAGCCAGAGGAAAATGGTGTTTAAAGCAGCTAGAGGGAAATGTTTTTGAAAACAGCTAATGGGAAGTTGTGTTGACGTTAGCCAGAGGAAAATGGTGTTTACTGTAGGTAGAAGGAAATGGTGTTCGAGAAAGCTAATGGGAAATTGTGTAGAGGCTAGCCAGAGGAAAATGGTGTTTAATGTAGCTAGAGGGAAATGGTGTTGGAGACAGGTATTGGGAAGTTGTGTTGAGGCTAGTCAGAGGAAAATGGTGTTTATTGTAGCTAGAAGGAAATGGTGTTGGAGACAGCTAATGGGAAGTTGTGTTGAGGCTAGCCAGAGGAAAATGGTGTTTAATGTAGCTAGAGCGAAATGGTGTTGAAGACAGCTAATGGGAAGTTGTGTTGAGGCTAGCCAGAGGAAAATGGTGTTTAATGTAGCTAGAGGGAAATGGTGTTGGAGACAGCCAATGGGAAGTAGTGTTGAGGCTAGCCAGAGGTAAAGGTGTTTAATGTAGCTAGAGGGAAATGCTGTTGGAGACAGCTAATGGGAAGTTGTGTTGAGGCTAGCCAGAGGGAAATGGTGTTTAAACGAGCTGGAGGGAAATAGTGTTGGAGACAGCTAATGGGAAGTTGTTTTGAGGCTAGCCAGGAGAAAATGGTGTTTAATGTAGCTAGAGGGAAATGCTGTTGGAGACAGCTAATGGGAAGTTGTGTTGTGGCTAGCCAGAGGAAAATGGTGTTTAATGCAGCTAGAGGGAAATGTTGTTTAAGACAGCTAATGGGAAGTTGTGTTAAGGCTAGCTAGAGGAAAATGGTGTTTAATGTAGCTAGAGGGAAATGCTGTTGGAGACAGCTAATGGGGAGTTGTGTTCTGGCTAGTCAGAGGAAAATGCTGTTTAATGTAGCTAGAGGGAAATGGTGTTCGAGACACCTAATGGGAAATTGTGTTGAGGCTAGCCAGAGTTAAAGGTGTTTAATGTAGCTAGAGGGACATGGTGTTGAAGACAGCTAATGGGAAGTTGTGTTGAGGCTAGTCAGAGGAAAATGGTGTTTAATGTAGCTAGAGGGAAATGGTGTTGGAGGCAGCTAATGGGAAGTTGTGTTGAGGCTAGCCAGAGGTAAAAGTGTTTAATGTAGCTAGAGGGAAATGCTGTTGGAGACAGCTAATGGGAAGTTGTGTTGAGGCTAGCCAGAGGTAAAGGTGTTTAATGTAGCTAGAGGGAAATTCTATTTGAGACAGCTAATGGGAAGTTGTGTTGAGGCTAGCCAGAGGAAAATGGTGTTTAATGGAGCTAGAGGGAAATGGTGTTGAAGACAGCTAATGGGAAGTAGTGTTGAGTCTAGCCAGAGGAAAATGATGTTTAATGTAGCTAGAGGGAAATGGTGTTCGAGACAGCTAATGGGAAATTGTGTTGAGGCTAGCCAGAGGAAAATGGTGTTTAATGTAGCTAGAAGGAAATGGTGTTGGAGAGAGCTAATGGGAAGTTGTGTTGAGGCTATCCAGTGGAAAATGGTGTTTAATGTAGCTAGGGGGAAATGGTGTTGAAGACAGCTAATGGAAAGTTGTGTTGAGGCTAGCCAGAGGAAAATGGAGTTTAATGTAGCTAAAGGGAAATGCTGTTGGAGACAGCTAATGGGAAGTTGTGTTGAGGCTAGCCAGAGGAAAATGGTGTTTAATGCAGCTAGAGGGAAATGTTGTTGAAGACAGCTAATGGGAAGTTTAGTTGAGATAGCCAGAGGAAAATGGTGTTTAATGTAGCTAGAGGTAAATGCTGTTGGAGACAGCTAATGGGAAGTTGTGTTGAGGCTAGCCAGAGGAAAATGGTGTTTAATGTAGATAGATGGAAATGCTGTTGGAGACAGCTAATGGGAAGTTGTGTTGAGGCTAGCCAGAGTAAAATGGTGTTTAATGTAGCTAGAGAGAAATGGTGTTGAAGACAGCTAATGGGAAGTAGTGTTGAGGCTAGCCAGTGGAAAATGGTGTTTAATGTAGCTAGATGGAAATGCTGTTGGAGACAGCTAATGGGAAGTTGTGTTGAGGCTAGCCAGAGGAAAATGGTGTTTAATGTAGCTAGAGGGAAATGGTGTTGGAGACAGCTAATGGGAAGTTGTGTTGAGGCTAGCCAGAGGGAAATGGTGTTTAATGTAGCTAGAGGGAAATTGTGTTGGAGACAGCTAATGGGAAGTTGTTTTGAGGCTAGCCAGAAGAAAATGGTGTTTAATGTAGCTAGAGGGAAATGGTGTTGGAGACAGCTAATGGGAAGTTGTGTTGTAGCTAGCCAGAGGAAAATGGTGTTTAATGCAGCTAAAGGGAAATGTTGTTGAAGACAGCTAATGGGAAGTTGTGTTAAGGCTAGCCAGAGGAAAATGGTGTTTAATGTAGCTAGATGGAAATGCTGTTGGAGACAGCTAATGGGAAGTTGTGTTGAGGCTAGCCAGAGGAAAATGGTGTTTAATGTAGCTAGAGAGAAATGCTGTTGGAGACAGCTAATGGGGAGTTGTGTTCTGGCTAGTCAGAGGAAAATGGTGTCTAATGTAGCTAGAGGGAAATGGTGTTGAAGACAGCTAATGGGAAGTAGTGTTGAGGCTAGCCAGAGGAAAATGGTCTTTAATGTAGCTAGAGGGAAATGGTGTTCGAAACAGCTAATGGGAAGTTGTGTTGAGGCTAGCCAGAGGAAAATGGTGTTTAATGTAGCTAGAGGGAAATGCTGTTGGAGACAGCTAATGGGAAATTGTGTTGAGGCTACCCAGAGGTAAAGGTGTTTAATGTAGCTAGAGGGAAATGGTGTTGAAGACAGCTAATGGGAAGTTGTGTTGAGGCTAGTCAGAGGAAAATGGTGTTTAATGTATCTAGAGAGAAATGGTGTTCGAGACAGCTAATGGGAAGTTGTGTTGAGGCTAGCCAGAGGAAAATGGTGTTTAATATAGCTAGAGGGAAATTCTATTGGAGACAGCTAATGGGAAGTTGTGTTGAGGCTAGCAATTGGAAAATGGTGTTTAATGTAGCTAGAGGGAAATGGTGTTGAAGACAGCTAATGGGAAGTTGTGTTGAGGCTAGCCAGAGGAAAATGGTGTTTAATATAGCTAGATGGAAATGGTGTTGGAGACAGCTAATGGGAAGTTGTGTTGAGGCTAGTCAGAGGAAAATGGTGTTTAATGTAGCTAGAGGGAAATGCTGTTGGAGACAGCTAATGGGAAGTTGTGTTGAGGCTAGCCAGAGGAAAATGGTGTTTAATGTAGCTAGAGGGAAATGCTGTTGGAGACAGCTAATTGGAAGTAGTGTTGAGTCTAGCCAGAGGAAAATGGTGTTTAATGTAGCTAGAGGGAAATTCTTTTTTCAGATAGCTAATGGGAAGTTGTGTTGAGGCTAGCAAGAGGAAAATGGTGTTGAATGTAGCTAAATGGAAATGCTGTTGGAGACAGCAAATGGGAAGTTGTGTTGAGGCTAGCCAGAGGAAACTGGTGTTTAATGTAGCTAGAGAGAAATGCTGTTGGAGACAGCTAATGGGAAGTTGTGTTGAGGCTAGCCAGAGGAAAATGGTGTTTAATGTAGCTAGAGGGAAATGGTGTTGAAGACAGCTAATGGGAAGTTGTGTTGAGGCTAGCCAGAGGAAAATGGTGTTTAATGTAGCTAGAGAGAAATGGTGTTGGAGACAGCTAATGGGAAGTTGTGTTGAGGCTAGCCAGAGGTAAAAGTGTTTAATGTAGCTAGAGGGAAATGCTGTTGGAGACAGCTAATGGGAAGTTGTGTTGAGGCTAGCCAGAGGAAAATGGTGTTTAATGTAGCTAGAGAGAAATGGTGTTCGAGACAGCTACTGGGAAATTGTGTTGAGGCTAGCCAGAGGAAAATGGTGTTTAATGTAGCTAGAGGGAAATGGTGTTGGAGACAGCTAATGGGAAGTTGTGTTGAGGCTAGCCAGAGGAAAATGGTGTTTAATGTAGCTAGAGGGACATGGTGTTGAAGACAGCTAATGGGAAGTTGTGTTGACGCTAGTCAGAGGAAAATGGTGTTTAATGTAGCTAGAGAGAAATGTTGTTCGAGACAGCTAATGGGAAGTTGTGTTGAGCCTAGCCAGAGGAAAATGGTGTTTAATGTAGCTAGAGGGAAATTCTATTGGAGACAGCTAATGGGAAGTTGTGTTGAGGCTAGCCAGAGGAAAATGGTGTTTAATGTAGCTAGAGGGAAATGGTGTTGGGGACAGCTAATGGGAAGTTGTGTTGAGGCTAGCCAGAGGAAAATGGTGTTTAATGTAGCTAGAGGGAAATGGTGTTGAAGACAGCTAATGGGAAGTTGTGTTGAGGCTAGCCAGAGGTAACAGTGTTTAATGTACCTAGAGGGAAATAGTGTTGAAGACAGCTAATGGGAAGTTGTGTTGAGGCTAGCCAGAGTAAAATGGTGTTTAATGTAGCTATAGAGAAATGGTGTTGAAGACAGCTAATGGGAAGTAGTGTTGAGGCTAGCCAGAGGAAAATGGTGTTTAATGTAGCTAGATGGAAATGCTGTTGGAGACAGCTAATGGGAAGTTGTGTTGAGGCTAGCCAGAGGAAAATGGTGTTTAATGTAGCTAGAGGGAAATGGTGTTGGAGACAGCCAATGGGAAGTTGTGTTGAGGCTAGCCAGAGGTAAAGGTGTTTAATGTAGCTAGAGGGAAATGCTGTTGGAGACAGCTAATGGGAAGTTGTGTTGAGGCTAGCCAGAGGGAAATGGTGTTTAAACGAGCTAGAGGGAAATAGTGTTGGAGACAGCTAATGGGAAGTTGTTTTGAGGCTAGCCAGGAGAAAATGGTGTTTAATGTAGCTAGAGGGAAATGCTGTTGGAGACAGCTAATGGGAAGTTGTGTTTTGGCTAGCCAGAGGAAAATGGTGTTTAATGCAGCTAGAGGGAAATGTTGTTTAAGACAGCTAATGGGAAGTTGTGTTAAGGCTAGCTAGAGGAAAATGGTGTTTAATGTAGCTAGAGGGAAATGCTGTTGGAGACAGCTAATGGGGAGTTGTGTTCTGGCTAGTCAGAGGAAAATGGTGTTTAATGTAGCTAGAGGGAAATGGTGTGGAAGACACCTAATGGGAAGTAGTGTTGAGGCTAACAGGAGGAAAATGGTGTTTAATGTAGCTAGAGGGAAATGGTGTTCGAGACATCTAATGGGAAGTTGTGTTCAGGCTAGCCAGAGGAAAATGGTGTTTAATGTAGCTAGCGGGAAATGCTGTTGGAGACAGCTAATGGGAAATTGTGTTGAGGCTAGCCAGAGATAAAGGTGTTTAATGTAGCTAGAGGGAAATGGTGTTGAAGACAGCTAATGGGAAGTTGTGTTGAGGCTAATAAGAGTGAGTGAGTATGGTTTTACGCCGCTTTTGCAATATTCCAGCAACATCACGGCGGGGGACATGCTAATAAGAGGGAAATGGTGTTTAATGTAGCTAGAGAGAAATGGTGTTCGAGACAGCTAATGGGAAGTTGTGTTGAGGCTAGCCAGAGGAAAATGGTGTTTGATATAGCTAGAGGGAAATTCTATTGGAGACAGCTAATGGGAAGTTGTGTTGAGGCTAGCCAGAGGAAAATGGTGTTTAATGTAGCTAGAGGGAAATGCTGTTGAAGACAGCTAATGGGAAGTAGTGTTGAGTCTAGCCAGAGGAAAATGGTGTTTAATGTAGCTAGAGGGAAATTCTTTTTTGAGATAGCTAATGGGAAGTTGTGTTGAGGCTAGCAAGAGGAAAATGGTGTTGAATGTAGCTAAATGGAAATGCTGTTGGAGACAGCAAATGGGAAGTTGTGTTGAGGCTAGCCAGAGGAAACTGGTGTTTAATGTAGCTAGAGAGAAATGCTGTTGGAGACAGCTAATGGGAAGTTGTGTTGAGGCTAGCCAGAGGAAAATGGTGTTTAATGTAGCTAGAGGGAAATGGTGTTGAAGACAGCTAATGGGAAGTTGTGTTGAGGCTAGCCAGAGGAAAATGGTGTTTAATGTAGCTGGAGGGAAATGGTGTTGGAGACAGCTAATGGGAAGTTGTGTTGAGGCTAGCCAGAGGTAAAAGTGTTTAATGTAGCTAGAGGGAAATGCTGTTGGAGACAGCTAATGGGAAGTTGTGTTGAGGCTAGCCAGTGGAAAATGGTGTTTAATGTAGCTAGAGGGAAATGGTGTTGGAGACAGCTAATGGGAAGTTGTGTTGAGGCTAGCCAGAGGAAAATGGTGTTTAATGTAGCTAGAGGGACATGGTGTTGAAGACAGCTAATGGGAAGTTGTGTTGACGCTAGTCAGAGGAAAATGGTGTTTAATGTAGCTAGAGAGAAATGTTGTTCGAGACAGCTAATGGGAAGTTGTGTTGAGCCTAGCCAGAGGAAAATGGTGTTTAATGTAGCTAGAGGGAAATTCTATTGGAGACAGCTAATGGGAAGTTGTGTTGAGGCTAGCCAGAGGAAAATGGTGTTTAATGTAGCTAGAGGGAAATGGTGTTGGGGACAGCTAATGGGAAGTTGTGTTGACGCTAGCCAGAGGAAAATGGTGTTTAATGTAGCTAGAGGGAAATGGTGTTGAAGACAGCTAATGGGAAGTTGTGTTGAGGCTACCCAGAGGTAACAGTGTTTAATGTAGCTAGCGGGAAATGCTGTTGGAGACAGCTAATGGGAAATTGTGTTGAGGCTAGCCAGAGATAAAGGTGTTTAATGTAGCTAGAGGGAAATGGTGTTGAAGACAGCTAATGGGAAGTTGTGTTGAGGCTAATAAGAGGGAAATGGTGTTTAATGTAGCTAGAGAGAAATGGTGTTCGAGACAGCTAATGGGAAGTTGTGTTGAGGCTAGCCAGAGGAAAATGGTGTTTGATATAGCTAGAGGGAAATTCTATTGGAGACAGCTAATGGGAAGTTGTGTTGAGGCTAGCCAGAGGAAAATGGTGTTTAATGTAGCTAGAGGGAAATGGTGTTCGAGACAGCTAATGGGAAGTTGTGTTGAGGCTAGCCAGAGGTAAAGGTGTTTAATGTAGCTAGAGGGAAATGGTGTTGGAGACAGCTAATGAGAAGTTGTGTTGAGGCTAGCCAGAGGAAAATGGTGTTTAATGTAGCTAGAGGGAAATGCTGTTGGAGACAGCTAATTGGAAGTTGTGTTGAGGCTAGCCAGAGGAAAATGGTGTTGAATGTAGCTAGAGGGAAATGCTGTTGAAGACAGCTAATGGGAAGTAGTGTTGAGTCTAGCCAGAGGAAAATGGTGTTTAATGTAGCTAGAGGGAAATTCTTTTTTGAGATAGCTAATGGGAAGTTGTGTTGAGGCTAGCAAGAGGAAAATGGTGTTGAATGTAGCTAAATGGAAATGCTGTTGGAGACAGCAAATGGGAAGTTGTGTTGAGGCTAGCCAGAGGAAAATTGTGTTTAATGTAACTAGAGGGAAATGGTTTTTTGAGATAGCTAATGGGAAGTTGTGTTGAGGCTAGCAAGAGGAAAATGGTGTTGAATGTAGCTAAATGGAAATACTGTTGGAGACAGCTAATGGGAAGTTGTGTTGAGGCTAGCCAGAGGAAAATGGTGTTTAATGCAGCTAGAGAGAAATGGTGTCGTAGACAGCTAAAGGGAAGTTGTGTTGAGGCTAGTCAGAGGAAAATGGTGTTTAATGTAGCTAGAGGGAAATGCTGTTGGAGACAGCTAATGGGAAGTTGTGTTGAGGCTAGCCAGAGGAAAATGGTGTTTAATGTAGCTAGAGGGAAATGCTGTTGGAGACAGCTAATGGGAAGTTGTGTTGAGGCTAGCCAGAGGAAAATGGTGTTTAATGTAGCTAGAGGGAAATGGTGTCGTAGACAGCTAAAGGGAAGTTGTGTTGAGGCTAGTCAGAGGAAAATGGTGTTTAATGTAGCTAGAGGGAAATGCTGTTGGAGACAGCTAATGGGAAGTTGTGTTTAGGCTAGCCAGAGGAAAATGGTGTTTAATGTAGCTAGAGGGAAATTCTATTGGAGACAGATAATGGGAAGTTGTGTTGAGGCTAGCCAGAGGAAAATGGTGTTTAATGTAGCTAGAGGGAAATGGTGTTGGAGACAGCTAATGGAAAGTTGTCTTGAAGCTAGCCAGAGGTATAAGTGTTTAATGTAGCTAGAGGGAAATGCTGTTGGAGACAGCTAATGGGAAGTTGTCTTGAGCATAGCCAGAAGTAAAGGTGTTTAATGTAGCTAGAAGGAAATTCTATTGGAGACAGCTAATGGGAAGTTGTGTTGAGGCTAGCCAGAGGAAAATGGTGTTAAATGGAGCTAGAGGGGAATGGTGTTGAAGACAGCTAATGGGAAGTTGTGTTGAGGCTAGTCAGAGGAAAATGGTGTTTAATGTAGCTAGAGAGAAATGGTGTTCGAGACAGCTAATGGGAAGTTGTGTTGAGGCTAGCCAGAAGAAAATGGTGTTTAATGTAGCTAGAGGGAAATTCTATTGGAGACAGCTAATGGGAAGTTGTGTTGAGGCTAGCCAGAGGAAAATGGTGTTTAATGTAGCTAGAGGGAAATGGTGTTGGGGACAGCTAATGGGAAGTTGTGTTGAGGCTAGCCAGAGGAAAATGGTATTTAATGTAGCTAGAGGGAAATGGTGTTGAAGACAGCTAATGGGAAGTTGTGTTGAGGCTAGTCAGAGGTGAAAGTGTTTAATGTAGCTAGAGGGAAATGCTGTTGGAAACAGCTAATGGGAAGTTGTGTTGAGGCTAGCCAGAGGTAAAAGTGTTTAATGTAGCTAGAGGGAAATGCTATTGGAGACACCTAATGGGAAATTGTGTTGAGGCTAGCCAGAGGAAAATGGTGTTTAATGTAGCTAGAGGGAAATGGTGTTGGAGACAGCTAATGGAAAGTTGTCTTGAAGCTAGCCAGAGGTATAAGTGTTTAATGTAGCTAGAGGGAAATGCTGTTGGAGACAGCTAATGGGAAGTTGTCTTGAGCATAGCCAGAAGTAAAGGTGTTTAATGTAGCTAGAGGGAAATTCTATTGGAGACAGCTAATGGGAAGTTGTGTTGAGGCTAGCCAGAGGAAAATGGTGTTAAATGGAGCTAGAGGGGAATGGTGTTGAAGACAGCTAATGGGAAGTTGTGTTGAGGCTAGCCAGAGGAAAATTGTGTTTAATGTAGCTAGAGGGAAATGGTGTTGGAGACAGCTAATGGGAAGTTGTGTTGAGGCTAGCCAGAGTTAAAGGTGTTTAATGTAGCTAGAGGGACATGGTGTTGAAGACAGCTAATGGGAAGTTGTGTTGAGGCTAGTCAGAGGAAAATGGTGTTTAATGTAGCTAGAGAGAAATGGTGTTCGAGACAGCTAATGGGAAGTTGTGTTGAGGCTAGCCAGAAGAAAATGGTGTTTAATGTAGCTAGGGGGAAATTCTATTGGAGACAGCTAATGGGAAGTTGTGTTGAGGCTAGCCAGAGGAAAATGGTGTTTAATGTAGCTAGAGGGAAATGGTGTTGGGGACAGCTAATGGGAAGTTGTGTTGAGGCTAGCCAGAGGAAAATGGTGTTTAATGTAGCTAGAGGGAAATGGTGTTGAAGACAGCTAATGGGAAGTTGTGTTGAGGCTAGTCAGAGGTGAAAGTGTTTAATGTAGCTAGAGGGAAATGCTGTTGGAAACAGCTAATGGGAAGTTGTGTTGAGGCTAGCCAGAGGTAAAAGTGTTTAATGTAGCTAGAGGGAAATGCTATTGGAGACAGCTAATGGGAAATTGTGTTGAGGCTAGCCAGAGGAAAATGGTGTTTAATGTAGCTAGAGGGAAATGGTGTTAAAGACAGCTAATTGGAAGTTGTATTGAGGCTAGCCAGAGGAAAATGGTGTTTAATGTAGCTAGAGGGAAATGCTGTTCGAGACAGCTAATGGGAAGTTGTATTGAGGCTAGCCAGAGGTAAAGCTGTTTAATGTAGCTAGAGGGAAAAGGTATTTGAGACAGCTAATGGGAAGTTGTGTTGAGACTAGCCTGAGGAAAATGGTGTTTAATGTAGCTAGAAGGAAATGGTGTTGAAGACAGCTAATGGGAAGTTGTGTTGAGGCTAGTTAGAGGAAAATGATGTTGAATGTAGCTAGAGGGAAATGGTGTTGAAGACAGCTAATGGGAAGTTGTGTTGGGCTAGCCAAAGGAAAATGGTGTTTAATGTAGCTAGATGGAAATGCTGTTGAAGACAGCTAATGGGAAGTTGTGTTGAGGCTATCCAGTGGAAAATGGTGTTTAATGTAGCTAGAGGGAAATTGTGTTCGAGACAGCTAATGGGAAATTGTGTTGAGGCTAGCCAGAGGAAAACGGTGTTGAATGTTGCTAGAGGGAAATGGTGTTGAAGACAGCTAATGGGAAGTTGTGTTGAGGCTAGCCAGAGGAAAATGGTGTTTAATGTAGCTAGAGGGAAATGGTGTTGAAGACAGCTAATGGGAAGTTGTGTTGAGGCTAGGCAGAGGAAAATAGTGTTTAATGTAGTTATAGGGAAATGGCGTTCAAGACAGCTAATGGGAAGTTGTTTTGAGGCTAGCCAGAGGAAAATGGTGTTTAATGTAGCTAGAGGGAAATGGGGTTCGATACAGCTAATGGGAAGTTGTTTTGAGGCTAGCCGGAGGAAAATGGTGTTTAATGTAGCTAGATGGAAATTCTGTCGAAGACAGCTAATGGGAAGTTGTGTTGAGGCTAGCCAGAGGAAAATGGTGTTTAATTTAGCTAGAAGGAAATGGGGTTCGAGACAGCTAATGGGAAGCTGTGTTGAGGCTAGCTAGAGGTAAATGGTGTTTAATGCAGCTAGATGGAAATGGTGTTGGAGACAGCTAATGGGAAGTTGTGTTGAGGCTAGCCAGAGGAAAATGGTGTTTAATGTAGCTAGAGGGAAATGGTGTTCGAGACAGCTACTGGGAAGTTGTGTTGAGGCTAGACAGAGGAAAATGGTGTTTAATGTAGCTAGAAGGAAATGGTGTTGAAGACAGCTAATGGGAAGTTGTGTTGAGGCTAGCCAGAGGTAAAGGTGTTTAATGTAGCTAGAGGGAAATGGTGTTCGAGACAGCTAATGGGAAGTTGTGTTGAGGTTAGCCAGAGGAAAATGGTGTTTAATGTAGCTAGAGGGAAATGGTGTTGAAGACAGCTAATGGGAAGTTGTGTTGAGGCTAGCCAGAAGAAAATGGTGTTTAATGTAGCTAGGGGGAAATTCTATTGGAGACAGCTAATGGGAAGTTGTGTTGAGGCTAGCCAGAGGAAAATGGTGTTTAATGTAGCTAGAGGGAAATGGTGTTGGGGACAGCTAATGGGAAGTTGTGTTGAGGCTAGCCAGAGGAAAATGGTGTTTAATGTAGCTAGAGGGAAATGGTGTTGAAGACAGCTAATGGGAAGTTGTGTTGAGGCTAGTCAGAGGTGAAAGTGTTTAATGTAGCTAGAGGGAAATGCTGTTGGAAACAGCTAATGGGAAGTTGTGTTGAGGCTAGCCAGAGGTAAAAGTGTTTAATGTAGCTAGAGGGAAATGCTATTGGAGACAGCTAATGGGAAATTGTGTTGAGGCTAGCCAGAGGAAAATGGTGTTTAATGTAGCTAGAGGGAAATGGTGTTAAAGACAGCTAATTGGAAGTTGTATTGAGGCTAGCCAGAGGAAAATGGTGTTTAATGTAGCTAGAGGGAAATGCTGTTCGAGACAGCTAATGGGAAGTTGTATTGAGGCTAGCCAGAGGTAAAGGTGTTTAATGTAGCTAGAGGGAAAAGGTATTTGAGACAGCTAATGGGAAGTTGTGTTGAGACTAGCCTGAGGAAAATGGTGTTTAATGTAGCTAGAAGGAAATGGTGTTGAAGACAGCTAATGGGAAGTTGTGTTGAGGCTAGTTAGAGGAAAATGATGTTGAATGTAGCTAGAGGGAAATGGTGTTGAAGACAGCTAATGGGAAGTTGTGTTGGGCTAGCCAAAGGAAAATGGTGTTTAATGTAGCTAGATGGAAATGCTGTTGAAGACAGCTAATGGGAAGTTGTGTTGAGGCTATCCAGTGGAAAATGGTGTTTAATGTAGCTAGAGGGAAATTGTGTTCGAGACAGCTAATGGGAAATTGTGTTGAGGCTAGCCAGAGGAAAACGGTGTTGAATGTTGCTAGAGGGAAATGGTGTTGAAGACAGCTAATGGGAAGTTGTGTTGAGGCTAGCCAGAGGAAAATGGTGTTTAATGTAGCTAGAGGGAAATGGTGTTGAAGACAGCTAATGGGAAGTTGTGTTGAGGCTAGGCAGAGGAAAATAGTGTTTAATGTAGTTATAGGGAAATGGCGTTCAAGACAGCTAATGGGAAGTTGTTTTGAGGCTAGCCAGAGGAAAATGGTGTTTAATGTAGCTAGAGGGAAATGGGGTTCGATACAGCTAATGGGAAGTTGTTTTGAGGCTAGCCGGAGGAAAATGGTGTTTAATGTAGCTAGATGGAAATTCTGTCGAAGACAGCTAATGGGAAGTTGTGTTGAGGCTAGCCAGAGGAAAATGGTGTTTAATTTAGCTAGAAGGAAATGGGGTTCGAGACAGCTAATGGGAAGCTGTGTTGAGGCTAGCTAGAGGTAAATGGTGTTTAATGCAGCTAGATGGAAATGGTGTTGGAGACAGCTAATGGGAAGTTGTGTTGAGGCTAGCCAGAGGAAAATGGTGTTTAATGTAGCTAGAGGGAAATGGTGTTCGAGACAGCTACTGGGAAGTTGTGTTGAGGCTAGACAGAGGAAAATGGTGTTTAATGTAGCTAGAAGGAAATGGTGTTGAAGACAGCTAATGGGAAGTTGTGTTGAGGCTAGCCAGAGGTAAAGGTGTTTAATGTAGCTAGAGGGAAATGGTGTTCGAGACAGCTAATGGGAAGTTGTGTTGAGGTTAGCCAGAGGAAAATGGTGTTTAATGTAGCTAGAGGGAAATGGTGTTGAAGACAGCTAATGGGAAGTTGTGTTGAGGCTAGTCAGAGGAAAATGGTGTTTAATGTAGCTAGAGGGAATGCTGTTGGAGAAAGCTAATGGGAAGTTGTGTTGAGGCTAGTCAGAGGAAAATGGTGTTTAATGTAGCTAGAAGGAAATTGTGTTGAAGACAGCTAATGGGAAGTTGTGCTGAGCATAGCCAGAGGAAAATGGTGTTTAATGTTGCTAGAGGGAAATGGTGTTGAAGACAGCTAATGGGAAGTTGTGTTGAGGCTAGTCAGAAGAAAATGGTGTTTAATGTAGGCAGAGGAAAATGGGGTTCGAGACAGCTAATGGGAAGTTGTGTTGAGGCTAGCCAGAGGAAAATGGTGTTTAATGTAGCTAGAGGGAAATGTTGTTCGAGACAGCTAATGGGAAGTTGTGTTGAGGATAGCCAGAGGAAAATGGTGTTTCATGTAGCTAGATGGAAATGCTGTTGAAGACAGCTAATGGGAAGTTGTGTTGAGGCTAGCCAGAGGAAAATGGTGTTTAATGTAGCTAGAGGAAAATGCTGTTGGAGACAGCTAATGGGAAGTTGTGTTGAGGCTAGCCAGAGGAAAAGGGTGTTTAATGTAGGTAGAAGGAAATGGTGTTGAAGACAGCTAATGGGAAGTTGTGTTGAGCATAGCCAGAAGAAAATGGTGTTGAATGTTGCTAGAGGGAAATGGTGTTGAAGACAGCTAATGGGAAGTTATGTTGAGGCTAGTCAGAGGAAAATGGTGTTTAATGTAGGTAGAGGGAATGGTGTTGGAGAAGGCAAATGGGAAGTTGTGTTGAGGCTAGCCAGAGGAAAATGGTGTTTAATGTAGCTAGAGGGAAATGGTGTTGAAGACAGCTAATGGGAAGTTGTGTTGAGCATAGCCAGAAGAAAATGGTGTTTAATGTTGCTAGAGGGAAATGGTGTTGAAGACAGCTAATGGGAAGTTGTGTTCAGGCTAGTCAGAAGAAAATGGTGTTTAATGTAGCTAGAGGGAAATGGGGTTCGAGACAGCTAATGGGAAGTTGTGTTGAGGCTAGCCAGAGGAAAATGGTGTTTAATGTAGCTAGAGGGAAATGTTGTTCGAGACAGCTAATGGGAAGTTGTGTTGAGGCTAGGCAGTGGAAAATGGTGTTTAATGTAGCTAGATGGAAATGCTGTTGAAGACAGCTAATGGGAAGTTGTGTTGAGGCTAGCCAGAGGAAAATGGTGTTTAATGTAGCTAGAGGGAAATGGTGTTGGAGACAGCTAATGGGAAGTTGTGTTGAGGCTAGCCAGAGGGAAATGGTGTTTAATGTAGGTAGAGGGAAATGGTGTTGGAGACAGCTAATGGGAAGTTGTGTTGAGGCTAACAAGTGGAAAATGGTGTTTAATGTAGCTAGAGGGAAATGGTGTTGATGACAGCTAATGGGAAGTTGTGTTGAGGCTAGCCAGAGGAAAATGGTGTTTAATGTAGCTAGAGGGAAATGCTGTTGGAGACAGCTAATGGGAAGTTGTGTTGAGGCTAGCCAGAGGAAAATGGTGTTGAGGCTAGCCAGAGGAAAATGGTGTTTAATGTTGCTAGAGGGAAATGGTGTTGGAGACAGCTAATGGGAAGTTGTGTTGAGGCTAGCAAGTGGAAAATGGTGTTTAATGTTGCTAGAGGGAAATGATGTTGGATACAGCTAATGGGAAGTTGTGTTGAGGCTAGCCAGAGGAAAATGGTGTTTAACGTAGCTAGAGGGAAATTCTAATCTTTAGACAGCTAATGGGAAGTTGTGTTGAGGCTAGCCAGAGGAAAATGGTGTTTAATGTAGCTAGAGGGAAATGGTGTTGGAAACAGCTAATGGGAAGTTGTGTTCAGGCTAGCCAGAGGTAAAGGTGTTTAATGTAGCTAGAGGGAAATGGTGTTGGAGACAGCTAATGGGAAGTTGTGTTGAGGCTAGCCAGAGGAAAATGGTGTTTAATATAGCTAGAGGGAAATGGTGTTCGAGACAGCTAATGGCAACTTGTGTTGAGGCTAGCCAGAGGTAAAGGTGTTTAATGTAGCTAGATGGAAATGCTGTTGGAGACAGCTAATGGGAAGTTGTGTTGAGGCTAGCAAGTGGAAAATGGTGTTTAATGTAGCTAGAGGGAAATGGTGTTGATGACAGCTAATGGGAAGTTGTGTTGAGGCTAGCCAGAGGAAAATGGTGTTTAATGTAGCTAGAGGGAAATGCTGTTGGAGACAGCTAATGGGAAGTTGTGTTGAGGCTAGCCAGAGGAAAATGGTGTTTAATGTTGCTAGAGGGAAATGGTGTTGGAGACAGCTAATGGGAAGTTGTGTTGAGGCTAGCCAGAAGAAAATGGTGTTTAACGTAGCTAGAGGGAAATTCTATTGGAGACAGCTAATGAGAAGTTGTGTTGAGGCTAGCCAGAGGAAAATGGTGTTTAATGTAGCTAAAAGGGAAATGGTGTTGGAGACAGCTAATGGGAAGTTGTGTTGAGGCTAGCCAGAGGTAAAGGTGTTTAATGTAGCTAGAGGGAAATGGTGTTGGAGACAGCTAATGGGAAGTTGTGTTGAGGCTAGTCAATGGAAAATGGTGTTTAATGTAGCTAGGGGGAAATGCTGTTGGACACAGCTAATGGGAAGTTGTGTTGAGGCTAGCCAGAGGAAAATGGTGTTTAATGTAGCTAGAAGGAAATTCTATTGGTGACAGCTAATGGGAAGTTGTGTTGAGTCTAGCCAGAGGAAAATGGTGTTTAATGTAGCTAGAGGGAAATGGTGTAGAAGACAGCTAATGGGAAGTTGTGTTGAGGCTAGCCAGAGGTAAAGGTGTTTAATGTAGCTAGAGGGAAATGGTTTTCGAGAGAGCTAATGGGAAGTTGTGTTGAGGTTAGCCAGAGGAAAATGGTGTTTCATGTAGCTAGAGGGAAATGGTGTTCAAGACAGCTAATGGGAAGTTGTGTTGAGGCTAGTCAGAGGAAAATGGTGTTTAATGTAGGTAGAGGGAATGCTGTTGGAGAAAGCTAATGGGAAGTTGTGTTGAGGCTAGTCAGAGGAAAATGGTGTTTAATGTAGCTAGAAGGAAATGGTGTTGAAGACAGCTAATGGGAAGTTGTGTTGAGGCTAGTCAGAAGAAAATGGTGTTTAATGTAGGTAGAGGGAAATGGGTTTCGAGACAGCTAATGGGAAGTTGTGTTGAGGCTAGCCAGCGGAAAATGGTGTTTAATGTAGCTACAGGGAAATGTTGTTCGAGACAGCTAATGGGAAGTTGTGTTGAGGCTAGCCAGAGGAAAATGGTGTTTAATGTAGCTAGATGGAAATGCTGTTGAAGACAGCTAATGGGAAGTTGTGTTGAGGCTAGACAGAGGAAAATGGTGTTTAATGTAGCTAGAGGAAAATGCTGTTGGAGACAGCTAATGGGAAGTTGTGTTGAGGCTAGCCAGAAGAAAAGGGTGTTTAATGTAGCTAGAGGGAAATGGTGTTGAAGACAGCTAATGGGAAGTTGTGTTGAGGCTAGCCAGAGGTAGAAGTGTTTAATGTAACTAGAGGGAAATGGTGTTCGAGACAGCTAATGGGAAGTTGTGTTGAGGCTAGCCAGAGGAAAATGGTGTTTAATGTAGCTAGAGGGAAATGGTGTTGAAGACAGCTAATGGGAAGTTGTGTTGAGGCTAGCCAGACGAAAATGGTGTTTAATGTAGCTAGATGGAAATGGTGTTGGAGACAGCTAATGGCAAGTTGTGTTGAGGCTAGCCAGAGGTAAAGGTGTTTAATGTAGCTAGAGGGAAATGCTGTTGGAGACAGCTAATGGGAAGTTGTGTTGAGGCTAGCAAGTGGAAAAAGGTGTTTAATGTAGCTAGAGGGAAATGGTGTTGATGACAGCTAATGGGAAGTTGTCTTGAAGCTAGCCAGAGGTAAAGGTGTTTAATGTAGCTAGAGGGAAATGCTGTTGGAGACAGCTAATGGGAAGTTGTGTTGAGGCTAGCCAGAGGAAAATGGTGTTTAATGTAGCTAGAGGGAAATGGTGTTGGAGACAGCTAATGGGAAGTTGTGTTGAGGCTAGCCAGAAGAAAATTGTGTTTAATGTAGCTAGAGGGAATTTTATTGGAGACAGCTAATGGGAAGTTGTGTTGAGGCTAGCCAGAGGTAAATGGTGTTTAATGTAGCTAGAGGGAAATGGTGTTGGAGACAGCTAATGGGAAGTTGTGTTGAGGCTAGCCAGAGGTAAAGGTGTTTAATGTAGATAGAGGGAAATGGTGTTGGAGACAGCTAATGGGAAGTTGTGTTGAGGCTAGTCAATGGAAAATGGTGTTTAATGTAGCTAGAGGGAAATGCTGTTGGACATGGCTAATGGGAAGTTGTGTTGAGACTAGCCAGAGGAAAATGGTGTTTAATGTAGCTAGAAGGAAATTCTATTGGTGACAGCTAATGGGAAGTTGTGTTGAGGCTAGCCAGAGGAAAATGGTGTTTAATGTAGCTAGAGGGAAATGCTGTTGGAGACAGCAAATAGGAAGTTGTGTTGAGGTTAGCTAGAGGAAAATAGTGTTTAATGTAGCTAGAGGGAAATGGTGTTGAAGACAGCTAATGGGAAGTTGTGTTGAGGCTAGTCAGAGGAAAATGGTGTTTAATGTAGGTAGAGGGAATGGTGTTGGAGAAGGCAAATGGGAAGTTGTGTTGAGGCTAGCCAGAGGAAAATGGTGTTTAATGTAGCTAGAGGGAAATGGTGTTGAAGACAGCTAATGGGAAGTTGTGTTGAGCATAGCCAGAAGAAAATGGTGTTTAATGTAGCTAGAGGGAAATGGTGTTGAAGACAGCTAATGGGAAGTTGTGTTCAGGCTAGTCAGAAGAAAATGGGGTTTAATGTAGCTAGAGGGAAATGGGGTTCGAGACAGCTAATGGGAAGTTGTGTTGAGGCTAGCCAGAGGAAAATGGTGTTTAATGTAGCTAGAGGGAAATGTTGTTCGAGACAGCTAATGGGAAGTTGTGTTGAGGCTAGCCAGAGGAAAATGGTGTTTAATGTAGCTAGATGGAAATGCTGTTGAAGACAGCTAATGGGAAGTTGTGTTGAGGCTAGCCAGAGGAAAATGGTGTTTAATGTAGCTAGAGGGAAATGGTGTTCGAGACAGCTAATGGGAAGTTGTGTTGAGGCTTGCCAGAGGGAAATGGTGTTTAATGTAGCTAGAGGGAAATGGTGTTGGAGACAGCTAATGGGAAGTTGTGTTGAGGCTAACAAGTGGAAAATGGTGTTTAACGTAGCTAGAGGGAAATGGTGTTGATGACAGCTAATGGGAAGTTGTGTTGAGGCTAGCCAGAGGAAAATGGTGTTTAATGTAGCTAGAGGGAAATGCTGTTGGAGACAGCTAATGGGAAGTTGTGTTGAGGCTAGCCAGAGGAAAATGGTGTTGAGGCTAGCCAGAGGAAAATGGTGTTTAATGTTGCTAGAGGGAAATGGTGTTGAAGACAGCTAATGGGAAGTTGTCTTGAGGCTAGGCAGAAGAAAATGGTGTTTAATGTAGCTAGAGGGAAATGCGGTTCGAGACAGCTAATGGGAAGTTGTGTTGAGGCTAGCCAGAGGAAAATGGTGTTTAATGTAGCTAGATGGAAATGCTGTTGAAGACAGCTAATGGGAAGTTGTGTTGAGGCTAGCCACAGGAAAATGGTGTTTAATGTAGCTAGAGGGAAATGCTGTTGGTGACAGCTAATGGGAAGTTGTGTTGAGGCTAGCCAGAGGAAAAGGGTGTTTAATGTAGGTAGAGGGAAATGGTGTTGAAGACAGCTAATGGGAAGTTGTGTTGAGACTAGTCAGAGGAAAATGGTGTTTAATGTAGCTAGAGGGAAATGGGGTTCGAGACAGCTAATGGGAAGTTGTGTTGAGGCTAGCCAGAGGAAAATGGTGTTTAATGTAACTAGAGGGAAATGGGGTTCGAGACAGCTAATGGGAAGTTGTGTTGAGGCTAGCCAGAGGAAAATGGTGTTTAATGTAGCTAGAGGGAATGCTGTTGGAGAAAGCTAATGGGAAGTTGTGTTGAGGCTAGCCAGAGGAAAATGTTGTTTAATGTAGCTAGAGGGAAATGGTGTTGAAGACAGCTAATGGGAAGTTGTGTTGAGGATAGCCAGAGGAAAATGGTGTTTAATGTTGCTAGAGGGAAATGGTGTTGAAGACAGCTAATGGGAAGTTGTGTTGAGGCTAACAAGTGGAAAATGGTGTTTAATGTAGCTAGAGGGAAATGGTGTTGATGACAGCTAATGGGAAGTTGTGTTGAGGCTAGCCAGGGGAAAATGGTGTTTAATGTAGCTAGAGGGAAATGCTGTTGGAGACAGCTAATGGGAAGTTGTGTTGAGGCTAGCCAGAGGAAAATGGTGTTGAGGCTAGCCAGAGGAAAATGGTGTTTAATGTTGCTAGAGGGAAATGGTGTTGGAGACAGCTAATGGGAAGTTGTGTTGAGGCTAGCAAGTGGAAAATGGTGTTTAATGTTGCTAGAGGGAAATGATGTTGGATACAGCTAATGGGAAGTTGTGTTGAGGCCAGCCAGAGGAAAATGGTGTTTAACGTAGCTAGAGGGAAATTCTATTGGAGACAGCTAATGGGAAGTTGTGTTGAGGCTAGCCAGAGGAAAATGGTGTTTAATGTAGCTAGAGGGAAATGGTGTTGGAAACAGCTAATGGGAAGTTGTGTTGAGGCTAGCCAGAGGTAAAGGTGTTTAATGTAGCTAGAGGGAAATGCTGTTGGAGACAGCTAATGGGAAGTTGTGTTGAGCATAGCCAGAGGAAAATGGTGTTTAATGTTGCTAGAGGGAAATGGTGTTGAAGACAGCTAATGGGAAGTTGTCTTGAGGCTAGTCAGAAGAAAATGGTGTTTAATGTAGCTAGAGGGAAATGCGGTTCGAGACAGCTAATGGGAATTTGTGTTGAGGCTAGCCAGAGGAAAATGGTGTTTAATGTAGCTAGATGGAAATGCTGTTGAAGACAGCTAATGGGTGGTTGTGTTGAGGCTAGCCACAGGAAAATGGTGTTTAATGTAGCTAGAGGGAAATGCTGTTGGTGACAGCTAATGGGAAGTTGTGTTGAGGCTAGCCAGAGGAAAAGGGTGTTTAATGTAGGTAGAGGGAAATGGTGTTGAAGACAGCTAATGGGAAGTTGTGTTGAGGCTAGTCAGAGGAAAATGGTGTTTAATGTAGCTAGAGGGAAATGGGGTTTGAGACAGCTAATGGGAAGTTGTGTTGAGGCTAGCCAGAGGAAAATGGTGTTTAATGTAACTAGAGGGAAATGGTGTTCGAGACAGCTAATGGGAAGTTGTGTTGAGGCTAGCCAGAGGAAAATGGTGTTTAATGTAGCTAGAGGGAATGCTGTTGGAGAAAGCTAATGGGAAGTTGTGTTGAGGCTAGCCAGAGGAAAATGTTGTTTAATGTAGCTAGAGGGAAATGGTGTTGAAGACAGCTAATGGGAAGTTGTGTTGAGGATAGCCAGAGGAAAATGGTGTTTAATGTTGCTAGAGGGAAATGGTGTTGAAGACAGCTAATGGGAAGTTGTGTTGAGGCTAGTCAGAAGAAAATGGTGTTTAATGTAGCTAGAGGGAAATGGGGTTCGAGACAGCTAATGGGAAGTTGTGTTGAGGCTAGCCAGAGGAAAATGGTGTTTAATGTAGCTAGAGGGAAATGCTTTTGGAGACAGCTAATGGGAAGTTGTGTTGAGGCTAGCCAGAGGTAGAAGTGTTTAATGTAGCTAGAGGGAAATGGTGTTGAAGACAGCTAATGGGAAGTAGTGTTGAGTCTAGCCAGAGGAAAGTGGTGTTTAATGTAGCTAGAGGGAAATGGTGTTCGAGACAGCTAATGGGAAGTTGTGTTGAGGTTAGCCAGAGGAAAATGGTGTTTAATGTAGCTAGAGGGAAATGTTGTTGAAGACAGCTAATGGGAAGTTGTGTTGAGGCTAGCCAGAGGAAAAGGGTGTTTAATGTAGGTAGAGGGAAATGGTGTTGAAGACAGCTAATGGGAAGTTGTGTTGAGGCTAGTCAGAGGAAAATGGTGTTTAATGTAGCTAGAGGGAAATGGGGTTCGAGACAGCTAATGGGAAGTTGTGTTGAAGCTAGCCAGAGGAAAATGGTGTTTAATGTAACTAGAGGGAAATGGTGTTCGAGACAGCTAATGGGAAGTTGTGTTGAGGCTAGCCAGAGGAAAATGGTGTTTAATGTAGCTAGAGGGAATGCTGTTGGAGAAAGCTAATGGGAAGTTGTGTTGAGGCTAGCCAGAGGAAAATGTTGTTTAATGTAGCTAGAGGGAAATGGTGTTGAAGACAGCTAATGGGAAGTTGTGTTGAGGATAGCCAGAGGAAAATGGTGTTTAATGTTGCTAGAGGGAAATGGTGTTGAAGACAGCTAATGGGAAGTTGTGTTGAGGCTAGTCAGAAGAAAATGGTGTTTAATGTAGCTAGAGGGAAATGGGGTTCGAGACAGCTAATGGGAAGTTGTGTTGAGGCTAGCCAGAGGAAAATGGTGTTTAATGTAGCTAGAGGGAAATGCTTTTGGAGACAGCTAATGGGAAGTTGTGTTGAGGCTAGCCAGAGGTAGAAGTGTTTAATGTAGCTAGAGGGAAATGGTGTTGAAGACAGCTAATGGGAAGTAGTGTTGAGTCTAGCCAGAGGAAAGTGGTGTTTAATGTAGCTAGAGGGAAATGGTGTTGAAGACAGCTAATGGGAAGTTGTGTTGAGGTTAGCCAGAGGAAAATGGTGTTTAATGTAGCTAGAGGGAAATGGTGTTGAAGACAGCTAATGGGAAGTTGTGTTGAGGCTAGCCAGAGGAAAATGGTGTTTAATGTAGCTAGAGGGAAATGGTGTTCGAGACAGTTAATGGCAAGTCGTGTTGAGGCTAGCCAGAGGTAAAGGTGTTTAATGTAGCTAGAGGGAAATGGTGTTGGAGACAGCTAATGGGAAGTTGTGTTGAGGCTAGCAAGTGGAAAATGGTGTTTAATGTAGCTAGAGGGAAATGGTGTTGATGACAGCTAATGGGAAGTTGTGTTGAGGCTAGCCAGAGGAAAATGGTGTTTAATGTAGCTAGAGGGAAATGCTGTCGGAGACAGCTAATGGGAAGTTGTGTTGAGGCTAGCCAGAGGAAAATGGTGTTTAATGTTGCTAGAGGGAAATGGTGTTGGAGACAGCTAATGGGAAGTTGTGTTGAGGCTAGCCAGAGGAAAATGGTGTTTAACGTAGCTAGAGGGAAATTCTATTGGAGACAGCTAATGGGAAGTTGTGTTGAGGCTAGCCAGAGGAAAATGGTGTTTAATGTAGCTAGAGGGAAATGGTGTTGGAGACAGCTAATGGGAAGTTGTGTTGAGGCTAGCCAGAGGTAAAGGTGTTTAATGTAGCTAGAGGGAAATGGTGTTGGAGACAGCTAATGGGAAGTTGTGTTGAGGCTAGTCAGTGGAAAATGATGTTTCATGTAGCTAGAGGGAAATGCTGTTGGAAACAGCTAATGGGAAGTTGTGTTGAGGCTAGCCAGAGGAAAATGGTGTTTAATGTAGCTAGAGGGAAATTCTATTGGTGACAGCTAATGGGAAGTTGTGTTGAGGCTAGCCAGAGGAAAATGGTCTTTAATGTAGCTAGAGGGAAATGGTGTTGAAGACAGCTAATGGGAAGTTGTGTTGAGCATAGCCAGAGGAAAATGGTGTTTAAAGGGGCACTGATCTAACGCAATTCCGCGGGACTGGTTGTTGCCTTTGTTATTGTTTTTTTCCCAGTGAGTACCTGGATGTATAGCAGAAATCTAGACTAGTTCGCGACCTCTGCTGCGCCATTCGTAAGCGCATTAGTCACTTTTATGGGTAGTAATAAGAGCGTATGGTCACATTGATCAACAAAATGAAATACAGTTTTCGAGATAATAAGGAAATGTAGGTATCTTTGTGAGTAGCATCGGTAATGGTGACGAAGTTTTGATAAGTCACTTGCTTGGTAATTTTGCGATTTTCGTTTACACTATTTTGACTTGCAACACAAAGTATATATTTCACCTGAGCATATGCTTTTTTATAGTGTGTATATTTTTTTACTGTCAAATGTGTAACAAATATATTAAACGTCTAAATATTCAGTTATTTTACAAAGTGACTGAAAAACATTTCCATCTGTATTATTATGATAACGAATTCCAAACATTTTTATGTTTAATGTCATCACCAAGAGACTGAAAATGTTACGTTGAAAAGTACATTTCTAAGTTGTTTGGCTTTTAATCCTACATAATAATCTGTTGTGATGTTTGTAGGCCCTTTTGATCGTCTTGATCAATCTGGACAGATTTCTTAGCCAAAATGACTGAAATATTTACACATTTTATAAATTGCCTGAGAGAATCACATTTTACAAATTGACGGTAATATATACACGCTTACAAAGGAAAAGACCTGTGACAACAACGTCTATCGCGCATTGAAGAATTTCCCAACAAAGACGTAGAGAAACAAGAACGAATCGGTTCAAATGAAGGAAAAAAATGCAGATATCATAATTACAACCTACCAAATTTATGCGTATAAGTTTTAGGCAGTTTCCTTGTTCGAGGAATGTATCCGTGAATATCCACACAAAGGAACAATATCCCACTCGTCTGCAGCTGTACAAAGAAACTTATTCGATGTCACGTGTCTCAGTAACAATCAAATATTTTAAAAGATGTATATCGTTTCGGGATATTATAACCCGTGTTCGTTTCTCAACTGATCGCTTGGATTGTTTCAGGTGTTTTACATTGGTGTCAAGTCTCAATGATCGGCTGAGAAAGCCCACGTGACAAGTATTTTCATAACGTCCACGGTTCCTAAAAATTCCATTGAGTGATAGATAACAATGATCAATCAATCAACGTATTATGAGTTAACCCTTTGAACAAAGTATGTTGTTTATACATCGGCACTTCGCGCCATGATATGAGTGTATTCCCTTTGTTTTAGTAAACCTAGACATGTAAACACTCATTCTTGACATATCCACTGTGCAAGATAACAGTGATTAATCAATCAACGTATTTTCTGTTAATCCTTTGATGACTAGGGACGATCCGTTGATTTACAAAACAAAGTAAATCAACTGATCATTCATCTCTTGCTAGGCTGCCACGTGCATATTACATAACACACATTTCACCTCACTTCAAACCTGGATTTAGATTGAATAATTACCCCAGACACAATAAATGCCAAATGGGAACCTTTGTCAGGTAATCTAAGTGGTGCTACCACTAATTGTACCTGTAATAAATTCATTAACTGAGCATCAAGTGAATGACGACAAATACACAAGTGTAGGGTTATTATACGAGAAAACGTGGATGACAACTAGGGAGTAGTAATCGTATTATCGACGCAAGCCGAAATTGCTTTCACTGCATAGATACTTTTTTTAGTATTAAACTATAACCATCTGGGGTATTTCCAAATGACGACATCCGATGAGCTCCCTTGTTCTTTTTGTCTGTTTGTTTAGGCTGAAGAAATTAACATGCGCCCTTTGTCGAAATCTTTATAGATCACAGTTAACCAATCAGTGTTCAAAAATGCGTAAAACAAATATTGCCTCCAGCCTCCAAGTTTATTTAGCTGTCCTTGCAGACGGTACCCCAGTGTCTCGTCACGCTCAGTTGCGATGCGTATCATCCGGGCACTCACGGGGGAAAAACAATAACAAAGGCAACAACCACTCCGTTAGATCAGTGCCCCTTTAATGTTGCTAGAGGAAAAATGGTGTTGCAGACAGCTAATGGGAAGTTGTGTTGAGGCTAGTCAGAAGAAAACGGTGTTTAATGTAGCTAGAGGGAAATGTTGTTCGAGACAGCTAATGGGAAGTTGTGTTGAGGCTAGCCATAGGAAAATGGTGTTTAATGTAGCTAGAAGGAAATGTTGTTCGAGACAGCTAATGGGAAGTTGTGTTGAGGCTAGCCAGAGGAAAATGGTGTTTAATGTAGCTAGATGGAAATGCTGTTGAAGACAGCTAATGGGAAGTTGTGTTGAGGCTAGCCAGAGGAAAATGGTGTTTAATGTAGCTAGAGAGAAATGCTATTGGAGACAGCTAATGGGAAGTTGTGTTGAGGCTAGCCAGAGGAAAAGGGTGTTTAATGTAGCTAGAGGGAAATGGTGTTGAAGACAGCTAATGGGAAGTTGTGTTGAGGCTAGTCAGAGGAAAATGGTGTTTAATGTAGCTAGAGGGAAATGGGGTTCGAGACAGCTAATGGGAAGTTGTGTTGAGGCTAGCCAGAGGAAAATAGTGTTTAATGTAGCTAGAGGAAAATGGTGTTGAAGACAGCTAATGGGAAGTTGTGTTGAGCATAGCCAGAGGAAAATGGTGTTTAATGTTGCTAGAGGGAAATGGTGTTGAAGACAGCTAATGGGAAGTTGTGTTGAGGCTAGTCAGAAGAAAATGGTGTTTAATGTAGCTAGAGGGAAATGGGGTTCGAGACAGCTAATGGGAAGTTGTGTTGAGGCTAGCCAGAGGAAAATGGTGTTTAATGTAGCTAGAGGGAAATGGTGTTCGAGACAGCTAATGGGAAGTTGTGTTGAGGCTAGCCAGAGGAAAATGGTGTTTAATGTAGCTATATGGAAATGATGTTGAAGACAGCTAATGGGAAGTTGTGTTGAGGCTAGCCAGAGGAAAATGGTGTTTAATGTAGCTAGAGGTAAATGGTGTTGAAGACAGCTAATGGGAAGTTGTGTTGAGGCTAGCCAGAGGAAAATGGTGTTTAATGTAGCTAGAGGGAAATGGTGTTCGAGACAGTTAATGGCAAGTTGTGTTGAGGCTAGCAAGTGGAAAATGGTGTTTAATGTAGCTAGAAAGAAATGGGTTTGATGACAGCTAATGGGAAGTTGTGTTGAGGCTAGCCAGAGGAAAATGGTGTTTAATGTAGCTAGAGGGAAATGCTGTTGGAGACAGCTAATGGGAAGTTGTGTTGAGGCTAGCCAGAGGAAAATGGTGTTTAATGTTGCTAGAGGGAAATGGTGTTGGAGACAGCTAATGGGAAGTTGTGTTGAGGCTAGCCAGAGGAAAATGGTGTTTAACGTAGCTAGAGGGAAATTCTATTGGAGACAGCTAATGGGAAGTTGTGTTGAGGCTAGACAGAGGAAAATGGTGTTTAATGTAGCTGGAGGGAAATGGTGTTGGAGACAGCTAATGGGAAGTTGTGTTCAGGCTAGCCACAGGTAAAGGTGTTTAATGTAGCTAGAGGGAAATGGTGTTGGAGACAGCTAATGGGAAGTTGTGTTGAGGCTAGTCAGTGGAATATGGTGTTTAATGTAGCTAGAGGGAAATGCTGTTGGACACAGCTAATGGGAAGTTGTGTTGAGTCTAGCCAGAGGAAAATGGTGTTTAATGTAGCTAGAGGGAAATTCTATTGGTGACAGCTAATGGGAAGTTGTGTTGAGGCTAGCCAGAGGAAAATAGTGTTTAATGTAGCTAGAGGGAAATACTTTTGGAGACAGCTAATGGGAAGTTGTGTTGAGCATAGCCAGAGGAAAATGGTGTTTAATGTTGCTAGAGGGAAATGGTGTTGAAGACAGCTAATGGGAAGTTGTGTTGAGGCTAGTCAGAAGAAAATGGTGTTTAATGTAGCTAGAGGGAAATGGGGTTCGAGACAGCTAATGGGAAGTTGTGTTGAGGCTAGCCAGAGGAAAATAGTGTTTAATGTAGCTAGAGGGAAATGGTGTTGGAGACAGCTAATGGGAAGTTGTGTTGAGGCTAGCCAGAGGAAAATGGTGTTTAATGTAGCTAGAGGGAAATGGTGTTGAAAACAGCTAATGGGAAGTTGTGTTGAGGCTAGCCAGAGGAAAATGGTGTTTAATGTAGCTAGAGGGAAATGCTGTTGGAGACAGCTAATGGGAAGTTGTGTTGAGGCTAGCCAGAGGAAAATGGTGTTTAATGTAGGTAGAGGGAAATGGTGTTGAAGACAGCTAATGGGAAGTTGTGTTGAGGCTAGCCAGAGGTAGAAGTGTTTAATGTAACTAGAGGGAAATGGTGTTCGAGACAGCTAATGGGAAGTTGTGTTGAGGCTAGCAAGTGGAAAA
Source organism: Haliotis cracherodii (assembly GCF_022045235.1). Taxonomy (NCBI): domain Eukaryota; kingdom Metazoa; phylum Mollusca; class Gastropoda; order Lepetellida; family Haliotidae; genus Haliotis; species Haliotis cracherodii. The sequence goes on from NW_027266266.1 coordinate 813,785, forward strand.
TGGTGTTTAATGTAGCTAGAGGGAAATGGGTTTGATGACAGCTAATGGGAAGTTGTGTTGAGGCTAGCCAGAGAAAAATGGTGTTTAATGTAGGTAGAGGGAAATGGTGTTGAAGACAGCTAATGGGAAGTTGTGTTGAGGCTAGCCAGAGGTAGAAGTGTTTAATGTAACCAGAGGGAAATGGTGTTCGAGACAGCTAATGGGAAGTTGTGTTGAGGCTAGCCAGAGGAAAATGGTTTTTAATGTAGCTAGAGGTAAATGGTGTTGAAGACAGCTTATGGGAAGTTGTGTTGAGGCTAGTCAGAGGAAAATGGTGTTTAATGTAGCTAGAGGGAAATGGTGTTCGAGACAGTTAATGGCAAGTTGTGTTGAGGCTAGCCAGAGGTAAAGGTGTTTAATGTAGCTAGAGGGAAATGGTGTTGGAGACAGCTAATGGGAAGTTGTGTTGAGGCTAGCAAGTGGAAAATGGTGTTTAATGTAGCTAGAGGGAAATGGGTTTGATGACAGCTAATGGGAAGTTGTGTTGAGGCTAGCCAGAGGAAAATGGTGTTTAATGTAGCTAGAGGGAAATGCTGTTGGAGACAGCTAATGGGAAGTTGTGTTGAAGCTAGCCAGAGGAAAATGGTGTTTAATGTTGCTAGAGGGAAATGTTGTTGGAGACTGCTAATGGGAAGTTGTGTTGAGGCTAGCCATAGGAAAATGGTGTTTAACGTAGCTAGAGGGAAATTTTATTGGAGACAGCTAATGGGAAGTTGTGTTGAAGCTAGCCAGAGGAAAATGGTGTTTAATGTAGCTGGAGGGAAATGGTGTTGGAGACAGCTAATGGGAAGTTGTGTTGAGGCTAGCCAGAGGTAAAGGTGTTTAATGTAGCTAGAGGGAAATGGTGTTGGAGACAGCTAATGGGAAGTTGTGTTGAGGCTAGTCAGTGGAATATGGTGTTTAATATAGCTAGAGGGAAATGCTGTTGGACACAGCTAATGGGAAGTTGTGTTGAGTCTAGCCAGAGGAAAATGGTGTTTAATGTAGCTAGAGGGAAATTCTATTGGTGACAGTTAATGGGAAGTTGTGTTGAGGCTAGCCAGAGGAAAATAGTGTTTAATGTAGCTAGAGGGAAATGCTGTTGGAGACAGCTAATGGGAAGTTGTGTTGAGGCTAGCCAGAGGAAAATGGTGTTTAATGTAGCTGGAGGGAAATGGTGTTGGAGACAGCTAATGGGAAGTTGTGTTGAGGCTAGCCAGAGGTAAAAGTGTTTAATGTAGCTAGAGGGAAATGCTGTTGGAGACAGCTAATGGGAAGTTGTGTTGAGGCTAGCCAGTGGAAAATGGTGTTTAATGTAGCTAGAGGGAAATGGTGTTGGAGACAGCTAATGGGAAGTTGTGTTGAGGCTAGCCAGAGGAAAATGGTGTTTAATGTAGCTAGAGGGACATGGTGTTGAAGACAGCTAATGGGAAGTTGTGTTGAGGCTAGCCAGAGGAAAATGGTGTTTAACGTTGCTAGAGGGAAATGGTGTTGGAGACAGCTAATGGGAAGTTGTGTTGAGGCTAGCCAGAGGAAAATGGTGTTTAACGTAGCTAGAGGGAAATGGTGTTGATGACAGCTAATGGGAAGTTGTGTTGAGGCTAGCCAGAGGAAAATGGTGTTTAATGTAGCTAGAGGGAAATGATGTTGAAGACAGCTAATGGGAAGTTGTGTTGAGGCTAGCCAGAGGTAAAGGTGTTTAATGTAGCTAGAGGGAAATGGTGTTCGAGACAGCTAATGGGAAGCTGTGTTGAGGTTAGCCAGAGGAAAATGTTGTTTAATGTAGCTAGAGGGAAATGGTGTTGAAGACAGCTAATGGGAAGTTGTGTTGAGGCTAGTCAGAGGAAAATGGTGTTTAATGTAGCTAGAGGGAATGCTGTTGGAGAAAGCTAATGGGAAGTTGTGTTGAGGCTAGCCAGAGGAAAATGGTGTTTAATGTAGCTAGAGGGAAATGGTGTTGAAGACAGCTAATGGGAAGTTGTGTTGAGCATAGCCAGAGGAAAATGGTGTTTAATGTTGCTAGAGGGAAATGGTGTTGAAGACAGCTAATGGGAAGTTGTGTTGAGGCTAGTCAGAAGAAAATGGTGTTTAATGTAGCTAGAGGGAAATGGGGTTCGAGACACCTAATGGGAAGTTGTGTTGAGGCTTGCCAGAGGAAAATGGTGTTTAATGTAGCTAGAGGGAAATGTTGTTCGAGACAGCTAATGGGAAGTTGTGTTGAGGCTAGCCAGAGGAAAATGGTGTTTAATGTAGCTAGATGGAAATGGTGTTGAAGACAGCTAATGGGAAGTTGTGTTGAGGCTAGCCAGAGGAAAAGGGTGTTTAATGTAGCTAGAGGGAAATGGTGTTGAAGACAGCTAATGGGAAGTTGTGTTGAGGCTAGTCAGAGGAAAATGGTGTTTAATGTAGCTAGAGGGAAATGGTGTTGGAGACGGCTAATGGGAAGTTGTGTTGAGGCTAGCCAGAGGAAAATGGTGTTTAATGTAACTAGAGGGAAATGGTGTTCGAGACAGCTAATGGGAAGTTGTGTTGAGGCTAGCCAGAGAAAAATGGTGTTTAATGTAGCTAGATGGAAATGCTGTTGAAGACAGCTAATGGGAAGTTGTGTTGAGGCTAGTCAGAGGAAAATGGTGTTTAATGTAGCTAGAGGGAATGCTGTTGGAGAAAGCAAATGGGAAGTTGTGTTGAGGCTAGTCAGAAGAAAATGGTGTTTAATGTAGCTAGAGGGAAATGGGGTTCGAGACAGCTAATGGGAAGTTGTGTTGAGGCTAGCCAGAGGAAAATGGTGTTTATTGTAGTTAGAGGGAAATGTTGTTGGAGACAGCTAATGGGAAGTTGTGTTGAGGCTCGCCAGAGGAAAATGGTGTTTAATGTAGCTAGAGGGAAAAGGTGTTGAAGGCAGCTAATGGGAAGTTGTGTTGAGGCTAGCCAGAGGAAAATGGTGTTTAATGTTACTAGAGGGAAATGGTGTTGAAGACAGCTAATGGGAAGTTGTGTTGAGGCTAGCCACAGGTAAAGGTGTTTAATGTAGCTAGAGGGAAATGGGGTTCGAGACAGCTAATATGAAGTTGTGTTGAGGCTAGCCAGATGAAAATGGTGTTTAATGTAGCTAGAGGGAAATGGTGTTCGAGACAGCTAATGGGAAGTTGTGTTGAGGCTTTCCAGAGGAAAATGGTGTTTAATGTAGGTAGAGGGAAATGGTGTTGAAGACAGCTAATGTGAAGTTGTGTTGAGGCTAGCCAGAGGTAGAAGTGTTTAATGTAGCTAGAGGGAAATGGTGTTGAAGACAGCTAATGGGAAGTAGTGTTGAGTCTAGCCAGAGGAAAATGGTGTTTAATGTAGCTAGAGGGAAATGGTGTTCGAGACAGTTAATGGCAAGTTGTGTTGAGGCTAGCCAGAGGTAAAGGTGTTTAATGTAGCTAGAGGGAAATGGTGTTGGAGACAGCTAATGGGAAGTTGTGTTGAGGCTAGCAAGTGGAAAATGGTTTTTAATGTAGCTAGAGGGAAATGGTGTTGATGACAGCTAATGGGAAGTTGTGTTGAGGGTAGCCAGAGGAAAATGGTGTTTTATGTAGCTAGAGGGAAATGCTGTTGGAGACAGCTAATGGGAAGTTGTGTTGAGGCTAGCCAGAGGAAAATGGTGTTTAATGTTGCTAGAGGGAAATGGTGTTGGAGACAGCTAATGGGAAGTTGTGTTGAGGCTAGCCAGAGGAAAATGGTGTTTAACGTAGCTAGAGGGAAATTCTATTGGAGACAGCTAATGGGAAGTTGTGTTGAGGCTAGCCAGAGAAAAATGGTGTTTAATGTAGCTAGAGGGAAATGGTGTTGGAAACAGCTAATGGGAAGTTGTGTTGAGGCTAGCCAGAGGAAAATGGTGTTTAATATAGCTAGAGGGAAATGGTGTTGAAGACAGCTAATGGGAAGTTGTGTTGAGCATAGCCAGAGGAAAATGGTGTTTAATGTTGCTAGAGGGAAATGGTGTTGAAGACAGCTAATGGGAAGTTGTGTTGAGGCTAGTCAGAAGAAAAAGGTGTTTAATGTAGCTAGAGGGAAATGGGGTTCGAGACAGCTAATGGGAAGTTGTGTTGAGGCTTGCCAGAGGAAAATGGTGTTTAATGTAGCTAGAGGGAAATGTTGTTCGAGACAGCTAATGGGAAGTTGTGTTGAGGCTAGCCAGAGGAAAATGGTGTTTAATGTAGCTAGATGGAAATGGTGTTGAAGACAGCTAATGGGAAGTTGTGTTGAGGCTAGCCAGAGGAAAAGGGTGTTTAATGTAGGTAGAGGGAAATGGTGTTGAAGACAGCTAATGGGAAGTTGTGTTGAGGCTAGTCAGAGGAAAATGGTGTTTAATGTAGCTAGAGGGAAATGGGGTTCGAGACGGCTAATGGGAAGTTGTGTTGAGGCTAGCCAGAGGAAAATGGTGTTTAATGTAAATAGAGGGAAATGGTGTTCGAGACAGCTAATGGGAAGTTGTGTTGAGGCTAGCCAGAGGAAAATGGTGTTTAATGTAGCTAGATGGAAATGCTGTTGAAGACAGCTAATGGGAATTGTGTTGAGGCTAGTCAGAGGAAAATGGTGTTTAATGTAGCTAGAGGGAATGCTGTTGGAGAAAGCAAATGGGAAGTTGTGTTGAGGCTAGTCAGAAGAAAATGGTGTTTAATGTAGCTAGAGGGAAATGGGGTTCGAGACAGCTAATGGGAAGTTGTGTTGAGGCTCGCCAGAGGAAAATGGTGTTTAATGTAGCTAGAGGGAAAAGGTGTTGAAGGCAGCTAATGGGAAGTTGTGTTGAGGCTAGCCAGAGGAAAATGGTGTTTAATGTTGCTAGAGGGAAATGGTGTTGAAGACAGCTAATGGGAAGTTGTGTTGAGGCTAGCCACAGGTAAAGGTGTTTAATGTAGCTAGAGGGAAATGGGGTTCGAGACAGCTAATATGAAGTTGTGTTGAGGCTAGCCAGAGGAAAATGGTGTTTAATGTAGCTAGAGGGAAATGTTGTTCGAGACAGCTAATGGGAAGTTGTGTTGAGGCTAGCCAGAGGAAAATGGTGTTTAATGTAGCTAGAGGGAAATGATGTTGAAGACAGCTAATGGGAAGTTGTGTTCAGGCTTGCCAGAGGAAAATGGTGTTTAATGTAGGTAGAGGGAAATGGTGTTGAAGACAGCTAATGTGAAGTTGTGTTGAGGCTAGCCAGAGGTAGAAGTGTTTAATGTAGCTAGAGGGAAATGGTGTTGAAGACAGCTAATGGGAAGAAGTGTTGAGTCTAGCCAGAGGAAAATGGTGTTTAATGTAGCTAGAGGGAAATGGTGTTCGAGACAGTTAATGGCAAGTTGTGTTGAGGCTAGCCAGAGGTAAAGGTGTTTAATGTAGCTAGAGGGAAATGGTGTTGGAGACAGCTAATGGGAAGTTGTGTTGAGGCTAGCAAGTGGAAAATGGTGTTTAATGTAGCTAGAGGGAAATGGTGTTGATGACAGCTAATGGGAAGTTGTGTTGAGGGTAGCCAGAGGAAAATGGTGTTTTATGTAGCTAGAGGGAAATGCTGTTGGAGACAGCTAATGGGAAGTTGTGTTGAGGCTAGCCAGAGGAAAATGGTGTTTAACGTTGCTAGAGGGAAATGGTGTTGGAGACAGCTAATGGGAAGTTGTGTTGAGGCTAGCCAGAGGAAAATGGTGTTTAACGTAGCTAGAGGGAAATGGTGTTGATGACAGCTAATGGGAAGTTGTGTTGAGGCTAGCCAGAGGAAAATGGTGTTTAATGTAGCTAGAGGGAAATGGTGTTGAAGACAGCTAATGGGAAGTTGTGTTGAGGCAAGCCAGAGGTAAAGGTGTTTAATGTAGCTAGAGGGAAATGGTGTTGGAGACAGCTAATGGGAAGTTGTGTTGAGGGTAGTCAGTGGAAAATGGTGTTTAATGTAGCTAGAGGGAAATGCTGTTGGACAAAGCTAATGGGAAGTTGTGTTGAGGCTAGCCAGAGGAAAATGGTGTTTAATGTAGCTAGAGGGAAATTCTATTGGTGACAGCTAATGGGAAGTTGTGTTGAGGCTAGCCAGAGGAAAATGGTGTTTAATGTAGCTACAGAGAAATGCTGTTGGAGACAGCTAATGGGAAGTTGTGTTGAGGCTAGCCAGAGGTAAAGGTGTTTAATGTAGCTAGAGGGAAATGGTGTTCGAGACAGCTAATGGGAAGTTGTGTTGAGGTTAGCCAGAGGAAAATGGTGTTTAATGTAGCTAGAGGGAAATGGTGTTGAAGACAGCTAATGGGAAGTTGTGTTGAGGCTAGTCAGAGGAAAATGGTGTTTAATGTAGCTAGAGGGAATGCTGTTGGAGAAAGCTAATGGGAAGTTGTGTTGAGGCTATTTAGAGGAAAATGGTGTTTAATGTAGCTAGAGGGAAATGGTATTGAAGACAGCTAATGGGAAGTTGTGTTGAGCATAGCCAGAGGAAAATGGTGTTTAATGTTGCTAGAGGGAAATGGTGTTGAAGACAGCTAATGGGAAGTTGTGTTGAGGCTAGCCAGAGGAAAATGGTGTTTAATGTAGCTAGAGGGAAATGGTGTTGAAGACAGCTAATGGGAAGTTGTGTTGAGCATAGCCAGAGGAAAATGGTGTTTAATGTTGCTAGAGGGAAATGGTGTTGAAGACAGCTAATGGGAAGTTGTGTTGAGGCTAGTCAGAAGAAAATGGTGTTTAATGTAGCTAGAGGGAAATGGGGTTCGAGACAGCTAATGGGAAGTTGTGTTGAGGCTTGCCAGAGGAAAATGGTGTTTAATGTAGCTAGAGGGAAATGTTGTTCGAGACAGCTAATGGGAAGTTGTGTTGAGGCTAGCCAGAGGAAAATGGTGTTTAATGTAGCTAGATGGAAATGGTGTTGAAGACAGCTAATGGGAAGTTGTGTTGAGGCTAGCCAGAGGAAAAGGGTGTTTAATGTAGGTAGAGGGAAATGGTGTTGAAGACAGCTAATGGGAAGTTGTGTTGAGGCTAGTCAGAGGAAAATGGTGTTTAATGTAGCTAGAGGGAAATGGGGTTCGAGACAGCTAATGGGAAGTTGTGTTGAGGCTAGCCAGAGGAAAATGGTGTTTAATGTAACTAGAGGGAAATGGTGTTCGAGACAGCTAATGGGAAGTTGTGTTGAGGCTAGCCAGAGGAAAATGGTGTTTAATGTAGCTAGATGAAAATGCTGTTGAAGACAGCTAATGGGAAGTTGTGTTGAGGCTAGTCAGAGGAAAATGGTGTTTAATGTAGCTAGAGGGAATGCTGTTGGAAAAAGCAAATGGGAAGTTGTGTTGAGGCTAGTCAGAAGAAAATGGTGTTTAATGTAGCTAGAGGGAAATGGGGTTCGAGACAGCTAATGGGAAGTTGTGTTGAGGCTAGCCAGAGGAAAATGGTGTTTATTGTAGTTAGAGGGAAATGTTGTTGGAGACAGCTAATGGGAAGTTGTGTTGAGGCTCGCCAGAGCAAAATGGTGTTTAATGTAGCTAGAGGGAAAAGGTGTTGAAGACAGCTAATGGGAAGTTGTGTTGAGGCTAGCCAGAGGAAAATGGTGTTTAATGTTGCTAGAGGGAAATGGTGTTGAAGACAGCTAATGGGAAGTTGTGTTGAGGCTAGCCAGAGGAAAATGGTGTTTAATGTAGGTAGAGGGAAATGGTGTTGAAGACAGCTAATGTGAAGTTGTGTTGAGGCTAGCCAGAGGTAGAAGTGTTTAATGTAGCTAGAGGGAAATGGTGTTGAAGACAGCTAATGGGAAGTAGTGTTGAGTCTAGCCAGAGGAAAATGGTGTTTAATGTAGCTAGAGGGAAATGGTGTTCGAGACAGTTAATGGCAAGTTGTGTTGAGGCTAGCCAGAGGTAAAGGTGTTTAATGTAGCTAGAGGGAAATGGTGTTGGAGACAGCTAATGGGAAGTTGTGTTGAGGCTAGCAAGTGGAAAATGGTGTTTAATGTAGCTAGAGGGAAATAGTGTTGATGACAGCTAATGGGAAGTTGTGTTGAGGCTAGCCAGAGGAAAATGGTGTTTTATGTAGCTAGAGGGAAATGCTGTTGGAGACAGCTAATGGGAAGTTGTGTTGAGGCTAGCCAGAGTAAAATGGTGTTTAATGTTGCTAGAGGGAAATGGTGTTGGAGACAGCTAATGGGAAGTTGTGTTGAGGCTAGCCAGAGGAAAATGGTGTTTAACGTAGCTAGAGGGAAATTCTATTGGAGACAGATAATGGGAAGTTGTGTTGAGGCTAGTCAGATGAAAATGGTGTTTAATGTAGCTAGAGGGAAATGGTGTTGAAGACAGCTAATGGGAAGTTGTGTTGAGGCTAGCCAGAGGTAAAGGTGTTTAATGTAGCTAGAGGGAAATGGTGTTGAAGACAGCTACTGGGAAGTTGTGTTGAGGCTAGTGAGTGGAAAATGGTGTTTAATGTAGCTAGAGGGAAATGCTGTTGGACAAAGCTAATGGGAAGTTGTGTTGAGGCTAGCCAGAGGAAAATGGTGTTTAATGTTGCTAGAGGGAAATTCTATTGGTGACAGCTAATGGGAAGTTGTGTTGAGGCTAGCCAGAGGAAAATGGTGTTTAATGTAGCTAGAGAGAAATGCTGTTGGAGACAGCTAATGGGAAGTTGTGTTGAGGCTAGCCAGAGGTAAAGGTGTTTAATGTAGCTAGAGGGAAATGGTTTTCGAGACAGCTAATGGGAAGTTGTGTTGAGGTTAGCCAGAGGAAAATGGTGTTTAATGTAGCTAGAGGGAAATGGTGTTGAAGACAGCTAATGGGAAGTTGTGTTGAGGCTAGTCAGAGGAAAATGGTGTTTAATGTAGCTAGAGGGAATGCTGTTGGAGAAAGCTAATGGGAAGTTGTGTTGAGGCTATTTAGAGGAAAATGGTGTTTAATGTAGCTAGAGGGAAATGGTATTGAAGACAGCTAATGGGAAGTTGTGTTGAGCATAGCCAGAGGAAAATGGTGTTTAATGTTGCTAGAGGGAAATGGTGTTGAAGACAGCTAATGGGAAGTTGTGTTGGGGCTAGTCAGAAGAAAATGGTGTTTAATGTAGCTAGAGGGAAATGGGGTTCGAGACATCTAATGGGAAGTTGTGTTGAGGCTAGCCAGAGGAAAATGGTGTTTAATGTAGCTAGAGGTAAATGTTGTTCGAGACAGCTAATGGGAAGTTGTGTTGAGGCTAGCCAGAGGAAAATGGTGTTTAACGTAGCTAGATGGAAATGGTGTTGAAGACAGCTAATGGGAAGTTGTGTTGAGGCTAGCCAGAGGAAAATGGTGTTTAATGTAGCTAGAGGTAAAATGCTGTTGGAGACAGCTAATGGGAAGTTGTGTTGAGGCTAGCCAGAGGAAAAGGGTGTTTAATGTAGGTAGAGGGAAATGGTGTTGAAGACAGCTAATGGGAAGTTGTGTTGAGGCTAGTCAGAGGAAAATGATGTTTAATGTAGCTAGAGGGAAATTGGGTTCGAGACAGCTAATGGGAAGTTGTGTTGAGGCTAGCCAGAGGAAAATGGTGTTTAATGTAGCTAGAGGGAAATGGTGTTGAAGACAGCTAATGGGAAGTTGTGTTGAGGCTAGCCAGAGGAAAATGGTGTTTAATGTAGCTAGAGGGAAATGGTGTTCGAGACAGTTAATGGCAACTTGTGTTGAGGCTAGCCAGAGGTAAAGGTGTTTAATGTAGCTAGAGGGAAATGGTGTTGGAGACAGCTAATGGGAAGTTGTGTTGAGGCTAGCAAGTGGAAAATGGTGTTTAATGTAGGTAGAGGGAAATGGTGTTGATGACAGCTAATGGGAAGTTGTGTTGAGGTTAGCCAGAGGAAAATGGTGTTTAATGTTGCTAGAGGGAAATGGTGTTGGAGACAGCTAATGGGAAGTTGTGTTGAGGCTAGCAAGTGGAAAATGGTGTTTAATGTAGCTAGAGGGAAATGGTGTTGGAGACAGCTAATGGGAAGTTGTGTTGAGGCTAGCAAGTGGAAAATGGTGTTTAATGTAGCTAGAGGGAAATGGGTTTGATGACAGCTAATGGAAAGTTGTGTTGAGGCTAGCCAGAGGAAAATGCTGTTTATTGTAGCTAGAGGGAAATGGTGTTGAAGACAGCTAATGGGAAGTTGTGTTGAGGCTAGTCAGAGGAAAATGGTGTTTAATGTAGCTAGAGGGAATGCTGTTGGAGAAAGCTAATGGGAAGTTGTGTTGAGGCTAGCCAGAGGAAAATGGTGTTTAATGTAGCTAGAGGGAAATGGTGTTGAAGACAGCTAATGGGAAGTTGTGTTGAGCATAGCCAGAGGAAAATAGTGTTTAATGTTGCTAGAGGGAAATGGTGTTGAAGACAGCTAATGGGAAGTTGTGTTGAGGCTAGTCAGAAGAAAATGGTGTTTAATGTAGCTAGAGGGAAATGGGGTTCGAGACAGCTAATGGGAAGTTGTGTTGAGGCTAGCCAGAGGAAAATGGTGTTTAACGTAGCTAGAGGGAAATGCTGTTGAAGACAGCTAATGGGAAGTTGTGTTGAGGCTAGCCAGAGGAAAATGGTGTTTAATGTAGCTAGATGGAAATGCTGTTGGAGACAGCTAATGGGAAGTTGTGTTGAGGCTAGCCAGAGGAAAATGGTGTTTAACGTAGCTAGAGGGAAATGCTGTTGGAGACAGCTAATGGGAAGTTGTGTTGAGGCTAGCCAGAGGAAAATGGTGTTTAATGTAGCTAGATGGAAATGCTGTTGGACACAGCTAATGGGAAGTTGTGTTGAGGCTAGCCAGAGGAAAATGGTGTTTAATGTAGCTAGAGGGAAATTCTATTGGTGACAGCTAATGGGAAGTTGTGTTGACGCTAGCCAGAGGAAAATGGTGTTTAATGTAGCTAGAGGGAAATGCTGTTGGAGACAGCTAATGGGAAGTTGTGTTGAGGCTAGCCAGAGGTAAAGGTGTTTAATGTAGCTAGAGGGAAATGGTGTTCGAGACAGCTAATGGGAAGTTGTGTTGAGGTTAGCCAGAGGAAAATGGTGTTTAATGTAGCTAGAGGGAAATGGGGTTCGAGACAGCTAATGGGAAGTTGTGTTGAGGCTAGCCAGAGGAAAATGGTGTTTAATGTAACTAGAGGGAAATCGTGTTCGAGACAGCTAATGGGAAGTTGTGTTGAGGTTAGCCAGAGGAAAATGGTGTTTAATGTAGCTAGAGGGAAATGGTGTTGGAGACAGCTAATGGGAAGTTGTGTTGAGGCTAGCAAGTGGAAAATGGTGTTTAATGTAGCTAGAGGGAAATGGGTTTGATGACAGCTAATGGAAAGTTGTGTTGAGGCTAGCCAGAGGAAAATGCTGTTTATTGTATCTAGAGGGAAATGGTGTTGAAGACAGCTAATGGGAAGTTGTGTTGAGGCTAGTCAGAGGAAAATGGTGTTTAATGTAGCTAGAGGGAATGCTGTTGGAGAAAGCTAATGGGAAGTTGTGTTGAGGCTAGCCAGAGGAAAATGGTGTTTAATGTAGCTAGAGGGAAATGGTGTTGAAGACAGCTAATGGGAAGTTGTGTTGAGCATAGCCAGAGGAAAATAGTGTTTAATGTTGCTAGAGGGAAATGGTGTTGAAGACAGCTAATGGGAAGTTGTGTTGAGGCTAGTCAGAAGAAAATGGTGTTTAATGTAGCTAGAGGGAAATGGGGTTCGAAACAGCTAATGGGAAGTTGTGTTGAGGCTAGCCAGAGGAAAATGGTGTTTAACGTAGCTAGAGGGAAATGCTGTTGGAGACAGCTAATGGGAAGTTGTGTTGAGCATAGCCAGAGGAAAATAGTGTTTAATGTTGCTAGAGGGAAATGGTGTTGAAGACAGCTAATGGGAAGTTGTGTTGAGGCTAGTCAGAAGAAAATGGTGTTTAATGTAGCTAGAGGGAAATGGGGTTCGAGACAGCTAATGGGAAGTTGTGTTGAGGCTAGCCAGAGGAAAATGGTGTTTAATGTAGCTAGATGGAAATGCTGTTGGAGACAGCTAATGGGAAGTTGTGTTGAGGCTAGCCAGAGGAAAATGGTGTTTAATGTAGCTAGAGGGAAATGGTGTTGAAGACAGCTAATGGGAAGTTGTGTTGAGGCTAGCCAGAGGTAAAAGTGTTTAATGTAACTAGAGGGAAATGCTGTTGGAGACAGCTAATGGGAAGTTGTGTTGAGGCTAGCCAGAGGAAAATGGTGTTTAATGTAGCTAGAGGGAAATGCTGTTGAAGACAGCTAATGGGAAGTTGTGTTGAGGCTAGCCAGAGGTAAAAGTGTTTAATGGAACTAGAGGGAAATGCTGTTGGAGACAGCTAATGGGAAGTTGTGTTGAGGCTAGCCAGAGGAAAATGGTGTTTAATGTAGCTAGAGGGAAATGCTGTTGAAGGTAGCTAATGGGAAGTTGTGTTGAGGCTAGCCAGAGGAAAATGGTGTTTAATGTAGCTAGATGGAAATGCTGTTGGAGACAGCTAATGGGAAGTTGTGTTGAGGCTAGCCAGAGGAAAATGGTGTTTAATGTAGCTAGATGGAAATGGTGTTCGAGACAGCTAATGGGAAGTTGTGTTGAGGCTAGTCAGAGGAAAATGGTGTTTAATGTAGCTAGAGGGAAATGGGGTTCGAGACGGCTAATGGGAAATTGTGTTGAGGCTAGCCAGAGGAAAATGGTGTTTAATGTAGCTAGAGGGAAATGGTGTTCGAGACAGCTAATGGCAGGTTGTGTTGAGGCTAGCCAGAGGAAAATGGTGTTTAATGTAGCTAGATGGAAATGCTGTTGAAGGCAGCTAATGGGAAGTTGTGTTGAGGCTAGCCAGAGGAAAATGGTGTTTAATGTAGCTAGATGGAAATGCTGTTGGAGACAGCTAATGGGAAGTTGTGTTTAGGCTAGCCAGAGGAAAATGGTGTTTAATGTAGCTAGAGGGAAATGCTGTTGAAGACAGCTAATGGGAAGTTGTGTTGAGGCTAGCCAGAGGCAAAGGTGTTTAATGTAACTAGAGGGAAATGCTGTTGGAGACAGCTAATGGGAAGTTGTGTTGAGGCTAGCCAGAGGAAAATGGTGTTTAATGTAGCTAGAGGGAAATGGTGTTGAAGCTAGCTGATGGGGAAATAGGGTTGTTACCAGCTTATGGGAAATTGTGTTGAAGCCAGCCAGTGGGAACGATCAGCTGATCCCTCGCCTCACTTCGAACGGCTATCAAGTGGTTTACAATTACAATATTAGAAGTCGTCGTCATCACTGCTGTTTCATTGAACCACGGAACGTACATTTCAGGAGATGACAACTTGACAAGGGACAGATCATTGTTTAGGCGAAAAGATCTACTGTCCATACACCAGCGTTGCCAATAGAGGCAAAGGCTATACCTGTTAACTGTCTATAGGTACCATAGTAACATCTACCGCTCCTATCGCGCAAAGTGGGCTAGTGAAGGGAACATAAATTGAAAAAGATCGCCAATTTGGGATGTTAATGTTACCAAACCCTCCTTGGTCTTGCAGAATATATCCATACATTTTCCCTGAGCGGATGACATTAAGTTCTCCACCCGGATGGCTACTTGTCAATGACAACAGTTCTGTGCGTTGTTGGCTTAATGCAAGCACTCCCCCTAGATGACATGCCTATATTATCACATACTTCGCAAACATTTTCTTCAATTCAGAATCTGCAATAACAGCACTGTGTGCACTCACCTTCGCGGGTTTCACAGGCCAACTGAGCGTGCCTCTGTCTGAAGCACTGCATCAAATAGTCATCCATGTGCTCCAATTTAATCTTCATTGCTTTTACGTTTTCTTCAGATCGACCCTCAGAATGCAGCATTTGCTGCAGTCGATGGGTATGCTGTGTTAAGCTGGCAATGATGCATGTCTTCAAAACATGCTTATTTTCGATCGATGTGTTCTCCAGAGAAGCCCCGTGAAGAACGACAGCTGCTATTTTCGCTATGGCTCTTTCACAAGATGACGCCATTGTCCACGATCTAAATAAGAGATTAGTTTCAAATAATTAGATAGTTCAATGCCATGGTTGATTTGCATGTAAAAACAGATGCCTGTTTTCACATACCTATGAATTTATTTAACAAGCGTTATGATGGGCTGTTCCCGGAACACCTGCTTCTATCGATTAAGGTAGGCAAGGCAATGAAGATTGCCGTCAGGTACAACAAAAGAGGATTACAGTGGCCGTCTCAGAGGCAAGTGAGGAGTTTCAACTGACAAGTGATCGTAACGTAGACGCGGTTGTCGTCCATTTCCTTAACTGAAGATCAGAGATCGCTGGGTTCCTGCTTTGAAAGCAGCCGATACAGACAGCCCAAAAATCAGTGCCTTTACGGCAAATGTATGGACGTGATTAAAGATGAGCAAAATGCTCAACAGAAATCATACAGCTGAATCCCGGGCACTAGATAATGCACTGCAGACCGCCCATCGCCAGCTCATGGATGACCAGACAGCCATCCAGCAATATCACGACACTGTGAAAATGTACATTTATAGTGTCAATATTCTGAATACCATCATATAAATGATAATTGGTTCTTTCCTTGAGTGCTACTATTTTAATTGTATAGTTAGATTGATGAATTTTGAACATATTACTCTAAATAATAAAGGAAAAAGGAAATGTCTATCCTTGTTATATTCTTATTTGAAATGCCGTAATATTAAATCACTTTGTGCACAACATCGCTTATACAGTGTTGATAGACCTCGACAAGATCCCCATGCTTGTAACAATAGCGGTATACGTGTGGGCATAGCGGGAGAAAGGCGCTATGTATGACATCAAAGAAACTAATAAGGTGAATATGACGCTACAAACATTAATTGGAACCTTGTTTGGTACTGTTCTGCTTTCCGCCCCCTACTGTAACGTGAATACGGATACGTTCGTACATAGTCTCATGTCCCCAGTCAGTTATCTAGGTGATTGTGTCATGGACCGCATGGATCGTGGCTCGCGCTGTTGGTCAGTCACAGGTTTATATGGTCAAGACTTGATAGGAACATGTGTACCAGGCTGCTGAGACTCGATAGGCACCAGGCTGTTGTTAGGTTAAACAATCCTGTCTGAGACGTTAACAACATTCACTCTTGGTTTCTGGTTCGTAATCTTGACGTGTTACGCCCGCCCCATTGCAGAGTGAATTGTATTTACGACTTGGGGACACGTTCTGTAGCCTAATCGTGGAACGATTTTACCTGATTCCTAATAGAACTTGTAAAATAATTGGACTTTGGTATTTACCAGTGTCCGGTCCCATCACGTGACTGTAACAGAAGACCTTGACCCTGTGGTGATTGCCGCACTCCTGACTGCATGTCCAATAACGATATCTCAAAACAGTGAAACACCTACTCATACACCATGATGGTGTCACGCGATCAAACCCCCTACACTAAATCACGATAGATAACATAAGTTCACGACCCACGGCTTGGAACTATATATAGAAGGGGAAAACCAGAAAGCTGGTAATTACAGCTCGGAATTTCCCAACACGGTTGGATCTATTTATAAAAACATTTCACAAAGTCGCGCGATAAAGTACGACAAACTGTTCCTTTGCACAATACCATGATGTCGCGAAACGCTGTACAGGATTAACTCACTCAATCTACTCCAAGAACTGTTCCAATAAGCAGCTTAATGTTTACACAATGCAGACTCACGAGACAGAATAGACGACTGAACACACGATGCAAATAACTACAGCACATTTTTCAATCACATGTATCAGTTTATGATTAGAGTAAACATATAAACATTACGCACTCGTCCTGGTGACAGCAGTCAGTGTCTTACCGGGATACGTCCCGAGAGTGATATGTACTTCCTTCTTTGCGAGCAGCTTGACGACTAAACTAGTTCGTCAGTTGCGATGCGCAATCTCTGACAAAAAGAGCTCGTCCGGTTTCGCACATGCCCTTTCTTGCGTGAGCCTAACGGAAAGCGTACCGACTGTATGAATAGAATCGATCGATTTACAGTGAGTTAGTGAATGCAATATGAACAACAGCCAGTGGAGAACCGTGTCGGTTGTTGTTTTCAATATATCTGAAACTTATGTGGTTATGTGAAAACCTACATTCTTAACATGATTAATACTTAGGGATAGGCAAGTCACCGTCTGCGCGTCCTGAGTCAGTGGAATTGTTCGGCTCCTTACACAGTAAAGATTGCATCGAGATTATCTAGTCGTGACTCAACAGACGGCCGTCATGTAGGTGAAATATTTTGAGTGCGGCGTTAAAGAACAAACAAACCGACAAACAAACAAACAAACACGGTATGTCAATCTCGAAAATGAATATCACGGCAATTAAAAACATTCGAGAATCAAACAACAGCATCCAAAATAGAAACTCTATAGGGGCTCGCTGCAAACCTCATCAGTGACACCCATAGGGGGTCCATAACAATAAATATGTCGTATTATTTGGTACATGAAAATGTCATTTACATGCGAAAATAGTTCTTACAAACCCTGGTGTAATTATAAGTTACCAAAACGCCCCGTTAATTTAGCATGAGGGCGTCGAAGAAGCTTGAAAAGCGTTACTGTAGCTGGTTAGGGTGGTGCAAATCACACAAGTAAGACCAACGCCTGCTGGGGGTGAGATGTGACCAAGAAGCCACACGTTTATTATCAATATCAATATTCAACCTGAAACATAACTGAACAAATAATAATAGACCGGCAGCCCAGAGCCCTTTGGTCAAACGAACAAGGTACCAATATCCGAACACAGGAACATTCACTGTGCAACCCAACATATTCATATATGGATGTCTGCCGGGGAGTCCCTGCTGCGTTGGAGGTACATTGGAGGTACCACATGAAAGTAAGTGTAAATGAACTGGTTCATCTCACAGAGTACAGAATGGGCCACGCTAGACAAAGCTTCCTCTGCATAAGGCCTGCCAGACACCCCCAAAGAGTGTCCCAAAATTTGGGCTGGGTTAAAAAATGGAGGTACCACATGAAATCAACATAAAATGAACTATTACACTCTACTAAGTATAAAATACCCATTGCCAGACAAATCGTCTGCTGCATAAGGCCCGCCAGACACCCCCAAATGTTGACCCTTAATGCACTCAGTGGACACTCTTGTAAAATTTGACTACAGTATACATTCAAAGTACCAGATGAAAGTAAGTTTAGATGAACAGGTACATGTTACTGAGTACAACACGGCCCATACCTGTCACATTTTTTCCTCTGCATATGGTCCGCCAGACCCCCCAAAGAGGGTCCCAAAATTTGGGCTGGGTTAAACATTGGAGGTACCACATGAAACCAACATAAAATGAACAATTGCACTCTACATATTGCACAATACCCATTGCCAGACAAATCATCTTCTGCATAAGGCCCGCCAGACACCCACAAGTTGTTGGAAACGCGTTAACTCCATTACTCACTCACGTACCCATTAGTAAAGCTATGTTGGACGATTTTGTCTACGTCAAAGACTATAACCCTATACTGTACGTACCATTACGATACGAAACTGTGCGAAGTATTAGTATCTATATTAAAGACGATGCGGGCAGAAGTGTATCATTTCAAAGCGGACGGTCAATGGTTAAACTACACCTTCGAAAGAGAAGCGCATAATGCTTCATCCATATCGTAGAAAGAGACGTTCTCGACTTCAGTTTGGTGAGGGCGTACCCGTTTATACGGGACGATATTATCAAGCGGGCAGAGGATTTGGGAACATACTCGGTGCTTTGGGGAGAATGGCGTTACCTATGATAAAATCGATGGGAAAGAGTGTGCTCAGAAGCGTAGTTAAGAAATTATCTAATGTCGTTCGAGATGTTGTGGAGGACGGCGTAAGTCCGCGGACAGCATTTAAGAGAAGGGCTGGGGAATTTTTGTCAGAAGGCGTTCAATCTGTGAACGGGTCAATACGTGCCCCGCCGGCTAAAATACGCAGAAAGAGGAAGAGAAATAAACCGCGTAGACGATGATTCGTGCCGAGGCTATAGAATGTGCAAAGTCTGAACTAGATTTATTTTCAGTACCGGGTGATGACCGATAGTCAATAGGTGCGATATACTCCGACAACCTCTACAATCGGGTCTGGACCCATACGATTCGATATCCTAAATCCTGTTAATAGTTATATCGATTTAGCGCAGTGTTATTTGCGAATTGTTGTCAAAGTAACTAAAAGTAATGGCGACAATACAAAACCTCCGGACCACGTGGCGCCTATAAATAATTCCCTTCACAGTCTTTTCCGCGATGTAAGGGTACAACTCGGTCAAAATCAGCAGTAGGTCACGCCCAGTCTCGGTACGTACCCCTACCGGAGTTATGTCGAATCGCTACTGTCCTTCGACGAAGAATCTAAACAGAGTTTTATGACGTGTCAAGGATGGTATATGGACGAAGCCAACAAATTTGACGATCTCAATATGGACAATGCTCGCTGCAACTCGGGGACGAAAAAACGGTGGAAATCAATAGTTCCCACGCGTGAAGTAGAATACGTGTCAAGACTTAATTGCAATATATTTTTACAACCCTGTTATCTCATAGACGGCGTTAATATAAAACTAGAACTCATTCGTTCATCGGATCAGTTTTGGTTGATGTACGCCGGTGGTGGGACTACTTATAAAAGTGAGATCGTCAGAGCAGAATTTTACGTGAGACAAGTGGAAGTTTCGCCACGAATAAGAGAACTACACATTAAAGCTTTACAGAGAGGGATAACTGCAAAATGTCCTTTAACGCGAGTTAAGACAACTGCTCACGATATACCAATGGGTGTAAGAGATTATCATAATCAAACTATTGTCAACGGAGATCTCCCGAAACGTATGGTCGTTCGTTTGGTGGAAAATAATGCATATGCCGGTACATGCCATTTGAACCCTTTCAGATTTGGTCATCAAAGTTTGACAAATCTAATCGTAAAATTGAATGGCCAAGTGGTACACGGTAAATCTATCCACGTAGATTACGATGACGACTCGTCCAGATTGTACGAAACTTACTTAGACCTGTTTCGTAATGGCGGTGGACTGTGGCGAAATGGATTACACGGTATAACGGCCGAACAATTCCGTGGCGGTTTTACCCTGTACATTATCGATTTTAGTAACGATCTAGGCGCGGATGAAGGACATCACTACCCTAAACAATCGGGCAAAGTAGGAATCGAACTGTACTTTACACAACCGCTAGCTCACCCTTTGAACATGATCACCTATTTGGAAATGAATAACTGCATTGAAGTGGACGCGTACCGTAACGTTATGATGACGTAAAGATGCTGTACACCTCAGATATAGACGCTTTCGTGCGAGGCGACTACGAGTTAAAGGACGTATACATTACCTAGGGATTATTTACTACGTACGCGTAAACAAGAGACTTTACCGGCAGTCTATATCGTGAACACTGCGCCAGCTTCGCATTCAGGATTACACTGGATTTGCTTTTACGAACCGAATAAGGATACCGTAGAAAGTTTTGATTCATTCGGTTTGAATAATTTGCTTATGTATGCTGAATTCAATAGTTTTAAATATCTATACTGTAGATGTGTGTACAAATATTCTAGTAGAAAGCTTCAATGTTACGATAGCGTTGTTTGCGGTTACTATTGTCTGTATTTTCTATATTATCGGAGTCGACACAACTCCATGAGTCGTATTTTAAACAGTTTCACCGATGACTGTACTATAAACGATGATATCGTACACTCTTGTTATTGGAATAAAAAAGCGTTCAAAAACGTATATGCTACTATTTTGTTGTTTATTCGGATATTAAAGCAACGCACGGCTACAGGTTAAACGGTTGATAACAAGTATCACATGTTGATACATGCAATATAATCGGGTGTGAATAGCTACCATCAACGGATCGGTCAGACGTAATGAGCGTCAGCGATCCGTAATACCAGCTGCTGAGCAACAGCCTCTGGTGATTAACCCGATAACAACGGCGATGCGGTCAGCGTCAATGTCGCTCACGCTAAACTATTGTTTAGAAGTGACAGTTTCAAAATGTTCGCGGCTATCGAAGGTAATGAAAACGGTATCATATTTTTTAATCTGTAAACGTGCTTTAATACGACATTAGGAAAGCTTAATTATAAAGACAGTGTCTATTCACGATATATTATACGCTGTCTCGCCTATTATGGAAGGTCTACACTCTCCAGTAACGTTAAACAATCCGAGTTCAGTCTTTATCAAAGGTAGCAATTGTAGCATCGTTCTCCATTCTTGCATGGTCATTGCTATTTCTTTAATGGTGGCCTTACCGGCCAAAAACATTCTCACGTCCAAAACTGTACGGTTTTCAAGTCGACATACTTTTAGTCTGGTCACTGCCGACAATTTGAACTGATTAAGCGAACACTTTTCGCCACGGGTGTTCAGACTTTTTATAGCCTCAGATCTGGGTAAATATTTTAATGCCTGGAAAATAGCGTTAGAGGCTTCGGTCGGAGAATTATTAGTTGTCCTAGTGATCCATTCGGCTACCGAAGAACCGGTTAGAAGACTACCCAACAAACCGCATTTAGCGGTAGCGATCATGGGAGGTTTATCAAAAGGCTGTTATATGCTTTCTCGACTGTTGAATTAGCTAGTCGTTCGCCGGTTTCCTGTATACTATTTAATTCCGCAAACTGTTGTTATATAAATCTAAGTTACTGGGTTTGAGTGCGGGTCACTGACCCGGAACTGTCACCTGTGGGCAGCGTCTGAGGCTTCAACGACAACACTGGGAAAATACCCTTTTCACAGATGAGTCGAGGTTTCATCTGGACAGCTCTGATGGTCGTGCAAGTGTCTGCGGCATCCAGGAGAACATTTTTGTGATACTCAACGGTGTCCTTGCGGGAGTGGAAGTGTAATAGTAACGAGTCGCATCACAAATTCCGGGAAAACACAATTCATTATCGTTAATGTCAATGTCAATGGAGTACGCTACTTTATGTGCAAATGCAGGGACGTAAGGTCATGTTGCAGTCCGCCCACAGCTTTCACATGTTGTAACATACCTTATGAGGCAGCACAACATTCCTGAATTGCCATGGCCGGATGTTTTTCTACACTATTCGCAGTGCAATGTCCTGGCATTATGCTTTCAATAAATCGCTTGTATTTGTTCGTGCGCAGGATGTAACATATTTTTTTAACCATGTCTCTTCATTTCGCGCGCACGGAATAGTATATCGTGCGCACGATATGATATATACTTGTTTTTTATAATGACGTCTCTTCATTTCGTGGGCACATTATACCATATAGTGCGCACACTTTAGTTTCTTGTGTTCATGACATACAATTATTGTTTTCTCCTTTCCATGTCCCTTCAGTGCTACCGTATTTTACGGTGTGTAGTAACATTTTATTATATGGTTCAGCATGAAAGACTGAGTTTTCTGAGAAAAGTGATATTTCCATTGCAGTGAACATAACGCTTGATATTTCACAGCAGATAACATAACACTTGATATTTCACAGCAGATAACATAACACTTGATATTTCAATGCAGTGAACAATACACTTTGACGGAACAATTGTTATACAAGAGGTACCTCCCCTTTATTTATCTCCCTTTGTCGTAAGTGACTAGCCCGTTAACGTTCCCTTTGTACGTTAGTTCCACATTGACAAGGCAAAATATTGACGGATGGTCATTTAGGGAGTTATTCACTTTTTGCCGTTTATTACTCTCTCGAAAATGTTTCGATATGAACTGCAAATCACCCATTTAACTCGTCAATCGTGACTGTTCGTTTCGCAAAGTGCCATTTTTGTTACTTGACCAGCCTATATTCTTTCGCTTCTCTCAGCGGTCTCCTAGTATTCAAGAATATTTTTTGTTAAAGTTGATTTTGTATATAATCATATCGAAATATATGATAAAGAATTATCATGACCCTAAATATTTTTTTGATTCTTTTGTTCATACTTTTTAAGATTTTGCAACATGAAACTACTTTTTAAGTCGCAAATACAAGGGTGTGTGAACCGGTGAATTTACGTTTTAAGGTTTTACCTTTGTAATGATCTAGTCTAATTTTCCGGTAGTCAACTGCACAAAAAGTATATAATAAATAGGATATTCCATGTATCTCGTGAAATATCATGTTTCTCTCATCTCGTGACAGGGGAACAGGTGATACACCCCCCACCCCCGACCCCCCACCCCCACCCCCCACCCCCGACCCCCCGACCCCCCCACCACCCCCCCCCCCCCCCACCCCCCCACCCCAACCCCCCCCACCGTCACTCAATGAGAGAAACATAATAATTCACTCGACACGTGAAATATCAGCTATATCTCATGTTTTGTACTATAGCTCTAAGCATCAGATTTCTTTATAATTGCCATATTCTAAACATCAAAGATAAACAGGAACTATGTAAAGTAATGTAATAAAACAACTGTATCAAGTAAAACATATAATTATGATAATCATTCGCGATTTAATTGCTTTCAATTATGTTATGGTCACTGCTCCAAGGCTGTACTGAATGAAATGTCCATGGATGTGTAGTAACTCAATCCTTACAATAGGCAAGTCAAGATAAGCGGCCAGTCTGAGGATGCCAGTCTTTTATAGGGACATTTGTTCTTATTATTTATATTATCCAAGAATTCTGATTTAAACTAACAATTTTGCAAGTCTATATTTCTTTCAGTGGTCGGAATTTGCTCGGATCTGGGGAGAGAGTGTGCTGTTTGAAGTTGCCAGAGTACATTTATAGGCTCTGTGCTGACCACGACGCTGGACCATGCAAAGTTGTCACAGTTGATGATTATTGAGAGAGATAACTGGAGCAGATGACGCATTTTAAAAAGAGAAATAAAGAGATTAAACAAACAGATCTACTTATCGCACATATATCTGTAATACTTTAATACCTAACATCACGATTTTAACTTGCATATATCAATGCTAATTAACTTTCATTGTATTCAAACATTTATCGTTCTTATTCGAGCTTAAAGGTGGTCTATTTTCATTCATATTTGCAATTAATTCATAAGAATTGGTTCCGATTTATTCTAGCATATCCATATTGGTCTGTGCTGTCCCACTGTCCACAGCAGGGAGATTCGGCCTCGTTTCAATTATGCACTTCAAGGGCGAGTGAGAGAGAAACCGGACGGTGGCCATGGGGCTGCAGAGAGGATCGGGATGGTTGATCGTCAGGATAAACAGCTCTTGCTTTTCACATATTTTCAAGAATATTGAGACTCTACGTAAAACCCTTTCATGAACGGTCGAACGTGATTCAAGTTGTTGCCAATACTTTATCAAAATGTAGGAGACAGACAGACAGGAGATTTGGCATCTACTGATGAGGGCCATAGGACTCTGATGATTGGAATAACCTCTTGGTTTATACAGACGGAAATTGATCTTGCTGTACATCTTCCTGACGCAAGCCTTTCAACACTGTCTGCAGTTAGCCCTGCTCCTTGCTGTACTAAATGATAGGTCCATTGGTGTATATAGTAGTTCTACCGTTTTGTATAATGAGCAAGTCTATATAAGAGCATTCTTCCCCTAGTGCATGTTGGGAGGTCTGAAATCTGCACTGTGATATTTTGTTCCTTGATAAGGGTCAGTAAATGTGTCCCAGTCGAGTGAACGTGAACTACATGATGATTGTGGTGTTTACGTACATGTACAAATAGTTTCTTAATCAATCATTAGCAATAACGATTGTCCAAGTTATTCGGTTTGTTTCTAGTTAACTCAAATTCATAATAAAACATTAAAAAATATGTTTAGCCCTGAATCAATTTGATTACTTTGTATCTGTTATCCGTCGACGCCTAGTCTGTCCGTTGTGTCTGGACAACTCTACTTGTGTACATGTACATATAGTTTCTTAATCAATCATTAGCAATAACGATTGTCCAAGTTAATCGGTTTGTTTCTAGTTAACTCAAATTCATAATAAAACATTAAAAAATATGTTTAGCCCTGAATCAATTTGATTACTTTGTATCTGTTATCCGTCGACGCCTAGTCTGTCCGTTGTGTCTGGACAACTCTACTTGTGTTGTAGTGAATCCGATAACTGTACCTAAGGTTATCCTTTCTGTAAAAGTTAATATGTACATTATCGTTGAACATGTATGCGGACATCAGCATACATTCCTGTGAAAAACAACAAATACACTACAAAAAAACTACAAATCCATGACGTTTTAAGTGTGAAGAAAAATGCAGCTCCAAACAATGTAGACCGACATAGGGTAATGATCAAAGTGGACATTCTCAATGTCAAGGAAGGATTGTGATAGTATCCATTGTCAGTTTGAAAATATGCATTGTAGTATATAGGCGATGCATCAGGGTAATTTGTGTGAGGCAACTCGTGACTGAATTGAACTGATCGGGTTGTTGGCGTATCGATGTGCCCCGGCGGCGTGAATCGTTTCTCTTGGTATCAATCACTGGATCGTTTGATAAGGATTCGATTCCCTTGTGCAGTAGAGCTGTACTCACTCACTCACTCACTCACTCACTCACTCACTCACTCACTCACTCACTCAACCACCCTCCCACCTAACCACCCACCCACTTACTCGCTCACTCACTCACTCACCTTATTCATGTTTAAACATATTTCTCTGTCAGTTTTATGTCAGATATATCATGTCACTTGACTATAACAAATGAAACTGACAATGTCAACTGTACAATGAGTGAGTGAGTGAGTATGATTTTACGCCGCTTTTAGCAATATTCCAGCAATATCACGGCTGGGATCACCAGAAATGGACTCCACATATTGTGGTGGGAATCGAACCCGGGTCTTCGGCGTGACGAGCGAGCGAGCGCTTTAACCACTAGGCTAAGCAACCGCCCCCAACTGTACAATGTGCCATGTGGCCTTAAATACCGAATAAAATATCTATATACCCATTTTATTCAACTTAATATAAATCAAAAGCCACGTTCACACAGCGTGGAGATTGCGGCGTAAAACAACAAACACACTCGGACATAAACATAAATAGGGGACACATATAACACAATCAGAGATGGTTTATTCACGTGTGTGTGTGTGTGTGTGTGTGCGTGTGTGTAATAGGTTTAATGAATTACTGTATTTTTTATATTTACATAAAACATATACTGTTGTGTACATATGAGTTTTCAAAAATCTACAATATCAAAATTGATTCGATACTCTCAACGAAAATGACCACGATTGCAGATGAATATCTGTTAGCCTCTGTAGAAAAAAATTGGTAAATACACTTTCAGATTGTACATATTGATCATACCAAACATTTCCAAGACCACTATTGAATAACAATGTTTTCACCTCAGTTGTCCAATTAGTCTTTCCATTCACATCGTATGACATCATCATGTTGTAACATTTCTTAGGGTATCTTGATGAATTCATTTTAAGGAGTTTCAGCCAGTACTTTATGTGAATACCTAACATCACATGTGAATATATAAATAGAGGAAATTTACTACATTCTCCATCAACCAGATTCTTTTGCATGCATAAAGGTGAACCTTTTCTATTTTATTAAATTGTTTTAATCCCCATATTTCCTCACCGTTAAGTAAAATTGGGTTAATTGTAACATCAAAGATCTTACAGAATGACTTGTACTTTCTGGACCGCAGTGGCTGTGAACGTAAGGGCATCATGATTGGCCTTAACACCTTTTACTGCATTCTTAAATCTTAAATTCTTAAATCTATTAATTTCTACCAATTTCATAAAGGAAGAGCGATGGGATGAATGTTGTTTGAGGACATTGGATAGGTTTATGTTATGTTTGGTAAGGGCATTAATATGTTTGGCAAGCAGGCTGACATCGTCAATGGTGGCTGTACCAAACAATGTTTTGGAAAGGGACCCTACAAAACTTAGAACTGCTCGTTTGAGCGTCTTGATGAAGGCACCTTGGATTCAGGGATGAGTTTAATGATTTGGTGCCTAGTTTCATTTAGCAGTGAAACACACCTGGTTTTGATGACGTTAAGGTGCATTTGGATTTGGTGCTGTATAGCACAAGTTCCATTGCCTTGGTGGCATCCACTCATGGTGGGAATGCTTCGGACAAGGGGAAGTTTGACCTCGTAGTTGTGGACCCAGTATTCAGTTGCAAGTAGTTGAGTCTCTGAACAGGGCTGGTGCCGAGGGTAGGGCGGGCAAACAGATAAGCCACAGGATAATCAAGCTCCAGGATGAACCTTTGATGAAATGAAAAGGGAGCCATTAGAAGAGTTGGCCTGGTTGAGAAGAATGTTGTGGCCACCAGCACCTAAACAACCTAGCACTATAAGACACAGAACACTTGGTAACTGCAAAGGGATGGTCACTCATACCTTATGGCCATGCAATTCACGTCACAAAAGATATGGGGGTAGCTTGATAACAAATATGCAAATGAATCATTGGAAGTACTTATGTCCATGTTTGCGCTTCTTACCAGACATTGTTCTGGACCTATGGAAGTGCTTGATCAGGGATGGATCAAGGTTGGAAGCGGGCTCCCAGGTCGTTTCTGAGTAGCCTAACCACTTGATTTGGTACTGTTTGGTACCGTTTGCAATTTTGCATCTGATAACTTTGTAAACAGGAAACGTTTGATATCTTGAGATTTGTCAACCTGTTGGCGGGCAATGGATGGTGCAGAGCCTGCATCACTGATGTGTGGCTGTGGAAGAACCACCTGTGCTGGGACCAGGAGAATGTGTGTCCGCTTCAGCAGAGGTGCTGGGACCAGGAGAATGTGTGTCCACTTCAGCAGAAGTGCTGGGAAGAGGAGAATGTGTGTACGCTTCAGCAGAGGTGCTGGGACCAGGAGAATGTGTGTCCGCTTCAGCAGAGGTGCTTGGACCAGGAGAATGTGTGTCCGCATCAGCAGAGGTGCTGGGACCAGGAGAATGTGTGTCCGCTTCAGCAGAAGTGCTGGGAAGAGGAGAATGTGTGTCCGCATCAGCAGAGGTGCTGGGACCAGGAGAATGTGTGTCCGCATCAGCAGAGGTGCTGGGACCAGGAGAATGTGTGTCCGCTTCAGCAGAAGTGCTGGGAAGAGGAGAATGTGTGTCCGCATCAGCAGAGGTGCTGGGACCAGGAGAATGTGTGTCCGCTTCAGCAGAAGTGCTGGGATGAGGAGAATGTGTGTCCGCTTCAGCAGAAGTGCTGGGAAGAGGAGAATGTGTGTACGCTTCAGCAGAGGTGCCGGGACCAGGAGGATGTGTGTCCGCTTCAGCAGAAAAGCTGGGACCAGGAGAATGTGTGTCCGCTTCAGCAGAAGTGCTGGGATGAGGAGAATGTGTGTCCGCTTCAGCACAGGTGCTGGGAAGAGGAAAATGTGTGTACGCTTCAGCAGAGGTGCTGGGAAGAGGAGAATGTGTGTACGCTTCAGCAGAGGTCCGCTTCAGCAGAAGTGCTTGGACCAGGAGAATGTGTGTCCGCTTCAGCAGAAGCGCTGGGACCAGGAGAATGTGCCATATTGATAGATCCTTGTCTCATCACCCAGCACCATAAAATGAAAATATTCTGCTGGTTATGTGTTGGAGAAGGTAACTACTTGTACTTTGGGTGCCATTGTCGCGATGGGATTGAGACGCTTTGGCCTTCTTGTGGTTTCAGTTTAGTTTTCACTTTGTATTGATTTGTTTCCTGATGGTCTGATGGTGCTGATAGTCGGATGTTTGTAATTTCGAAAAGTATTAATCTTCTTTATCGATCTTTATCGATAGCAAATTAAAGAGGTTAGTAAAATGATGAACTTTGTTTTATTGCAACATGCACTGCTTGTGATATATGTATAACCAAATCCGAACAACCTACCGACACGCTTGTGTATGAATTCATCCTGGTGCTGGCGATAGGCACATAATTCATGTCAAGCTCGACCTGTATTGGTACCACACGTAATTAATGATGCTGGAGGCAGGTGTATATAGAACTAATAATCACACTTAATCAAGTTTTTCAATGTTTTTTTTCGTTTTTTTACAGAACATCGTCATGCGACCCAAGAAGTCTCTGATCTGTCTGGTATTCCTATGCTTATGCAGTACATACCTCTTTTATTGTAAACTGAAGAGGGATTTCAGAATGGATTTGACAAGGACTTCACAAATTGCATCAGAAAATAATCACGATAATGCAGAGTATAAAGCAAGATTTGTTACGAAAGATCTAACAAGAAATGTCACAAGAGATGCTTCAAAAGCGGAAAAAACAAAAAATAGTGTAAAGTATAAAACGCAAAATCTTGTTACAGGAAATACAAGAGATGCTCCAAGACTCCAAAACATTAAACAAGGAGAGGATGGGTGTTGGGTCAGCAGGGCGTGTAACGGAGCCAGTAAAAATTATACGGAGACAGAGAGACGAGCAAAAGACCTATTCTTTGAAAGGTTATCACGGGAAGAAAAAGAGAATTTTAGGGACCTCATTAGAACCTTCAGTGAAGGTGTGCCCTCTAACATCACCTACTTTATCTATGCAGGAGCTTTACTGGGTTCCTACTCCCATCACGGCATTATTCCCTGGGACGATGACGTGGACATCATTGTGAGGGAGAGTGACAAACCCGCATTGTTGACATTCCTGCAGTCCCTCCAACCAGAGTATGAAGTCAACGCTTCAGTGAAAACAAGCTGGAAATTGTATCACGCAAATTCTCTAATGGCTGGTGGCACGAGCTGGAAATATCCAATCCCTCGATATATTTTTTTACTCCAAACACCATTCATACATACAAGATTGTAAAATTCAGGAAAAGATATACAAAAAGAGTGACATGTTTCCCTTGATAACACGGCCCTTCATGGGCATGATGCTGCCCGCTCCAAGGAACACACGCAAAGAGCTGGAACTCGTCTACAAGATTGATATGTGTGTGTCAAATTTGTATAATCACAAACGGGAAGAATATTTGCCATTGAAATGTAGGGCAAGAATTCCTTGTTCTCTTCTGAAAGATACGTTTCCATTTGTAACCGGAAAGATGTCACATAACAAAACTATTGAAGTGTTGGAAAATAACTACAGCATCCCTGAATACCTGATATAATTCTGGTGGATGTGATCCACATACCAGTACATGTCTCCTATTCCTGTATCAGTGGAAAACTGGGGTGTTTTCATGATCCGGTTAGGTCTCGATTTTTTAAATTAAATGAGAAAGCTTATTTATGTCCTTTTGATTTTTCATGTATGATGTATTAGACATCTCTGCTCTCGTTTAGAAGTAGACGTAATAGAGGGTGAAGGTGATGTGGAAGCAGTAGAGGATCACGCTGATGTAGATGTAAATGTAGTAGAGGGTCACACTGGTGTAGATGTAGTAGGGGGTCACACTGGTGTAGATGTAGTAGAGGGTCACGCTGATGTAGATGTAGTAGAGGGTCACGCTGATGTAGATGTAGTAGAGTGTCATGCTGATGTAGATGTAGTAGAGGGTCACGCTGATGTAGATGTAGATGTAGTAGTGGGTCACGCTGATGTAGATGTAGTAGAGGGTTAGGGTGGTGTGAATCTCACAAGGAAGACCAACGCCTACTGGGGGTGAGTTGTGTCCAAGAAGCCACAAGTTTATTTTCAATATCAATATTCACCCTGTAACATAATTGAACAAATAATAAGTACATAGTTATACACATTAAAACATTGCACTTATCACCGTTATTGATATAATAATTAAAATGCATTCATCACATTGTTCATGATGTTCTCCATATTACTTAAACTGCATCAATGCACTTTCATATACAAGATGTAAATTATACATACATGAAACATAAACAATAAATAACTAAATTACTATGCCTACCGAATGTGTGGCACTCAGGTGATAATTGCAAAATCACTTGTCACTGCAGATCCATCTATAAATAACATACACATATAACTCGAATTTAAATATCATAAAATAATATGCATATTAATCTACTGCCATATCAATTCATTCTAAACCTAATCTCAAACATGGTGACATCGATAAACATACATAAAGTAAGATGATATTTATTAATGTATCAAGGCGAACAATATGGCGGACACAAATACTTATATATGTCGCCTTTATCATCAAAATATTATAGTACATTCACATCACATCAGAAACCATAAACATAAATGGTGTGCTTATAATCATTATTGTACTAATGACATAAAATACATTCATACAATCGAATCACACAAGTATACCCTACACTGAAATAATGTTTGCACTATACATGCTGTACTAAAACAAATATTACATCCTACATGATGTTTACAATCTAGTATTAAAATTAACCTTTTGAGATAAATGTGCAGCTGTACATAGTGATCTTTCTTGGTGCCTGCGGAAGTATAGAAGCTTGCCCTAAAATAACAAGGCAAAAGAATACTCTCACAATAAACAAAAGAACTGACCAGCCCAAGTTAAGCTTGGAGCAATCAGGCTGGAAACTTGTACCATACATGATCTAATAAAATACACCAATTACACTGTCTAAAACCAATACCATATATATACAGATAAACTTTAAAAATGACACTGCCAAAGATGTAGTAGAGGGTCACGCTGATGTAGACGTAGATGATGTAGAGGGTCAGGCTGAGGTAGATGTTGTAGAGGATCACGCTAATGTAGATGTAGATGATGTAGAGGGTCACGCTGAGGTAGATGTTGTAGAGGGTCACGCTGATGTAGACGTAGATGATGTAGAGGGTCACGCTTTGAGTTCTGTAATAATGCTCTGCCTTAACTTCTTAAACTGCAGTGATGAGAAAGATTATGTTCTACCAGTATTTTATTTTTCATCTTTGACTGCAATAGCCCTCAGTCGAGTTGAAGGACATTCACCCTGGATATTATCTATTGTACTAATCTGGCCTAGATGGATGCACAGCTCTCGATAGGGAACTAAACTGGGTAATCTATCTCCACTCTTTATTGTGCTGGGTATCACTTCTTTTCCTTTCTCCAAGGAGACCCTACTATCACTTTACAAATCACTAATTAGATCAAAAAGAGACTATGGATGCCAAATATACAACGCCTTAAACTCCTCATTAAGCTCAATTCAATATCAAGCACTCAAGATAATCACACGCAGTAGTATAGGTAATGATGGTTCTGGACCACTTCCACTGGAGCTGGATTTATATACCTATACTGCTACTACAGGGGGAATTTTTTATGCCAAAATGATTATGCGATTCAATGATAGTCATGAGATTAAGTTAAATTGACTCTAGCTCACCAATACCTGGGGCCAATCATTGCTTCTATTAGTATAAAAGTGATGATGTGATTCAACGAAAGTCGTTTTAAAAGAAATATCAATTTTAATTAATAATGAATAAAATTTACTATAGCCCACAAGGATATTGGAAAGGTGTAGGAGCAATAAAAAAATTAGCCACCATGGGTAAGGTATCTAAAGATGTAGCCAATGATTGGTTAAAGAAACAAGCGATGTGGCAAATATACTTACCGGCACCGCGTTATATTCCGAGAAAGAAGTTTGATAATTTTATAATGAATGAAGTTCATCAGGCTGACCTCTTGCTTCTTCCCCACGATAAGGTAAAACGCAAAACGTATAAATACGCTTTAACAGTAGTGGATGTGGCTAGTCGATACAAAGAGGTTGAGCCATTAACCTCGAAAGATTCAACAGAAGTAGCTAATGCACTGAGGCGCATATATAAACGTGGACCACTAAAATGTCCTAAGCTATTTCAAGTAGATCCCGGTCGCGTGTTTATGGGATCGACAACTAAACTGTTAACAAAGCACGATGTTGAAATCAGGCGTGGTGAAAAAGAGGCCCACCGTAGTCAAGCTATCGTCGAAAGATTTAACAGGACATTAACGGAACGTTTGTTTGCTTATCAGTATGGGATCGAAATGAAATCCGAGCGATTGAGATCAACGGAATGGGTGACACGATTATCAGCTGTTGTATCAGCGCTTAATAATGAAGTAAAGAGATTAATAGGGAAGAAACCATCCGATGCTATTAAAATGAACTCCGTGACTTCCGAATCTTCAGCACCGAGGAGAGGCAAAGAACGAAAACTTCCGGATAGAGTAAGGGTAAGATATTTATACCAGCCTGGTGAACTCGAAGGAGGCCTATGACATGCAACAGATCCAATTTGGTCCCTTAAGACGTATAACATTAGTCTATTGGTTACGAAAGAAGGAGAGCCTATTCTTTATTATCTTCAAGATGGACTAGGTAGGGCATTTGTACGAGAAAAGTTGTTCATAGTTCCCGACGGTACGGTATTACCACTATAACCATATGCATAGGTAGTTACACCATCATTATCAATCCATCTCTTTGTATCTAAGGGGGATAATGATGTCTTGTTCATTCTTAATCCATAAATCCTATGATTGTAACTTCTTAAAGAGTTCATCTTATGTTTGAACGTTCTACCGTTGAATAATGATTCTTTATACTGTTCGTGTTTGATATGCTTTTTTTCAAGATACTTCTTAACGCCCTTAGCTTTTCTTATCTCCCCATTATCGGACTTCTTTATAGAATACATCTTAGGTCTTAATCCGACATACTCCGCTTTAGGGGTCCCAGAACATTCATCCTTCATCTTACCTAACACCTTTTTATTTACTACACTGTGCAGAGGATTATCTTTTGGGTAATCGCTCCTGTCGTACATATTTATTTTTTCTGCCATATCTTTATACACATCCTCGGTTTGTATTTCCATCATCAAAGAATCTGTGTCGGTATATAACACCTCGCATCTATCGCCGTATTGCTTCTTAAGTTCGTTGTAATAAAAGTCATACATTAAGTGTTCTGAAAAGTCGAGAATGCTCATACCGAAGTACACCGGTCTGTTGAATTCTATATTACTCTTCTGCATATGCAACACGGCTAAGTCATTATCGAATATCTTGCTTCTGTTAAAAGCCAGACTGGCTATAAGTTTCCTGAGTCTTTCTTCCTCATTAGATCTGACTAAAGGTTGACTCATAGCCCATCCATACAAATTGTTAGCGTCGAGATATAATATATGTGTATAATATATGCTAAATTAGTCAGATCTAATGAGGAAGAAAGACTCAGGAAACTTATAGCCAGTCTGGCTTTTAACAGAAGCAAGATATTCGATAACGACTTAGCCGTGTTGCATATGCAGAAGAGTAATATAAAATTCAACAGACCGGTGTACTTCGGTATGAGTATTCTCGACTTTTCAGAACACTTAATGTATGACTTTTATTACAACGAACTTAAGAAGCAATACGGCGATAGATGCGAGGTGTTATATACTGACACAGATTCTTTGATGATGGAAATACAAACCGAGGATGTGTATAAAGATATGGCAGAAAAAATAGATATGTAAGACAGGAGCAATTACCCAAAAGATAATCCACTGCACAGTGTAATAAATACAAAGGTGTTAGGTAAGATGAAGGATGAATGTGCTGGGACCCCTAAAGCGGAGTATGTCGGATTAAGACCTAAGATGTATTCTATAATACATGTATTCTATAAAGAATGGGGAGATAAGAAAAGCTAAGGGCGTTAAGAAGTATCTTGTAAAAAAGCATATCAAACACGAACAGTATAAAGAATCATTATTCAACGGTAGAACGTTCAAACATGAGATGAACTCTTTAAGAAGTTACAATCATAGGATATATGGATTAAGAATGAACAAGACATCATTATCCCCCTTAGATACAAAGAGATGGATTGATAATGATGGTGTAACTACCTATGCATATGGTTATAGTGGTAATACCGTACCGTCGGGAACTATGAACAACTTTTCTCGTACAAATGCCCTACCTAGTCCATCTTGAAGATAATAAAGAATAGGCTCTCCTTCTTTCATAACCAATAGACTAATGTTATACGTCTTAAGGGACCAAATTGGATCTGTTGCATGTCATAGGCCTCCTTCGAGTTCACCAGGCTGGTATAAATATCTTACCCTTACTCTATCCGGAAGTTTTCGTTCTTTGCCTCTCCTCGGTGCTGAGATTCGGAAGTCACGGAGTTCATTTTAATAGCATCGGATGGTTTCTTCCCTATTAATCTCTTTACTTCATTATTAAGCGCTGATACAACAGCTGATAATCGTGTCACCCATTCTGTTGATCTCAATCGCTCGGATTTCATTTCGATCCCATACTGATAAGCAAACAAACGTTCCGTTAATGTCCTGTTAAATCTTTCGACGATAGCTTGACTACGGTGGGCCCCTTTTTCACCACGCCTGATTTCAACATCGTGCTTTGTTAACAGTTTAGTTGTCGATCCCATAAACTCGCGACCGGGATCTACTTGAAATAGCTTAGGACATTTTAGTGGTCCACGTTTATATATGCGCCTCAGTGCATTAGCTACTTCTGTTGAATCTTTCGAGGTTAATGGCTCAGCCTCTTTGTATCGACTAGCCACATCCACTACTGTTAAAGCGTATTTATACGTTTTGCGTTTTACCTTATCGTGGGGAAGAAGCAAGAGGTCAGCCTGATGAACTTCATTCATTATAAAATTATCAAACTTCTTTCTCGGAATATAACGCGGTGCCGGTAAGTATATTTGCCACATCGCTTGTTTCTTTAACCAATCATTGGCTACATCTTTAGATACCTTACCCATGGTGGCTAATTTTTTTATTGCTCCTACACCTTTCCAATATCCTTGTGGGCTATAGTAAATTTTATTCATTATTAATTAAAATTGATATTTCTTTTAAAACGACTTTCGTTGAATCACATCATCACTTTTATACTAATAGAAGCAATGATTGGCCCTAGGTATTGGTGAGCTAGAGTCAATTTAACTTAATCTCATGACTATCATTGAATCGCATAATCATTTTGGCATAAAAAATTCCCCCTGTAGTAGCAGTATAGGTATATAAATCCAGCTCCAGTGGAAGTGGTCCAGAACCATCATTACCTATACTACTGCGTGTGATTATCTTGAGTGCTTGATATTGAATTGAGCTTAATGAGGAGTTTAAGGCGTTGTATATTTGGCATCCATAGTCTCTTTTTGATCTAATTAGTGATTTGTAAAGTGATAGTAGGGTCTCCTTGGAGAAAGGAAAAGAAGTGATACCCAGCACAATAAAGAGTGGAGATAGATTACCCAGTTTAGTTCCCTATCGAGAGCTGTGCATCCATCTAGGCCAGATTAGTACAATAGATAATATCCAGGGTGAATGTCCTTCAACTCGACTGAGGGCTATTGCAGTCAAAGATGAAAAATAAAATACTGGTAGAACATAATCTTTCTCATCACTGCAGTTTAAGAAGTTAAGGCAGAGCATTATTACAGAACTCAAAGCGTGACCCTCTACATCATCTACGTCTACATCAGCGTGACCCTCTACAACATCTACCTCAGCGTGACCCTCTACATCATCTACATCTACATTAGCGTGATCCTCTACAACATCTACCTCAGCCTGACCCTCTACATCATCTACGTCTACATCAGCGTGACCCTCTACTACATCTTTGGCAGTGTCATTTTTAAAGTTTATCTGTATATATATGGTATTGGTTTTAGACAGTGTAATTGGTGTATTTTATTAGATCATGTATGGTACAAGTTTCCAGCCTGATTGCTCCAAGCTTAACTTGGGCTGGTCAGTTCTTTTGTTTATTGTGAGAGTATTCTTTTGCCTTGTTATTTTAGGGCAAGCTTCTATACTTCCGCAGGCACCAAGAAAGATCACTATGTACAGCTGCACATTTATCTCAAAAGGTTAATTTTAATACTAGATTGTAAACATCATGTAGGATGTAATATTTGTTTTAGTACAGCATGTATAGTGCAAACATTATTTCAGTGTAGGGTATACTTGTGTGATTCGATTGTATGAATGTATTTTATGTCATTAGTACAATAATGATTATAAGCACACCATTTATGTTTATGGTTTCTGATGTGATGTGAATGTACTATAATATTTTGATGATAAAGGCAACATATATAAGTATTTGTGTCCGCCATATTGTTCGCCTTGATACATTAATAAATATCATCTTACTTTATGTATGTTTATCGATGTCACCCTGTTTGAGATTAGGTTTAGAATGAATTGATATGGCAGTAGATGAATATGCATATTATTTTATGATATTTAAGTTCGAGTGATATGTGTATGTTATTTATAGATGGATCTGCAGTGACAAGTGATTTTGCAATTATCACCTGAGTGCCACACATTCGGTAGGCATAGTAATTTAGTTATTTATTGTTTATGTTTCATGTATGTTTAATTTACATCTTGTATAAGAAAGTGCATTGATGCAGTTTAAGTAATATGGAGAACATCATGAACAATGTGATGAATGCATTTTAATTATTATATCAATAACGGTGATAAGTGCAATGTTTTAATGTGTATAACTATGTACTTATTATTTGTTCAGTTATGTTAAGGGTGAATATTGATATTGAAAATAAACTTGTGGCTTCTTGGTCACAACTCGTCCCCAGCAGGAGTTGGTCTTCCTTGTGAGATTCACACCACCCTAATCCTCTACTACATCTACATCAGCGTGACCCACTACTACATCTACATCTACATCAGCGTGACCCTCTACTACATCTACATCAGCATGACCCTCTACTACATCTACATCAGCTTGACCCTCTACTACATCTACACCAGTGTGACCCTCTACTACATCTACACCAGTGTGACCCTCGACTACATCTACATCTACATCAGCGTGATCCTCTACTGCTTCCACATCACCTTCACCCTCTATTACGTCTACTTCTAAACGAGAGCAGAGATGTCTAATACATCATACATGACAAATCAAAAGGACATAAATAACCTTTTTCATCAAATGAAAAAATTCGAGACCTAACCGGATCATGAAAACACCCCAGTTTTCCACTGATACAGGAATAGGAGACATGTACTGGTATGTGGATCACATCCACCAGAATTATATCAGGTGTTCCGGGATGCTGTAGTTATTTTCCAACGCTTCAATAGTTTTGTTATGTGATATATTTCTGGTTACAAATGGAAACGTATCTTTCAGAAGAGAACAAGGAATTCTTGCCCTACATTCCAATGACAAATATTCTTCCCGTTTGTGATCATACAAATTTGACACACACATATCAATCTTGTAGACGAGTTCCAGCTCTTTGTGTCTGTTCCCTTGGAGCGGGCAGCATCATGCCCATGAAGGGCCGTGTTATCAAGGGAAACATGTCACTCTTCTTGTATATCTTTTCCTGAATTTTACAATCTTGTATGTGTGAAGGGTGTTCAGAGTAAAAAAATATATCGAGGATTGGATATTTCCAGCTCATGCCACCAGCCATGAGAGAATTTGCGTGATACAATTTCCAGCTTATTTTCACTGAAGCGTTGACTTCATACTCTGGTGGGAGGGACTGCAGGTATGTCAACAATGCGGGTTTGTCACTCTCCCTCACAATGATGTCCACGTCATCATCCCAGGGAATAATGCCGTGATGGGAGTAGGAACCCAGTAAAGCTCCTGCATAGATAAAGTAGGTGATGTTAGAGGGCACACCTTCACTGAAGGTTTTAATGAGGTCCCTAAATTTCTCTTTTTCTTCCCTTGATAACCTTTCAAAAAATAGATCTTTTGCTCGTCTCTCTGTCTCCGTATAATTACTGGCTCCATTACTTTCCCTGCTGACCCAACACCCATCCTTTCCTCGTTTAATGTTTTGGAGTCTTGGAGCATTTCTTGTATTTCCAGCTCGTGCCACCAGCCATGAGAGAATTTGCGTGATACAATTTCCAGCTTGTTTTCACTGAAGCGTTGACTTCATACTCTGGTGGGAGGGACTGCAGGAATGTCAACAATGCGGGTTTGTCACTCTCCCTCACAATGATGTCCACGTCGTCGTCCCAGGGAATAATATTTCTGGACATACGCGGGACAAGAGAAATCATCAAGAAATCAACAAAGAGAGCACTGACCTCAAAACCTAAAGATCCATAATTCTCAGTAGGTGATCTAGTCCTGATGCAAAATTTACATGTTCTCCCTGATAGGTCCCCGAAACTGTCAGTTAAATGGGTAGGATCCTACACCATACTTGAGATTGGTCCCAATCATACCTTCAAGGTACAACATGTCCAAACGAACAAGACGCAGAAGGCACCTATCCATGCCAATCGCCTCAAAGCCCACACTGTTCTCACTCCCAACGACCGCCTTCCAGATCACACTCCCAACCATGGTCGTCATTCTCCTGGTCCCAGCACTTCTGCTGAAGCGGACACACATTCTCCAGGTCCCAGCACTTTTGCTGAAGCGGACACACATTCTCCTGGTCCCAGCGCTTCTGCTGAAGCGGACACACATACTCCTGGTCCCAGCGCTTCTGCTGAAGCGGACACACATTCTCCTCTTCCCAGCACTTCTGCTGAAGCGTACACACATTCTCCTCATCCCAGCACTTCTGCTGAAGCGGACACACATTCTCCTGGTCTCAGCACCTCTGCTGAAGTGGACACACATTCTCCTCGTCCCAGCACCTCTGCTGAAGCGGACACACATTCTCCTGGTCCCAGCACTTCTGCTGAAGCGGACACACATTCTCCTCTTCCCAGCACTTCTGCTGAACCGTCACACATTCTCCTCTTCCCAGCACTTCTGCTAATGCTGACACATCCTCAGACACACAGGTGGTTCTTCCACAGCCACACATCAGTGATGCAGGCTCTGCACCATCCATTGCCCGCCAACAGGTTGACAAATCTCAAGATAATCAAACGTATCCTGTTGACAAAATTATCAGATGCAAAATGGCAAACGGTACCAAACAGTACCAAATCAAGTGGTTAGGCTACTCAGAAACGACCTGGGAGCCCACTTCCAACCTTGATCCATCCCTGATCAAGCACTTCCATAGGTCCAGAACAATGTCTGGTAAGAAGCGCAAACACGGACCTAAGTACTTCCAATGATTCATTTGCATATTTGTTATCAAGCTACCCCCATATCTTTTGTGACGTGAATTGCATGGCCATAAGGTATGAGTGACCATCCCTTTGCAGTTACCAAGTGTTCTGTGTCTTATAGTGCTAGGTTGTTTAGGTGCTGGTGGCCACAACATTCTTCTCAACCAGGCCAACTCTTCTAATGGCTCCCTTTCCATTTCATCAAAGGTTCATCCTGGAGCTTGATTATCCTGTGGCTTATCTGTTTGCCCGCCCTATCCTTGGCACCAGCCCTGTTCAGAGACTCAACCACTTGCAACTGAAT
This sequence comes from Haliotis cracherodii, assembly GCF_022045235.1. Classification (NCBI taxonomy): domain Eukaryota; kingdom Metazoa; phylum Mollusca; class Gastropoda; order Lepetellida; family Haliotidae; genus Haliotis; species Haliotis cracherodii. The sequence continues at coordinate 853,008 of NW_027266266.1, forward strand.
ACTGGGTCCACACCTACGAGGTCAAACTTCCCCTTGTCCGAAGCATTCCCACCATGAGTGATGCCACCAAGGCAATGGAACTTGTGCTTTACAGCACCAAATCCAAATGCACCTTAACGTCATCAAAACCAGGTGTGTTTCACTGCTAAATGAAACTAGGCACCAAATCATTAAACTCATCCCTGAATCCAAGGTGCCTTCATCAAGACGCTCAAACGAGCAGTTCTAAGTTTTGTAGGGTCCCTTTCCAAAACATTGTTTGGTACAGCTACCATTGACGATGTCAGCCTGCTTGCCAAACATATTAATGCCCTTACCAAACATAACATAAACCTATCCAATGTCCTCAAACAACATTCCTCCCATCTCTCTTCCTTTATGAAATTGGTAGAAATTAATAGATTTAAGAATTTAAGATTTAAGAATGCAGTAAAAGGTGTTAAGGCCAATCATGATGCCCTTACGTTCACAGCCACTGCGGTCCAGAAAGTACAAGTCATTCTGTAAGATCTTTGATGTTACAATTAACCCAATTTTACTTAACGGTGAGGAAATATGGGGATTAAAACAATTTAATAAAATAGAAAAGGTTCACCTTTATGCATGCAAAAGAATCTGGTTGATGGAGAATGTAGTAAATTTCCTCTATTTATATATTCACATGTGTTGTTAGGTATTCACATAAAGTACTGGCTGAAACTCCTTAAAATGAATTCATCAAGATACCCTAAGAAATGTTACAACATGATGATGTCATACGATGTGAATGGAAAGACTAATTGGACAACTGAGGTGAAAACATTGTTATTCAATAGTGGTCTTGGAAATGTTTGGTATGATCAATGTGTACAACCTGAAAGTGTATTTACCAATTTTTTTCTACAGAGGCTAAAAGATATTCATCTGCAATCGTGGTCATTTTCGTTGAGAGTATCGAATCAATTTTGATATTGTAGATTTTTGAAAACTCATATGTACACAATATATGTATATGTTTTATGTAAATATAAAAAATACAGTAATTCATTAAACCTATTACACAGACGCACACACACACACACACACACACACACACACACACACACACACACACACACACACACACACACACACACACACACACACGTGAATAAACCATCTCTGATTGTGTTATATGTGTCCCCTATGTATGTTTATGTCCGAGTGTGTTTGTTGTTTTACGCCGCAATCTCCACGCTGTGTGAACGTGGCTTTTGATTTATATTAAGTTGAATAAAATGGATATATAGATATTTTATTCAGTATTTAAGGCCACATGGCACATTGTACAGTTGGGGGCGGTTGCTTAGCCTAGTGGTTAAAGCGCTCGCTCGCTCGTCACGCCGAAGACCCGGGTTCGATTCCCACCACAATATGTGGAGTCCATTTCTGGTGATCCCAGCCGTGATATTGCTGGAACTTTGCTAAAAGCGGCGTAAAATCATACTCAGTCACTCACTCATTGTACAGTTGACATTGTCAGTTTCATTTGTTATAGTCAAGTGACATACATGATATATCTGACATAAAACTGACAGAGAAATATGTTTAAACATGAATAAGGTGAGTGAGTGAGTGAGCGAGTAAGTGGGTGGGTGGTTAGGTGGGAGGGTGGGTGGTTGAGTGGGTGGTTGAGTGAGTGAGTGAGTGAGTACAGCTCTACTGCACAAGGGAATCGAATCCTTATCAAACGATCCAGTGATTGATACCAAGAGAAACGATTCACGCCGCCGGGGCACATCGATACGCCAACAACCCGATCAGTTCAATTCAGTCACGAGTTGCCTCACACAAATTACCCTGATGCATCGCCTATATACTACAATGCATATTTTCAAACTGACAATGGATACTATCACAATCCTTCCTTGACATTGAGAATGTCCACTTTGATCATTACCCTATGTCGGTCTACATTGTTTGGAGCTGCATTTTTCTTCACACTTAAAACGTCATGGATTTGTAGTTTTTTTGTAGTGTATTTGTTGTTTTTCACAGGAATGTATGCTGATGTCCGCATACATGTTCAACGATAATGTACATATTAACTTTTACAGAAAGGATAACCTTAGGTACAGTTATCGGATTCACTACAACACAAGTAGAGTTGTCCAGACACAACGGACAGACTAGGCGTCGACGGATAACAGATACAAAGTAATCAAATTGATTCAGGGCTAAACATATTTTTTAATGTTATATTATGAATTTGAGTTAACTAGAAACAAACCGATTAACTTGGACAATCGTTATTGCTAATGATTGATTAAGAAACTATATGTACATGTACGTAAACACCACAATCATCATGTAGTTCACGTTCACTCGACTAGGACACATTTACTGACCCTTATCAAGGAACAAAATATCACAGTGCAGATTTCAGACCTCCCAACATGCACTAGGGGAAGAATGCTCTTATATAGACTTGCTCATTATACAAAACGGTAGAACTACTATATACACCAATGGACCTATCATTTAGTACAGCAAGGAGCAGGGCTAACTGCAGACAGTGTTGAAAGGCTTGCGTCAGGAAGATGTACAGCAAGATCAATTTCCGTCTGTATAAACCAAGAGGTTATTCCAATCATCAGAGTCCTATGGCCCTCAGTAGATGCCAAATCTCCTGTCTGCCTGTCTCCTACATTTTGATAAAGTATTGGCAACAACTTGAATCACGTTCGACCGTTTATGAAAGGGTTTTACGTAGAGTCTCAATATTCTTGAAAATATTTGAAAAGCAAGAGCTGTTTATCCTGACGATCAACCATCCCGATCCTCTCTGCAGCCCCATGGCCACCGTCCGGTTTCTCTCTCACTCGCCCTTGAAGTGCATAATTGAAACGAGGCCGAATCTCCCTGCTGTGGACAGTGGGACAGCACAGACCAATATGGATATGCTAGAATAAATCGGAACCAATTCTTATGAATTAATTGCAAATATGAATGAAAATAGACCACCTTTAAGCTCGAATAAGAACGATAAATGTTTGAATACAATGAAAGTTAAGAACATTAATTAGCATTGATATATGCAAGTTAAAATCGTGATGTTAGGTATTAAAGTATTACAGATATATGTGCGATAAGTAGATCTGTTTGTTTAATCTCTTTATTTCTCTTTTTAAAATGCGTCATCTGCTCCAGTTATCTCTCTCAATAATCATCAACTGTGACAACTTTGCATGGTCCAGCGTCGTGGTCAGCACAGAGCCTATAAATGTACTCTGGCAACTTCAAACAGCACACTCTCTCCCCAGATCCGAGCAAATTCCGACCACTGAAAGAAATATAGACTTGCAAAATTGTTAGTTTAAATCAGAATTCTTGGATAATATAAATAATAAGAACAAATGTCCCTATAAAAGACTGGCATCCTCAGACTGGCCGCTTATCTTGACTTGCCTATTGTAAGGATTGAGTTACTACACATCCATGGACATTTCATTCAGTACAGCCTTGGAGCAGTGACCATAACATAATTGAAAGCAATTAAATCGCGAATGATTATCATAATTATATGTTTTACTTGATACAGTTGTTTTATTACATTACTTTACATAGTTCCTGTTTATCTTTGATGTTTAGAATATGGCAATTATAAAGAAATCTGATGCTTAGAGCTATAGTTTCCTCTACCACCAGACAGTTAGATTGTGAAATGTCCTATCATGAATAATCTTCAACAAAACAACAGCAGTTTGCTTTATAATTATTAAACCAGTACAAAACATGAGATATAGCTGATATTTCACGTGTCGAGTGAATTATTATGTTTCTCTCATTGAGTGACGGTAGGTGGGGGGTTGGGGTGGGGGTGGGGGTGTAGAAGGGGGGGTGGAGGGTCGGAGGGGGGGTGGGGTGGATGTATCACCTGTTCCCCTGTCACGAGATGAGAGAAACATGATATTTCACGAGATACATGGAATATCCTATTTATTATATACTTTTTGTGCAGTTGACTACCGGAAAATTAGACTAGATCATTACAAAGGTAAAACCTTAAAACGTAAATTCACCGGTTCACACACCCTTGTATTTGCGACTTAAAAAGTAGTTTCATGTTGCAAAATCTTAAAAAGTATGAACAAAAGAATCAAAAAAATATTTAGGGTCATGATAATTCTTTATCATATATTTCGATATGATTATATACAAAATCAACTTTAACAAAAAATATTCTTGAATACTAGGAGACCGCTGAGAGAAGCGAAAGAATATAGGCTGGTCAAGTAACAAAAATGGCGCTTTGCGAAACGAACAGTCACGATTGACGAGTTAAATGGGTGATTTGCAGTTCATATCGAAACATTTTCGAGAGAGTAATAAACGGCAAAAAGTGAATAACTCCCTAAATGACCATCCGTCAATATTTTGCCTTGTCAATGTGGAACTAACGTACAAAGGGAACGTTAACGGGCTAGTGTAGTCACTTACGACAAAGGGAGATAAATAAAGGGGAGGTACCTCTTGTATAACAATTGTTCCGTCAAAGTGTATTGTTCACTGCATTGAAATATCAAGTGTTATGTTATCTGCTGTGAAATATCAAGTGTTATGTTATCTGCTGTGAAATATCAAGCGTTATGTTCACTGCAATGGAAATATCACTTTTCTCAGAAAACTCAGTCTTTCATGCTGAACCATATAATAAAATGTTACTACACACCGTAAAATACGGTAGCACTGAAGGGACATGGAAAGGAGAAAACAATAATTGTATGTCATGAACACAAGAAACTAAAGTGTGCGCACTATATGGTATAATGTGCCAACGAAATGAAGAGACGTCATTATAAAAAACAAGTATATATCATATCGTGCGCACGATATACTATTCCGTGCGCGCGAAATGAAGAGACATGGTTAAAAAAATATGTTACATCCTGCGCACGAGATATTAAACCCTGCGCACGAACAAATACAAGCGATTTATTGAAAGCATAATGCCAGGACATTGCACTGCGAATAGTGTAGAGAAACATCCGGCCATGGCAATTCAGGAATGTTGTGCTGCCTCATAAGGTATGTTACAACATGTGAAAGCTGTGGGCGGACTGCAACATGACCTTACGTCCCTGCATTTGCACATAAAGTAGCGTACTCCAAGGACACCGTTGAGTATCACAAAAATGTTCTCCTGGATGCCGCAGACACTTGCACGACCATCGGAGCTGTCCAGATGAAACCTCAACTCATCTGTAAAAAGGGTATTTTCCCAGTGTTGTCGTTGAAGCCTCAGACGCTGCCCACAGCAAGCTGGGCGTGCCTGGCGGTGACGGGGAAGCAGCATTGAGCGTCTCACTAGACGTCAGGGCCAGATGTTGTGCTCCCTCAATTGGTTGCGTACGGTTCTGCAAATACTTGATCTCAAACCAAGAATTATCCAAATTGTCAAAACTGGCAGTTTGGTATCGATTCTGTATATGGTTGTCTTGTTTTCGTAACGTCACTCGTGTGTTGCCCTGTTGTAGATATAACGACTCCAAAGAAGTGATATTGCGTTTCGACGAACATTAAAAATCTCTGCCAACTTCATTTTGCGCCAATCCTAGTGTAGCATGCCACAGACGCAAAGACATTGGTGTTGAGATAGCCGTGGCATTGCGTGAGCGTTAAGTACAGTTAAACACAAATGTTTTAGGACCACCTGTTAGTTAAACAATTAGTGTGTGATAATCACATTCAAACCAAACACGCGTGTAACTAGCATGATTATGTATTGCAAGGTGATTTCTTTAAAATCAAAATATATGTATTCTTATTGAACTTTTTGAAAAAAGGATAGTTAATTTTTCCATTGGTTTATACACTATATACCTGCATATTGCTTTCTATTATCAATTTTGGAACACTATCCTTTTAGCCACTTTAAGCATGGATATCCTTTTAGACATAACACCAATACAGATATGAACATCTGTTCATGTATGTATTAGCGAAAACATATTCCGAGGTCGATATTCTACTGTAACCAGGAATAAACCCGCTATATAAGCACCTTAACGGTGTTATCTTTTGTTTGATCTCAATGTAACAGAAAGTGTCTAAATGATCATGAAGCTTGTGGACAACAAGCCGACGTACTGGACGCCAAACGCATTGGTAGACTTCTTACAAGGACTACATGTAACGTAACGTTATGTGCAACACATCAGCAGAACATGTTTGAGGTCGAGATATTAGTGTTACGCGCGCACGTTTTGTGACAGCGTGTGCACGATATACTTTACCCAATAATGTCAGTTCATTTCGTGAGCACAGTATAATATTTGGTATGCACATTTTAACACAATTATAATTATTTTTAATGCACACAATACTTCATCGTGCGCGCACTTCAGTATGTCGTGTGCATGATATACAATTATTGTTTTCTCCATTTCATGTCCACTCAGTGTTACAGCTTCTAATTTCCTGGCTCTTCGTTGGAAGGATGCCCAAGAATGGGATTGGTAATGAGCTCCAATATATGCCGATGTGAGAGCCTAAATGCATGATTAACAATAATGCTCTCGGTCAGTACATTTTGTCAAATGTTTGACGTATATTACCGGTAGGAATTGGAACATATTATTGGTACACGTCGAAAGCTTTTCATGGACAAAATGTCTTTTACGCTCGGCAATAGCGATCACTGCCATCACCGTGTTTGTTCCATAATGTTTCCGTGGTTTGCTGAGGTAATCAATTCGCATGTCTAGTAGGAATCGCGAAACTAGTCAGTTCTCCATGCGAAACTGACACCTAGCCTGTCTCCTAGTCTGTCTCACAGTCCCTGAACTATATTAAGTTCCCTTTCGCCCAGCCCGTTCTTTAAGACAAAAGTCTAAATGAAGCTAGTTTAGTTTTTAATCAGGTTCCGGGTCTGCTATCTGCACGAAAACTAACTCACTTAAGGGTATGGATTTCTGAGTAACTGTCAGGGCTGCTGGACCAACATCTTGACCAGGAATCTATTAACTATTTTAGCACAGAAAGCAAACGAAAGAAACTAGAGAGGCTAGAACCTATAGTCCTGTACCATGTGTGTGAAATATGTATGGGGCCTTGCATGCAGTCTATAATCTTCAATAGGCAAGCCTAGCTATATCTGCCTTTAATTTAAGACTGCTTATAGATATTATTTAGTAAATATTAGTATTTCATTGCCTTAATCGTGGTCTGGCTGGGGGTCCTAACTTATTCAAACACACATGGCAGCCTATGCTCCATCGTAACTATAATTAAGGCTTAATTCTAAAACACAAGTATTTCTTTTGCCTGGCCCGGTACAGTTTTTAGGTGTCAAATGATTGCAACTCCAGCTAGAGATGTCAGGAAATGTAACACCTTTCTTTGTAATGCTCTGGTCGCACGAACTGATAGGCCACATGTTAGCAAATGTAGTTCCATGAGTTTTGTACAACACACGTTTCTTTAAAGGACGACCTGATTGACTTTTTCACGTCCTCTTGTCGCTACACTGATGCAGTTATTACACATCATGTGTGTATAACAGTCTCTCGGTATAAAACCTAAAGGATATCTTCAAATTGAGACAGTTGCCGTTTTTTCTCTTCCATTGTAACGTATTCTTCTGTAAAGAGCTTTATCTCAATCCTTCCGACATATCATACAAAGTGATACTTTTGAAATTGAATCTGCCATCTCACTCGGGCTCCAGTGAGTAATACCATCCGGACGATCACTACACTGGAGCATGTGGGTTGTGGACGAGGTACCACGTGGTCAGGCCGTCTTACCTTATTAAGAATATGATCAACACTTTTAGAAGGTAAATGCATGCAAACAACCCAGGAGCTGGGCAGTATGGAACTAAGCATCCAGCTCACAATAAAACTGTCCAAGAGCTTAGGTTTTGCTCTCGGGTGGTAGCTCAGGGTGATGACGAAGACAAAACCCAGGGGTGAAGTTTAAGAAGACAAAAGACATGTTTATTGTTGCAGGTTGAAACAGGTCGAAATGGTACAAGTAATGGTAATCACCTGACAGAACGCACACGGGGACCGTGTGGCCAATATGTTCCTGGGTGCTGAGACCCGTTCTGTCAATTACACTCAGCCGGAAGTTGGACATCTGTAGCGACAAGAAGCGGGGTACGTCTAGAACTGGGTTAAACACCATAGGGAATTATATCTGACGCATGCAACTATGTGTTTCATTGACAAACAGTTCATGAGAGCAAAATCAGCTGCACTTCTTGTGTTTTTAGTGCGCCAATGGCAGTGCTACTGACTCGTTATCCGCCATTTGTAAAAGTGGTAATGCAGAACTAAAGCGGAATACAATTTCTTCTTTTTATACAGGTCGCTAATGAATAAGTGTAAATTCCTTTACAATGGTCGTGTTGCTTATTATCTGTATTTATTACCCATTGCCATGTTTAATTTGCCACGATATCTGTCCCAAATGTATTATTTGATTGTCTATCATATCATAACCTTCGTGACATGTTTAATAATAGAGTAAAGTTTCTGTTTAATTTCTTGGCTACTTCTGAAAACAGTGTTTGCCTTTAAAATAGCAACAGCCAAATGGAAATAAAGATGTTATGCCACCCATTGGTGGGGATATAAGTGTTATAATTCTAGTTCTGTAAAGTGGATATAAAACCTCCGGGATGTTTGTGTTATGCTATTTTTCAAGAGTTATAAGAGTTGGACATATTTCTTCTGATACGCAGGAGGCAAATATATAGGAGTATACACTGATGACATTGTACAATAGGCGAGGATGTTCACAATATATAAGTGGGAGGGTATGTAAAGTAATGTAATTATAATAATTATTTTGAATATTACTGCGAGTGTCATTTAACATCAAACAAAGAACATGATACTCAACATGTCAGAGTTTCTAAGTCCCAATACCTCACAGCCCTCTGGCAACTGATGTGTGTATTTTAGTTTGTGTAATATATTATTATAACTATCATGTTAAATTTTAGTGGTAACAACTATTCAAAATCTCCCCATTTCTGTACATTATCAGAAAAACTATTTTTTATTCATGGTAGGGGTACATGTAATTGCTTCAAGGTATAGCAGATGAAGGATGTGAGAGAATTTGTGCCACATCTATGTAGTCTAACTTAAAAGATATAAGAAACAAATTACATGTAGACATATTTGAGTAGAAATAGTTGAAAAAGATTTCTTCAATATTCCATTAATTCACCCACCACCTTATTCTTTTTCTCATGTTGTTAAGGAAAATATAGCATAAGTCATACCTGGTATTACAAAATATCCTTCCTAGTCAGCATTAAAATAACTGGGAAACTCATTGAACCATTCCTGGTAGTGATATGTAATCACCGTATTGGAAAAGAAACCGAATATTCTCAAACTGTTACAGCTTCTGGTTTCATTGCTCATCAGTAAGGATTGGGATAGGTGACGATTTCAAATATATGCCTATGTGAGATTCGAAACGTACTGATTAACAATGATGGTCGCAGTCAGTACATTTTGCCAAAAGTTTGACATGTACTACCTTTATGAATTGGAACGTATTATTGGTACATCCATGATTTTGATGCAAAACATGTTTCTTATGCTCGGCAACAGTGAGGGCTGACATTAGTATAGTTGTACCATAATGTGTCCTTGGTTTGGTTTGCATGTGTTTGTGATGGGTGACATCGGTGTGGCAGGATACGCTCACCAGTAAAAGGCATGCACCACTTCGGGCTTTCATCCGACATGAGTCCGATAGCCGTGATATAACTGAAATACTGTTCAAAGTGTGTTCCACTCACTCACCACAGTCCTCAAACTATGTTTTGTTTATTGTCTCACGCCGCACTCAGCAATATCCTGGCTGTAAATAATCGGTTCTGGGCCAGACAATCCAGTAATTGACATCATCGGTATCGATCCACACAATTGGGACACTTTTTTGACGCTCACCAATTAATCAATTTTGATACTTTGTGGCGCTAGACTTTACATTGAAGTCTTGCTTTGGGGTGCACCAGAACAGGTGCTCGAGGTATTACAGGGTCTCAGACTTAATTGAGGTAAAAAACATGAGCGACAACCTTGTGGTATTTCTGTGCAATGAGGAAGAGTTAACTTAATAAACCTTGATGGGTTCCAGGTTGTAACTGGGATTATTTCACTCACAAAGATTTTTATGCCAAATAAGACACACATAATAAGGTTAATAGTTTCAAGACATTGTCAGTGAAACATTTAATGCTTTTATAATATAATATTATATAGTATGGATTCATATCCTGCACTCGTTGAAAAGATTAATATTGTTGATGGATTTTGATTACAACAAATAGATGAAATTAAACAGCAACTGGAGAAAGAGCGTGATTCTCGAATTGAGTTGTATAAAAAGTTTCACAGAGCTGTGAATGCTCTTGATAGAGTTGACACTGCAGTTTTAGTAGCTAAAAAGGGTCTTGGTGTAGATGGCGTTGGTTTATTATCAACTGGGTGCTGGCTGAAGCAAAGTTAAATACATGTAGCGTTGACAACAGCACTAGCTGATGGTAAGATATCTGAGGACGACTTTCATTTAGTGTTGATAGAACTCACCAAATACAACACAATGAAGCAAGAGATTCAACTAAATACTCGTAAGACCGGTGGCATTAGTGAAGATGAGAAAAACAAGTTTATTGAACAAGCACTCCTAGCATTCAAAGCCAAAGCCAGAGAATAATTTGTGTCCTCGATATAGGATGCATCTTGTTAAATATTGGTGCCATGTATCTAATGATCGTCATCACATCATTAATAAAACTTAAGACCCCCATGTGAGCATTGTAAGGGCCTGGACCTGGCCTAGATTGTGGTGGTCCAGTAACCCCGTTATCTTTACTACTCCCTCTACAACCTCTACATCGACATCAGCGTGTCCCTCTACTACATCTACATCAGCGGGACCCTCTACCACATCTACATCAGCGTGACCCTCTACAACATCTGCATCAGCGTGACCCTCTACTACATCTACATCAGTGTGACCCTCTACTACATCTACATCAGCGTGACCCTCTACTACATCTACATCAGGGTGACCCTCTACTACATATACATCAGTGTGACCCTCTACTACATCTACATCAGTGTGACCCTCTACTACATCTAAATCAGCGTGACCCTCTACTACATCTACATCAGCGGGACCCTCTACTACATCTACATCTTCGGGACCCTCTTTTACATCTACATCAGCGGGACCCTCTACAACATCTACATCAGTGTGACCCTCTACTACATCTAAATCAGCGTGACCCTCTACTACATCTACATCAGTGTGACCCTCTACTACATCTACATCAGCGGGACCCTCTTACTACATCTACATCAGCGGGACCCTCTACTACATCTAAATCAGCGTGACCCTCTACTACATCTACATCAGCGTGACTCTCAAATACATCGACATCAGCGTGACCCTCTACAACATCTGCATCTACGTCTGCGTGACCCTCTACTACATCTACATCAGCATGACTCTCCACTACATCTACATCAGTGTAACCACTCACTACATCTTCATCAGCGTGATCTTCTACTACATCCAAATCTACAAGAGAGCAGAGATATCTAATATAGCATGCATGAAAAATTAAAAGGACATTAATAAACTTTTTCATCAAATGAAAAGTCGAGACCTACCCGGATCATGAAAAAACATCAATTTTCCACTGATACAAGTATGGTAGACATGTATGTAAGTAATATACGCCAGAATAATGCCAGGTGTTACGGAATGTTGTAGTTATTTTCCAACACTTCAATAGTTTTGTTATTTGATATCTTTCTGGTTACAAATGGAAACATGTCTTTCAGAAGGGAACAAGGAATTCTTGCCCTACATTTCAATGGCACATTTTCTTCCCGTTCGTGATCATACGAATTCGACACACACACATCAATCTTGTAATGCAGATCCAGCACTTTGCGGGTGTTCCTTGGAGCGGGCAGCATCATGCCCATGAAGGGTCGTGTTATCAAGGGAAACACGTCACTCTTCTTGTATATCTTTTCCTGAATTTTACAATCTTGTATGTATGAATGGTGTTCGGAGTAAAAAAATATATCGAGGAATGGATATTTCCAGCTCATGCCACCAGCCATGAGAGAATTTGCGTGATACAATTTCCAGCTTGTTTTCACTGAAGTGTTAACTTCATACTCTGGTGGGAGGGACTGCAGGAATGTCAACAATGCAGGTTTGTCACTCTCCCTCACAATGATGTCCACGTCATCGTCCCAGGGAATAATGCCGTGATGGGAGTAGGAACCCAGTAAAGCTCCTGCATAGATAAAGTAGGTGATGTTAGAGGGCACACCTTCACCGAAGGTTTTAATGAGGTCCCTAAATTTCTCTCTTTCTTCCCGTGATAACCTTTCAAAAAATAGATCTTTTGCTCGTCTCTCTGTCTCCATATAATTACTGGCTCCGTTACTTTCCCTGCTGACCCAACACCCATCCTTTCCTCGTTTAATGTTTTGGAGTCTTGGAGCATTTCTTGTATTTCCTGTAACGAGATTTTGCTTTTTGTACTTTACACTATTTTTTGTGTTTTCTGGTCTGGAAGCATCTCTAGTGACATTTCTTGTCAAATCTTTTGTAACAATTCTCGCTTTATACTCTGCATTATCGTGATTATTTTCTGATGCAATTTGTGAAGTCATTGTCAAATCCATTCTGAAATCCCTCTTGAGTTTACAATAAGAGAGGTATGTACTGCCTAAGCATAGGAATGCTAAACAGATGAGACACTTCTTGGATCGCATGGTGATGTTCTGTAAAATAAAAACAAAAAAACATTGACAAACTTAATTAAGTGTGATTATTAATTCTATATACACCTGTCTCCAGCATAATTAATTACGTTTGATACCAATACAGGTCGAGCTTGACATGAATTATATGCCTATCGCCAGCACCAGGATGAATTCATACACAAGCACATGTCGGTAGGTTGTTCGGATTTGGTTATAAATATATCACCAGCAATGTATGTTGCAATAAAACAAAGTTCATCATTTTACTAACCTCTTTAGTTTGCTAGCGATAAAGATCGATAAAGAAGATTAATACTTTTCGAAATTACCAACTCCTAAAACATCCCACTATCAGCACCATCAGACCACCAGAAAACAAATCAATACAAAGTGAAAACTAAACTGAAACCACAAGGAGGCCAAAGCGTCTCAGTCTCATCGCGACAATGGCACCCAAAGTACAAGTAGTTACCTTCTCCAACACATAACCAGCAGAATGTTTTCGTTTTATGGTGCTGGGTGATGAGACAAGGATCTATCAATATGATATGCAAGAATTCATTGAATTGACGCAAACTTCAAAGGGTTTAAGGCAACTAGATGAAAAGAGAAACTTGTTGACACCTTCATTTGGCACAACAAAGGTATAATTCACGTCGAGTAAAAACTGTTAGAAGTGAGTAATTGTGACACCGTATTGAAGAGATTGCACGAGTGTGTCAAATAAAGTGACAAAACCATTTCCATGTCCAACATGAATCTCTGCAGAAACCTGTGATTATAACATCCATTTTAAATGCCCTGCATTACAACAATCATACATTCAGGTAGTCTGTATAATTATCCAATATCATTGTGAATAAGTAAATGTCTTACCTTGTACGACACTGTTTGATACACTCCATGAAATATTTTCATGAAATGGAACTAGGCAATGCAGGTGTTATACTAATAGAGACCGGACTACCTACAGTGCGCTATTTGTTGAACAGCTGGTGAAATTTTACATCAATGACGGATGACGTTAGAGACATTTGCGTCTAGTTCACAACCGGTATAGTACGCAAACATTAATTTGATTGTGGCGTTTGAAACAGTATATAGATAAAAGTCCCGAGTTCTGCCAGAAGCTGTGCGTTAGATTTATCTTATAGGTACTATATTTTAAAAAGCGAGGAACACGCTTCACTACACCCCCAATTGAGTTTGTGTATATGTTAAACTACAATATATCTGCAAACTGTAACTGTTTAATCAGCAACAATGAATATGCTTATATACAAATGTTGATTTCCATATCATTCCAAGAAAGCTACAGCTCACAATTTATTACAATATGTATGATAAAATACCATTCACAATGATACAATCGTTATAAAATCATGTAAAACAATAAACAATGCAAGTATCATATGACTAATTGTCGTTTTAAAAAAATGTTTCTTATGGTAGACGCAATACATTTAATGCGCTTAGGACTATTTACAGATAACAATTTAATTAACAGATCTTTACGTTCTGTAGAATTGTAAAAGATAAGTTAATGTTGTATCTTAGGCCCTTATAAAGATAACACTCAGAAAGGAAATGAACTTCTGTTTCCAATCAACAAGTTCTGTGCTCTAACGGGGTAGGGGGTCTATCGCCCCATCCTGTCTCCGCATGAAGGGAGAGGCTTCCACAACGTAGTCTAGTGAGATATTGTCTGAGATTCCTGGATATAATGGTTTGCAACCAAATTTCGGGGACAAGAACATTTTTTAAAAGACGGTAGTTACGTAACTTATTTTCATGCTGAGGATTGTTCAAACTACAAAAGTACAAACATCATTATATTTTTCTTCAAGTTTTATCAAAATCAATTATATTCTACTACTTTAAGTTCCACATTCCCAAGCCAGTGAACGCTACATAGTTTACAGGACGCCTATCATAATATGTAACGCTTGGAGATGCAAGCTGTCGAAACCAGTCAAACGAGCTAGCAGATGCTAATCAGCTAGCGCTATTAAAATTCTAGACCCGGCTAGTTTCAGACACAGCCGACCAGCCTATAAATAATGAACTAATCAAGTCAGCACATCAAAACTTGCCAAATTTGACCAACATGTGGGAAGCCATTGTTATTAATTCCAAACTGGACAGGTGGGTAGCGACATGCTTTCAAACGTGGACTGGAGGTCTCGGGTATAAATGCAGGAGTATCTTGGCATTGAGTCATTCCTGCATTTCGCCTTAGTACCTCCCTGTCTGTTTCTGAAGGTAAGTTACTTTTACTTATTACTTATTCACGGGAAACATTTCATGTTTCAATATAATGAGTAGCATAGCATCGGCAGCTAAATGTATGTATTAACAGATAACCAGTCTGTGACTGTGCCTAGAATACAACACACGAAAAGTAAAACTGTTTCTGTAGCTAAATACGCACAGATTAGGTAATGTCTTTTATATAGAATACTAAACGAGCTCCCGTGTAATACCAATTTTATGAAACGAGTGAATAGTTCTGGTATCTGACGAGCGAAAGCACAATGTTGTAAGTGACCATGGCGGTTATAATATGGTAACTTAATGAGTCCACTGTAAAAAAACTCATTATCATTTCTTAACTATTAATTTCAATAAATAAATGCTTTACTAGCTAATTGCTCATTATGATGTCTTAACTATGAAATGAAATACTGAGATACAGGAATCTCCCCTTCCAGCCTCCCCATCCCTCACCATCCCCGCAACAACGTCATCAACGGCATCAACATCAAAAGCATCAACGTCCAGGACAACATCCTTACCAGCGCCATCCCCATCCTCCTGATCATCTGCATCAATAGCCTCTTCGTCCGCAGCTAAACCTCCATCTCATACAATTAACACACCACAGGTCAGGCTGAGGACATACGCGGGACAAGAGAAATCATCAAGCAATCAACAAAGAGAGCACTGACCTCAAAACCTAAAGATCCTTAATTCTCAGTAGGTGATCTAGTCCTGATGCAAAATTCCCATGTTCTCCCTGGTAGGTCCCCGAAACTGTCAGTTAAATGGGTAGGTCCATACACCATACTTGAGATTGGTCCCAATCATACCTTCAAGCTACAGCATGTCCAAACGAACAAGACGCACAAGGCACTTATCCATGCCAATCGCCTCAAAGCCCACAATGTTCTCACTCCCAACGACCGCCTTCCAGATCACACTCCCAACCATGGTCGTCATTCTCCACTTCCCAGCACCTCTGCTGAACCGTCACACATTCTCCACTTCCCAGCACTTCTGCTGAAGCGGACACACATTCTCCTGGTCCCAGCACTTCTGCTGAAGCGGACACACATTCTCCTCTTCCCAGCACTTCTGCTGAACCGTCACACATTCTCCTCTTCCCAGCACTTCTGCTAATGCTGACACATCCTCAGACACACAGGTGGTTCTTCCACAGCCACACATCAGTGATGCAGGCTCTGCACCATCCATTGCCCGCCAACAGGTTGACAAATTTCAAGATAATCAAACGTATCCTGTTGACAAGATTATCAGATGCAAAATGGCAAACGGTACCAAACAGTACCAAATCAAGTGGTTAGGCTACTCAGAAACGACCTGGGAGCCCGCCTCCAATCTTGATCCATCCCTGATCAAGCACTTCCATAGGTCCAGAACAATGAAGAAGAAGTGCAAACATGGACATAAGTACTTCCAATGATTCATTTGCATATTTGTTATCAAGCTAACCCCATATCTTTTGTGACGTGAATTGCATGGCCATAAGATATGAGTGACCATCCCTTTGCAGTTACCAAGTGTTCTGTGTCTCATAGTGCTAGGTTGTTTAGGTGTTTGTGGCCAAAACATTCTTCTCAACCAGGCCAACCATTTCATCAAAAGTTCATCCTGGAGCTTGATTATCCTGTGGCATATGGCTCTGTTTGCCCGCGTTACCAGTGTAATCGGATATACTCCTGTCTCGACTCTGGTGAGTGAGTGAGTGAGTGAGTGAATGAGTGAGTGAGTGGGGGAGTGGGGGAGTGGGGGAGTTGGTGTGTGGTAGGTGGGTGGGTGAGTGACGGTCGATCATGACGATGGTCTGTAAATAATCGAATCCTTATCAAACGATCCAGTGATTGATACCAAGAGAAACGATTCACGCCGCCGTGGCACATCCATACGCCAACAACCCGATCAGTTCAATTCAGTCACGAGTTGCCTCACACAAATAACCCTGATGCATCCCCTATATACTACAATGCACATTTTCAAACTGACAATGGATACTATCACAATCCTTCCTTGACATTGAGAATGTCCATATTGATCATTACCCTATGTCGGTCTACATTGTTTGGAGCTGCATTTTTCTTCACACTTAAAATGTCGTTTATTTGTAGTTTTTTTGTAGGAATGTATGCGGACGTCCACATACATGTACAACGATAATGTACATATTAACTTTTAAAGAAAGGATAACCTTAGGTACAGTTATCGGATTCACTACAACACGAGTAGAGTTGTCCAGACACAACGGAGAGGCTAGGCGTCGACGGATAACAGATACAAAGTAATCGAATTGATTCAGGACTAAACAGATATTTTTTAATGTTATATTATGATTTGAGTTGCTAATGAATGATTAAGAAACTATATGTACATGTACGTAAACACCACAATCATCATGTAGTTCAAAGTAGTTGAGGGCAGCGCTACAGTACTGCTCCTGGCTTCTGATTGGTCGAGAGGATCACGTGACCTCTCTTACGTCACTTACGTCCTGCGTGCGCATCCAAGATGGCGGCACATCCGTTTCCGATGGCGTGCGCCTCCAAGAGGGCGGCGCATCCATTTCCGGTGGCGCGCCTCCAAGATGGCGTCGCATCCGTTTCCGTAGGCACCCTTAGCACCTGCCGCATTGCCATGGGGGAGACAATGTGGGTGATGTTTCTTTCCACAGGGGCAAAGGCTGTGTCACTGAGACGATTTCTAAATCCCAGTTTTCTTTCATGTTGTTGCTCCTGCTGCTGCTGCTCATGATGATGATGATTTCTTTTTACAAGTGACACTGATCCACTCGAGTCCACTCTTGTTTTATAGGAGAGACACTGACACCTTGCTTCCTGGTTGGTTCCCCAGGCAGCAGTTCCGATTGGTTCGTTCCGGTGCCTGGCCTGCACCTCGGTTTTCCAAAACGGACCGATTCCTGTGTTTCTTTTCCATAGGAAATGGATTTTACCATGGGAGAGAAAGCACAACCCCGGTTCGACCAAGCATGGTCCGAGCGCCGCCTCTGATTGGTCGACAACCCAGACTTTTTTCTTGGGTAGCCTTGGTATTTTTTTATGTAGACGGTCGTCTGAATGCTAAAGGTGGACCTTCATAGGTAGGAATGAACGTGGGAATGCCTACGTGATGTACGTTGTGTCACCCCCGTGTGTGTGTGTGTGTGTGTGTGTGTGTCTGTGTGTGTGTGTGTGTGTGAATGTGTGTGTGTGTGTGTGTGACTACAAACATTGCTTAGTATTGAGATGGATAGAGAAAGATCGATACACATACGTAACGTTTGCACACGTGATGTACTTCGTGTCGCGATGTGAACGTCATGTTCTTTATGTGTTGCCATGCAAACGTAGTGTCATGTGTGTGTGTGTGTGTGTGTGTCTTCAAATTATTATTATTATTTAATGATACCGAGGTAGTAGTATAGGTAATAGGGGTTATGCCGCAACTCCACTGGAGCTGGATTTATATACCTATACTGCTACTACAGCGATTGAGATCAACAGAATGGGTGACACGATTATCAGGCGTTGTATCAGCGCTGAATAATGAAGTAACGAGATTAATAGGGAAGAAACCATCCGATGCTATTAAAATGAAATCCGTGACTTCCGAATCTTCAGCACCGAGGAGAAGCAAAGAACAAAAACTTCCGGATAGAGTAAGGGTAAGATATTTATACCAGGCAGGTGAACTCGAGGGAGGCCTACGTCGCGCAACCGATCCCATATGGTCCCTTAAGACGTATAACATTAGTAGATTGGTTACGAAAGAAGGAGAGCCTATTCTTTATTATCTTCAAGATGGTAGGGCATTTGTACGAGAAGAGTTGCTCATAGTTCCCGACGGTAAGGTATTACCACCATAACCATAAGCATAGGTAGTTACACCATCATTATCAATCCATCTCTTTGTATCTAAGGGGGATAATGATGTCTTGTTCATTCTTAATACATATATGCTATGATTGTAACTTCTTAAAGAGTTCATCTCGTGTTTGAACGTTCTACCATTGAATAATGATTCTTTATACTGTTCGTGTTTGATATGCTTTTTTACAACATACTTCTTAACATCCTTAGCTTTTCTTATCTCTCCATTATCGGACTTCTTTATAGAATACATCATAGGTCTTAATCCGACATACTCCGCTTTAGGGGTCCAAGCACATTCATCCTTCATCTTACCTAACACCTTTTTATTTACAACGCTGTGCAGTGGATTATCTTTAGGGTAATCATCGTGTCGTACATATCTATTTTTTCTGCCATATCTTTATACACATCCTCGGTTTGTATTTCCAACAACAAAGAATCTGTGTCGGTATATAACACCTCGCATCTATCGCCGTATTGCTTCTTAAGTTCGGTGTAATAAATGTCATACATTAAGTGTTTTGACAAGTCGAGAATACTCATACCGACGTACACCGGTCTGTTGAATTTTATATTACTCTTCTGCATATGCAACACGGCTAAGTCGTTATCGAATATCTTGCTTCTGTTAAAAGCCAGACTGGCTATAAGTTTCCTGAGTCTTTCTTCCTCATTAGATCTGACTAATTTAGCATCAACACGCTTTCTGAGATTCTCCATAGTTTTACCAAATACTGAGTTATTCATGAGCTTATATAGATTCTTTTCAAAATTGCTGGTAGCTATCTTTCTTAAATCTGTGTTCAACCTGATATAGGGCTCCATCCAAGGGCTTTGATCAAACTTTAGAACTCTGTGTATTTTATTAAGTTTCATACCTAACGATAGATATAACTGGAGATTTCTGTAGTGAACTATATATTTTGTCTTATTCATCAAATTTGGTGCGAGTTTTTCTACGTTAGCTAACATACTATTACCCATAAAGGAGCGTTGATATTCCGACATCCAATCTTTATTAACCATTAATCTTTCGGGAGCTAGCGGATAACTGTTATGATCTTTATGTAACGAACTTGGATTTTCCAAGTCAACTTCTATTATGTACCCTTTATTCTCATCATTATTATGGATATTATTAACATTGATATTATGGATATCATCGACCCATTCAAAACCACCCGTGGGTAAAGGTTGACTCATAGCCCATCCATACAAATTGTTAGCGTCGAGATATAATATATGCGTGTCGGGTTTACTCGGATCGTATCCTTCCACTAATTTATTATTAGCCTTAGAATACCTTTTCGCTGCCATCGATATACCCCCTCTTAATCCTTTCTCAATAAACAAGTGCATATCATAATCTGTGAGTAGTTTTAGTTCTACGCCGGTCTTCTTCAACAATGCATCCCACGATAGTCAGGGACTGGAATAGTACCATGCCGGGTCCAAGCCATATTGTTTTAAACACGTCTTTCTAAATATCTCGAATATATCGGCGAGTAACAGTACATCGGTTTTTAAGTACAGATCGTGATAATCACCTAAATTCTTACAACCTAATTTATCCCAGACCGTCAGAGCATGTTCATAATCGGCATCTGTTATTTTAGATTCTGTTATGTTACTATAGAGTGATTCAAGGGGTGGTAATTCAATTTCTTCGAATCTAGACCAATCATCCATGTATTCGTAAGGATATACACCTTTTCTCAGCAACAAATGATGAGTTATCTTATAGATATATTGATTTGTTATCTCAAAGTCATCGGGATTGTTTGCATTAGCTAAATTGTCCAGGGAAGATAACAGAAACTGTACGGAGTCTATGAATCTAAGCCCATTACTTTGCTTTATTCTAGATTTCCCATCCTTGTCCTTATAATGTATAGGTTTAGTCAACGAGAACGATATGTATTTTTCCATATTGTTAGGAATGCACGTTAAACCGCCGTCGGTCTTTGAGATAGCTTGTATAATGAGATGTGAATCGTATCCCCTAAGGTTGTGGAAACACAACGGGGATGGGCATTGTTTGAGAATTCATTTTTAGTTTCAAGTTACACTCGTTATGCGCGGCTCCCCGATAATTACCCGTGACGTGGCAATGATCTCTTACGGAATCCCCATCCAGGGGTTTATTACAAACATGACAACTCGTTGACTTCTTATGGGCCATCCAATCGTCCCTCGTCATACACATGGGTTTCTTACACGATAATTTTTCCCTAATTATTCTCTCTTCGTTTTGTAGATATTCTAGGAACTTTCCCGCTGCATCGGGACCTCTGTAAATCACGGGAGTGTTTGTTTTCCCATCATACCTTACAACTATATAGCCAAACCAACAAGGAATATGTTCTTGAGTTTTGTACGTAAAACTATCTTGATTGCTATGGTTGGTATTTTCTATGGGTTTGATAAGCGCTTCGAAGTCGGCGTTAATTACGTACGGTACGGGCATTTGATTACAATAATGTTCAAATTTTAATATATTTTTTCCCTTTTTAGGCATATCGATCCTGATAGCGGTCTGTCCAACACCTCTGCAGTCTTTCTTTAGTTTGATTGTATAATAGCCTGTTTAAACTCTTTATCCACGATTAATGATATTTACCATCTTTTTCAATCAGAAATGAATTGATTCTAGGGATATGTTCCAGAGCGGAGCTTATCCTGTGTACAACAATTCCTTTAGAATGTCCAAAAACATTTATAGCTAAATTATTTTGCTTTTCCACCTTATCAATTTGTGATATTGGTGTAGGTTCGTCTATACCATCGAAGTTGAGTCCATAGTTTGGGGGATAGCTAGAAGGTCTATTTGCAATTTTAGAATCTACGGGGAACAATGGAGATCTTATCGTCATTCTTAAACAGTCATCGGATTTATTTTTTTACGTTAATTATGTTTTTTTCCTTCTTATAATACGGGAGTAAATCTATATAAGATCCACCTTTGAAGGGCATATAATTTGCTATATCTGAACATAAACTATCGATTTTATCCACACCCCAACCCGAACCTCTATTAGTCCAACGTTCTAGAGTTTCCTGTATCCTCTGAATTGATGTATCTTATGATGCATTTTTAGTATCGGATTTGGTTATAACTTCTTGATTGCTACGGAAATATGGTTCGGTATATTCGGTGCTATCGTCTGTGTTACTTTTACTCAATAACATTTTAATCGTCAGCTGGTATTTTATACTATGTAAATCATCTAACTCCTCGTTAATTTTACTCCCTATGATGGGCTTAATATCGTTAACATCCATGTTGGAATTAATATCCATCTTCCAACCTCTTAGATATTTACCAACGCCGTCGGGTGTGGGTACAAATATTAATTCTTGTTGTTTATTCTCAACATCATTACCAATATTAACATTATTATCATCATCATTATCTAGTAAAGCGATCAATTCAGCTCTTCTGATTCGAGAATAACCTCTCAGCCCACTGTTTCTCGCTTGAGCTTTGAGTTCTCTAACAGTCTGGGGTTTGTTGTATTCCAAACCGAGTAAGGTAATCAATTCAGCTTTTCTCATTCGAGAATATCCACGTAGACCACGTTGCTTTGCCATAGCCTTCAACTCTCTGACAAATACCATTGTGGTTGAATGGTATATGCAAAATGAGTCAAATGTCTAATTGGTTGTTTTTCATATGTTTAAATACGTATTCTCCCCAACCTATTCCTCTCATTGATGTAATCCCTCTTCCTAGCATAAATAATCTGGTTCGTGACCCTATCAGCACCGTGTTTCTTACATAAACAATAACGACCTTTGACCCCTATACCACATACAGAACACGTATAGTTTATGTTTCCGCGCCTGATGTAATAATTGTGTATGCCGCAGTAAATTTCAGCACAGCGTCGGTTACATAGAGTCTTCTTACCCATGATTGTAAATTTGCAATTATTCATGGTTTATACATCTATCATATCATTTATCTAAATGCAAATCACATCTACACTACACAAGACCAAAAAGCGTCCATTCCAATTTGGAATGAACGTTGGAATGCTTTGGAAAGATCGCTCATTCCAAACTTTCCAAAAAATCCAAAATTGGAATGGCAACATTTCCAAACATATTTCCAACACAGGAAATGTTTGGAATGACTTGGGATGGTTTGGAATGGTTTGGAACGGTTTGGAAATATGTTTAGAAGGAACAAGTTAAAATATGTTTATCAGTAATTTGAACAATGAAAAGACTATGAATCATTTATAGAGTTTAAAATATATATAATAAATAATAAATTTATCTCAAACATTCACTACTTGTCTGTCTAGCGAGGGGCTTTTACAGTCGCATTCTCCCTAAGATGAGAGAGAGACCCGCACTTGACTCGAAAAGACACTTACTTACTTATATTTGAGATCATATAACTTGCGCTTTCCGACTGCAAGTGTATGTCGCACACGGGCCCGGCCAGGCCATTTAATGTGTTTTCAAAAAGGGGAAAAGTGAGGAGGGGGGGGGGGGGTTTGGGGGGGACTTTAGGTGTTGCTTATATAGTAATTTTGAAATTTGGAAAGAATGCCAAGAGTGGGTGGGGGACGAACTATGGGAGCTGTATGTGTTGGGTGGTTGTTGGATAAGGTAGTTTTGGTTTTATTATTTTATTTGGGGTTTAAATGCGACTAATTAGTCCTGTTTTAATTAGGTATAAACCTAAGGCTTTGATTTTTGGATTAGTGAGACCTTTGAATTCTGATTTTGAGCTGGGTAAGTTTAAGCATATTTCTAGGAGTTTAAGGGATAATCTTGCTGCTTAAACTGCCTTTTCATTTCCAAAGATTCCTACGTGGGCGGGGGTCCAAATGAATTCTATTTGTTTACCTGTCCTAGTTAAGTTGTTTGAGCTATTGAGTATTTGATTTATTAGTGTTTTTATTTTTGAGGGCTTGTAGTCCACTGAGATAGTCGGTTAGGATGAGGATTTTTTGTTGTTTTTTAGATTGTGTAGTGCTGGGACAACTAATAGGTCTCAAGATTAAGTATTCGGCTGGATGGCAGCTGCCATATAATTACAAAACAGACAGTCGTCTAGACGGCTCACATGTAAGTGCGCCGACATGTGCCTAACATCATAAAATGGACAATCTTTGGTAACATCTAATTTATTGTTGTCTCACGCCAGAGCTGTGAATAATTCTGTTCATTGAACAATTGGAATTCAGGAAGTTATCAATAATTGTTTTACTTAACATAAGATAAGATAAGTTGTTTACAACATAATATTATGATGTCAGGACGTACTACAGTCAAAACCATATATTTTAAAATCAATTTAATGACAGACTATGATTTCCAAGTCCCGATTAGCAAATCAATGAGGTATCAGTTTCACCACATGTGCACAGATCGCCTATACTTATATATATTTTTTTCATAACTATTCTCCAGTTAAAGTCCTATCCTCTTATAAAAAAATCTGTGAGAGTGATCATCATTAATGAAACTCATTCTCGTCAAAGAATACAGAACAAATGAAGAATCAGATGCATACATTTATTGCCATGCTTCATTCATCACGAAGTAGATTTACATACATTTGTGAATAGCACTTAAACTGTGATAATGAATTTTACCATTGTCCATATTATATTATAAATATTAACCATAATATGGATTTCCAAATATATAAACGACTCCAACGTTGATATTTCAGACAAAAACAAAGTCAGCTGCATTTTAACGTTCAGGGGAAAAGGGTTTGCTTTCACAATTGAACATTTGTTTTCACCAATGGACAATCAAATCAAGCCAAAAACACGAAAAATACACATATATGGTTAGCGACCTTCATTATACAACGGGGGGGGGGGGGGGGGGGGGGGGAATTCGTCTGCTCTAACTGCCTTCACAAAAACATTCCAGCCCTTAATTACCGAGGCAGCTGTGACGTAGTAGCATTACATTCGTTGCGTTTGCAGCATGTAAGATGTGTAATCTGTGGAGTGACTAAAGTAATATTACGGCTGAAATCTTACTTGCATGGTTGTTTTAATAGAAAACTTACGGTTTAAAAACACAATTGTTCTTATATAATGTTTTTAGGTTTGGTTTATAAATACAAGAGAAGATTTTTTACACACATAAAACTGGTCGAAAATACAGCTGAGCAATAGAAAAATAAAAATAGGAGTTGTGAATTGTGACAGATTTTAATTACATCACCGTGTCAATAATTATTGATTGATTCCGTCAAACAACTGTCAAACCATTTATTGCCATGTACGTACATGTACACAGGAAGTCGGCGCTGTCGGAGGCTCCAGGTAAATGAACATCGTGGTTTTATGACGGGTGATCAGACGAACCGTGAACCAGGGGCATGCAACGTAATTACACCTTAAGGTTGTAGAACCAGGGTATTGTCTCTTGGACTGGTTAATTGACCGTACGTATAATTGGTAAATATATTCGTTTTGACACCCGTGTTTCATGCGCATCCCGGCTCATGAGCAGAATACAGACAAATGAGGCCCCGTGATCAGCGGAGCGTGAACAACATGGATGCCGCCTTTCGGCCATACCCAACAGTCAAGCTGCGATCTTGGAACTGAATCCAACTGCAAGCGGAGACAAGATTTCTTCCCTTACCCAATCATGTGCGTTGCTCAGAAATGTTCAAATCTATCTTCAGTAAATCAGGAAATTAATGCGAGCATGACATTAATGAGAAAAATGCGATCGTCAATCCCCCTGATTATTTTAATATGTTTCATTTCATCATAATAAAAAAGCTGGTCACTTATAAGGTTACCACGTTGAAAATGGAAACGATCGTTAACAAAAACAACAAAATGTATTCTCTCATCACTCAGCCTAACAGTGATATAACTGCAAATTAAACAATCAAGTACGCTAAAGTATTACACATGGTTGGTGGAGGACCAGGGGCACTTTGAGTTTGACAGGTGTCATCAACTGGTCAAGTAACATCACGGTTTGTATATTCACGTTGATTGGACAGTCTAGACTGGCGCCTACTAATCATGACGGCGTCTTCAGAACAGAACTTTATTTCTCCCAGGTTTAGGCTTACGTGGATAACGGAAAATTTTGTTTAAGTGATAGCACATTTGTAATTCAATCTAATATACTTTCCTTGATTGATTATATGGCTGCGGTCGTAGATCCGGATGTATCTAAATATGCTCAGTATATACACAGGGTTTATTGTTATACTATTAAGATTAATAGATACAATTGAGTATTTATACCCTTGATCATTAAGTTAGGCACTACTTTCACATTTTGATTTGGGTGATTTGGGTTATGATTAAATTGACAAAATAAGAAATCATTCCGTGTATATGTGTATTATATATTGTACTTCAATACGTAATTAAATTGTGTATAAATAAGGACACTAGTTAATTACTGTAATTGATTATTTGATAGACATATTCACATTAAGTTGCGTGATATGTCACAGAGGTAAAGCTAATTCATAACAACTAATTGTCCCATTTATTTGGCTTCTATCTTTTATATGAAACAAATGCTATAACATGGGGTGATAAACTTCATTGGCAATAGACGTAGCATATAATTGTCCGCATGAACAGTCTACTCTGTTCCAGATAAGTTTATTCATTTTGTCAGCATTTAAATCATTGCATTCCTGGCTCAATGATTCATTTGACGAAATCTTGTTACCTGTTTTGAATTACCGTCAGATAGTTCCAGAACAATTATAAAATTTCCAGCCCTGTGTGTTGCGCATAATTCCGAGATAATTCGAAGTTCATATTTTTGTACGAACACTTATCAAAATTTATTTATACCTAGAACTAACATGTACATATGTATATTAGTTCAAATTATAATAATGAGGCCCTCTATATTCTCGAAACGGTCTTTGTTCTACGACAACCAGTATGGGAAAACAAAATATTTGTTTAATTGTTCAAAGTTCAAAGTCAATGTCATATGATTATAGACAAGGAAGATACGAAATTAAATATAAAGAGTAGCCACTTTAAATGACAGAAAATATTTTAGTTAAATTTGCTCATGATTTGGTCTTTTCGTGGTACATAGCACCAAAATACTCTTAATTATTTACTTTCATGTCATTACTAATCTCACATAAGGTCAAAAGTTGTACAACTTTTAACAGATATGATTATGACATGTTGTATCCAAACATTTCCAAACATTTCCAAACAAATCCAAACATTTCCAAACATTTCCAAACAAATCCAAGCTTGGAAATATGACCTTGCCAAATATTGGAATGGTCATATTTCCAATTGGAATGGTGGTATTTCCAAGTTTTGGATTTTTTGGAATGGATGATATTTTGTCCAGTGCTATTGATTAGCTGTCAGCCAACGCTATTTATAGATTAGCTAACTAGGTCATGGTTTATGCATAGCCACAGCTGTGGTTATTTATGAGTAGTCACATAGCTGAAAATCAATACAGCAGTCAATCCCATAATCACAAATGTGACCTCGCGGTTCTTTTGTTCCTCTGATGGTGTATAAAACTGACTCATTGTTGGTCTCGGTATTGGGTGGAGGTTTTTTTCCATAAACGAGGAAGTATTCGTGCATGGCAGATTCGACTGCCTTAAACGTTTGAATTGAATGTCCTTCCTTAAGCAGTTCTTCATGAATAAAGTCTAATCTCTTCATTCTCTGCCGCGTATATTGTGACTGGGCTGCTTGGAGTTGTTCTATTGCTTCGTTATGTCGTTTACGTTCCTCTTCAACTTCTTTAGCGTTTGATTCCCTCATACTAGAAAATAAATAATTATTCCCCGAAAAAGCTAGAGCATTAACAATAGCTCCACCGACCATCATCGCAATTGTTGCCATATGTTTAATAATATAATATATTCAAATGTTTAATTACTTCATTATGTCTTCCGGGATAAGCCCTTGTTTGATGAGCATATCCTTCGTTGCCATAGATAATCCAATATGAAGAACGGACATACTAATATCATAACTATTAAAATCTAGCTTGGAAGGTGTGGCTTTAGTGATCATTTTAGCCATACGAGCATAGCCAATGGCCAAGCCGGTGACCACCGCTGAATGATACGTTGCGTTTACCAACATTTTACCGTCTGTAGCTGGAGTAGTCATGCTTCTTATAGCATTTTATGGGGGCTAACCTCTAATTGAACTTGTTGTTGCATTGGGGGTGACGTTTTCTCTTCTCCGGGTCTTATAAAAGAACCATACAGCCGCTATACCAGCAGCTCCTACTATTGTTTTAATCGGATTAATATTTGAATTATTTATTAATTTCGCTTTCCTCGCCAGTCCTCCCTTCCTTCCTGCAACTATTTTCAAAGGATTCTTTGTCACTCTGGCTGGTTTCTCATTCACATGTTGTGGTGGTTCCTCATTCACTCGTTGTTCCGCAATCTGTTGTGGTTGTGCAGTTATTTCCTCGTTCACTTGTTGCGTTTTCACAATCTGTTGAGTCTCCATTTATATTATTAAGTGGGCACGTATGTTTAAATTGACAATACCTAGCCGTTATTAAAGCTGTGGTGAACGGAGCTAAGAACATTCCGTATCTATGATAAAACTCACAGCTAACTGCGCTTATAGCGTGTTCGATGAATGGGTCTTTCTCTAGAGATTCGCATAAATACATGCGATGTTCTGCTGGGATAGGGAGAAACGTACTAGCTACGACTGTGTATAATTGTAACATAGCCGACCCTATCGTTTTAGTCATGGTAGCTCCCAGTCTAGACTCGTAACGCACGTACACGTTTTTTAATCTCTTCGTCGGTCATGTTATCAATTTTTTCGATGGTATAATTTTCTCCCAAATATTGATAACATTTTCCACCGGCTACCAAAGCCACGAGTCTTTCTCTATGTTTATCTAAAGATTTATCTGTAACTACTTCAGCATCAACATCAGATTCTTTGAGCATTTGTTCGATGAGTTTGTCGCATTCCATAATGCAATACCTAAGGAGATATTTATGTCTAACATAATATAATATGGCATATCCAATACATCCCGTAATAATGAACTGTTGCAAAAGAAAGAGGATTTCGAGCCACATTATGTCATATTAACCGCTAATGTTCAATTTGCTACATTTTGCTATAATTTTGCTACATTTTGCTACATTTTGCTAAGCAATTGCATAAGCAGCTGGTTGATCGGTTTTTAATACGAGTTTACAGTGCTTCGTTGCCGCTAACAGTTTTCTGACTTTAACTCGTTCGAGCTTGGTATAAATAACATCATTTTCCCGTAAACATTCTTCGAATGAATCTCGATCTTTGCAATGAAACAGCGCTACCCATTTGGTCTGCTCTCTGAGATCTTTCAGGACAGAGTTGTATTTTTGAGTAAGTACCCAAACGCTATGCTGAGTATGCCTACCGGAGAATGCTAAATACGAAAGCATATCTTTCTTTTTTGTGAGTTCTTTACTCGCGCTGCAGTCGTCTATTACGAAAAGGGTTGATTCTCCTTTGTATTTTTCGTGACATCCTCGTAAACAGTCTTGTAAATGATCTCCCGGATCGACTCTGTGTACCCCGTCATCATTCATTACCCAATCTCTCGATAAGTATGTCCTATTAACGCTTATAGTCGGGCACAGAATAATAATATGATCGAAAACGTACCTATAATGACTTTGTAAAATATCTAGAATAAAAGCTGTTTTTCCACAGCCCGTTTACCCGCAGGTGATAGCGCAGTGCGGATCTTTAGGTAAAAGATTATTAATAGATTGCTTACACGAATCGTCCATTCTGTATATTAAGTTGCGCATCCATAATCACGTACAAATATATGTTTAATTTACCAGCTGATTCCTGAAGCTTCGTTATCTGTATGGTGGCACCCTCGCTAGCATTTTCTAATCTCCTCCCACTGCCGTGTAGTTGGTCATCGTCCGTTGTTCGCATGTCGAGCCATAGCGCGTACTTTGTGCTGAGGTATTGAGGTATTCACCCATCGGTACACTCCCGGGAGACAGATCGTTCACGACCGCGATAACTTCCGGGGTGCGTTTTATAGAAGGAAGTTTTTTAATCTCATCCCACTGGTGATACGCTAGCATTCCTTGGCTATATAGTTGAACGCCCTCGATAGTCAATTCTACTTTTGTAATCTTGGGATTGTAGAACTTCTCGGTATTTCTTTTAAATGCATCAGAGGGGTCCTCGAACAACATTAAAATACCCTTCAACGACCTCGTGGGGACGTTTAGATTGATATTCCACATCGAATCTTTTTCGTCCCTCGTGATCTTTCGGTGTCGCAACACGCTATCGTACAAAATGGCTAAACTTCCGGTATAATGGTTACGAATTTGTCTGGCTAATTCTGGATACGTTATCATATCGTACTCCAGCGAGATATTGTCAGTGGAATAGCTAGCATCTTCAGCAGCTCTGATTACTCTACCATAGTCATTAAAAGTGAGTTCGTATTCTAACCTATCGCCTAGGGATGCTTGATAAAAGGGCATGTGGGAATCTAGTAATTCAAAGTAAAATTTTTTTACGACGGTATCATTACCATTTTCAGCACCTACGCGCAGTCTCAATGTGTTCTTATTACAAATACCTTGGTACTGTAAGTTTTCCCGCTCTTTATCTGTTCTCCAGAGATCCATGTAACAATAGTATACATCGCTATCATCGATACTCAAAACCTCATTACCGCTAATTTTAATGGCAATTTTCTTAACGATAGCATGACCTATGTTCTGAACGGGCTCCCTGTTAACGTCGTAGGAGTCAAAGTAATCGTAAATGCTAGTCGTACAGTTCCCGGAACTAACACATCATGTGTGCCGAGATTAGGATAGCGAACCAGAAGCGTTTGATTCTGATCGATGGTACTAGGGTTATTAGTTATAGTTACAGACTGACGAATTGCTTTGACCCCTAATGGATCTCGAAGTCTACGTTGTAGGTTTAACTTGCGTCCGTATTGCAAAGACATTGTTATATTGAAAACATATACCCTATGTTTAATATAAAAATGACTGATTTTGATCTAGAAACCTTTGATGACTTTGATAACCAGAATCCAATCGAAGATACTGATGAAACCAGCTTTATGAATTTTAACGATGAACTTTTACAATCAACCGTCAATGATTATTACGATAACTTTAAAGATACTCCTATTGGTCGTGACTATTCAAAGTTTGAGATAGATAGTAAAGGAATATTGCGACTGCGTGGCGAACCGGATATTGATCTTATGCATTATCGTACTCGTAAGCCCCTAGCCTTGTCTACAATAGCCGCTAAACACGGTATCGGCACTGTTCGTGATAAAGTAAGTTTTGTGGACTACTCACGACTTTCCGTGAAGACTACTAAGGTTCTTAGGTCTGTGCGGGAAGAACTCAGTAACACAAATAATTTGTAAGCAGCCTCGATGGTGGCCTCGAACGGACTCGGAAGAAATCTTAGATACCTATTACGATAATTCCACGGCCAGTGTACCATCCTCGGAGTTTAGTATTAGGGAATTACGAGGTCTTTACAAGGCATTATGAACAATGCGGGGAGAACTCATGAATAATACAGCCAAGATATCCGAAATCGACAAGCATATAGATTATGAGAAAACAAAACTTGAACAGGCGGGCGATGAGTTCAGTAGACGCCGCGTAGCGGAAAGATTGCATAACTTAGAAGACGAAAGATCGGCCCGCCTCGAAGCAGCTTCCAGTAATAGAAAGGCACTTCGTTCGCAAATCAGTCGAATTCGAGAAACTATCGATCAAGTCCTCAACAATGACACTACACTGAAATTAAAAAAAATAAAACATTGTTCAGAGAAAAGGGAATAACAATTGCCAGTATTTTAACCGCGTTGGGATTTATTATATCGACTTTGACTCTTGCGTTAACCTGTGGTACAGGTGGTACAGGTGGTAGTACACCGCCTAGTGATAAAAACGGCATAAAAGAGTGGATAAAAAAGCATTTAAGAGCATTAGGTTCAGCACTGAGAAAGCTCGCTGAGAAAGCCGCGGCTGCACTTCCCGGTATAATAGGGAGTGTTGTTTCCTGGCTCTTGAATTTATTAGCTAAGACCACCACTTGGCTTAGTCAAAACTTGTAGGGGCTGATCGTAGCAGTCGCAGGGCTGTTGTACGTATCCGCTTTTTATCGATATGTTGTTGATTTTTAGCCGCAATATGCGGTGACACTTGTGCGTTAGTAGATGGTTGAGCGATAGTTGGTGTTTGTGGCTTGACTGTTCCCTTTTCGCCTGTGATTGTTTGCGTTATTAATTCGACGTTAATATCTGAATTTATACCTGGTTTTTGTTGATCGGTAGCGATAACAATTTTATTATTATAGCCTATCACTTGACCGATCTTAAGTTCCATATTACTCGGAGACATGTATAGTCCCGGCGCATAAACGAAGTCCACTTTGGATTGAGCGTACTGTAATACATCTTGAAAACGCTTTATAGACGATGGTATGTCAACTGGTGAATTAATGGCGTCCTCCACGTTTGAGACAAACTGTTTTTGCGCATCGAGCGCCGTCCCAGAACCGATAATGGACGTTCGTGTTTGCGATTGTGCACCGAGAATTGCCAATACATAAGTTCTTATCGATTCATTAACTCTTACAAATCCTGGGTTAGTAAAATTATTTTCCGTTTTATCATTAAGAAATTCATTCCAAGTGTTTGCGGTATCGTTCATTTGTATAAATTTTGTAACAATATAAATTAAACCACTCTTAAAACTCATAATATCCCCTCTCAAATCGTTACTATAAAGTTCCCAGCCTTTATACCAATCACCGGTTTTTAGATGATGATCATACATTCTTGAGTAAAGTTTGCTGGTACTCTCCAACTTACCAAAATTAACATGAAGTTTATTAAGTTCTTTATATACATAATCGCTTTCTTCTTTGAAGGATATTTTTTCTTCAGTGTAAGGAACACCTAGACCATTGTTTGCTCCTTTAATCCGCCAATCTTTACTTGTAGCAATATTAAATTCCTTACAAATACGCTCATACGCGGACCTATCATTATTATTATTTGTGGAATTCCACGCACTAATTTCTTTAAGTATACGCCTAATCTGATAGTACACGTGAAATGTTATAACAGACTTATTCAGTTCAAATCCTGGAGCATAAAGAGATACACCACATCCCATTGTGGCACACCATATGGCAAAGTTTAACTGATTCTGCCAAAATTGCATCGGATTGTGAAACCAACTGTGCACCATTTTATCGCTAGTTGCCGTGACCCTGTACTTTTCAAAGATATCGGGGAATTTAACGAAAAATTCAGCACCAGGGGCAGTTACTATAATCGATTGATTAGTAATGTATCTCGATTTCATATTTAAGTTATGATACAATATCATTGTATATTTAATATGTATGTTACACTCCCGGGAATAACAAATGGTCAGTCTATTCAACTGCTTCGTACTATCAATAACTCGGATGGACAACTCGAAGTAGCTATCTGTGATGTAATGTATTACCCACGGTGGACCAATATTAATGCTGCGAGAGGTAATAATAAGATGTTTAAATCAGGTATTTACAAAACCATTATTATACCTGATGGGTATTACAGAGTATGCTCACTAAATGATGAATTTTTTAAGCCTAATGGAGTTAATCTAACACAAAATGAGTCGAATGGGTTACTGAAATTAGACCCTGAAGGAAGAGGTGTACTTCTTGACGAGAACTTAGCAATTACACTTGGATGGAGAGCAATGTCAGTAATCGATGGACTAAATCAGGGACGTGATTTACCCGATTTAGTTCCCTATAAAGAGTTGTGCATCCATCTTGATCAAATAAGCAGGACGGATAATATTCAACTAGAAAGTCCTCTAACTCTGCTCAGAAGTCTTGCAGTGAAAGATGAAAAATACAATAGCGGTAGAACGGAATCTTTCTCGTCATTACAGTATAAAAAATTAAAGCGGGGTATTATTTCAGACCTCAAAATTTCTGTATTAGATGTAAAACACCAACCTGTACATATAGGATACTTAAGTGTAACACTCCATATTATAAATAATGGTTGATGCATCAGGCCCTGGAATACTCAGACAATGTAATACAATTGGGCTTTCTGATCTCGGAGACACGGAAGGATTCGATAAACCCGGTACCAATGGTAAGTTATACGCTTTACACTTACACGATAATGTATACAAGCGGAAAGAAGTTACATTCCCGGAAAATTTAGAAGATTTAAGCAATGTCGATGTTAGTACACTCCTTAAAAACACTTCGTACAATATTATTCTCAACGGTGAGAATAAATGGACTATGGTCGAAGCAAACATTGAGTGGCTACTGAATATCGTCATTACCCCACCTTATGTGATGATGGGTAAGGGACATAATTTAACTAAGATAATAAATAGTGGCATCGTACTCGCGGCTTATATCCCGTCAAAACGAAAAAGTGTGTTAGTCACTCACCTGCCAGAAAACCCAGGTCATATGTTATATAGTCGTCCGGCCTTAAAAAATGTAAGTTTAAATTTGGTTACAGAATTCAATGATATTAAAGTTAACTTGAGTGCAATACCTAATATTTCTTCGCTTATCATTGAAGTCTTGTTCGGAGATGTACCAGAAGATGCCTTCGAAATATTATCAGTTCTATCGACTAAATGGCTCAAGAAACACGAGCGTCAACGTTGCAGTATTATTCATGTCGGAGCATCGCCCGTTGCAACCCTCGAGGGGGCCCAAATTATTAAAAGTGGTAGTATTTCTCTTACTAAGATATTCTTGCCGTATAATATACATTTGATAAGGTTGATGTATACTCTCAAAACATTTAAGCAAGACCTATTAAAGACTAGTATATATTCGTAATATACACTATGAGTTTATATCCAGCGCTCGATGAAGCAATTGAAAAGATGGAAACTGTTGATGGATTTCGATTACATCAAATAAGCGACATAAAACATCGAATGGAGAAGGATAGGGAGTTGAGACTTGGATTGTATAAAAAGTATCGCAGAGCCGTGAATGCTCTGGACGGAGTTGACACCGCGCTTGTAGCAGCTGGCATGGGACTCGGTGTAGCTGGTGTCGGTTTATTATCAACTATAATCACCGCCCCTATCGTGCTCGGCATGGAAATAGCCGCTGGAGTCTCGGGACTGGCAGGAATAGTGATAAAATTCATTTCTCGTAGGTTACAAAAGAAAGCATAAAAAACACGATAGTATTCGGATACTCGCTGAAGCAAAGTTAAGCAGCATTGAGGATCATATTTCGACAGCAATGGTCGATTGTAAGATATCCGAAGATGAGTTTCGTTTAGTGTTGTCAGAACTCACCAAATACAACGCAATGAAGCAGGAGATTCGATCAAAATCTCATAAGACCAGTGGTATTAGCGAAGACGAGAAAAAAAAGTTCATAGAACAGGGGAGGCAACAAGCGCATCAATTATTCCGTGCCAAAACAAAAGAACTGGTTGGAGATTCAAAATAGATTTCTTACTATCGTTTGATCACATTTAGACAAATGCTTACATAAATATATATGATAATGGAGATCGAAAAAGCTATTAAATGGAGAGAATTACCACAAGGTTTTTATTATATCAGTGATGTCAAACCAACCAAATACGGTTATCAATTGTTTCTTATCAATTTACAAGAAGAGTGTAATTATATAGTCTGGTCTCCTAGTAAAATGAACGAAGAACTTAACAAAAATGTTGAATATCGCTTTATCGATAAAAATAATGAAGAATATTTTTATTACCATTTAGGCTCATCTAAAGCAATGATTGGCCCCAGGTATTGGTGAGCTAGGGCCAATTTAACTTAATCTCATGGCTATCGTTGAATCGCATAGTCATTTACGCATAAAAAATGCCACCTGTAGTAGCAGTTTAGGTATATAAATCCAGCTCCAGTGGAGTTGCGGCAGAACCCCCTATTACCTATACTACTGAGGTGCTGAGGTGTAGGTCTACAGACGTACTGTGACACGTGTTTTCCTGTACACGTGATGTTTGACGTGTCTCTATTTATATATTTATATATATTTAGATCTATTTATTTTATTTTGAGACGTACCATGGTGGTGGTGGTGGTGTAACGCATAGACGTATGCCTCCAAGAGACCTATGGGGGAGGGTGTGGGTTCTTTGTTTTGGATTGTTGGGTTGGCAAAGCAAAGGATGAAAGTTGTCTTTTGGGTGAGATGGGTGGCCCTGAAAAGGGCCTTTTGGGGAAGAAAAAACTTTTCTGCTGCTGTCCAAGAAGAATCATCATGTCCAAGCTTATGACAAGACAAGGATCGTCGAAGCGGTACTTGTTGCCATCTGGGTATGTCATCAGGGTGCCCTACGTGGCACCACTTGTGGGTCCAACAAAGAAAAGAAAATAATTTTAATAGGAACTTGAATGGGAACTGTGACAGGAACGTGAACAGGAATGCAGGACACGGGAAACGTCCTCCTAGGCAGCCGGCCATGCTACGTCATTCTTGTACCTCTGTTTCTCTTCGCAGAGATAGTGTAGTTGTAGCTTCTTCTTGTGTTTCACCAGACATGTTAGCTTGAGGTAGTCGCAGTCTGGGGACCACTTGTGATGTGCCACCCAAGGATCGTCGTGGGACGCCCATTGTCTCAGCCGCACACCACATTGGAAACAGAACACACCATCGGCACCCTGAGTGTAGACAAAGCCCGCATGGGCCATCTCTTCAGCAGTCTGATACATTTCCGTTGGCCACGCCTCAAACGAAGCAACCCTTCTTTCAAAGCGTAGATAATAGTGCGATGGCATGTGACTGAGCAGTGACAACGCATCCTCAGCATCAGTACTCTTACCCCAACATCCATGAGTCTCCGTCACACGTCTTTGTCTCAGCCATTCTTGCTGCTGCTGCTGTTACTGATGATGATGATGATGATTTCTTTTTATCACAAGTGACACTGACCCACTCGAATCCACTCTTGTTTTATAGGAGAAAAACCGGATCGAAAATCACTGCTTTCCGGTTGGTCCAAAACGCAGCACACTGATTAGTCCATTCCGGTGCCTGGCCTGCACCTCGGTTTTCCAAAACGACCTGACCCTTGTGTTTCTTTTCCATAGGAAATGGATTTTACCATGGGAGAGAAAGCAAAACTCTGCTCGGGTGCTGTCTTCTGATTGGTTGGTGCTGTCTTCTGATTGGTCGACAACCTTAGGCTCGAATTGGTCAGATTTCGATCCTGTTTTGGGGAAGGGTTGTCTATAAATCAGACGTTCAGTCCATCTTATAGTACAGACGTTCATCGGGCATGCATCGCTATCATCGTTCCCATGGAACTGCCAGCATTATTTGACAGGGTGATCGATGACTTTTATCAACAGATGTCAGGCCAGAAGGGAGATCGTATTGGTCTAGGTATCGATCATCCCACTTTGAACATTCCCATATGGATTCCCTTTCGTTGCTTTGAAGATCTCCATGAGCTAGATATTTTGCATGCCGCGGAAAAAGTCCAACAGTCCAACAAAGACCTGAACATCGATGCCACCATGGTTGTGACTTTAGTACACGTAGCAGACCCAAACAGGCTAGGATCAGGCAGTGGCCGTCATCAACTGAAAAACGTGATTGGACTTGAAACCTTTTTAACACGCAAAAGGGGCATTGTACGGATCAAGAACGAAGATCAATCCTGTTTGGCACGGGCCCTGGTGGTGGCACAGCATAATGCCCAGAAGCCCTACCCTTTGACCCCAGAATGGGAAACCCAGCGAGTGAGACTGACGAGAACGGATCGGGTCGACGTTCAAGGGATATGTGCATGGGACTTGTTTCGACGCCTTGGTCTGCCTGAAGGTCCCTGTCAGGGTCTGGACGACCTCGCACGCGTGGGACGAGCCTTGGCCCACCTGAATTATCAACTGAAAGTCTACAGTCAAGAGGTGGACCAGAGACTGTTGTACAAGTGTGATGAGGCTCCACCCCACGCCACCATGCTGCATTTATACCATCATGATCAGCACTACAATGTCATCACTTCCATGCCAGCTTTTTACGCGTCTAACCATTACTGCGAACACTGCAACAACGTTACGACCATCCCGAAAAACATCGCTGCACCAAGCAATACCACTGCCACCGCTGCCTCCACTCTAGCTATTGCGGACCCAAGGAAGATTCACAGGTGTCTGAACTGTTTTCAGCTGGTCCGCGTCTTGGAGACCCCTATGGCTCACCACGAGTGTTCAGATGAAGAACATCCCTGCTTGGTGTGCCGAGAACCCATGACCCCAGACGAGGCTGAGGAAGAGGGGGAGGAGGAGGCGGAAGAGGGGGAAGAGGAACAACATCAGCTACGGGACAATGTCCAATACGTGTTCTACGATTTTGAATGCATGCAAGACACGGGGGAACACATTCCAAATTTGTGCGTGGTGCAGTTGGGATGTGGACGGTGCATCAAGGACTTGTGCAAACACTGTCCATGGAGAGAAGAAGGGTATGGTCCCAGCCGTGAGATCGTGTTTTGAGGCCCCACCACGTGACATGATGTGTGTGTGTGGTTGACCACGCTGGCTGAAACACCCAAGAAGAAGAAGAAGAACCAAGAGGAAGAGGAAGGTAGCACACGCAAGGGGACAACAGTACACCTGGGGAAAAGAAAACGGGATGGGACCGGTGACAGTGATGATCATGAAGCGCTCAAGCTGGCAACTCTCCCTTCCATGGATCTGGACACACCCACCCTGCTTGATGCTTCTTGGTCACCAGCATCACAGAAATATGTCTTCTCCTCAGGTATGCCCATGGTTTGCGATGATGATGATGATGACAACGTTGACGACGATCCTTATGGAGAAGCTCAACTCACTCCCTTACCGCATTGCCTAAAAGTCGGGCCGGGCCGAGCCAAGACGGGCCAAAGTGTTATTGGCTAATTACTTCATTATCGGCGATCATACCTACATATTATTGATGCAACATACACACATGACATTAATGAACAATCACCAACCAAAAACGTGAAACATAATTAGGTATTTCGGAGTAAATCGGTTGAAACCCAGAAAGTGGAGCTGTGTGTAAGCGTCGCTGATCTAGGTAACATGTAAAAGAGCAATCGTTAAACGAAATAAGATTTGAAACGCATCAAATACTTCTAGCTATCGCGATACAAATTTCCATCTGTCGGCATAGCGTTTATATTTATAGGATAGTACTATATCTATGTAAATACCACTTAATAATGTCACTGTTCATCCTGTATAAAGCAGACACGTTGGTTAAAGTAGACCTCTTCTCCCCATACTCTCAACAGTCTCACAAGTGTTGGGTCCGACTTGGCCCGGGCTGTCAAAATCAACTTAAACCTCACAGATGTAACATGAAATGGATTCACACCAATAGATTAGTATTGTATCTACCTAAATATCTCTTTATAAGCACCTAATCACAATCATATTTAATCACAAATATCGTTCTGTACTATATAAATGTAACAAGTGAACTAACCATTTCAGTGGATCTCAACATGGACAAAACTGTTGGAGATGTTCAATGAGTGAATGTTTATTTAATGAAGTAAAAACGTAGATTCTTTCTTTTGGTAAATACACGTAGCTGTACATCTTATAGATGTTCCAAGAGAAAATGATATGATATCTGCCTATATACCACTTTATAGTGTCTCAGATCGCGGTATGTAAAGAAAACTTGGTGCTCAAAGTGAAGCCCTTTTCCCTCTACATTGATGATACATCTGTGTGTTTAAAGTTGATTTTGACAGCCTGGGCCAAGTCGGACCCACCACAAGACAAACACTTTTGATAGAGACTATGTTGAGAATGTAGAGGGGAAAGGGCTTCACTTTGAGCATCAAGTTTTCTTTAAATACGATGTACTGTGACATTATATAGTGTTTTATAGGTAAATACAACACTAAGCTACAGATATTAACACATTTGATGATACACCTGTGTGTATAATTGATTTTGACAGCCCGGGACAAGTCGGACCGAGCACAAGCCAAACACTTTTGATAGAGACTATGTTGAGAATGTAGAGAGAAAAGGGCTTCACTTTGAGCACCTTGTTTTCTTTAAAAACCGCGATTTGAGACTCTTTAAAGTGGTATATAGGTAGGTATTAAACTCGTTTATAGATGTGAATACATTTGAATATTCATCTGTGAGGTCAAAGTTGATTTTGACAGCCCGGGCCAAGTCGGACCCAACACTTCTGACAGAGATCCTCTTAAGAAAATACAGGAAAAGTGTTTCACTTTAACGGACCAGTTTTCTATACAAACGATGTACTGTGACATTATAAAGTGGTATATAGGTAGATAAAATACTAATCTATAGATGTAAACAGATTTGATGATACATCTATGTGTTTAAAGTTGATTTTGACAGCCCGGACCAAGTCGGACCCAACACAAGCCAAACACTTTTGATACAGACTATGTTGAGAATGTAGAGGGAAAAGGGCTTCACTTTGAGAACCATGTTTTCTTTAAATACAGCGACTTGAGACACTATAAAGTGGTATATAGGTAGGTATAATGCTAGCCTATAGATGTAAACACATTTAATGAAACATCTGTGTGTTTAAAATTGATTTTAACAGCCCGGGCCAAGTCGGACCCAACACTTCTGACAGAGATTTTCTTAAGCAAATACAGTAAAAGTGTTTGACTTTAACCGACCAGTTTTCTTTAAATACGATGTACTGTGACATTATAAAGTGGTATATATGTAGATAGAAAATTAATCTATAGATATTAACACATGTGATGATGCATCTGTCTGTTTAAAGTTGATTGTGACATCCCGGGCCGTGTCGGACCGAACACAAGCCAAACACTTTTGATAGAGACTATGTTGAGAATGTAGAGGGAAAAGGGCTTCACTTTGAGCACCTTGTTTTCTTTCAATACGATGTACTGTGACATTATAAAGTGGTATTTCGGTAGATAAAATAATTATCTATAGATGTGAATCCATTTGATGATACATCTGTGAGGTTTAAGTTGATTTTGACAGCCCGGGCCAAGTCGGACCCAATACTTCTGACACAGATTTTCTTAATAAAATATAGTAAAAATGCTTCACTTTGAGCACCTGGTTTTCTTTAAATACGATGTGCCGTGACATTATAAAGTGGTATATAGGTAGATTTAATACTAATCTATAAATGTTAACAAATTTGAAGATCCATCTGTGAGGTTTAAGTTGATTTTGACAGCCCGGGCCAAGTCAGACCCAACACTTTTAACAGAGATTTTCTTAAGAAAATACAGTAAAAGTGCTTGACTTTAACGGCCCAGTTGTCTTTAAATGCGATAAACTGTGACATTATAAAGT
The DNA here is from genome assembly GCF_022045235.1 of Haliotis cracherodii. Taxonomy (NCBI): domain Eukaryota; kingdom Metazoa; phylum Mollusca; class Gastropoda; order Lepetellida; family Haliotidae; genus Haliotis; species Haliotis cracherodii. The sequence goes on from NW_027266266.1 coordinate 894,308, forward strand.
GGTGTATAGGTAGATATGACACTAGTCTATAATATGTAAATACATTTGAAGATACATATGTGTGTTTAAAGTAGATTTTGACCGTCCGGGCCAAGTCGGACCCTACACAAGCCAAACACTTTTGATAGAGACTATGTTGAGAAAGTAGAGGGAAAAGGGCTTCACTTTGAGCACCTTGTTTTTTTAAGTACAGCGTTCTGAGACACTATAAAGTGGTATTTAGGTAGATATAATAGTAACCTACAGATGTGAATACATTTGAATATACATCTGTGAGGTTTAAGTTGATTTTGACAGCCCGGGCCAAGTTGGACCCAACACTTCAGACAGAGATTTTCTTAAGAAAATACAGGAAAAGTGTTTGACTTTAACGGATCAGTTTTCTTTAAATACGATGTACTGTGACATTATAAAGTTGTATATAGGTAGATATAATGCTAGTCTATAGATTTAAAGACATTTGATGATACATTTGTGTGTTTAAAGTGCATTTCGACAGCCCGGGCCAAGTCGGACCCAACACAAGCCAAACTCTTCTGATAGCGACTATGTTGAGAATGTAGAGTGTAAAAGGCTTCACTTTGAGCTTTGTGTTTTCTTTAACTACTGAAATATGAGACAATAAAGTGGTATATAATTAGATATAATGCTAATCTTTAGATATAAAATATGTTACGAACTTTAGAAGTGCTTGGACAGTTATTAACACGTGTCGTGTCAGTCCTTTGACATTCGCGAACATCCACTTCCAGAAAACATCCTGTGTTGGTTTAACACGAATTAGTAAAGGTTAATTAGGGATGCTAAACACGTTAATTAATAAAAGAAGAGTAGTCAAAACACTGTCGTTTCCTGCCCAGGACATCACACCCCTACACGCCAAGGTCGGTGAGAAGCATTCTAATCAAAGAATACACGCAGTCAAGACACTGACTTTTCTACAAGACTCACGGTATGTAGTCATAATCATCAGTTTATTACATTTTTGAAGGTGCATTTTTATTCAAACTCAGTTAAATGAGCAAAACTATACGTTTGTGGACATTTGAGATCTGCCTAGATATGCGCGTTTCGTTTTAGTATTCTGCAATCCATTTTTAGTATTATCCGACATTTCTTGGCCCGACTTTTAGGCAATCCCCTCCCCTACAACGCGAATGTAGCACCTGCCGACACAACAACATGTTGAGATACATAAGCTGCAACAGTGGTCAAGTAATATGTCATGTCTGTTTCAGGGAGGCCATAGACTGTACCTGTTCTACTGAGGACCAAACATGGTTGGGACCTGTTTTGGACTGTTTGACGGAGGACCACATCTTATGGTCGAAGAGCTTGAAGATAACGTGAATGGTGTGCCTGCCGACACAACAACAACATGTTAAGATACATAAGCTACAACAGTGGTCAAGTGATGTGTCATGCCTGTTTGATGGAGGCCATAGACTGTACGTGTTTAACTGATGGACCTCTCACATGTGTGGGATCTGTTTGGGACAGTAGGATGGAGGACCACATCTTAGGGTGACCCCATCTTCACTCGAAGAGCTTGAAGATAGAAGAGGAAACGTTGTCGCGTTATTGTTGTTGTTGTAGGGACATGCAAAGCACTCCCTCCTCCATTGTCTTTTCGTATTTCTTATGTATCTGGTTGTGGTTGTTGTTCATTATTTAACAGTGATTGATTGAACTGACTCTTTGTGTCTTGATTGATCTCAACTCCAATAGAGTGCCGAACCGACGGTAGAGGTTGAGTTGAGATGTCGTCTACGTTGTCTGTCTCTCTGTCTGTCTGTGCGTCTGTCATGTCAGTACACATGATCGTTGTAAAAGTGAAGAAAAAAGTAAAGAATAACAAAAAATAGATAAAAGAGAAAGGCCATGCTTGAAAGATCAGCTGCCTGGTGTCTGTCATTTAAGTCCACATCACCACTACCACCGTGTGCCATGTCATGTCATGTGTCATGTCATGTATCATGCCGTGTGTCAGTCAGCCCAAACACGGGATGACGTCACGTGATGAGGTGGAGGAGGTGGAAGAGTTGGAGGCAAAGGTCATGACCTTCTATTGAAGGGGGTAGGGTGGAGAGTTTCATAAAAGCAAGCGAACCCTCAGACCTTCTTTCAGTGAAGTCACAGTCATCACGGAGCAAAGACGTTCCATGAATGTCATGTCATCCTCCCGAGATGTTGTCACCGATTCCAAGTGGGTGTCTGAAAAGGCGGGAGAACAAGAAGCGAGAAAACGCCCACTCTTTATGGACGACACACTCTTGATGGACGACACATGGCGACTTAGTGACATTCTGGAGGGACCTTTTCCTTCTTACACCTTGTGTCATCCTTCTCATCCCAACTATGATTCATTTCAAGAACGTCTGAGATCTTTTCAAACGTGGCCTAAACAGATGACCCAGACCCCTTATGACATGGCCATGGGTGGCTATTTCTATCCAGGACAAGGTGACCGTGTTATCTGTTATTGCTGTGGTGTGACACTCTGCCAATAGGAAGCCACAGACAAACCCTGGAAAGAACAACTGAAGCACGCCAAAGTCCCCTGCAAATATTTGTGCCTGTTTTGTCCTGATGGAGAGGTGAACGAAAAATACAGACGTTTGGTGTCCCAAGAAGCACGGAAGAGAAGAGTCGAATGTCTTGTTCATCCCAAGTGACAAAGTTACTTTTTTTTCAAAGTGTACAGACGTTCATACCCTCGTGGTCACCCCCGTGGTCACCCTCGTGTTCACAAAAATCACAGGGATGTCCCCCCTTCATCCTGTGACTTTTGTTTTGTTGTGTTTGTTCATGTGATCAGGGGGATTAAAAAAAGTTGAACCAATACCAGTGTTATGTTGTCTGTAGGATGAAGAAAAAAACAAAACAGGATCGAAATGCACACCCCGATAAAAACCGGATCGAAATCTGACCAATCAGAAGCCTTGGTTTTCGACCAATCAGAGACCGCTCTCGGAACATGCTGGGCTCTGATTGGCCGAACCGGGGTTGTGCTTTCTCTCCCATGGTAAAATCCATTTCCTATGGAAAAGAAACACAGGGGTCGGTCCGTTTGGGAAAACCAAGGTGCAGGTCAGGCACCGGAACAAACCAATCGGGGCCGCTGCCTGGGGAACCAATCAGGAAGCAGGGTGTCAGTGGCTCTCCTATAAAAACAAAACAAGAGCGAAGCCACTCACACACTGCATTCTATGAAACCAACCATGCCAGCTCGATACAGTTGTATGAAGTGCCAGACCGAGAGTCACAGTTACCTCTACTGCCCTGAAGTGACATGCCTCGAGTGCCACACTCAAGGTCACCGTCACTATATCTGTCTGAAAATGAACAGTCAAGAGAAGCAGAACCTGGGCCCTTGTTACAACTGTCAAGTCATGGGTCATTTTGCTGCAGATTGCCCAGAACCCCGTCGTAAGAAAACGTCAGCAGTCCCGTCCACGTCGACATCCGTGACACCTGTGACACCAGTGACACCTATGACACAAGTTCTTCATCTCATAGAAGCCATGCATGTCGATGTGCTCGACCTAAAAGAATGCATCACACAACTCCGTGTGGGCATCACACCTCGTCTAGAAAAAAGAAAACGGGACAGAAGCCTCTCAAGAAAACACGCTTCAAAGCGCCGACGACACCTTCAGTCCGAGGATGAGATGGAAGTAGAGGGTGAAGAAGAAGATAGATCATCTGAACAAAGTGACTAACGTATGGGGCATGCTGCTCAACCGACACGCCGAAGACCCGAGTTTGATTCCCGACATGGGTACAATATGTGAAGCCCATTTCTGGTCTCCCCTGCCGATGATATTGCTGAAATATTGCCCTCATCAGTAGATCCCAAATCTCCTGTCTGCCTGTCTCCTACATTTTGATAAAGTATTGGCAACAACTTGAATCACGTTCCACCGTTCATGAAAGGGTTTTACATAGAGTTTTAATATTCTTGAAAATATTTGAAAAGCAAGAGCTATTTATCCTGACGATCAACCATCCCGATCCTCTCTGCATCCCCATGGCCACCGTCCGGCTTCCCTCTCACTGGCGCTTGAAGAGTATAATGGAAACTAGGCCAAATCTCCCTGCTGTGGACAGTGGAACAGCACAGGGTAATATGTATATGCTTGAATAAATCGGACCAAGTCTTATAAATAAATTGCAAATATGAGGGAAAATAGACCACCTTTAAGCTCGAATAAGAACGATAAATGTTTGAATACAATGAAAGTTAAGAACATTAAATAGCATTGATATATGCAAGTTAAAACCGTGATGTTAGGTATTAAAGTATTACAGATATATGTGCGATAAGTAGATCTGTTTGTTTTATCTCTTTATTTCTCTTTTAAAATGCGTCATCTGCTGCAGTTATCTCTCTCAATAATCATCAACTGTGACCACTTTGCATGGTCCAGCGTCGTGGTCAGCACATAGCCTATAAATGTACTCTGGCAACTTCAAACAGCACACTCTTGTGTGAAAGAAATATAGACTTGTCGTATCACCTGTCACGAGATGAGAGAAACATGATATTTCACGAGATACATGGAATATCCTATTTATTATATACTTTTTGTGCAGTTGACTACCGGAAAATTAGACTAGATCATTACAAAGGTAAAACCTTAAAACGTAAATTCACCGGTTCACACACCCTTGTATTTGTGACTTAAAAAGTGGTTTCGTGTTGCAAAATCTTAAAAAGTATGAACAAAAGAATCAAAAAAATATTTAGGGTCACGATAATTCTTTATCATATATTTCGATATGATTATATACAAAATCAACTTTAACAAAAAATATTCTTGAATACTAGGAGACCGCTGAGAGAAGCGAAAGAATATAGGTTGGTCAAGTAACAAAAATGGCGCTTTGTGAAACGAACAGTCACGATTGACGAGTTAAATGGGTGATTTGCAGTTCATATCGAAACATTTTCGAGAGAGTAATAAACGGCAAAAAGTGAATAACTCCCTAAATGACCATCCGTCAATATTTTGCCTTGTCAATGTGGAACTAATGTACAAAGGGAACGTTAACGGGCTAGTCACTTACGACAAAGGGAGATAAATAAAGGGGAGGTACCTCTTGTATAACAATTGTTCCGTCAAAGTGTATTGTTCACTGCATTGAAATATCAAGTGTTATGTTATCTGCTGTGAAATATCAAGTGTTATGTTATCTGCTGTGAAATATCAAGCGTTATGTTCACTGCAATGGAAATATCACTTTTCTCAGAAAACTCAGTCTTTCACGCTGAACTATATAATAAAATGTTACTACACATCGTAAAATACGGAAGCACTGACGGGACATGGAAAGGAGAAAACAATAATTGTATGTCATGCACACGAGAAACAAGTATATATCATATAGTGCGCACGATATACTATTCCGTGCGAGCGAAATGAAGAGACTTGGTAAAAAAAATATGTTACATCCTGTGCACGAGATATTAAACCCTGCGCACGAACAAATACAAGCGATTTATTGAAAGCATAATGCCAGGACATTGCACTGCAAATAGTGTAGAGAAACATCCGGCCATGGCAATTCAGGAATGTTGTGCTGCCTCATAAGGTATGTTACAACATGTGAAAGCTGTGGGCGGACTGCAACATGACCTTACGTCCCTGCATTTGCACATAAAGTAGCGTACTCCAAGGACACCGTTGAGTATCACAAAAATGTTCTCCTGGATGCCGCAGACACTTGCACGACCATCGGAGCTGTCCAGATGAAACCTCGACTCATCTGTGAAAAGGGTATTTTCCCAGTGTTGTCGTTGAAGCCTCAGACGCTGCCCACAGCAAGCTGGGCGTGCCTGGCGGTGACGGGGAAGCAGCATTGAGCGTCTCACTGGACGTCAGGGCCAGATGTTGTGCTCCCTCAATTGGTTGCGTACGGTTCTGCAAATACTTGATCTCAAACCAAGAATTATCCAAATTGTCCAAACTGGCAGTTTGGTATCGATTCTGTATATGGTTGTCTTGTTTACGTCACTCGTGTGTTGCCCTGTTGTAGATATAACAACTCCAAAGAAGTGATATTGCGTTTCGACGAACATTAAAAATCTCTGCCGACTTCATTTTGCGCCAATCCTAGTGTAGCATGCCACAGACGCAAAGACATTGGTGTTGAGATAGCCGTGGCATTGCGTGAGCGTTAAGTACTGTTAAACACAAATGTTTTAGGACCACCTGTTAGTTAAACAATTAGTGTGTGATAATCACATTCAAACCAAACACGCGTGTAACTATAGCATGATTATGTATTGCAAGGTGATTTCTTTAAAATCAAAATATATGTATTCTTATTGAACTTTTTGAAAAAAGGATAGTTAATTTTTCCGTTGGTTTATACACTATATACCTGCATATTGCTTTCTATTATCAATTTTGGAACACTATCCTTTTAGCCACTTTAAGCATGGATATCCTTTTAGACATAACACCAATACAGATATGAACATCTGTTCATGTATGTATTGGCGAAAACATATTCCGAGGTCGATATTCTACTGTAACCAGGAATAAACCCGCTATATAAGCACCTTAACGGTGTTATCTTTTGTTTGATCTCAATGTAACAGAAAGTGTCTAAATGAAGCTTGTGGACAACAAGCCGACGTACTGGACGCCAAACGCATTGGTAGACTTCTTACAAGGACTACATGTAACGTAACGTTATGTGCAACACATCAGCAGAACATGTTTGAGGTCGAGATATTAGTGTTATGCGCGCACGTTTTGTGATAGCGTGTGCACGATATACTTTACCCAATAATGTCAGTTCATTTCGTGAGCACAGTATAATATTTTGTATGCATATTTTAACACAATTATAATTATTTTTAATGCACACAATACTTCATCGTGCGCGCACTTCAGTATGTCGTGTGCATGATATACAATTATTGTTTTCTCCATTTCATGTCCACTCAGTGTTACAGCTTCTAATTTCCTGGCTCTTCGTTGGAAGGATGCCCAAGAATGGGATTGGTAATGAGCTCCAATATATGCCGATGTGAGAGCCTAAATGCATGATTAACAATAATGCTCTCGGTCAATACATTTTGTCAAATGTTTGACGTATATTACCGGTAGGAATTGGAACATATTATTGGTACACGTCGAAAGCTTTTCATGGACAAAATGTCTTTTACGCTCGGCAATAGCGATCACTGCCATCACCGTGTTTGTTCCATAATGTTTCCGTGGTTTGCTGAGGTAATCAATTCGCATGTCTAGTAGGAATCGCGAAACTAGTCAGTTCTCCATGCGAAACTGACACCTAGCCTGTCTCCTAGTCTGTCTCACAGTCCCTGAACTATATTAAGTTCCCTTTCGCCCAGCCCGTTCTGTAAGACAAAAGTCTAAATGAAGCTAGTTTAGTTTTTAATCAGGTTCCGGGTCTGCTATCTGCACGAAAACTAACTCACTTAAGGGTATGGATTTCTGAGTAACTGTCAGGGCTGCTGGACCAACATCTTGACCAGGAATCTATTAACTATTTTAGCACAGAAAGCAAACGAAAGAAACTAGAGAGGCTAGAACCTATAGTCCTGTACCATGTGTGTGACATATGTATGGGGCCTTGCATGCAGTCTATAATCTTCAATAGGCAAGCCTAGCTATATCTGCCTTTAATTCAAGACTGCTTATATATATTATTTAGTAAGTATTAGTATTTCATTGCCTTAATCGTGGTCTGGCTGGGGGTCCTAACTTATTCAAACACACATGGCAGCCTATGCTCCATCGTAACTATAATTAAGGCTTAATTCTAAAACACAAGTATTTCTTTTGCCTGGCCCGGTACAATTTTTAGGTGTCAAATGATTGCAACTCCAGCTAGAGATGTCAGGAAATGTAACACCTTTCTTTGTAATGCTCTGGTCGCACGAACTGATAGGCCACATGTTAGCAAATGTAGTTCCATGAGTTTTGTACAACACACGTTTCTTTAAAGGACGACCTGATTGACTTTTTCACGTCCTCTTGTCGCTACACTGATGCAGTTATTACACCTAAAGGATATCTTCAAATTGAGACAGTTGCCGTTTTTTCTCTTCCATTGTAACGTATTCTTCTGTAAAGAGCTTTATCTCAATCCTTCCGACATATCATACAAAGTGATACTTTTGAAACTGAATCTGCCATCTCACTCGGGCTCCAGTGAGTAATACCATCCGGACGATCACTACACTGGAGCATGTGGGTTGTGGACGAGGTACCACGTGGTCAGGCCGTCTTACCTTATTAAGAATATGATCAACACTTTTAGAAGGTATATGCATGCAAACAACCCAGGAGCAGGGCAGTATGGAACTAAGCATCCAGCTCACAAAAAAAATGTCCAAGAGCTTAGGTTTTGCTCTCCGGTGGTAGCTCAGGGTGATGACGAAGACAAAACCCAGGGGTGAAGTTTAAGAAGACAAAAGACATGTTTATTGTTGCAGGTTGAAACAGGTCGAAATGGTACAAGTAATGGTAATCACCTGACAGAACGCACACGGGGACCGTGTGGCCAATATGTTCCTGGGTGCGGAGACCCGTTCTGTCACTTACACTCAGTCCGGAAGTTGGACATCTGTAGCTACAAGAAGCGGGATACGTCTAGAACTGGGTTAAACACCATAGGGAATTATATCTGACGCATGCAACTATGTGTTTTATTGACAGACAGTTCATGAGAGCAAAATCATCTGCACTTCTTGTGTTTTTAGTGCGCCAATGGCAGTGCTACTGACTCGTTATCCGCCATTTGTAAGAGTGGTAATGCAGAACTAAAGCGAAATACAATTTCTTCTTTTTATACAGGTCGCTAATGAATACGTGTAAATTCCTTTACAATGGTCGTGTTGCTTATTATCTGTATTTATTACCCATTGCCATGTTTAATTTGCCACGATATCAGTCCCAAATGTATTATTTGATTGTCTACTATATCATAACCTTCGTGACATGTTTAATAATAGAGTAAAGTTTCTGTTTAATTTCTTGGCTACTTCTGAAAACAGTGTTTGCCTTTAAAATAGCAACAGCCAAATGGAAATAAAGATGTTATGCCACTCATTGGTGGGGATATAAGTGTTATAATTCAAGTTCTGTAAAGTGGATATAAAACCTCCGGGATGTTTGTGTTATGCTATTTTTCAAGAGTTATAAGAGTTGGACGTATTTCTTCTGATACGCAGGAGGCAAATATATAGGAGTATACACTGATGACATTGTACAATAGGCGAGGATGTTCACAACATATAAGTGGGAGGGTATGTAAAGTAATGTAATTATAATAATTATTTTGAATATTACTGCGTGTGTCATTTCAAACAAAGAACTTGATACTCAACATGTCAGAGTTTCTAAGTCCCAATACCTCACAGCCCTCTGGCAACTGATGTGTGTATTTTAGTTTGTGTAATATATTATTATAACTATCATGTTAAATTTTAGTGGTAACAACTATTCAAAATCTCCCCATTTCTGTACATTATCAGAAAAACTATTTTTTATTCATGGTAGGGGTACATGTAATTGCTTCCAGGCATAGCAGATGAAGGATGTGAGAGAATTTGTGCCACATCTATGTAGTCTAACTTAAAAGATATAAGAAACAAATTACATGTAGACAGATCTGAGTAGAAATAGTTGAAAAAGATTTCTTCAATATTCCATTAATTCACCCACCACCTTATTCTTTTTCTCATGTTGTTAAGGAAAATATAGCATAAGTCATACCTGGTATTACAAAATCTCCTTCCTGGTCAGCATTAAAATAACTGGGAAACTCATTGAACCATTCCTGGTAGTGATATGTAATCACCGTATTGGAAAAGAAACCGAATATTCTCAAACTGTTACAGCTTCTGGTTTCATTGCTCATCAGTAAGGATTGGGATAGGTGACGATTTCAAATATATGCCTATGTGAGATTCGAAACGTACTAATTAACAATGATGGTCACAGTCAGTACATTTTGCCAAAGGTTTGACATGTACTACCTGTATGAATTGGAACGTATTATTGGTACACGTCCATGATTTTGATGCAAAACATGTTTCTTATGCTCGGCAACAGTGAGGGCTGACATTAGTATAGTTGTACCATAATGTGTCCTTGGTTTGGTTTGCATGTGTTTGTGATGGGTGACATCGGTGTGGCAGGATACGCTCACTTTTTCGCGAACACCCAGTAAAAGGCATGCACCACTTCGGGCTTTCATCCGACATGAGTCCGATAGCCGTGATATAACTGAAATACTGTTCAAAGTGTGTTCCACTCACTCACCACAGTCCTCAAACTATGTTTTGTTTATTGTCTCACGCCGCACTCAGCAATATCCTGGCTGTAAATAATCGGTTCTGGGCCAGACAATCCAGTAATTGACATCATCGGTATCGATCCACACAATTGGGACACTTTTTTGACGCTCACCAATTAATCAATTTTGATACTTTGTGGCGCTAGACTTTACATTGAAGTCTTGCTTTGGGGTGCACCAGAACAGGTGCTCGAGGTATTACAGGGTCTCAGACTTAATTGAGGTAAAAAACATGAGCGACAACCTTGTGGTATTTCTGTGCAATGAGGAAGAGTTAACTTAATAAACCTTGATGGGTTCCAGGTTGTAACTGGGATTATTTCACTCACAAAGATTTTTATGCCAAATAAGACACACATAATAAGGTTAATAGTTTCAAGACATTGTCAGTGAAACATTTAATGCTTTTATAATATAATATTATATAGTATGGATTCATATCCTGCACTCGTTGAAAAGATTAATATTGTTGATGGATTTTGATTACAACAAATAGATGAAATTAAACAGCAACTGGAGAAAGAGCGTGATTCTCGAATTGAGTTGTATAAAAAGTTTCACAGAGCTGTGAATGCTCTTGATAGAGTTGACACTGCAGTTTTAGTAGCTAAAAAGGGTCTTGGTGTAGATGGCGTTGGTTTATTATCAACTGGGTGCTGGCTGAAGCAAAGTTAAATACATGTAGCGTTGACAACAGCACTAGCTGATGGTAAGATATCTGAGGACGACTTTCATTTAGTGTTGATAGAACTCACCAAATACAACACAATGAAGCAAGAGATTCAACTAAATACTCGTAAGACCGGTGGCATTAGTGAAGATGAGAAAAACAAGTTTATTGAACAAGCACTCCTAGCATTCAAAGCCAAAGCCAGAGAATAATTTGTGTCCTCGATATAGGATGCATCTTGTTAAATATTGGTGCCATGTATCTAATGATCGTCATCACATCATTAATAAAACTTAAGACCCCCATGTGAGCATTGTAAGGGCCTGGACCTGGCCTAGATTGTGGTGGTCCAGTAACCCCGTTATCTTTACTACTCCCTCTACAACCTCTACATCGACATCAGCGTGTCCCTCTACTACATCTACATCAGCGGGACCCTCTACTACATCTGCATCAGCGTGACCCTCTACAACATCTGCATCAGCGTGACCCTCTACTACATCTACATCAGTGTGACCCTCTACTACATCTACATCAGCGTGAACCTCTACTACATCTACATCAGCGGGACCCTCTACTACATCTGCATCAGCGTGACCCTCTACAACATCTGCATCAGCGTGACCCTCTACTACATCTACATCAGTGTGACCCTCTACTACATCTACATCAGCGTGAACCTCTACTACATCTACATCAGTGTGACCCTCTACTACATCTACATCAGTGTGACCCTCTACTACATCTAAATCAGCGTGACCCTCTACAACATCTACATCAACGGGACCCTCTACTACATCTACATCTTCGGGACCCTCTTTTACATCTACATCAGCGGGACCCTCTACAACATCTACATCAGTGTGACCCTCTACTACATCTACATCAGTGTGACCCTCTACTACATCTACATCAGCGGGACCCTCTACTACATCTACATCAGAGGGACCCTCTACTACATCTAAATCAGCGTGACCCTCTACTACATCTACATCAGCGTGACTCTCAAATACATCGACATCAGCTTGACCGTCTACAACATCTGCATCTACGTCTGCGTGACCCTCTACTACATCTACATCAGCATGACTCTCCACTACATCTACATCAGTGTAACCACTCACTACATCTTCATCAGCGTGATCTTCTACTACATCCAAATCTACAAGAGAGCAGAGATATCTAATATAGCATGCATGAAAAATTAAAAGGACATTAATAAACTTTTTCATCAAATGAAAAGTCGAGACCTACCCGGATCATGAAAAAACATCAATTTTCCACTGATACAAGTATGGTAGACATGTATGTAAGTAATATACGCCAGAATAATGCCAGGTGTTACAGAATGTTGTAGTTATTTTCCAACACTTCAATAGTTTTGTTATTTGATATCTTTCTGGTTACAAATGGAAACATGTCTTTCAGAAGGGAACAAGGAATTCTTGCTCTACATTTCAATGGCACAGACTCTTCCCGTTCGTGATCATACGAATTCGACACACACACATCAATCTTGTAATGCAGATCCAGCACTTTGCGGGTGTTCCTTGGAGCGGGCAGCATCATTCCCATGAAGGGTCTTGTTATCAAGGGAAACACGTCACTCTTGTTGTATATCTTTTCCCGATTTTTACAATCTTGTATGTATGAATGGTGTTCGGAGTAAAAAAACATATCGAGGAATGGATATTTCCAGCTCATGCCACCAGCCATTAGAGAATTTGCGTGAGACAATTTCCAGCTTATTTTCACTGAAGCGTTAACTTCATACTCTGGTGGGAGGGACTGCAGGAATGTCAACAATGCGGGTTTGTCACTCTCCCTCACAATGATGTCCACGTCATCGTCCCAGGGAATAATGCCGTGATGGGAGTAGGAACCCAGTAAAGCTCCTGCATAGATAAAGTAGGTGATGTTAGAGGGCACACCTTCACTGAAGGTTTTAATGAGGTCCCTAAATTTCTCTCTTTCTTCCCGTGATAACCTTTCAAAAAATAGATCTTTTGCTCGTCTCTCTGTCTCCGTATAATTACTGGCTCCGTTGCTTTCCCTGCTGACCCAACACCCATCCTTTCCTCGTTTAATGTTTTGGAGTCTTGGAGCATTTCTTGTATTTCCTGTAACGAGATTTTGCTTTTTGTACTTTACACTATTTTTTGTGTTTTCTGGTCTGGAAGCATCTCTTGTGACATTTCTTGTCAAATCTTTTGTAACAATTCTCGCTTTATACTCTGCATTATCGTGATTATTTTCTGATGCAATTTGTGAAGTCATTGTCAAATCCATTATGAAATCCCTCTTCAGTTTACAATAAAAGAGGTATGTACTGCCTAAGCATAGGAATGCTAGCGCTAAACAGATGAGACACTTCTTGGATCGCATGGTGATGCTCTGTAAAATAAAAACAAAAAAACATTGACAAACTTAATTAAGTGTGATTATTAATTCTATATACACCTGTCTCCAGCATAATTAATTACGTGTGATACCAATACAGGTCGAGCTTGACATGAATTATATGCCTATCGCCAGCACCAGGATGAATTCATACACAAGCACATGTCGATAGGTTGTTCGGATTTGGTTATAAATATATCACCAGCAATGTATGTTGCAATAAAACAAAGTTCATCATTTTACTAACCTCTTTAGTTTGCTAGCGATAAAGATCGATAAAGAAGATTAATACTTTTCGAAATTACCAACTCCTAAAACATCCCACTATCAGCACCATCAGACCACCAGAAAACAAATCAATACAAAGTGAAAACTAAACTGAAACCACAAGGAGGCCAAAGCGTCTCAGTCTCATCGCGACAATGACACCCAAAGTACAAGTAGTTACCTTCTCCAACACATAACCAGCAGAATGTTTTCGTTTTATGGTGCTGGGTGATGAGACAAGGATCTATCAATATGATATGCAAGAATTCATTGAATTGACGCAAACTTCAAAGGGTTTAAGGCAACCAGATGAAAAGAGAAACTTGTTGACACCTTCATTTGGCACAACAAAGGTATAATTCACGTCGAGTAAAAACTGTTAGAAGTGAGTAATTGTGACACCGTATTGAAGAGATTGCACGAGTGTGTCAAATAAAGCGACAAAACCATTTCCATGTCCAACATGAATCTCTGCAGAAACCTGTGATTATAACATCCATTTTAAATGCCCTGCATTACAACAATCATACATTCAGGTAGTCTGTATAATTATCCAGTATCATTGTAAATAAGTAAATGTCTTACATTGTACGACACTGTTTGATACACTCCATGAAATATTTTCATGAAATGGAACTAGGCAATGCAGGTGTTATACTAATAGAGACCGGACTACCTACAGTGCGCTATTTGTTGAACAGCTGGTGAAATTTTACATCAATGACGGATGACGTTAGAGACATTTGCGTCTAGTTCACAACCGGTATAGTACGCAAACATTAATTTGATTGTGGCGTTTGAAACAGTATATAGATAAAAGTCCCGAGTTCTGCCAGAAGCTGTGCGTTAGATTTATCTTATAGGTACTATATTTTAAAAAGCGAGGAACACGCTTCACTACACCCCCAATTGAGTTTGTGTATATGTTAAACTACAATATATCTGCAAACTGTAACTGTTTAATCAGCAACAATGAATATGCTTATATACAAATGTTGATTTCCATATCATTCCAAGAAAGCTACAGCTCACAATTTATTACATTATGTATGATAAAATACCATTCACAATGATACAATCGTTATAAAATCATGTAAAACAATAAACAATGCAAGTATCATATGAATAATTGTCGTTTTAAAAAAATGTTTCTTATGGTAGACGCAATACATTTAATGCGCTTAGGAATATTTACAGATAACAATTTAATTAACAGATCTTTACGTTCTGTAGAATTGTAAAAGATAAGTTAATGTTGTATCTTAGGCCCTTATAAAGATAACACTCAGAAAGGAAATGAACTTCTGTTTCCAATCAACAAGTTCTGTGCTCTAACGGGGTAGGGGGTCTATCGCCCCATCCTGTCTCCACATGAAGGGAGAGGCTTCCACAACGTAGTCTAGTTAGATATTGTCTGAGATTCCTGGATATAATGGTTTGCAAGCAAATTTCGGGGACAAGAACATTTTTTAAAAGACGGTAGTTGTGTGGCAGATACATATTATTGTATTATATAGTTATGTAAATATTAGTTTTAAGTCATTTAAGTGTTGCATTGATATTTGTATAATGACAATTGCATTATGAATTGCAGGTGTATTATTTCCGATTTTAACTAATGAATGTATTTTTTCTATCAACAGGTTTGGTCATTTTTTGATACAGGCTATAATTATAAGGACACAGAAGGTTGAGTCTATTATTAGCTCTATAGTTAGTTTCATTCTAATATGATTAAGGGTAGATAGGTAGGGCTACCACATTATTACGTGGCCTGATTTCATGAACACCGATTGGATCATTCAAACTCTTGCCCTCTTTCCTAATTCAAAGCTGCACTTCACAGTCACTCTTTGCACCATCAGGATTGTTATGCCATGGAGTCATAAACAAATGCAAATACCTCACAGGTTAGTTTAATCTCTTACATTGGTTTATGAGTGTGTACACTTTATATGTTATATTTGTATTGTGTGGATATAAATAAAACAAGTAAATTCAACCTTAATAATGGTAAATCTAACCTAAATGTAAATAACACTTCAGTCAGGTTCTAGTGCATTTCAGAGTATAGAATCAATACAAAAACTATCAAATAACTCATATAATTCATTCAGGTAATTATATTTTCCCTATGAGTGAATTGTTGCATGTTTGAGTGTTTGATTGATTGACTGATTTCATATATGAGAGGAAGAATAGTGTATATGTGAATGTAAGTACGAATGTGATTTTAGCCTAAGTTGTTTTGATGTGTTCCAGGTGTTGGTAATGATAATAGCTATGTTGATTTGTAGTTACTGTATAAATAATGTTGCATATTGTTTACACGGATTTTAGGTACGCTTGGTATATCTGGCTTGGCGGAGCTTGGTGAACGTCGTGTGCACCCTAGTGCCATACACCGGGTAGGAATTATGCTATTTTGCATCGCGTATGTTTATGTGATACTGAGTATCACATTTATTCTATTTGATATGCGTATTGCATTAAGACGTCTGTGTCATATTTAATTTGAAGATATTTTGAAGATATGAGTTAATCAAGGAGTTATCTCCCCTTGTTGTATTGTCATACGATCTGTCATTTTTCTTTCACCTAATTTGTGTAATGGACTGTTTTTAAGCCTCGGGTATATTGTATGACGCTATATAAATTGAATGATATATTGTTTCAGGGTGTGTTTAATTGACCGGGAATAAAACGTTCTCACCCCGTAACCAGTGTCTTGGACTTTTGATGTTGCCTCCACACTAAAATCGGTTACAGTTGCATAACTTATTTTCATGCTGAGGATTGTTCAAACTATAAAAGTACAAACATCATTATATTTTTCTTCAAGTTTTATCAAAATCAAATATATTCTACTACTTTAAGTTTCACATTCCCAAGCCAGTGAACGCTACATAGTTTACAGGACGCCTATCATAATATGTAACGCTTGGAGATGCAAGCTGTCGAAACCAGTCAAACGAGCTAGCAGATGCTAATCAGCTAGCGCTATTAAAATTCTAGACCCGGCTAGTTTCAGACACAGCCGACCAGCCTATAAATAATGAACTAATCAAGTCAGCACATCAAAACTTGCCAAATTTGACCAACATGTGGGAAGCCATTGTTATTAATTCCAAACTGGACAGGTGGGTAGCGACATGCTTTCAAACGTGGACTGGAGGTCTCGGGTATAAATGCAGGAGTATCTTGGCATTGAGTCATTCCTGCATTTCGCCTTAGTACCTCCCTGTCTGTTTCTGAAGGTAAGTTACTTTTACTTATTACTTATTCACGGGAAACATTTCATGTTTCAATATAATGAGTAGCATAGCATCGGCAGCTAAATGTATGTATTAACAGATAACCAGTCTGTGACTGTGCCTAGAATACAACACACGAAAAGTAAAACTGTTTCTGTAGCTAAATACGCACAGATTAGGTAATGTCTTTTATATAGAATACTAAACGAGCTCCCGTGTAATACCAATTTTATGAAACGAGTGAATAGTTCTGGTATCTGACGAGCGAAAGCACAATGTTGTAAGTGACCATGGCGCTTATAATATGGTAACTTAATGAGTCCACTGTAAAAAAACTCATTATCATTTCTTAACTATTAATTTCAATAAATAAATGCTTTACTAGCTAATTGCTCATTATGATGTCTTAACTATGAAATGAAATACTGAGATACAGGAATCTCCCCTTCCAGCCTCCCCATCCCTCACCATCCCCGCAACAACGTCATCAACGGCATCAACATCAAAAGCATCAACGTCCAGGACAACATCCTTACCAGCGCCATCCCCATCCTCCTGATCATCTGCATCAATAGCCTCTTCGTCAGCAGCTGAACATCCATCTCATACAATTAACACACCACAGGTCAGGCTGAGGACATACGCGGGACAAGAGAAATCATCAAGCAATCAACAAAGAGAGCACTGACCTCAAAACCTAAAGATCCTTAATTCTCAGTAGGTGATCTAGTCCTGATGCAAAATTCCCATGTTCTCCCTGGTAGGTCCCCGAAACTGTCAGTTAAATGGGTAGGTCCCTACACCATACTTGAGATTGGTCCCAATCATACCTTCAAGCTACAGCATGTCCAAACGAACAAGACGCACAAGGCACTTATCCATGCCAATCGCCTGAAAGCCCACAATGTTCTCACTCCCAACGACCGCCTTCCAGATCACACTCCCAACCATGGTCGTCATTCTCCTCTTCCCAGCACCTCTGCTGAACCGTCACACATTCTCCACTTCCCAGCACTTCTGCTGAAGTGGACACACATTCTCCTCTTCCCAGCACTTCTGCTGAAGTGGACACACATTCTCCTCTTCCCAGCACGTCTGCTGAAGCGGACACACATTCTCCTCTTCCCAGCACCTCTGCTGAACCGTCACACATTCTCCTCTTCCCAGCACTTCTGCTAATGCTGACACATCCTCAGACACACAGGTGGTTCTTCCACAGCCACACATCAGTGATGCAGGCTCTGCACCATCCATTGCCCGCCAACAGGTTGACAAATTTCAAGATAATCAAACGTATCCTGTTGACAAGATTATCAGATGCAAAATGGCAAACGGTACCAAACAGTACCAAATCAAGTGGTTAGGCTACTCAGAAACGACCTGGGAGCCCGCCTCCAATCTTGATCCATCCCTGATCAAGCACTTCCATAGGTCCAGAACAATGTCTGGTAAGAAGCGCAAACATGGACATAAGTACTTCCAATGATTCATTTGCATATTTGTTATCAAGCTACCCCCATATCTTTTGTGACGTGAATTGCATGGCCATAAGATATGAGTGACCATCCCTTTGCAGTTACCAAGTGTTCTGTGTCTCATAGTGCTAGGTTGTTTAGGTGTTTGTGGCCAAAACATTCTTCTCAACCAGGCCAACCATTTCATCAAAAGTTCATCCTGGAGCTTGATTATCCTGTGGCATATGGCTCTGTTTGCCCGCGTTACCAGTGTAATCGGATATACTCCTGTCTCGACTCTGGTGAGTGAGTGAGTGAGTGAGTGAATGAGTGAGTGAGTGGGGGAGTGGGGGAGTGGGGGAGTTGGTGTGTGGTAGGTGGGTGGGTGAGTGACGGTCGATCATGACGATGGTCTGTAAATAATCGAATCCTTATCAAACGATCCAGTGATTGATACCAAGAGAAACGATTCACGCCGCCGGGGCACATCGATACGCCAACAACCCGATCAGTTCAATTCAGTCACGAGTTGCCTCACACACAAATAACCCTGATGCATCGCCTATATACTACAATGCACATTTTCAAACTGACAATGGATACTATCACAATCCTTCCTTGACATTGAGAATGTCCATATTGATCATTACCCTATGTCGGTCTACATTGTTTGGAGCTGCATTTTTCTTCACACTTAAAATGTCGTTTATTTGTAGTTTTTTTGTAGGAATGTATGCGGACGTCCACATACATGTACAACGATAATGTACATATTAACTTTTAAAAAAAGGATAACATTAGGTACAGTTATCGGATTCACTACAACACGAGTAGAGTTGTCCAGACACAACGGAGAGGCTAGGCGTCGACGGATAACAGATACAAAGTAATCGAATTGATTCAGGACTAAACAGATATTTTTTAATGTTATATTATGATTTGAGTTGCTAATGAATGATTAAGAAACTATATGTACATGTACGTAAACACCACAATCATCATGTAGTTCAAAGTAGTTGAGGGCAGCGCTACAGTACTGCTCCTGGCTTCTGATTGGTCGAGAGGATCACGTGACCTCTCTTACGTCACTTACGTCCTGCGTGCGCATCCAAGATGGCGACACATCCGTTTCCGATGGCGTGCGCCTCCAAGAGGGCGGCGCATCCATTTCCGGTGGCGCGCCTCCAAGATGGCGTCGCATCCGTTTCCGTAGGCACCCTTGGCACCTGCCGCATTGCCATGGGGGAGACATTGTGGGTGATGTTTCTTTCCACAGGGGCAAAGGCTGTGTCACTGAGACGATTTCTAAATCCCAGTTTTCTTTCATGTTGTTGCTCCTGCTGCTGCTGCTCATGATGGTGATGATTTCTTTTTACAAGTGACACTGATCCACTCGAGTCCACTCTTGTTTTATAGGAGAGACACTGAC
This sequence comes from Haliotis cracherodii, assembly GCF_022045235.1. Taxonomy (NCBI): domain Eukaryota; kingdom Metazoa; phylum Mollusca; class Gastropoda; order Lepetellida; family Haliotidae; genus Haliotis; species Haliotis cracherodii. The sequence goes on from NW_027266266.1 coordinate 914,123, forward strand.
ACCTTGCTTCCTGGTTGGTTCCCCAGGCAGCAGTTCCGATTGGTTCGTTCCGGTGCCTGGCCTGCACCTCGGTTTTCCAAAACGGACCGATTCCTGTGTTTCTTTTCCATAGGAAATGGATTTTACCATGGGAGAGAAAGCACAACCCCGGTTCGACCAAGCATGGTCCGAGCGCCGCCTCTGATTGGTCGACAACCCAGACTTTTTTCTTGGGTAGCCTTGGTATTTTTTTATGTAGACGGTCGTCTGAATGCTAAAGGTGGACCTTCATAGGTAGGAATGAACGTGGGAATGCCTACGTGATGTACGTTGTGTCACCCCCGTGTGTGTGTGTGTGTGTGTGTGTGTGTGTGTGTGTGTGTGTGTGTGTGTGTGTGTGTGTGACTACAAACATTGCTTAGTATTGAGATGGATAGAGAAAGATCGATACACATACGTAACGTTTGCACACGTGATGTACTTCGTGTCGCGATGTGAACGTCATGTTCTTTATGTGTTGCCATGCAAACGTAGTGTCATGTGTGTGTGTGTCTTCAAATTATTATTATTATTTAATGATACCGAGGTAGTAGTATAGGTAATAGGGGTTATGCCGCAACTCCACTGGAGCTGGATTTATATACCTATACTGCTACTACAGCGATTGAGATCAACCGAATGGGTGACACGATTATCAGGCGTTGTATCAGCGCTGAATATTGAAGTAACGAGATTAATAGGGAAGAAACCATCCGATGCTATTAAAATGAAATCCGTGACTTCCGAATCTTCAGCACCGAGGAGAGGCAAAGAACAAAAACTTCCGGATAGAGTAAGGGTAAGATATTTATACCAGGCAGGTGAACTCGAGGGAGGCTTACGTCGCGCAACCGATCCCATATGGTCCCTTAAGACGTATAACATTAGTAGATTGGTTACGAAAGAAGGAGAGCCTATTCTTTATTATCTTCAAGATGGACCGGGTAGGGCATTTGTACGAGAAGAGTTGCTCATAGTTCCCGACGGTAAGGTATTACCACCATAACCATAAGCATAGGTAGTTACACCATCATTATCAATCCATCTCTTTGTATCTAAGGGGGATAATGATGTCTTGTTCATTCTTAATACATATATGCTATGATTGTAACTTCTTAAAGAGTTCATCTCGTGTTTGAACGTTCTACCATTGAATAATGATTCTTTATACTGTTCGTGTTTGATATGCTTTTTTACAACATACTTCTTAACACCCTTAGCTTTTCTTATCTCTCCATTATCGGACTTCTTTATAGAATACATCATAGGTCTTAATCCGACATACTCCGCTTTAGGGGTCCAAGCACATTCATCCTTCATCTTACCTAACACCTTTTTATTTACAACGCTGTCGTACATATCTATTTTTTCTGCCATATCTTTATACACATCCTCGGTTTGTATTTCCAACAACAAAGAATCTGTGTCGGTATATAACACCTCGCATCTATCGCCGTATTGCTTCTTAAGTTCGTTGTAATAAATGTCATACATTAAGTGTTTTGACAAGTCGAGAATACTCATACCGACGTACACCGGTCTGTTGAATTTTATATTACTCTTCTGCATATGCAACACGGCTAAGTCGTTATCGAATATCTTGCTTCTGTTAAAAGCCAGACTGGCTATAAGTTTCCTGAGTCTTTCTTCCTCATTAGATCTGACTAATTTAGCATCAACACGCTTTCTGAGATTCTCCATAGTTTTACCAAATACTGAGTTATTCATGAGCTTATATAGATTCTTTTCAAAATTGCTGGTAGCTATCTTTCTTAAATCTGTGTTCAACCTGATATAGGGCTCCATCCAAGGGCTTTGATCAAACTTTAGAACTCTGTGTATTTTATTAAGTTTCATACCTAATGATAGATATAACTGGAGATTTCTGTAGTGAACTATATATTTTGTCTTATTCATCAAATTTGGTGCGAGTTTTTCTACGTTAGCTAACATACTATTACCCATAAAGGAGCGTTGATATTCCGACATCCAATCTTTATTAACCATTAATCTTTCGGGAGCTAGCGGATAACTGTTATGATCTTTATGTAACGAACTTGGATTTTCCAAGTCAACTTCTATTATGTACCCTTTATTCTCATCATTATTATGGATATTATTAACATTGATATTATGGATATCATCGACCCATTCAAAACCACCCGTGGGTAAAGGTTGACTCATAGCCCATCCATACAAATTGTTAGCGTCGAGATATAATATATGCGTGTCGGGTTTACTCGGATCGTATCCTTCCACTAATTTATTATTAGCCTTAGAATACCTTTTCGCTGCCATCGATATACCCCCTCTTAATCCTTTCTCAATAAACAAGTGCATATCATAATCTGTGAGTAGTTTTAGTTCTACGCCGGTCTTCTTCAACAATGCATCCCACGATAGTCAGGGACTGGAATAGTACCATGCCGGGTCCAAGCCATATTGTTTTAAACACGTCATTCTAAATATCTCGAATATATCGGCGAGTAACAGTACATCAGTTTTTAAGTACAGATCGTGATAATCACCTAAATTCTTACAACCTAATTTATCCCAGACCGTCAGAGCATGTTCATAATCGGCATCTGTTATTTTAGATTCTGTTATGTTACTATAGAATGATTCAAGGGGTGGTAATTCAATTTCTTCGAATCTAGACCAATCATCCATGTATTCGTAAGGATATACACCTTTTCTCAGCAACAAATGATGAGTTATCTTATAGATATATTGATTTGTTATCTCAAAGTCATCGGGATTGTTTGCATTAGCTAAATTGTCCAGGGAAGATAACAGAAACTGTACGGAGTCTATGAATTTAAGCCCATTACTTTGCTTTATTCTAGATTTCCCATCCTTGTCCTTATAATGTATAGGTTTAGTCAACGAGAACGATATGTATTTTTCCATATTGTTAGGAATGCACGTTAAACCGCCGTCGGTCTTTGAGATAGCTTGCATAATGAGATGTGAATCGTATCCCCTAAGGTTGTGAAACACAACGGGGATGGGCATTGTTTGAGAATTCATTTTTAGTTTCAAGTTACACTCGTTATGCGCGGCTCCCCGATAATTACCCGTGACGTGGCAATGATCTCTTACGGAATCCCCATCAAAGGGTTTATTACAAACATGACAACTCGTTGACTTCTTATGGGCCATCCAATCGTCCCTCGTCATACACATGGGTTTCTTACACGATAATTTTTCCCTAATTATTCTCTCTTCGTTTTGTAGATATTCTAGGAACTTTCCCGCTGCATCGGGACCTCTGTAAATCACGGGAGTGTTTGTTTTCCCATCATACCTTACAACTATATAGCCAAACCCACAAGGAATATGTTCTTGAGTTTTGTACGTAAAACTATCTTGATTGCTATGGTTGGTATATTCTATGGGTTTGATAAGCGCTTCGAAGTCGGCGTTAATTACGTACGGTACGGGCATTTGATTACAATAATGTTCAAATTTTAATATATTTTTTCCCTCTTTAGGCATATCGATCCTGATAGCGGTCTGTCCAACACCTCTGCAGTCTTTCTTTAGTTTGATTGTATAATAGCCTGTTTAAACTCTTTATCCACGATTAATGATATTTACCATCTTTTTCAATCAGAAATGAATTGATTCAAGGGATATGTTCCAGAGCGGAGCTTATCCTGTGTACAACAATTCCTTTAGAATGTCCAAAAACATTTATAGCTAAATTATTTTGCTTTTCCACCTTATCAATTTGTGATATTGGTGTAGGTTCGTCTTTACCATCGAAGTTGAGTCCATAGTTTTGGGGATAGCTAGAAGGTCTATTTGCAATTTTAGAATCTACGGGGAACAATGGAGATCATATCGTCATTCTTAAACAGTCATCGGATTTATTTTTTTACGTTAATTATGGTTTTTTTCTTCTTATAATACGGGAGTAAATCTATATAAGATCCACCTTTGAAGGGCATATAATTTGCTATATCTGAACATAAACTATCGATTTTATCCACACCCCAAACCGAACCTCTATTAGTCCAACGTTCTAGAGTTTCCTGTATCCTCTGAATTGATGTATCTAATGATGCATTTTTAGTATCGGATTTGGTTATAACTTCTTGATTGCTACGGAAATATGGTTCGGTATATTCGGTGCTATCGTCTGTGTTACTTTTACTCAATAACATTTTAATCGTCAGCTGGTATTTTATACTATGTAAATCATCTAACTCCTCGTTAATTTTACTCCATATGATGGGCTTAATATTGTTAACATCCATGTTGGAATTAATTTCCATCTTCCAACCTCTTAGATATTTACCAACGCCGTCGGTTGTGGGTACAAATATTAATTCTTGTTGTTTATTCTCAACATCATTACCAATATTAACATTATTATCATCATCATTATCTAGTAAAGCGATCAATTCAGCTCTTCTGATTCGAGAATAACCTCTCAGCCCACTGTTTCTCGCTTGAGCTTTGAGTTCTCTAACAGTCTGGGGTTTGTTGTATTCCAAACCGAGTAAGGTAATCAATTCAGCTTTTCTCATTCGAGAATATCCACTTAGACCACGTTGCTTTGCCATAGCCTTCAACTCTCTGACAAAAACCATTGTGGTTGAATGGTATATGCAAAATGAGTCAAATGTTTAATTGGTTGTTTTTCATATGTTTAAATACGTATTCTCCCCAACCTATTCCTCTCATTGATGTAATCCCTCTTCCTAGCATAAATAATCTGGTTCGTGACCCTATCAGCACCGTGTTTCTTACATAAACAATAACGACCTTTGACCCCTATACCACATACAGAACACGTATAGTTTATGTTTCCGCGCCTGATGTAATAATTGTGTATGCCGCAGTAAATTTCAGCACAGCGTCGGTTACATAGAGTCTTCTTACCCATGATTGTAAATTTGCAATTATTCATGGTTTATCCATCTATCATATCATTTATCTAAATGCAAATCACATCTACACTACACAAGGCCAAAAAGCGTCCATTCCAATTTGGAATGAACGTTGGAATGCTTTGGAAAGATCGCTCATTCCAAACTTTCCAAAAAATCCAAAATTGGAATGGCAACATTTCCAAACATATTTCCAACACAGGAAATGTTTGGAATGACTTGGGATGGTTTGGAATGGTTTGGAACGGTTTGGAAATATGTTTAGAAGGAACAAGTTAAAATATGTTTATCAGTAATTTGAACAATGAAAAGACTATGAATCATTTATAGTTTAAACTATATATAAGAAATAATAAATTTATCTCAAACATTCACTACTTGTCTGTCTAGCGAGGGGCTTTTACAGTCGCATTCTCCCTAAGATGAGAGAGAGACCCGCACTTGACTCGAAAAGACACTTACTTACTTATATTTGAGATCATATAACTTGCGCTTTCCGACTGCAAGGGTATGTCGCACACGGGCCCGGCCAGTGAGGAGGGGGGGGGGGGGGGGGGGGGGGGGGGGGGGACTTTAGGTGTTGCTTATATAGTAATTTTGAAATTTGGAAAGAATGCCAAGAGTGGGTGGGGGACGAACTATGGGAGCTGTATGTGTTGGGTGGTTGTTGGATAAGGTAGTTTTGGTTTTATTATTTTATTTGGGGTTTAAATGCGACTAATTAGTCCTGTTTTAATTAGGTATAAACCTAAGGCTTTGATTTTTGGATTAGTGAGACTTTTGAATTCTGATTTTGAGCTGGGTAAGTTTAAGCATATTTCTAGGAGTTTAAGGGATAATCTTGCTGCTTTAACTGCCTTTTCATTTCCAAAGATTCCTACGTGGGCGGGGGTCCAAATGAATTCTATTTGTTTACCTGTCCTAGTTAAGTTGTTTGAGCTATTGAGTATTTGATTTATTAGTGTTTTTATTTTTGAGGGCTTGTAGTCCACTGAGGGAGGATGAGGATTTTTTGTTGTTTTTTAGATTGTGTAGTGCTGGGACAACTAATAGGTCTCAAGATTAAGTATTCGGCTGGATGGCAGCTGCCATTTAATTACAAAACAGACAGTCATCTAGACGGCTCACATGTAAGTGCGCCGACATGTGCCTAACATCATAAAATGGACAATCTTTGGTAACATCTAATTTATTGTTGTCTCACGCCAGAGCTGTGAATAATTCTGTTCATTGAACAATTGGAATTCAGGAAGTTATCAATAATTGTTTTACTTAACATAAGATGAGATAAGTTGTTTACAACATAATATTATGATGTCAGGACGTACTACAGTCAAAACCATATATTTTAAAATCAATTTAATGACAGACTATGATTTCCAAGTCCCGATTAGCAAATCAATGAGGTATCAGTTTCACCACATGTGCACAGATCGCCTATACTTATATATATTTTTTTCATAACTATTCTCCAGTTAAAGTCCTATCCTCTTATAAAAAAATCTGTGAGAGTGATCATCATTAATGAAACTCATTCTCGTCAAAGAATACAGAACAAATGAAGAATCAGATGCATACATTTATTGCCATGCTTCATTCATCACGAAGTAGATTTACATACATTTGTGAATAGCACTTAAACTGTGATAATGAATTTTACCATTGTCCATATTATATTATAAATATTAACCATAATATGGATTTCCAAATATATAAATGACTCCAACGTTGATATTTCAGACAAAAACAAAGTCAGCTGCATTTTAACGTTCAGGGGAAAAGGGTTTGCTTTCACAATTGAACATTTGTTTTCACCAATGGACAATCAAATCAAGCCAAAAACACGAAAAATACACATATATGGTTAGCGACCTTCAATATACAGCGAGTGGGGGGGGGGATGAATTCGTCTGCTCTAACTGCCTTCACAAAAACATTCCAGCCCTTAATTACCGAGGCAGCTGTGACGTAGTAGCATTACATTCGCTGCGTTTGCAGCATGTAAGATGTGTAATCTGTGGAGTGACTAAAGTAATATTACGGCTGAAATCTTACTTGCATGGTTGTTTTAATAGAAAACTTACGGTTTAAAAACACAATTGTTCTTATATAATGTTTTTAGGTTTGGTTTATAAATACAAGAGAAGATTTTTTACACATATAAAACTGGTCGAAAATACAGCTGAACAATAGAAAAATAAAAATAGGAGTTGTGAATTGTGACAAATTTTAATTACATCACCGTGTCAATGATTATGGATTGATTCCGTCAAACAACTGTCAAACCATTTATTGCCATGTACGTACATGTACACAGGAAGTCGGCGCTGTCGGAGGCTCCAGGTAAATAAACATCGTGGTTTTATGACGGGTGATCAGACGAACCGTGAACCAGGGGCATGCAACGTAATTACACCTTAAGGTTGTAGAACCAGGGTATTGTCTCTTGGACTGGTTAATTGACCGTACGTATAATTGGTAAATATATTCGTTTTGACACCCGTGTTTCATGCGCATCCCGGCTCATGAGCAGAATACAGACAAATGAGGCCCCGTGATCAGCGGAGCGTGAACAACATGGATGCCGCCTTTCGGCCATACCCAACAGTCAAGCTGCGATCTTGGAACTGAATCCAACTGCAAGCGGAGACAAGATTTCTTCCCTTACCCAATCATGTGCGTTGCTCAGAAATGTTCAAATCTATCTTCAGTAAATCAGGAAATTAATGCGAGCATGACATTAATGAGAAAAATGCGATCGTCAATCCCCCTGATTATTTTAATATGTTTCATTTCATCATAATAAAAAAGCTGGTCACTTATAAGGTTACCACGTTGAAAATGGAAACGATCGTTAACAAAAACAACAAAATGTATTCTCTCATCACTCAGCCTAACAGTGATATAACTGCAAATTAAACAATCAAGTACGCTAAAGTATTACACATGGTGGGTGGAGGACCAGGGGCACTTTGAGTTTGACAGGTGTCATCAACTGGTCAAGTAACATCACGGTTTGTATATTCACGTTGATTGGACAGTCTAGACTGGCGCCTACTAATCATGACGGCGTCTTCAGAACAGACTTTATTTCTCCCAGGTTTAGGCTTACGTGGATAACGGAAAATTTTGTTTAAGTGATAGCACATTTGTAATTCAATCTAATATACTTTCCTTGATTGATTATATGGCTGCGGTCGTAGATCCGGATGTATCTAAATATGCTCAGTATATACACAGGGTTTATTGTTATACTATTAAGATTAATAGATACAATTAAGTATTTATACCCTTGATCATTAAGTTAGGCACTACTTTCACATTTTGATTTGTGTGATTTGGGTTATGATTAAATTGACAAAATAAGAAATCATTCCGTGTATATGTGTATTATATATTGTACTTCAATACGTAATTAAATTGTGTATAAATAAGGACACTAGTTAATTACTGTAATTGATTATTTGATAGACATATTCACATTAAGTTGCGTGATATGTCACAGAGGTAAAGCTAACTCATAACAACTAATTGTCCCATTTATTTGGCTTCTATCTTTTATATGAAACAAATGCTATAACATGGGGTGATAAACTTCATTGGCAATAGACGTAGCATATAATTGTCCGCATGAACAGTCTACTCTGTTCCAGATAAGTTTATTCATTTTGTCAGCATTTAAATCATTGCATTCCTGGCTCAATGATTCATTTGACGAAATCTTGTTACCTGTTTTGAATTACCGTCAGATAGTTCCAGAACAATTATAAAATTTCCAGCCCTATGTGTTGCGCATAATTCCGAGATAATTCGAAGTTCATATTCTTGTACGAACACTTGTCAAAATTTATTTATACCTAGAACTAACATGTACATATGTATATTAGTTCAAATTATAATAATGAGGCCCTCTATATTCTCGAAACGGTCTTTGTTCTACGACAACCGGTATGGGAAAACAAAATATTTGTTTAATTGTTCAAAGTTCAAAGTCAATGTCATATGATTATAGACAAGGAAGATACGAAATTAAATATAAAGAGTAGCCACTTTAAATGACAGAAAATATTTTAGTTAAATTTGCTCATGATTTGGTCTTTTCGTGGTACATAGCACCAAAATACTCTTAATTATTTACTTTCATGTCATTACTAATCTCACATAAGGTCAAAAGTTGTACAACTTTTAACAGATATGATTATGACATGTTGTATCCAAACATTTCCAAACATTTCCAAACATTTCCAAACAAATCCAAACATTTCCAAACATTTCCAAACAAATCCAAGCTTGGAAATATGACCTTGCCAAATATTGGAATGGTCATATTTCCAATTGGAATGGTGGTATTTCCAAGTTTTGGATTTTTTGGAATAGATGATATTTTGTCCAGTGCTATTGATTAGCTGTCAGCCAACGCTATTTATAGATTAGCTAACTAGGTCATGGTTTATGCATAGCCACAGCTGTGGTTATTTATGAGTAGTCACATAGCTGAAAATCAATACAGCAGTCAATCCCATAATCACAAATGTGACCTCGCGGTTCTTTTGTTCCTCTGATGGTGTATAAAACTGACTCATTGTTGGTCTCGGTATTGGGTGGAGTTTTTTTTTCCATAAACGAGGAAGTATTCGTGCATTGCAGATTCGACATCCTTAAACGTTTGAATTGAATGTCCTTCCTTAAGCAGTTCTTCATGAATAAAGTCTAATCTCTTCATTCTCTGCCGCGTATATTGTGACTGGGCTGCTTGGAGTTGTTCTATTGCTTCGTTATGTCGTTTACGTTCCTCTTCAACTTCTTTAGCGTTTGATTCCCTCATACTAGAAAATAAATAATTACTCCCCGAAAAAGCTAGAGCATTAACAATAGCTCCACCGACCATCATCGCAATTGTTGCCATATGTTTAATAATATAATATATTCAAATGTTTAATTACTTCATTATGTCTTCCGGGATAAGCCCTTGTTTGATGAGCATATCCTTCGTTGCCATAGATAATCCAATATGAAGAACGGACATACTAATATCATAACTATTAAAATCTAGCTTGGAAGGTGTGGCTTTAGTGATCATTTTAGCCATACGAGCATAGCCAATGGCCAAGCCGGTGACCACCGCTGAATGATACGTTGCGTTTACCAACATTTTACCGTCTGTAGCTGGAGTAGTCATGCTTCTTATAGCATTTTATGGGGGCTAACCTCTAATTGAACTTGTTGCATTGGGGGTGACGTTTTCTCTTCTCCGGGTCTTATAAAAGAACCATACAGCCGCTATACCAGCAGCTCCTACTAGTGCCCATGTTTTAATCGGATTAATATTTGAATTATTTATTAATTTCGCTTTCCTCGCCAGTCCTCCCTTCCTTCCTGCAACTATTTTCAAAGGATTCTTTGTCACTCTGGCTGGTTTCTCATTCACATGTTGTGGTGGTTCCTCATTCACTCGTTGTTCCACAATCTGTTGTGGTTGTGCAGTTTTTTCCTCGTTCACTTGTTGCGTTTTCACAATCTGTTGAGTCTCCATTTATATTATTAAGTGGGCACGTATGTTTAAATTGACAATACCTAGCCGTTATTAAAGCTGTGGTGAACGGAGCTAAGAACATTCCGTATCTATGATAAAACTCACAGCTAACTGCGCTTATAGCGTGTTCAATGAATGGGTCTTTCTCTAGAGATTCGCATAAATACATGCGATGTTCTGCTGGGATAGGGAGAAACGTACTAGCTACGACTGTGTATAATTGTAACATAGCCGACCCTATCGTTTTAGTCATGGTAGCTCCCAGTCTAGACTCGTAACGCACGTACACGTTTTTTAATCTCTTCGTCGGTCATGTTATCAATTTTTTCGATGGTATAATTTTCTCCCAAATATTGATAACATTTTCCACCGGCTACCAAAGCCACGAGTCTTTCTCTATGTTTATCTAAAGATTTATCTGTAACTACTTCAGCATCAACATCAGATTCTTTGAGCATTTGTTCGATGAGTTTGTCGCATTCCATAATGTAATACCTAAGGAGATATTTATGTCTAACATAATATAATATGGCATATCCAATACATCCCGTAATAATGAACTGTTGCAAAAGAAAGAGGATTTCAGGCCACATTATGTCATATTAACCGCTAATGTTCAATTTGCTACATTTTGCTATAATTTTGCTACATTTTGCTACATTTTGCTGAGCAATTGCATAAGCAGCTGGTTGATCGGTTTTTAATACGAGTTTACAGTGCTTCGTTGCCGCTAACAGTTTTCTAACTTTAACTCGTTCGAGCTTGGTATAAATAACATCATTTTCCCGTAAACATTCTTCGAATGAATCTCGATCTTTGCAATGAAACAGCGCTACCCATTTGGTCTGCTCTCTGAGATCTTTCAGGACAGAGTTGTATTTTTGAGTAAGTACCCAAACGCTATGCTGAGTATGCCTACCGGAGAATGCTAAATACGAAAGCATATCTTTCTTTTTTGTGAGTTCTTTACTCGCGCTGCAGTCGTCTATTACGAAAAGGGTTGATTCTCCTTTGTATTTTTCGTGACATACTCGTAAACAGTCTTGTAAATGATCTCCCGGATCGACTCTGTGTACCCCGTCATCATTCATTACCCAATCTCTCGATAAGTATGTTTTATTAACGCTTATAGTCGGGCACAGAATAATAATATGATCGAAAACGTCCCTATAATGACTTTGTAAAATATCTAGAATAAAAGCTGTTTTTCCACAGCCAGTTTACCCGCAGGTGATAGTGCAGTGCGGATCTTTAGGTAAAAGATTATTAATAGATTGCTTGCACGAATCGTCCATTCTGTATATTAAGTTGCGCATCCATAATCACGTACAAATATATGTTTAATTTACCAGCTGATTCCTGAAGCTTCGTTATCTGTATGGTGGCACCCTCGCTAGCATTTTCTAATCTCCTCCCACTGCCGTGTAGTTGGTCATCGTCCGTTGTTCGCATGTCGAGCCATAGCGCGTACTTTGTGCTGAGGTATTCACCCATCGGTACACTCCCGGGAGACAGATCGTTCACGACCGCGATAACTTCCGGGGTGCGTTTTATAGAAGGAAGTTTTTTAATCTCATCCCACTGGTGATACGCTAGCATTCCTTGGCTATATAGTTGAACGCCCTCGATAGTCAATTCTACTTTTGTAATCTTGGGATTGTAGAACTTCTCGGTATTTCTTTTAAATGCATCAGAGGGGTCCTCGAACAACATTAAAATACCCTTCGACGACCTCGTAGGGACGTTTAGATTGATATTCCACATCGAATCTTTTTCGTCCCTCGTGATCTTTCGGTGTCGCAGCACGCGATCGTACAAAATGGCTAAACTTCCGGTATAATGGTTACGAATTTGTCTGGCTAATTCTGGATACGTTATCATATCGTACTCCAGCGAGATATTGTCAGTGGAATAGCTAGCATCTTCAGCAGCTCTGATTACTCTACCATAGTCATTAAAAGTGAGTTCGTATTCTAACCTATCGCCTAGGGATGCTTGATAAAAGGGCATGTGGGAATCTAGTAATTCAAAGTAAAAATTTTTTACGACGGTATCATTACCATTTTCAGCACCTATGCGCAGTCTCAATGTGTTCTTATTACAAATACCTTGGTACTGTAAGTTTTCCCGCTCTTTATCTGTTCTCCAGAGATCCATGTAACAATAGTATACATCGCTATCATCGATACTCAAAACCTCATTACCGCTAATTTTAATGGCAATTTTCTTAATGATAGCATGACCTATGTTCTGAACGGGCTCCCTGTTAACGTCGTAGGAGTCAAACTAATAGTAAATGCTAGTCGGACAGTTCCCGGAACTAACACATCATGTGTGCCGAGATTAGGATAGCGAACCAGAAGCGTTTGATTCTGATCGATGGTACTAGGGTTATTAGTTATAGTTACAGACTGACGAATTGCTTTGACCCCTAATGGATCTCGAAGTCTACGTTGTAGGTTTAACTTGCGTCCGTATTGCAAAGACATTGTTATATTGAAAACATATACCCTATGTTTAATATAAAAATGACTGATTTTGATCTAGATACCTTTGATGACTTTGATAACCAGAATCCAATCGAAGATACTGATGAAACCAGCTTTATGAATTTTAACGATGAACTTTTACAATCAACCGTCAATGATTATTACGATAACTTTAAAGATACTCCTATTGGTCGTGACTATTCAAAGTTTGAGATAGATAGTAAAGGAATATTGCGACTGCGTGGCGAACCGGATATTGATCTTATGCATTATCGTACTCGTAAGCCCCTAGCCTTGTCTACAATAGCCGCTAAACACGGTATCGGCACTGTTCGTGATAAATTAAGTTTTGTGGACTACTCACGACTTTCCGTGAAGACTACTAAGGTTCTTAGGACTGTGCGGGAAGAACTCAGTAACACAGATAATTTGTAAGCAGCCTCGATGGTGGCCTCGAACGGACTCGGAAGAAATCTTAGATACCTATTACGATAATTCCACGGCCAGTGTACCATCCTCGGAGTTTAGTATTAGGGAATTACGAGGTCTTTACAAGGCATTACGAACAACGCGGGGAGAACTCATGAATAATACAGCCAAGATATCCGAAATCGACAAGCATATAGATTATGAGAAAACAAAACTTGAACAGGCGGGCGATGAGTTCAGTAGACGCCGCGTAGCGGAAAGATTGCGTAACTTAGAAGACGAAAGATCGGCCCGCCTCGAAGCAGCTTCCAGTAATAGAAAGGCACTTCGTTCGCAAATCAGTCGAATTCGAGAAACTATCGATCAAGTCCTCAACAATGACACTACACTGAAATTGAAAAAAATAAAACATTGTTCAGAGAACAGGGAATAACAATTGCCAGTATTTTAACCGCGTTGGGATTTATTATATCGACTTTGACTCTTGCGTTAACCGGTGGTACAGGTGGTACAGGTGGTAGTACACCGCCTAGTGATAAAAACGGTATAAAAGAGTGGATAAAAAAGCATTTAAGAGCATTAGGTTCAGCACTGAGAAAGCTCGCTGAGAAAGCCGCGGCTGCACTTCCCGGTATAATAGGGAGTGTTGTTTCCTGGCTCTTGAATTTATTAGCTAAGACCACCACTTGGCTTAGTCAAAACTTGTAGGGGCTGATCGTAGCAGTCGCAGGGCTGTTGTACGTATCCGCTTTTTATCGATATGTTGTTGATTTTTAGCCGCAATATGCGGTGACACTTGTGCGTTAGTAGATGGTTGAGCGATAGTTGGTGTTTGTGGCTTGACTGTTCCCTTTTCGCCTGTGATTGTTTGCGTTATTAATTCGACGTTAATATCTGAATTTATACCTGGTTTTTGTTGATCGGTAGCGATAACAATTTTATTATTATAGCCTATCACTTGACCGATCTTAAGTTCCACATTACTCGGAGACATGTATAGTCCCGGCGCATAAACAAAGTCCACTTTGGATTGAGCGTACTGTAATACATCTTGAAAACGCTTTATAGACGATGGTATGTCAACTGGTGAATTAATGGCGTCCTCCACGTTTGAGACAAACTGTTTTTGCGCATCGAGCGCCGTCCCAGAACCGATAATGGACGTTCGTGTTTGCGATTGTGCACCGAGAATTGCCAATACATAAGTTCTTATCGATTCATTAACTCTTACAAATCCTGGGTTAGTAAAATTATTTTCCGTTTTATCATTAAGAAATTCATTCCAAGTGTTTGCGGTATCGTTCATTTGTATAAATTTTGTAACAATATAAATTAAACCACTCTTAAAACTCATAATATCCCCTCTCCAATTGTTACTATAAAGTTCCCAGCCTTTATACCAATCACCGGTTTTTAGATGATGATCATACATTCTTGAGTAAAGTTTGCTGGTACTCTCCAACTTACCAAAATTAACATGAAGTTTATTAAGTTCTTTATATACATAATTGCTTTCTTCTTTGAAGGATATTTTTTCCTCAGTGTAAGGAACACCTAGACCATTGTTTGCTCCTTTAATCCGCCAATCTTTACTTGTAGAAATATTAAATTCCTTACAAATACGCTCATACGCGGACCTACACTACTGCCTAGAAGTTCATTCCCCTTACACGCATGGGCAACGCGTTACGCAACCAGTGTGCATCGGGTTGGTCACGCGTGTGATACCCGTGTGCAACGCGTTGCACACGGGTGTGCACCCCGTCCGCCACTCGTGTGCAACGCGTGACACACTCATTAGAGGGGGAACAAACTTTTGATCAAAGGAGGACCCGTCTTAAAGGGGCACTGATCTAACGCAATTCCCCGGGACTGGTTGTTGCCTTTGTTATTGTTTTTTCCCAGTGAGTACCCGGATGTAGAGCAGAAATCTAGACTAGCTCGCGACCTCTGTTGCGCAATTCGTAAGCGCATTAGTCACTTTTATGGATACCGGTAGTAATAAGAGCGTATGGTCACATTGATCAACAAAATGAAATACAGTTTTCGAGATAATAAGGAAATGTAGGTATTTTTGTGGGTAGCATCGGTAATGGTGACGAAGTTTTGATAAGTCACTTGCTTGGTAATTTTGTGATTTTCGTTTACACTATTTTGACTTGCAACACAAAGTAATTATTTCATCTGAGCATTGCTTTTTTTATAGTGTGTATATTTTTTTACTGTCAAAATGTGTAACATATTTATCAAACGTATAAATATTCAGTTATTTTACAAAGTGACTGAAAAACATTTCCATCTGTATTATTATGATAACGAATTCCAAACATTTTGATGTTTAATGTCATCACCAAGAGACTGAAAATGTTACGTTGAAAAGTACATTTCTATGTTGTTAGGCTTCTAATCGTATTATCGACGCAATCCGAAATTGCTTTCACTGCATAGATACTTTTTTTAGTATTAAACTATGACCATCTGGGGTATTTCCAAATGACGACATCCGATGAGCTCCGCCGTTCTTTTTGTCTGTTTGTTTAGGCTGAAGAAATTAATCAACATGCGCCCTTTGTCGAAATCTTTATAGATCACAGTTAACCAATCAGTGTTTATGCAAAAATTCGTAAAGCAAATATTGCCTCCAGCCTCCAAGTTTATTTAGCTGTCTTTGCAGACGGTAGCCCAGTCTCTGGTCACGCTCAGTTGCGTTGCGTATCATCCGGGTACTCAAGGGGGAAAAAACAATAACAAAGGCAACAACCAGTCCGGGGAATTGCGTTAGATCAGTGCCCCTTTAAGGCATCTGTGTACAATTGCTGTCGAAGGATGCGATTCACATGCAACATGCGTGTTCAGTGGGGCTACGTGCACGGAGTAGGAACACACATATTAGTGATATTTCTATTTCTAGGAAGTTTGAGGCAATAGAATAATGTAAGGCGGGATGTTTTGTAGTCAGGTGGGAAAGGATGATAATCTATTAATTAATTTTGAATGGCCTAAAGTAGCGACTATGGTGTCGTGTAAAAACATCGGACAATCTCATTTTAGCCGAATGCTACAAATTGGTCTTGGAGAATTTTGTTTAGATGAATAATAATGTGATTATTTCTGTAACTGTTACAGCAATACTGCTGATGTGGCTTTAAGCAATATTTACTCTATCACTGACAGTGATATATATTGTTTCCGGGTTCCTCACACTTTAATGTTTTCACTATCCATGAACATTCATGTACACAATTTCTTTTGTTAATTATGTTTAGCATGTTGAGGGTTTTAATTTAAAGTACATAGAAAACAGCACCAAAGGGAGAGGAGTCTACTCTACTCTACATGGGTCTTTGTGTATGTAAATTACATGATAGCATTTTCAAGCTCAAGTCATACATTTTCTAAATGCTACTTGGAGAAAGAAGAGAATGATAGAAGCATGACCACTGTGCAGGACTACTAATGTGCGCATGCGCCTTGACCTTCTGATATCACGCATGCGCACGGACAGCGTCTAAAACACTAGAACACGAGAATGCGACATTTGGACATGATGCAAAATCTGGTGGGGTTACTAACTCTGACTATTGTTTCCTGAATAAAATATTATTGACTTCAGATATACCTCTTATCTTTTGGTGTCATGTGACACCAGATGTTGTTATCAACCAATACTCCTGTAAAGAAATATGAAACATCAATGCTTGAGAATGCTAGTGAATAACCAATTTCGATTTGCCAACAAAACAAATTCCTTACAACGTTGACAATAGCGGTAAGAATATATTCATGGATCAGTGATGACCCAGTTGTTTCCAAAAAGAAGCTGATGCCTCAGATGAATAGATGAAGTTATGCCAGCTGGGACCACGTCAATACATCATGTATGACTTTGCTGCAGGCTTCAATGCAGGGTTGGAGTACACAAAAACTATTCAGAGACAATCAATTCAATTCATTAATCAGTGTAACTACCAGTGCAAATGAAGAATGTTTATTATAATATGTCATTATTATTTTCCCAAAGATCAAAGATTAAAGCAGTTATCAAGATTTATTTTCCATATCTTTAGAAATACTTAATCGTTACATTGAAACTGCCATCATGATGTATTATGATTATGATTATGATTATGATTATGATTATTGATGTACATATGGTTCGCACCATATGAATATATATCAAGTTTCCTTTTGCAAGAACATATGCATGCTGTTGTGTTTTTTCAAGGTAATCTTCGTTCTCTCATTGATAACAATATTAAAAGAACAAGTATTATAAAATATGATACGGGAATATATTACACACGTTATTTACGCATCCGGTTGCTCATAATACAATGCTAGTAAACAATATTTTTGTTCCAGGGAGTGAATACCAATTAGACCAAGCCAGCTCAACATCTCATTCACTTATAAAAGACAACTTCATCATAAACATAGTCATCATCGGAGTATTAACAGTTTTTATGTGTGACGCCACATTCCCCGCTATAGTGCAAGTATCCATGATAGAAAACGTATGATGTCTGGAAACGTAAGATCCGACGATTGTGTTATGAATAATAATAAAGGCATGTTTGATGCTGAACGCTCTGAACGAAAACAGGACAATCCGCCATTGTAGTCCGGCAACACAATGTTTTCGTAGTATTTTTAAAAAATAATCTTTGATAATATTTTGTAGATGATTTTTGCAAGGACTACCGTTTTACGAAACGCGATTTTCCGCGTTTCCGCCGATATTTCACATTATAACAATGTATATCTACAATGAAACCGACAGCTCAGAACAAACCAAATTCAACATTTTTAAGTAGTGATATCATAACTTGTTTGATAGGCATTACTTAGAAGTTGACGGATGACAAGATAGACACAATTTTTATGGATAACAACTTCTTTAATACTGTAAAAAGGCGACGTTTCGCTTTGGATCCTTATACCGTTGTCAAGCAAGACTGAATGAGGGACATAGTGCAGAATATATATAGCAAGTGGATGATTAACAATAGAGGATTAACAGCAACAACAAGGGCATACTTACTTACTTACTTACTTACTTACTTACTTACTTACTTACTTACTTACTTACTTACTTACTTACTTACTTACTTACTTACTTACTTACTTACTTACTTACTTACTTACTTACTTACTTACTTACTTACTTACTTACTTACTTACTTACTTACTTTGGAGATTTAACATGCGCTTTCCGACTGATGCGTATTTCGCACACGGGCCCGGCCAGGCCATTTAATGTGTTTCCGAAAGGGGCGAGGGTGGTCTGTGCAACCCAAGAGGGGGCTTTAGGGGTTGCTTATAAAGAATTTGGGAATTTTGAGATTTGGAATAGATGCCGATGGGGTTGGGGAGGAGAACTAAGGGAGCTGGGTATGGTGGATGATTGTTTGTTTATGTGATTTTGATTTGGTAGGTTATTATGGTTTTAGATGCGTTTTATTAGTTCCGTTTTGATTAAGAATACGCCTAAGGCCTTGAAGTTTTCTAGTTTATTTTGTGGGTTTAGTATTGCTTCTAGAGTGAGAGCCTTGTTTAGATTGAGGGTGGTTTGTAATGCGGTTCGATGTGTTAGGTAGTGTGTGCAGTGGATGAGTGTGTGTTCTGGGGTTTCTGGTTGTTTGCAGTGTGGGCAGTTACCTGTAGTGTGTTTTTTTAATTTTTTTAGGTGGTTATTTAGGTTGGTGTGTCCTGTTTGGAGTTTAGTGATTACTCTGTCGATTTTTTTTGATGGATGGAGAATTTTTGGTTTGGTTAGTGGTTTGCTGAGCACTCTTTTGATTTGGCTATTTGAGTTTAGATATAGGTTATGCCATTTTTTGTGATTTTTTGTTTGTTTACACTTTTAATTTCTGATTTTGAGATGGGTAAGTTTAAGCTTATTTCTGGGATTTTGAGGGATAGTTTAGCTGCTTTATCGGCGTTTTCATTACCGTATATTCCTACGTGGGCGGGTATCCACAAGAAGGTTATTTGTTTGCCTGCCTTAGTTAGGTCGTTGGAGCTTTTAAGTATTTGATTTATTAATTTAGGTCGGTTTTTGGTATTTTTGTTTTGTAGGGCTTGTAGTCCACTTAGGGAGTCAGTAAGTATTAGGATTTTTTGGTGGTTTTTGGATTCTTGATTGTGGAGGGCTGAGGCCATGCCCATTAGTTCTGCCGTGAATATTGATTGGTTATTTGGGAGTCGGAAGGATTGTGTGGTTTTAGTTGGTTGTGTGGTATGGACTCCGAAACCCGTGTGTTTGGAGGTCGGATCTGAGGATCCGTCCGTGTAAATGTGACACCAATTTGGCCAATTTTTGTGTATGTATGCTAGTGTGGTAGTTTTAGCTATGTTTGGGTCGGTTTGTTTATTTATTTGGCTAGCTAGTGTTGTGTCTATTTTGGGTATTTTAAGTTTAGGGGTGAAGATATTTGATTGTTTGCAGTTTTGTTTAAGATTTTTAATTTGGTGTTCATTTAGGTAGTTTGTTATTCTTTGGGATATTGGGGTAAGTAAGGGGTGTTTACGAGCTAGAGCTTGGTTTTTAGGGCTGATGTTTTGGTTTATTAAGTTTTGGATGAGAGGGTTTGATTGGGACGCGGCCCAGAAATTTAAGCTTAGCTGTTCCCTGCGTAGACTTAGTGGCATTTCTCCTGTTAAGGCCTGAAGTGAGGTGTAGGAGGTGCCATGTTGGGTGCGTGTAATGAGTTTGAGAGCCTGATATTGTATTGACGACAAATACACAAGTGTAGGGTTATACGAGAAAACGTTGATGACAACAAGGGAGTAGTAATCGTATTATCGACGCAATCCGAAATCCGAAAATGCTTTCACTGCATGGATACCTTTTTTTTAGTATTAAACTATAACCATCTGGGGTATTTCCAAATGACGACTTCCGATGAGCTCCGCCCTTCTTTTTGTCTGTTTGTTTAGGCTGAAGAAATTAATTAACATGCGCCCTTTGTCGAATCTTTATAGATCACATTTAACTAATCAGTGTTTATTCAAAAATGCGTAAAACAAATATTGCCTCCAGCCTCCAAGTTTATTTAGCTGTCTTTGCAGACGGTAGCCCAGTATCTGGTCACGCTCAGTTCCGTTGCGTATCATCCGGGTACTCACAGGGGAAAAAACAATAACAAAGGCAACAACCAATCCGGGAAATGACGTTAGATCAGTGCCCCTTTAATGCGAATTCTGATTGGCAAGCGGTGGATGTTTCGACTCAAACCGTAATAAACGCGAGAATGCGAGATCGCGACACCTGACCAATGTTGGTATCTCGCGATCTCGCGTTCTTGTGCTTTTGTGTCAATTGCCTTTTCAGTCATATGCAACTATTTTCAAAAACGCGAGAACGTGAGATTGCGACCCTTGACCAATGTCGCGATATCGCGTTCTCGTGCTTTTTCTGCCAATTACCTTGACAGTGACCTAGTGGTTCAGTCCTCTGAGGCGTCGCAATTCGCTGTGTACGTAAAGTTGCGTCCCTTGGGCGTGCCAGAAACCTATGATGGTGTGTTTCGTCCCATTTAAAGCTGACAAGCCAGGGAATAACTAAAATATAAATACTGTTCAAAGCGGTGTTGAGCCAAACTCACTCACTTATTCAGAGCCATGCCGGTCCCTCAGGCTGGATATTGGGGGTA
This sequence comes from Haliotis cracherodii, assembly GCF_022045235.1. Taxonomy (NCBI): domain Eukaryota; kingdom Metazoa; phylum Mollusca; class Gastropoda; order Lepetellida; family Haliotidae; genus Haliotis; species Haliotis cracherodii. The sequence continues at coordinate 935,145 of NW_027266266.1, forward strand.
CTTACTCAGTATAAAGATGTTATTGTTTTCTTGTCGAACTATTTAAAGGGGCACTGATCTAACGCAATTCCCCGGGACTGGTTGTTGCCTTTGTTATTGTTTTATCCCAGTGAGTACCCGGATGTATAGCAGAAATCTAAACTAGTTCGCGACCTCTGCTGCGCAATTCGTAAGCGCATCAGTCACTTTTATTGGTAGTAATAAGGGCGTATGGTCACATTGATCAACAAAATGAAATACAGTTTTCGAGATAATAAGGAAATGTAGGTATCTTTGTGGGTAGCACCGGTACTGGTGACGAAATTTTGATATGTCACTTGCTTGGTAATTTTGCGATTTTCGTTTACACTATTTTGACTTGAAACACAAAGTAAATATTTCACCTGAGCACTGCTTTTTTTTAAAGTGTGTATATTTGTTTACTGTCAAAATGTGTAACTTTTTCAAATTTATTAAAAGTCTAAATATTCAGTTATTTTACAAAGTGACTGAAAAAAACATTTCCATCTGTATTATTATGATAACGAATTCCAAACATTTTGATGTTTAATGTCATCACCAAGAGACTGAAAATGTTACGTTGAAAAGTACATGTCTATGTTGTTAGGCTTCTAATCCTACATAATAATCTGTTGTGATGTTTGTAGGCCCTTTTGATCACCTTAATCAATCTGGACAGATTTTTTAGTCAATATGACTGAAATATTTACACATTTTATAAATTGCCTGAGAGAATCACATTTTACAAATTGACGGTAATATATACATGCTTACAAAGGAAAAGACCTGTGAAAACAACGTCTATCGCGCATTGAAGAATTTCTCAACCAAGACGTAGAGAAACAAGAACGAATCGGTTAAAATGAAGGAAATCAAAATGCAAATACCATAATTGCAACCTACCAAATTTCTGTGTATAAATTTTAGGAGCTTCCTTGTTCGAAGAATGTATCCGTGAATATCCACACAAAGGAACAATATCCCACTCGTCTGCAGCTGTACAAAGAAACTTATTCGATGTCGCGTGTCTCTGTAACAATCAAATATTTTAAAAGATCTATATCGTTTCGGGATATTATAACCCGTGTTCGTTTCTCAACTGATCACTTGGATTGTTTCAGGTGTTTCACATAGGTGTCAAGTCTCAAGGGTCGGCTGAGAAAGCCCACGTGACAACTATTTTCATAACGTCCACGGTTCCTAAAAAATCCATTGAGTGATAGATAACAATGATCAATCAATCAACGTATTATCAGTTAACCCTTTGAACAAAGTATGTTGTTTTTACATCGGCACTTCACGCCATGATATGAGTGTATTCCCTTTGTTTTAGTAAACCTAGACATGTAAACACTCACTTTTGACATATCCACTGTGCAAGATAACAGTGATTAATCAATCAACATATTTTCTGTTAATCCTTTGATGACTAGGAACGATCCGTTTATTTACAAAAAAAGTAAATCAAGTGATCATTCACCTCTTGCTGGTCTGCCACGTGCATATTACATAAGACACATTTCACCTCACTTCAAACCTGGATTTAGATTGAATAATTACCCCAGACACAATAAATGCAAAATGGGAACCTTTGTCAGGTAATCTAAGTGGTACTACCACTAATTGTACCTGTAATAAATTCATTAACTGAGCATCAAGTGAATGACGACAAATACACAAGTATAGGGTTATACGAGAAAACGTGGATGACAACAAGGGAGTAGTAATCGTATTATCGACGCAATCCGAAATTGCTTTCACTGCATAGATACTTTTTTTAGTATTAAACTATGACCATCTGGGGTATTTCCAAATGACGACATCCGATGAGCTCCGCCGTTCTTTTTGTCTGTTTGTTTAGGCTGAAGAAATTAATCAACATGCGCCCTTTGTCGAAATCTTTATAGATCACAGTTAACCAATCAGTGTTTATGCAAAAATTCGTAAAGCAAATATTGCCTCCAGCCTCCAAGTTTATTTAGCTGTCTTTGCAGACGGTAGCCCAGTCTCTGGTCACGCTCAGTTGCGTTGCGTATCATCCGGGTACTCAAGGGGGAAAAAACAATAACAAAGGCAACAACCAGTCCGGGGAATTGCGTTAGATCAGTGCCCCTTTAAGGCATCTGTGTACAATTGCTGTCGAAGGATGCGATTCACATGCAACATGCGTGTTCAGTGGGGCTACGTGCACGGAGTAGGAACACACATATTAGTGATATTTCTATTTCTAGGAAGTTTGAGGCAATAGAATAATGTAAGGCGGGATGTTTTGTAGTCAGGTGGGAAAGGATGATAATCTATTAATTAATTTTGAATGGCCTAAAGTAGCGACTATGGTGTCGTGTAAAAACATCGGACAATCTCATTTTAGCCGAATGCTACAAATTGGTCTTGGAGAATTTTGTTTAGATGAATAATAATGTGATTATTTCTGTAACTGTTACAGCAATACTGCTGATGTGGCTTTAAGCAATATTTACTCTATCACTGACAGTGATATATATTGTTTCCAGGTTCCTCACACTTTAATGTTTTCACTATCCATGAACATTCATGTACACAATTTCTTTTGTTAAATTATGTTTAGCATGTTGAGGGTTTTAATTTAAAGTACATAGAAAACAGCACCAAAGGGAGAGGAGTCTACTCTACTCTACATGGGTCTTTGTGTATGTAAATTACATGATAGCATTTTCAAGCTCAAGTCATACATTTTCTAAATGCTACTTGGAGAAAGAAGAGAATGATAGAAGCATGACCACTGTGCAGGACTACTAATGTGCGCATGCGCCTTGACCTTCTGATATCACGCATGCGCACGGACAGCGTCTAAAACACTAGAACACGAGAATGCGACATTTGGACATGATGCAAAATCTGGTGGGGTTACTAACTCTGACTATTGTTTCCTGAATAAAATATTATTGACTTCAGATATACCTCTTATCTTTTGGTGTCATGTGACACCAGATGTTGTTATCAACCAATACTCCTGTAAAGAAATATGAAACATCAATGCTTGAGAATGCTAGTGAATAACCAATTTCGATTTGCCAACAAAACAAATTCCTGACAACGTTGACAATAGCGGTAAGAATATATTCATGGATCAGTGATGACCCAGTTGTTTCCAAAAAGAAGCTGTTGCCTCAGATGAATAGATGAAGTTATGCCAGCTGGGACCACGTCAATACATCATGTATGACTTTGCTGCAGGCTTCAGTGCAGGGTTGGAGTACACAAAAACTATTCAGAGACAATCAATTCAATTCATTAATCAGTGTAACTACCAGTGCAAATGAAGAATGTTTATTATAATATGTCATTATTATTTTCCCAAAGATCAAAGATTAAAGCAGTTATCAAGATTTATTTTCCATATCTTTAGAAATACTTAATCGTTACATTGAAATTGCCATCATGATGTATTATGATTATGATTATGATTATGATTATGATTATGATTATTGATGTACATATGGTTCGCACCATATGAATATATATCAAGTTTCCTTTTGCAAGAACATATGCATGCTGTTGTGTTTTTTCAAGGTAATCTTCGTTCTCTCATTGATAACAATATTAAAAGAACAAGTATTATAAAATATGATACGGGAATATATTACACACGTTATTTACGCATCCGGTTGCTCATAATACAATGCTAGTAAACAATATTTTTGTTCCAGGGAGTGAATACCAATTAGACCAAGCCAGCTCAACATCTCATTCACTTATAAAAGACAACTTCATCATAAACATAGTCATCATCGGAGTATTAACAGTTTTTATGTGTGACGCCACATTCCCCGCTATAGTGCAAGTATCCATGATAGAAAACGTATGATGTCTGGAAACGTAAGATCCGACGATTGTGTTATGAATAATAATAAAGGCATGTTTGATGCTGAACGCTCTGAACGAAAACAGGACAATCCGCCATTGTAGTCCGGCAACACAATGTTTTCGTAGTATTTTTAAAAAATAATCTTTGATAATATTTTGTAGATGATTTTTGCAAGGACTACCGTTTTACGAAACGCGATTTTCCGCGTTTCCGCCGATATTTCACATTATAACAATGTATATCTACAATGAAACCGACAGCTCAGAACAAACCAAATTCAACATTTTTAAGTAGTGATATCATAACTTGTTTGATAGGCATTACTTAGAAGTTGACGGATGACAAGATAGACACAATTTTTATGGATAACAACTTCTTTAATACTGTAAAAAGGCGACGTTTCGCTTTGGATCCTTATACCGTTGTCAAACAAGACTGAATGAGGGACATAGTGCAGAATATATATAGCAAGTGGATGATTAACAATAGAGGATTAACAGCAACAACAAGGGCATACTTACTTACTTACTTACTTACTTACTTACTTACTTACTTACTTACTTACTTTGGAGATTTAACATGCGCTTTCCGACTGATGCGTATTTCGCACACGGGCCCGGCCAGGCCATTTAATGTGTTTCCGAAAGGGGCGAGGGTGGTCTGTGCAACCCAAGAGGGGGCTTTAGGGGTTGCTTATAAAGAATTTGGGAATTTTGAGATTTGGAATAGATGCCGATGGGGTTGGGGAGGAGAACTAAGGGAGCTGGGTATGGTGGATGATTGTTTGTTTATGTGATTTTGATTTGGTAGGTTATTATGGTTTTAGATGCGTTTTATTAGTTCCGTTTTGATTAAGAATACGCCTAAGGCCTTGAAGTTTTCTAGTTTATTTTGTGGGTTTAGTATTGCTTCTAGAGTGAGAGCCTTGTTTAGATTGAGGGTGGTTTGTAATGCGGTTCGATGTGTTAGGTAGTGTGTGCAGTGGATGAGTGCGTGTTCTGGGGTTTCTGGTTGTTTGCAGTGTGGGCAGTTACCTGTAGTGTGTTTTTTTATTTTTTTTAGGTGGTTATTTAGGTTGGTGTGTCCTGTTTGGAGTTTAGTGATTACTCTGTCGATTTTTTTTGATGGATGGAGAATTTTTGGTTTGGTTAGTGGTTTGCTGAGCACTCTTTTGATTTGGCTATTTGAGTTTAGATATAGGTTATGCCATTTTTTGTGATTTTTTGTTTGTTTACACTTTTAATTTCTGATTTTGAGATGGGTAAGTTTAAGCTTATTTCTGGGATTTTGAGGGATAGTTTAGCTGCTTTATCGGCGTTTTCATTACCGTATATTCCTACGTGGGCGGGTATCCACAAGAAGGTTATTTGTTTGCCTGCCTTAGTTAGGTCGTTGGAGCTTTTAAGTATTTGATTTATTAATTTAGGTCGGTTTTTGGTATTTTTGTTTTGTAGGGCTTGTAGTCCACTTAGGGAGTCAGTAAGTATTAGGATTTTTTGGTGGTTTTTGGATTCTTGATTGTGGAGGGCTGAGGCCATGCCCATTAGTTCTGCCGTGAATATTGATTGGTTATTTGGGAGTCGGAAGGATTGTGTGGTTTTAGTTGGTTGTGTGGTATGGACTCCGAAACCCGTGTGTTTGGAGGTCGGATCTGAGGATCCGTCCGTGTAAATGTGACACCAATTTGGCCAATTTTTGTGTATGTATGCTAGTGTGGTAGTTTTAGCTATGTTTGGGTCGGTTTGTTTATTTATTTGGCTAGCTAGTGTTGTGTCTATTTTGGGTATTTTAAGTTTAGGGGTGAAGATATTTGATTGTTTGCAGTTTTGTTTAAGATTTTTAATTTGGTGTTCATTTAGGTAGTTTGTTATTCTTTGGGATATTGGGGTAAGTAAGGGGTGTTTACGAGCTAGAGCTTGGTTTTTAGGGCTGATGTTTTGGTTTATTAAGTTTTGGATGAGAGGGTTTGATTGGGACGCGGCCCAGAAATTTAAGCTTAGCTGTTCCCTGCGTAGACTTAGTGGCATTTCTCCTGTTAAGGCCTGAAGTGAGGTGTAGGAGGTGCCATGTTGGGTGCGTGTAATGAGTTTGAGAGCCTGATATTGTATTGAGTCAAGTTTTTTAGATAGAGAGTTGTTTAGGGTGTTGTATATGGCGCAGCCGTAGTCTAGTTTTGATCTAATTAGGGATATGTAGAGAGAGAGGAGAGTATCTTTGGAGGCTCCCCAGTTAGAGCCAGTTAGGCATCTTAGGGTGTTTAGGTCTTTACTGCATTTAGTTGTTAGGTTTTGGATGTGAGCATCCCAGGTGAGATGTTCATCGAAAATAAGTCCTAAGAATTTGGTTTGTTTTTTAAATTTGATTGTTTGATTGTTTAGCTGGAGGATTGGGGAGGCGGGTTTCATGTTTTTATATTTGAATACTATTCCTGTTGTTTTTTCTGAGTTAAGGGAGAAGCCCCATTTGTCAGCCCATTGTTGTATTTTATTAAGAGATTTTTGGAGTAGATTTTTGGCCATTTTCATGCTTTTAGTGCGGATCCAGATGGCTCCATCATCCGCGAATTTTGATGTGTTTACTTTAGGGGATAGACCCTCGAATAGATCGTTTATCATTATATTGAAGAGGGTGGGGCTGAGGATACTGCCCTGTGGAGTGCCATTTTCTAGGGGACATTGGTCCGATAGAGTTTGGTCTATACCCACGGTTATTTTACGATTGTTTAGGAAGTCCTGGATGTAGTTTATTATCTGACCTTTGAGTCCTATTTTTTAAAGTTTTTGTATTAGCCCATCGTGCCATACCATGTCGAAAGCTTTAGAGAAGTCTAAGAAGATGCCTGTGGTATATTGTTTATTTAGTTGTCCTGTCTTAATATCTTGTTCTAGTCGGGCGAGGTTATCTAGGGTTGAGCGGCCAGGAGTGAAACCGCTTAGGGCATACAAGAGTGGGATAACATAGGTAGGTGTGACAACAAAGGGATTATGCTGTCACAACACGATGGACAGAAAACACATAGCTAGAAGCCAATGGGGGCATGAAGCCAATAAACAGGTGATTATTGGTTGATGAGTTCATGGTAGGCGGATGGGATGAAATAGCCTTGATCTCTGTTGATTGATGGCTTGTGGCGGCGAATATGGACTGCTTCTGTTAGTTTTCTTTTGGTGAAGTCATGGAGGTTGTTGGCGAGGATTTGGACGTTGTCCCAGTTGATGATGTGATTGGGACAGTTGATGATATGGTCCGAGATGGCTGATTTGCTGTCGGATTTGATGGTGGAGGTTTTATGCTCTTTGATTCTGGTGTTGATTGGGCGGGATGTTTCACCTACGTAAGATTGCCCACAGTTGCAGTCAATTTTGTAGACTACACATCTAAGCCCCAAGAGGCTAAAGGTGTAGTCTACAAAATTGACTGCAACTGTGGGCAATATCATCAACTGTCCCAATCACATCATCAACTGGGACAACGTCCAAATCCTCGCCAACAACCTCCATGACTTCACCAAAAGAAAACTTAACAGGAGAAATGCCACTAAGTCTACGCAGGGAACAGCTAAGCTTAAATTTCTGGGCCGCGTCCCAATCAAACCCTCTCATCCAAAACTTAATAAACCAAAACATCAGCCCTAAAAACCAAGCTCTAGCTCGTAAACACCCCTTACTTACCCCAATATCCCAAAGAATAACAAACTACCTAAATGAACACCAAATTAAAAATCTTAAACAAAACTGCAAACAATCAAATATCTTCACCCCTAAACTTAAAATACCCAAAATAGACACCTTTAGCCTCTTGGGGTTTAGATGTGTAGTCTACAAAATTGACTGCAACTGTGGGCAATCTTACGTAGGTGAAACATCCCGCCCAATCAACACCAGAATCAAAGAGCATAAAACCTCCACCATCAAATCCGACAGCAAATCAGCCATCTCGAAACATATCATCAACTGTCCCAATCACATCATCAACTGGGACAACGTCCAAATCCTCGCCAACAACCTCCATGACTTCACCAAAAGAAAACTAACAGAAGCAGTCCATATTCGCCGCCACAAGCCATCAATCAACAGAGATCAAGGCTATTTCATCCCATCCGCCTACCATGAACTCATCAACCAATAATCACCTGTTTATTGGCTTCATGCCCCCATTGGCTTCTAGCTATGTGTTTTCTGTCCATCGTGTTGTGACAGCATAATCCCTTTGTTGTCACACCTACCTATGTTATCCCACTCTTGTATGCCCTTGTTGTTACTGTTAATCCTCTATTGTTAATCATCCACTTGCTATATATATTCTTCACTATGTCCCTCATTCAGTCTTGCTTGACAACGGTATAAGGACCTATACCGAAACGTCGCCTTTTTACAGTATTAAAGAAGTTGTTATCCATAAAAATTGTGTCTATCTAGTGATATCATAGTTTTCATCCTCTGTGCAATCCACTCTGTTGGCATATGAGCACGAGCATGTTACAAAACACATCGCGGCCTCCCCGTAAAACGAATCCAAGCTCAAACACTTTCAATACAGAAGTTACCGCCAATGCAATCGCCCCCGACAGCTAATCCTCTCTGTGCATTTGACCATAAAGTCTACTCACATACCAAGCACCGCGCCAGGAAAAGTACCAGACGCCTCAACCGCCCACCCGTCAATATCATTGCAAGGACAGTATGTACTCCGCTAACAGTGTGGAGTACTAATTAAACATTCCAGTAATGTTACCCGCCACTATATCAGTTTTTTGTAACTTGCTGATACTATTTTGCACATACAAAACAATTATAGAGCAATACATAGCAATTATCCTCCTTTACCAACATCTACAAAGAAACACAGTGCTTAACTTAAAACACTTCAATTTGCACATATATAATAATTATACACAAATACATAATCATTATCTCCCTTTACCAATATATACAAAGAAAACAAATTTGGATACACCATATATACAAATTTGTATATTTTTGTATATGTCGTATATACAAACTTGTATATTTTGGTATATATCATCATTCCAATCTTGTATATCCTTTGGAAATATCATCTTTCCAAAGGATATACAAGCTTGTATATATGGATTTTTTTTGCAGTGAATTAATGCTGCACTCAGCAATATTCCAGCTACACTACTGTCTAGAAGTTCATTCCCCTTACACGCATGGGCAATGCGTTACGCAACCAGTGTGCATCGGATTGGTCACGCGTGTGATACCCGTAGGCAACGCGATGCACACGGGTGTGCACCCCGTCCGCCACTCGTGTGCAACGCGTGACACACTCATTGGAGGGGGAACAAACTTTTGACCAAAGGAGGACCCGTGTTAAGCTTAACCTGGGGGTGGTAACAAGGAGAGAAAATTTTGTTATCCTGACGAAAAATGATGATACACATGTATTTGCTAATGTCTCCTTTCTTTATCTGATTTTGTGGGAATAACATGAATACTGTTGTGTTTAAATAGATCTGTCTTGTTTTATACGACCATTGCTTCTAAATCCGATGGTGTTAAGAGAATACATGGTCCTGGAACATGTTATTGCAATTGAAATGCTTTTATTGTGATTTGACATTAACCGTCTGTAGTACGACTTTCAGTGATAATATGTATGAGGTTTGGCGGCGCATTGTTTTTATCGGACCCTAATTACTTTATGATGACTTGGACTCTTTACCTCAGCTTCATAGCCGTGAGGCTGGAAAAGAGCAGCATGTAATTAATGAGGGTGGGTTATATCATTGAGGATACACTTGAGGGAGAGAATACTAATTACCGTACTACAGGAAGAGACCTGTAGACGTAAGCGCGGGGTGGTGTTTTAGCTGGCCATTCGATAATGGCCGCCAGGAGAAGTGAGCTTTGACTGCGTCATCTAAAATAAATAATAAGATACAGCAGTGTTATTTTCACGGGTCTGTTGAATAAACTCCCAGCGCTACGGTCAATGTATCTTCTACTTGATCCTTGATACATCATTTTGGCATTCACAATATATTAGTATATCAACGTACTAAAGAGCACTGATCTAAAGCAATTCCGCGGGAGTAGTTGTTACCTGTGCATTACTGTATTTTCCCAGTGAGTACCCGGATGATATAGCAGAAATCTAGACTCGTAAGCGCATTTTTATTGAAAGTAGAAGGACGTATGGTCACATTGATCAACAAAAATGAAATACAGTTTTGGAAATGTAGGTATATTTGTGGGGAGCATCGGTAATGGTGATGCAGTTTTGGTAAGTCACTTGCTTGATAATTGTGCGATCTTTGTGTACACTATTTTGACTTGCAACACAAAGTAAATATTTCATCTGAACATTGCTTATTTTACCGTGTGTATATGTTTACATTCAAAATGTAAACAGATTTCACTAAGGAAATTTATTAAACGCCTAAATATTCAGTTTATTTTACAAATTAACTGAAAAATATGCCCATCTTTATTAATATGATAACGAATTCCAAATATTTGTTTATATTTAATATCATCACCAAGTACAGTTCTGTATTGTTTGGCTTCTTTTCTTAGCATAATTAATATATTGTGATGTGTTTAAGCTCTTTTGGTCGTCTTTATCATTTTTAGTCAGTCGGTTAGATAAATGAATGGATTATTCAGTCAATTTGTAAAATGACTGAAATATTTAGATATTTAATAAATTGCCTGAGTGAATCATATTTTACACATTGACTGTAACATATACACGCTTACAAAAGAAAATACTTGTGAAAACAACGTCTATCGCGCATCGAAAAACTTCCCAACCAAACGCAAAGGAACAAGAATGATTCTGTTCAAAGCTGCAGCGAATGAATGAAAACAAAATGCAAATATCATTATTACAACCTAACAAAGTTATAACGTATCCGGGAATATCAACATAAAGGAACAATACCCATTGCGTATGCAGCTGTACAAAAATACTTATTCGATGTCAAATGTCTCTGTGAGAATCAAATACTTTGATAATAATTATTTGGAAACAATATTTGGAATATATATGAAATATATTAAAATATTTAAATATATCGTTTTTAAACGTTATTTAAATGTATCGGATATTATAACCCGTGTTCGTTTCTTAACTGATCACTTAGTTTGTTTCAGTTGTTTCACATAGGTGCCAGTCAGTGTATTATCAGTTACCCTTTGAACAAAGTATGTTGTTTTTACATCTGTACTTCACGCCATGATATGAGTGTATTCCCTAGGTTTAGTAAACCTACCTTCATATGTAAACACTTACTTTTGACATATCCACTGTGCAAGATAACAGTAATTAATCAATCAACGTATTTCCTGTTGATCCTTTGATGTCTGGGAATGATCAGTTGATTTACAAAAAAAGTAAAGCAACTGATCATACATTTGTTGCTGGGCTGCCACGTGCATATCACATAACTCACATTCCACATCACTTCAAACCTGGATTTAGATTGAATAATTACCCCAGGTACAAGAAAGACCAAATTTGAACCTTTATAATCTGAGTGGTGCTACAACTAAGTATACATGTTATAAATTCATTAACTGAGCAGCAAGTGAATTACGACAAATACACAAGTGTAGGGTTATACCAGAAAATGTGGATGACAACAAGGGCGTAGTAAATGTATCATCCACGCAATCCGAAATCCGAAAATGCTTTCACTCAGGGATACTTTTTTATTATTAAACTGTAACCATCAGGGGTATTTCCAAATAACGACATCCGATGAGCTTTCGCCGTTATTTGTCTGTTTGTTTAGGCTGAAGAAATTAATTACCATGCGCCCTTTGTTGAAATCTTCATAGATCACGGGTAACCAATCAGTTTTAAAAAATGCTTAAGCTTATTTAGCTGTCCTTGGTAGCCCAGTCTCTTGTCACGCTCGGTTGCGTTAACGAGCAAACTGACTCACGGCAGCTAGAAAGCCCAAGCGGAAATCCAAAGGTCGTATTACCTGAAGAATCAACCTTCATTTGCGAAATATCTACTGCTCTCAAAATTAAAGTCAGAACTTTCTAACCAAGGATTACCAGTTGAAACTGGTCGATGGCTGAACATTCCCAGGGAAGACAGCCAGTGTCCACTCTGTGAATCTTTCGTTGTGGGAGATGAATTGCATTATTTATTCCAGTGTGAAGCTTTTCACCAACGGCGATATGAACTCTTAAATAAGCAATATCTTAAGTTTCCAAACATTTAAGAAAATTATGACAACTAACAGTGTAAGAAATCTGAAAGGCCTATCTAAATTCCTTAACAATGTGTACAATACAATTGGTAAATTGTATTAGTATCCACGTATCCTATTTTTATTATTTTTGTTAAATTGTACATAATAAAATTGTAGATAATTGTATGTCATGTTATTCTAAGAATAAATGAGTTTGAGTTTGAGTCCAACACCCGAGAAGAAGCCAGAGATTAGTGCCCCTTTTTGAATAGTTTACAATCATGTGTTTTAGGGTTAGCTGTGTTGGCTTAAACGTATTTTTATTTCAAAAGAAATCTGGATCGGTAAACAAGCAAAACTTGCTTATGTAATACCTCTCCAGGTAACAACTTAACAACAGCTGGATATATATAAGAGAGTGATGAACATAAACATACAAAATGCACAAATGAAATACACGAAGCCAATACACTGAAGCAAGTGGTGTCTGTGAAATAAGGTAATGCAGTTTTCCTTTACTACATGCATAAAATTAAGCTACTCAAACCTTTTGCTATTGACAATGATGTCGTGAACTGATTTAAGAAGAGTCATGTTTGTAGAACTGCTTAACTACTGCCACGTAACATCATTTTTAGATCATACCCATGTGTGTAGAAATACACAGTGTTTCTGATATTAGCGTATTTTTTGACAGTCATAAAAAAATTAATTGCATCTTCAAGGTGATATCCACAAGTGCAGTCTGGTATGTCTGATACATGTCGTCTAAACTTATCAGCGTTTAAGTCACTGCAGCTGAGCCTAAGGCGACAGTGGACAATTTGGCAATCTATGAAAATATTTGAAGTCAAAATTATTAGTAATTGCATCAGAACGATTAATTAATGATTTGATTTCTTTTAATGAGCGAGCATTAGTTACTTCATCGGATAGAGGGTTCCGCAGGTTGATAATATCCAGAAGAAATTATTATTAAGCATAGGTCTGTGTTCTACATTTGATTGTTTGTATGTTGAATCTATTTCTAAGGTTATATGTGCTGTTATCAGAGAATTGAATATACACTTTTCAAATATTTTGGCTAAGCAACTTGTGAGTGCTACAGGTCTATAATTTGAGCATTCATGTTCATCGCTGACACTGACACCGTATCAGCCCGGCAGTGGACTTGACACAGTTATTTGCGCACCGATTATATAACTCCTACAGACAGGGTGGGGGTGGTTGTTTAAAGCGAAACGGACGACCCCGTCTGTTATCTAATAAATGCTGTGCGGCGCCTTTGATCTTCAAAACATACACCTTATAGTAGTAAACGACGATCAGGATGGCCTGGAAATAAACACAATTCTGTCTGCCCAGTGTATCCACAATTAACTAGAATGCTTCATATCCACAAATATATATATAGAAAATAGATATTTGCCCACTGCAAATATTCATTTGCTTAATTGCATCAGTGTGGTTTATCAGAACATATACAATGCTTTCTTACGCTTGGTGAGGCAGACTGAAATTGAACATTAGGATAACGTCACCAGGGATAAAAGAGGTCATACCAAAGAACTTTATTTACTAGTGGAAAAGTCAGACATTCCGATCAACCACTACAAGCCCCGGCCGGATCTCAAGGTTGACCAGATCAACACCCCAAAGGAACATCTCTACGCCAAACAAGGAGTCATGGTGCACAAGAAGGGGGGACAGGACATCGAGTACGACATCACAAACTACACATACTTGTACCACTTCTTCCAGAGTAGTGGCGTACCGACCTCAAACCACTTCGTCGCCAATACCGCCGCCCTCCTTGCCAAGAGCCTCTACCAGAATCCCGACCCCCAGGATGAGAAGCTGACCAAGAGACTACTAGAAGGATACCGCCGCTAGACTTCTAGCCACACATGCTCGCCAGCCGACGCCGTGCCTTCCCACGCTTGCCACCCCCAAGGCCCAAACTTTTCCATATTATTGAATATTCTTTTATCACCCACTCCCACCCAGCCAAACCCCAACCCCCTTAACTTTATTAGAATAGGCTGTAAACTTATACATTTTTTTTGGGGGGGTGCACTTCTTTATTTAATCATTACGCTTTTTTACCCTAATAGTATAAGTGCTTCCCCGTGTGCGAGATAGGCTTAAGTCGGAAAGCGCACGTTAAATCTGCGAGGTACCTATCTACCAGAACTTTATTTGCTGTTCTGGTCATACATAAATATATGTAAGTTACGTACATGGAGAGGCTAGATTATTTACAGCTAACAGCAATATAGTGCAAATATTATGTTCAATAAAAGACAACGTTGATATATCTATAACACACTTTTTGTACTATTAAACAAACTGTGGACTTTTAAGACATTTTCGCTTATTGTAATAACATCTAGCTAACAAATCATGTCTATCTCTGAAATCCACAAGCATAGTTGCTGTCAAACCTAAAAAACATATTCAGGGAGGTCAGTTTTGACTTGCCAAGCACCTAAAGGTGAGTTTATTTTTAAACTGTCAAAAGCGATTGTCCCTTCAATGCTAGTATATGGCTGGAAGCTGTTTCTCGGACTGTTATGAGTTATGATGTATTTTATGATATTACTTGGGAATGTTCAAATTAGTTACTGTCATTTAATCCAACGTTCTAACTGTCAACTGTCTCAACAGGACCATAGGTTTGGTTATATATCTCCTCCCTGTCTCTATGTCTTAAGTTGTTAATCGGTAACTGCGGTCCAAATGTATCAAGTTATTCATCTATTGTTGCAAACTTGACTGATTTAAACATATCTAATTGATCATAAACTACTCAGTCAGTCAAGCACCTGTATCAGAAATGTAAAACCAGCCATGTTTCATGTAGTCCCAATATCATTGAAAAATGCCGATGAAACGTGACATATAAATTTACTCACATACAATATATTTTTCGTGAGAGTGAAGCACAATTTTATTAAAGTTTTATTAACAATTTCATAAACTATAATAATATTAATATCAAAATTCATCATCACTTGCCAAGTTTATGAAAATGGCCCCATTTGGGAGATGTCACATATAAACAAGGATTCGAACTAAGTTTGATCGTCTTTGACACTGAGGTTTATCCCCACTTTGTTTATACAAGAAAAGATGTTACGCCAAAAACGCTCACAGTAGTTAGTGAGTAAACTCACGGCCTGTCATGACCTGGTTGAGTGACTTCCTCCAATCAACGTGAAAGGATTACCCACAGAGAAAGAAAAGGATTAATGTCACCCATAAATCTTATCCTAACGTAGTACTCCAACTTCTAAATGCCTCTCAAAGAAGGATTAAAATCCTAAAGATATCCTATCTACGTGGTATAGGTACTCACAACCTCTAATAATAAACTGTTACGTTTGGTATCCCCAGCAATACTCACTATGGTCATTGGGCAAATGTAAAAATCACAAACCCTAACGAGATTCTGTCTACATGGTCACACCCGGTGATTGTGAAGATCTCAAATTCTATCAACAGTCAGACAGCATGGCTGTTCATATTCATTTACAAAATCCTCTTATAATTAGTATAAAAGTGTCCCACACAAAACCTTCTTTTATTTATTCTTTCAAAATACAAAACAGAAAGTGGGGTGTGGGGAAATGGGACATATTCCTACGTGAAATAATGAGACATTAGTAGTGGTGGCGGCTATATCATAATTGTACTGTCTAAAGCAATAATTTGGCGAACGAAAACGTTACATTTGCAATCAAATGGAATGACTCGTGAGGGCAAATGAATATGTTCGCAATCCACAAACAATCATTTTATTAATGGCGAACATTTACCAACCCGCGACAATCGTGTCAACACTCGGGGGGTTCCCCTAGCAATAAACTCGCATCTAAATTCACTACTGTTCTACTGTCGGCTAGCCACAATGGCTAGACGGGACCCTAGTGGAATGGTTCATGCCATAAAAGTCTAACAACCGAACACTAATTAAGACGGGCCAACCTTGTATTTACGGTCTGGTGAACACAGCTCAATGGCCGCTCATTAACTCAAATTTCACATCTCACTGTTTTGTTTTATCTCACTATTCATTTGATAATTTTGTCAACTTCAACTGGAACCCGGTCCCGTGTTACACGCGTGGCCAACGGGTGCTCACCCCGTGTGCAACCCGTTGAGCACCCGTGTCACATGCGTGTTACACGCGTTTTCAACGCGTGTTAGGGGAATGAACTTTTAGGCAGTAGTGTATCATAATTATTATTTGTGGAATTCCACGCACTAATTTCTTTAAGTATACGCCTAATCTGATAGTACACGTGAAATGTTATAACAGACTTATTCAGTTCAAATCCTGGAGCATAAAGAGATACACCACATCCCATTGTGGCACACCATATGGCAAAGTTTAACTGATTCTGCCAAAATTGCATCGGACTGTGAAACCAACCGTGCACCATTTTATCGCTAGTTGCCGTGACCCTGTACTTTTCAAAGATATCGGGGAATTTAACGAAAAATTCAGCACCAGGGGCAGTTACTATAATCGATTGATTAGTAATGTATCTCGATTTCATATTTAAGTTATGATACAGTATCATTGTATATTTAATATGTATGTTACACTCCCGGGAATAACAAATGGTCAGTCTATTGAACTGCTTCATACTCTCGCTAACTCTGATGGACAACTCGAAGTAGCTATCTGTGATGTAATGTATTACCCACGGTGGACCAATATTAATGCTGCGAGGGGTTATAATAATGAGACAGAAATAAATGGTAAAAAATACATTATACCTGATGGGTATTACAGCGTATGCTCACTCAATGATGAATTTTTTAAGCCTAATGGAATTAGTCTAACACAAAATGAGTCGAATGGGTTACTGATTTTAAACGCTGGAAAAAAGGATGTACAGCTTTACGAGAACTTAGCATACACACTTGGATGGAGAGGAGAAATAACAGTACTCAAGACATCAGATCAGGGACTTGATTTACCCGATTTAGTTCCCTATAAAGAGTTGTGCATCCATCTTGATCAAATCAGTACGACGGATAATATTCAACAAGAAAGTCCTTAAACTCTACTCAGAAGTGTTCCAGTGAAAGATGAAAAAATACAATAGTGGTAGAATGGAATCTTTCTCAACATTACAATATAAAAAATTAAAGCGGGGTATTATTTCAGACCTCAAAATTTCTGTATTAGATGTAAAACACCACCCTGTACATATAGGAAACTTAATTGTAACACTCCATATTATAAATAATGGTTGATTCCATATTTAAGTTATGATATAGTATCATTGTATATTTGACATGTATGTTACACTCCTGGGAATAACAAATGGTCAGTCTATTCAACTGCTTCGTACTATCAATAACTCGGATGGACAACTCGAAGTCGCTCTATGCGATGTAACATATTACCCGAGGTGGACCAATATAAATGCTGCGAGAGGTAATAATAAGATGTTTAAATCAGGTATTTACAAAACCATTATTATACCTGATGGGTATTACAGAGTATGCTCACTAAATGATGATTTTTTTAAGCCTAATGGAGTTAATCTAACACAAAATGAGTCGAATGGGTTACTGAAATTAGACCCTGAAGGAAGAGGTGTACTTCTTGACGAGAACTTAGCAATTACACTTGGATGGAGAGCAATGTCAGTAATCGATGGACTAAATCAGGGACGTGATTTACCCGATTTAGTTCCCTACAAAGAGTTGTGCATCCATCTTGATCAAATAAGCACGACGGATAATATTCAACTAGCAAGTCCTCTAACTCTGCTCAGAAGTCTTGCAGTGAAAGATGAAAAATACAATAGCGGTAGAACGGAATCTTTCTCGTCATTACAGTATAAAAAATTAAAGCGGGGTATTATTTCAGACCTCAAAATTTCTGTATTAGATGTAAAACACCAACCTGTACATATAGGATACTTAAGTGTAACACTCCATATTATAAATAATGGTTGATGCATCAGGCCCTGGAATACTCAGACAATGTAATACAATTGGGCTTTCCGATCTCGGAGACACGGAAGGATTCGATAAACCCGGTACCAATGGTAAGTTATACGCTTTACACTTACACGATAATGTATACAAGCGGAAAGAAGTTACATTCCCGGAAAATTTAGAAGATTTAAGCAATGTCGATGTTAGTAGACTCCTTAAAAACACTTCGTACAATATTATTCTCAACGGTGAGAATAAATGGACTATGGTCGAAGCAAACATTGAGTGGCTACTGAATATCGTCATTACCCCACCTTATGTGATGATGGGTAAGGGACATAATTTAACTAAGATAATAAATAGTGGCATCGTACTCACGGCTTATATCCCGTCAAAACGAAAAAGTGTGTTAGTCACTCACCTGCCAGAAAACCCAGGTCATATGTTATATAGTCGTCCGGCCTTAAAAAATGTAAGTTTCAATTTTTTTGTTACAGAATTCAATGATATTAAAGTTAACTTGAGTGCAATACCTAATATTTCTACGCTTATTATTGAAGTCTTGTTCGGAGATGTACCGGAAGATGCCTTCGAAATATTATCAGTTCTATCGATTAAATGGCTCAAGAAACACGAGCGTCAACGTTGCAGTATTATTCATGTCGGAGCATCGCCCGTTGCAACCCTCGAGGGGGCCCAAATTATTAAAAGTGGTAGTATTTCTCTTACTAAGATATTCTTGCCGTATAATATACATTTGATAAGGTTGATGTATACTCTCAAAACATTTAAGCAAGACCTATTAAAGACTAGTATATATTCGTAATATACACTATGAGTTTATATCCAGCGTTCGATGAAGCAATTGAAAAGATGGAAACTGTTGATGGATTTCGATTACATCAAATAAGCGACATAAAACATCGAATAGAGAAGGATAGGGAGTTGAGACTTGGATTGTATAAAAAGTATCGCAGAGCCGTGAATGCTCTTGACGGAGTTGACACCGCGCTTGTAGCAGCTGGCATGGGACTCGGTGTAGCTGGTGTCGGTTTATTATCAACTATAATCACCGCCCCTATCGTGCTCGGCATGGAAATAGCCGCTGGAGTCTCGGGACTGGCAGGAATAGTGATAAAATTCATTTCTCGTAGGTTACAAAAGAAAGCATAAAAAACACGATAGTATTCGGATACTCGCTGAAGCAAAGTTGAGCAGCAATGAGGATCATATTTCGACAGCAATGGTCGATTGTAAGATATCCGAAGATGAGTTTCGTTTTGTGTTGTCAGAACTCACCAAATACAACGCAATGAAGCAGGAGATTCGATCAAAATCTCATAAGACCAGTGGTATTAGCGAAGACGAGAAAAAAAAGTTCATAGAACAAGGGAGGCAACAAGCGCATCAATTATTCCGTGCCAAAACAAAAGAACTGGTTGGAGATTAAAAATAGATTTCTTACTATCGTTTGATCACATTTAGACAAATGCTTACATAAATATATATGATAATGGAGATCGAAAAAGCTATTAAATGGAGAGAATTACCACAAGGTTTTTATTATATCAGTGATGTCAAACCAACCAAATACGGTTATCAATTGTTTCTTATCAATTTACACGAAGAGTGTAATTATATAGTCTGGTCTCCTAGTAAAATGAACGAAGAACTTAACAAAAATGTTGAATATCGCTTTATCGATAAAAATAATGAAGAATATTTTTATTACCATTTAGGCTCATCTAAAGCAATGATTGGCCCCAGGTATTGGTGAGCTAGGGCCAATTTAACTTAATCTCATGGCTATCGTTGAATCGCATAGTCATTTACGCATAAAAAATGCCACCTGTAGTAGCAGTTTAGGTATATAAATCCAGCTCCAGTGGAGTTGCGGCAGAAACCCCTATTACCTATACTACTGAGGTGCTGAGGTGTAGGTCTACAGACGTACTGTGACACGTGTTTTCCTGTACACGTGATGTTTGACGTGTCTCTATTTATATATCTATATATATTTAGATCTATTTATTTTATTTTGAGACGTACCATGGTGGTGGTGGTGGTGTAACGCATAGACGTATGCCTCCAAGAGACCTATGGGGGAGGGTGTGGGTTCTTTGTTTTGGATTGTTGGGTTGGCAAAGCAAAGGATGAAAGTTGTCTTTTGGGTGAGATGGGTGGCCCTGAAAAGGGCCTTTTGGGGAAGAAAAAACTTTTCTGCTGCTGTCCAAGAAGAATCATCATGTCCAAGCTTATGACAAGACAAGGATCGTCGAAGCGGTACTTGTTGCCATCTGGGTATATCATCTGGGTGCCCTACGTGGCACCACTTGTGGGTCCAACAAAGAAAAGAAAACAATTTTAATAGGAACTTGAACGGGAACTTGAACAGGAACGTGAACAGGAATGCAGGACACGGGAAACGTCCTCCTAGGCAGCCGGCCATGCTACGTCATTCTTGTACCTCTGTTTCTCTTCGCAGAGATAGTGTAGTTGTAGCTTTTTCTTGTGTTTCACCAGACATGTTAGCTTGAGGTAGTCGCAGTCTGGGGACCACTTGTGATGTGCCACCCAAGGATCGTCGTGGGACGCCCATTGTCTCAGCCGCACACCACATTGGAAACAGAACACACCATCGGCACCCTGAGTGTAGACAAAGCCCGCATGGGCCATCTCTTCAGCAGTCTGATACATTTCCGTTGGCCACGCCTCAAACGAAGCAACCCTTCTTTCAAAGTGTAGATAATAGTGCGATGGCATGTGACTGAGCAGTGACAACGCATCCTCAGCATCAGTACTCTTACCCCAACATCCATGAGTATCTGCACTATCCGTCACCAAGTCTCCGTCACACGTCTTTGTCTCAGCCATTCTTGCTGCTGCTGCTGTTACTGATGATGATGATGATGATTTCTTTTTATCACAAGTGACACTGACCCACTCGAATCCACTCTTGTTTTATAGGAGAAAAACCGGATCGAAAATCACTGCTTTCTGGTTGGTCCAAAACGCAGCGCACTGATTAGTCCATTCCGGTGCCTGGCCTGCACCTCGGTTTTCCAAAACGACCTGACCCTTGTGTTTCTTTTCCATAGGAAATGGATTTTACCATGGGAGAGAAAGCAAAACTCTGCTCGGGTGCTGTCTTCTGATTGGTTGGTGCTGTCTTCTGATTGGTCGACAACCTTAGGCTCGAATTGGTCAGATTTCGATCCTGTTTTGGGGAAGGGTTGTCTATAAATCAGACGTTCAGTCCATCTTATAGTACAGACGTACATCGGGCATGCATCGCTATCATCGTTCCCATGGAACTGCCAGCATTATTTGACAGGGTGATCGATGACTTTTATCAACAGATGTCAGGCCAGAAGGGAGATCGTATTGGTCTAGGTATCGATCATCCCACTTTGAACATTCCCATATGGATTCCCTTTCATTGCTTTGAAGATCTCCATGAGCTAGATATTTTGCATGCCGCGGAAAAAGTCCAACAGTCCAACAAAGACCTGAACATCGATGCCACCATGGTTGTGACTTTAGTACACGTAGCAGACCCAAACAGGCTAGGATCAGGCAGTGGCCGTCATCAACTGAAAAACGTGATTGGACTTGAAACCTTTTTAACACGCAAAAGGGGCATTGTACGGATCAAGAACGAAGATCAATCCTGTTTGGCACGGGCCCTGGTGGTGGCACAGCATAATGCCCAGAAGCCCTACCCTTTGCCCCCAGAATGGGAAACCCAGCGAGTGAGACTGACGAGAACAGATCGGGTCGACGTTCAAGGGATATGTGCACGGGACTTGTTTCGACGCCTTGGTCTGCCTGAAGGTCCCTGTCAGGGTCTGGACGACCTCGCACGCGTGGGACGAGCCTTGGCCCACCTGAATTATCAACTGAAAGTCTACAGTCAAGAGGTGGACCAGAGACTGTTGTACAAGTGTGATGAGGCTCCACCCCACGCCACCATGCTGCATTTATACCATCATGATCAGCACTACAATGTCATCACTTCCATGCCAGCTTTTTACGCGTCTAACCATTACTGCGAACACTGCAACAACGTTACGACCATCCCGAAAAACATCGCTGCACCAAGCAATACCACTGCCACCGCTGCCTCCACTCTAGCTATTGCGGACCCAAGGAAGATTCACAGGTGTCTGAACTGTTTTCAGCTGGTCCGCGTCTTGGAGACCCCTATGGCTCACCACGAGTGTTCAGATGAAGAACATCCCTGCTTGGTGTGCCGAGAACCCATGACCCCAGACGAGGCTGAGGAAGAGGGGGAGGAAGAGGCGGAAGAGGGGGAAGAGGAACAACATCAGCTACGAGACAATGTCCAATACGTGTTCTACGATTTTGAATGCATGCAAGACACGGGGGAACACATTCCAAATTTGTGCGTGGTGCAGTTGGGATGTGGACGGTGCATCAAGGACTTGTGCAAACACTGTCCATGGAGAGAAGAAGGGTATTGTCCCAGCCGTGAGATCGTGTTTTGAGGCCCCACCACGTGACATGATGTGTGTGTGTGGTTGACCACGCTGGCTGAAACACCCAAGAAGAAGAAGAAGAACCAAGAGGAAGAGGAGGGTAGCACACGCAAGGGGACAACAGTACACCTGGGGAAAAGAAAACGGGATGGAACCCCCTCAAGAAACCACTCTTCAAAACGTCAACGACATTCATCACCCCAGCAGGAGGAGGAGGAAGCGTTGGTGGAGGGGGAAGATGCCATGGAAGCGGAGAAAACAAAGAAGACAAAGAACAAGAGCACCACCAATACAGTCCAGAAGGAGGATCGCATTTATGTGATGGCCCATTATGCATGATCGTATGATTTACACTTGATCCTGAAGGGCCTGTACCCCCTTCTGGTGAAACTCCCCACCAAGATTCGAAATGGTCAACAAATTTTGCAGGTGACCCTGGGATCCCCTGAAAGCATTTCCAAAGAGCTTTTGGCTGAAAGAACTGAAGAAAGGGTATTTTCCGCAATTATTTAATACTGAAGCCAACCAGACCTACAGAGGTCCTTACCCACCAGCCGTCATGTACGATCCCAATGGCATGTCTCCCGCGGAACGCACAGTCTTCCTCCAGTGGCATACCCAAAAAGTGCAAGAAGGAGCCTTGTTCGACTTGCAAGGAGAACTTTTAGCCTACTGCCAGAGCAATGTGGACATTTTGAAACGGGGATGCGCCAACTTGCGACAGAGCGCCATCAACTCGGTTGGCATGGATCCCTTTGTAGAGGTGATGACAGCTGCTGCGTTCACCATGAAATCCTTACAAAAACACAACCTGAAACCCAATACCATTGCCATTCTTCCACCTCAAGGCTACCAACCCAAGAGAAATTATTCCCAAGCCTGTTTGCACTGGCCCCATTATCTGATGGAGACGCACCCCCATTTGTTCCTCCAGCATGCCAGGAATGGTGGTGAAAAAGAGTTCACCTGTGGAGAGGGCCAACATCGGTATAGTGTTGACGGCTACGATCCACCGACAGGCACCATCTACGAATTCCTGGACTGTTTCTGGCATGGATGCCAGGCCTGTCACAAGACCCTACGTGGAGAACCTCATCCCGTCCTGGGCACGTCGTTGGGAGCCCGTTATACCGACACCCACTACCGCTTGAGTCTCTTGAGTCAACCCCCTGAGGTGAAACGGATCGTCACCCTGTGGGAGCACAAGTTTAGAAAAAAGAAACAGGAGGACTCCGCTCTGCATGCTTTCTTGCAGGGACCCCACTGTATCTACGTCCCTGGGCCGCTCAACCCTCGCGACGCCTTCTATGGAGGACGCACCAATGCCACGCGATTATGCTACAAAGTCCAAGAAGGTGAAACCATCAAGTACATCGTATTTGTTCCCTTTATCCATACGTTTGTAAGACCAGAGCGTTTCCCACAGGACACCCGACCCTTCTCCATCAACCCCCTGTGGACGCGTTGTTTGAACTGAAAAGCCTGATCCAATGCCGTGTCCTACCCCCGAAACGACTCTACCATCCGCTACTGCCTTACAGATCAGGTGGCAAACTGCTCTGTCCTTTGTGCCGTATGTGTGCCGATACCCGGTCAGACTGCCCCTGTGAGCACACGGACAAAGAGAGGTCATGGGTGGGCACGTACGCCACCGTAGAACTCCATGAAGCCGTGAAGAAGTATGACTACCAGGTGCTTCAGATCTATGACGTTTGGCATTTTGACACCTTTGTACAGCATGACCCCAGCACCCAGCAAGTAGGACTCTTTGACACTTATATCGATCGTCATTTCAAGGAGAAGCTCGAAGCCAGCGGATACCCCGAGGGATGTACGGATCACGACGCTTACATCCAGGAGATTTACGACAAAGAAGGCATTGGGTTGGACAAGGACCACATCCAAAGAAAACCAGGACGTCGCACAATTGCCAAGATGCAACTGAATTCGCTCTGGGACAAGTTTGGACAATGATTAGACTACAGTCAGAATATCTATATGAACGATCCTGTACAATACTTTACCTTGTGGAGGGATGAACGCAATTTACAATCGAGGATGTTACCGTTGTCAATGAACAGATGGTGGAAGTCACCTATACCCAGAGGAAAGAATTCCAAACCCCTCATACTCATTTCAATGTCGCCATCGCTGCTTGGGTCACCGCCCAAGCACGTCTCAAGCTGTACGAGACCTTTGCCTTGGTGGGTCGCAGGGTCTTGTACTTTGACACGGACAGCGTCATTTACATTCATCGACCCCAAGACGTGAATCCAGAGCTGGGCCATTCGTTGGGGGAGTTTACAGACGAACTGGACGCAAACACCATCAAGACGTTTGTGACAGGAGGTTCACTTTGAATTACAGAAACCAACAACATCTTTGTTGACACCATGAAAGGGCTGATACTGGGACAATGGTCCGGGAAAGAGGGGGAGAAAATCAGTTTGGATTACCCTCATCTCATCATTTAAAAAGGACTTTGGTACGAAAACACTCTTGTGACCCAACCCACCCGACAAGACTATCATACCGTGTACGACAAGCGACACGCTCCCCTTTGGGTACAGAGACGACTTTCTATAAATATGTCATTCCATCAGGGTGTCACAACGGATCGAAACTGAATCGACATGAACCCCTACAGAAAAAAAACGGATAGAAATCTGACCAATCAGAAGCCTGGGTTGTCGACCAATCAGAGGCCACGCTCAGGTCATGGTGGGCTCTGATTGGTCGAAACGAGGTTGTGCTTTCTCTCTCACGCTACAAGCCTAACCCTATGGAAAAGAAACACAAGAGTCGGTCCAGCATGGAAAAATTGAAGTGAAAGTCAGGCACCAGAATGGACCAATCAGAAAGCAGAGCCTCTGTGCCTTTTCATACGACCAACGCTCTCCGGTCATCACTTTTCACTGAACGGACCAAGCAACAACATCGTCCCACTGATTGATGTTCCTCACGTTGTGTTGGTTGTTGGCGTTTTATCTGGAAGAAACACGTGTTTGGAGAGAGTACCATCAAGTATTGACACACATCCGTGAAGACTTGGAAAGAAAACACAACAACAGAATGGTCAAGCGAATGGAGATGGGAGCGGTGAAATGACTGCTGAACTGTGGGGTGAAGTGTACGACGTGATGTGTGCGAAGATAAAGACCGACAACGTATACGTCAAGTTACGTGCGAAGGCCGACGAATTGATGTGCGACATGATACGTTCGAGGATAAGGCAATCGAAGGACCCCAAGAAAGTAGCACCCAAGAAAACGATAAAGAAGACCCAGAAGAAAAAAACAAGCAAACCAACAGCAGCAGCAGCAGCCGCCACTACCACCACCACAGCAGCAGCAGCAGCAGCAGCAGACAGCGAAACGAAGGGGACATCCTTTTTGAAACCTGCAACACCTGCAGCGCCTGCAAAAAGACGACCATGGAAGAAATTGTCTCTGAAGATCTCTCATCAAGAACAACTGTAAGTACCATGCTCTTCTTTGTCTCAGTCATTCTTGATGTGATGATGATGATGATGTCGATGTTGATAGTGAGTATGACTATTCATATGATTGACTCTGTCCTATGATTTACAAGACCCCTGATGTCAGTTCAGCCCAGTCCGTGATAGAACAGTGGTGGGAACAAACCCCTCGGGAGCCAACCTATTCACCGAATGCACCTGTGATGATGACGACTGGTGACAGTGATGATCATGAAGCGCTCAAGCTGGCAACTCTCCCTTCCATGGATCTGGACACACCCACCCTGCTTGATGCTTCTTGGTCACCAGCATCACAGAAAGATGTCTTCTCCTCAGGTATGCCCATGGTTTGCGACGATGATGATGATGACAACGTTGACGACGATCCTTATGGAGAAGCTCAGCTCACTCCCTTACGGCATTGCCTAAAAGTCGGGCCGGGCCGAGCCAAGACGGGCCAAAGTGTTATTGGCTAATTACTTCATTATCGGCGATCATACCTACATATTATTGATGCAACATACACACATGACATTAATGAACAATCACCAACCAAAAACGTGAAACATAATTAGGTATTTCGGAGTAAATCGGTTGAAATCCAGAAAGTGGAGCTGTGTGTAAGCGTCGCTGATCTAGGTAACATGTAAAAGAGCAATCGTTAAACGAAATAAGATTTGAAACGCATCAAATACTTCTAGCTATCGCGATACAAATTTCCATCTGTCGGCATAGCGTTTATATTTATAGGATAGTACTATATCTATGTAAATACCACTTAATAATGTCACTGTTCATCCTGTATAAAGCAGACACGTTGGTTAAAGTAGACCTCTTCTCCCCATACTCTCAACAGTCTCACAAGTGTTGGGTCCGACTTGGCCCGGGCTCTCAAAATCAACTTAAACCTCACAGATGTAACATGAAATGGATTCACACCAATAGATTAGTATTATATCTACCTAAATATCTCTTTATAAGCACCTAATCACAATCATATTTAATCACAAATATCGTTCTGTACTATATAAATGTAACAAGTGAACTAACCATTTCAGTGGATCTCAACATGGACAAAACTGTTGGAGATGTTCAATGAGTGAATGTTTATATAATGAAGTAAAAACGTAGATTCTTTCTTTTGGTAAATACATGTAGCTGTACATCTTATAGATGTTCCAAGAGAAAATGATATGATATCTGCCTATATACCACTTTATAGTGTCTCAGATCGCGGTATGTAAAGAAAACTTGGTGCTCAAAGTGAAGCCCTTTTCCCTCTACATTGATGATACATCTGTGTGTTTAAAGTTGATTTTGACAGCCTGGGCCAAGTCGGACCCACCACAAGACAAACACTTTTGATAGAGACTATGTTGAGAATGTAGAGGGGAAAGGGCTTCACGTTGAGCAGCAAGTTTTCTTTAAATACGATGTACTGTGACATTATATAGTGTTTTATAGGTAAATACAACACTAAGCTACAGATATTAACACATTTGATGATACACCTGTGTGTATAATTGATTTTGACAGCCCGGGACAAGTCGGACCGAGCACAAGCCAAACACTTTTGATAGAGACTATGTTGAGAATGTAGAGAGAAAAGGGCTTCACTTTGAGCACCTTGTTTTCTTTAAAAACCGCGATTTGAGACTCTTTAAAGTGGTATATAGGTAGGTATTAAACTCGTTTATAGATGTGAATACATTTGAATATTCATCTGTTAGGTCAAAGTTGATTATGACAGCCCGGGCCAAGTCGGACCCAACACTTCTGACAGAGATCCTCTTAAGAAAATACAGGAAAAGTGTTTCACTTTAACGGACCAGTTTTCTATACAAACGATGTACTGTGACATTATAAAGTGGTATATAGGTAGATAAAATACTAATCTATAGATGTAAACAGATTTGATGATACATCTATGTGTTTAAAGTTGATTTTGACAGCCCGGACCAAGTCGGACCCAACACAAGCCAAACACTTTTGATAGAGACTATGTTGAGAATGTAGAGGGAAAAGGGCTTCACTTTGAGAACCATGTTTTCTTTATATACAGCGACTTGAGACACTATAAAGTGGTATATAGGTAGGTATAATGCTAGTCTATAGATGTAAACACATTTGATGAAACATCTGTGTGTTTAAAATTGATTTTGACAGCCCGGGCCAAGTCGGACCCAACACTTCTGACAGAGATTTTCTTAAGCAAATACAGTAAAAGTGTTTGACTTTAACGGACCAGTTTTCTTTAAATACGATGTACTGTGACATTATAAAGTGGTATATATGTAGATAAAAAATTAATCTATAGATGTTAACACATGTGATGATGCATCTGTCTGTTTAAAGTTGATTGTGACATCCCGGGCCGTGTCGGACCGAACACAAGACAAACACTTTTGATAGAGACTATGTTGAGAATGTAGAGGGAAAAGGGCTTCACTTTGAGCACCTTGTTTTCTTTCAATACGATGTACTGTGACATTATAAAGTGGTATTTCGGTAGATAAAATAATTATCTATAGATGTGAATCCATTTGATGATACATCTGTGAGGTTTAAGTTGATTTTGACAGCCCGGGCCAAGTCGGACCCAATACTTCTGACACAGATTTTCTTAATAAAATATAGTAAAAATGCTTCACTTTGAGCACCTGGTTTTCTTTAAATACGATGTACCGTGACATTATAAAGTGGTATATAGGTAGATTTAATACTAATCTATAAATGTTAACAAATTTGAAGATCCATCTGTGAGGTTTAAGTTGATTTTGACAGCCCGGGCCAAGTCAGACCCAACACTTTTAACAGATTTTCTTAAGAAAATACAGTAAAAGTGCTTGACTTTAACGGCCCAGTTGTCTTTAAATGCGATAAACTGTGACATTATATAGTAGTGTATAGGTAGATATGACACTAGTCTATAATATGTAAATACATTTGAAGATACATATGTGTGTTTAAAGTAGATTTTGACCGTCCGGGCCAAGTCGGACCCTACACAAGCCAAACACTTTTGATAGAGACTATGTTGAGAAAGTAGAGGGAAAAGGGCTTCACTTTGAGCACCTTGTTTTTTTTAAGTACAGCGTTCTGAGACACTATAAAGTGGTATTTAGGTAGATATAATAGTAATCTATAGATGTGAATACATTTGAATATACATCTGTGAGGTTTAAGTTGATTTTGACAGCCCGGGCCAAGTTGGACCCAACACTTCAGACAGAGATTTTCTTAAGAAAATACAGGAAAAGTGTTTGACTTTAACGGATCAGTTTTCTTTAAATACGATGTACTGTGACATTATAAAGTTGTATATAGGTAGATATAATGCTAGTCTATAGATTTAAAGACATTTGATGATACATTTGTGTGTTTAAAGTGCATTTTGACAGCCCGGGCCAAGTCGGACCCAACACAAGCCAAACTCTTCTGATAGCGACTATGTTGAGAATGTAGAGTGTAAAAGGCTTCACTTTGAGCTTTGTGTTTTCTTTAACTACTGAAATATGAGACAATAAAGTGGTATATAATTAGATATAATGCTAATCTTTAGATATAAAATATGTTACGAACTTTAGAAGTGCTTGGACAGTTATTAACACGTGTCGTGTCAGTCCTTTGACATTCGCGAACATCCACTTCCAGAAAACATCCTGTGTTGGTTTAACACGAATTAGTAAAGGTTAATTAGGGATGCTAAACACGTTAATTAATAAAAGAAGAGTAGTCAAAACACTGTCGTTTCCTGCCCAGGACATCACACCCCTACACGCCAAGGTCGGTGAGAAGCATTCTAATCAAAGAATACACGCAGTCAAGACACTGACTTTTCTACAAGACTCACGGTATGTAGTCATAATCATCAGTTTATTACATTTTTGAAGGTGCATTTTTATTCAAACTCAATTAAATGAGCAAAACTATACGTTTGTGGACATTTGAGATCTGCCTAGATATGCGCGTTTCGTTTTAGTATTCTGCAATCCATTTTTAGTATTATCCGACATTTCTTGGCCCGACTTTTAGGCAATCCCCTCCCCTACAACGCGAATGTAGCACCTGCCGACACAACAACATGTTGAGATACATAAGCTGCAACAGTGGTCAAGTAATATGTCATGTCTGTTTCAGGGAGGCCATAGACTGTACCTGTTCTACTGAGGACCAAACATGGTTGGGACCTGTTTTGGACTGTTTGACGGAGGACCACATCTTATGGTCGAAGAGCTTGAAGATAACGTGAATGGTGTGCCTGCCGACACAACAACAACATGTTAAGATACATAAGCTACAACAGTGGTCAAGTGATGTGTCATGCCTGTTAGATGGAGGCCATAGACTGTACGTGTTTAACTGATGGACCTCTCACATGTGTGGGATCTGTTTGGGACAGTAGGATGGAGGACCACATCTTAGGGTGACCCCATCTTCACTCGAAGAGCTTGAAGATAGAAGAGGAAACGTTGTCGCGTTATTGTTGTTGTTGTATGGACATGCAAAGCACTCCCTCCTCCATTGTCTTTTCGTATTTCTTATGTATCTGGTTGTGGTTGTTGTTCATTATTTAACAGTGATTGATTGAACTGACTCTTTGTGTCTTGATTGATCTCAACTCCAATAGAGTGCCGAAACGACGGTAGAGGTTGAGTTGAGATGTCGTCTACGTTGTCTGTCTGTCTGTCTGTCTGTCTGTGCGTCTGTCATGTCAGTACACATGATCGTTGTAAAAGTGAAGAAAAAAGTAAAGAATAACAAAAAATAGATAAAAGAGAAAGGCCATGCTTGAAAGATCAGCTGCCTGGTGTCTGTCATTTAAGTACACATCACCACTACCACCGTGTGCCATGTCATGTCATGTGTCATGTCATGTATCATGCCGTGTGTCAGTCAGGCCAAACACGGGATGACGTCACGTGATGAGGTGGAGGAGGTGGAAGAGTTGGAGGCAAAGGTCATGACCTTCTGTTGAAGGGGGTAGGGTGGAGAGTTTTATAAAAGCAAGCGAACCCTCAGACCTTCTTTCAGTGAAGTCACAGTCATCACGGAGCAAAGACGTTCCATGAATGTCATGTCATCCTCCCGAGATGTTGTCACCGATTCCAAGTGGGTGTCTGAAAAGGCGGGAGAACAAGAAGCGAGAAAACGCCCACTCTTTATGGACGACACACTCTTGATGGACGACACATGGCGACTTAGTGACATTCTGGAGGGACCTTTTCCTTCTTACACCATGTGTCATCCTTCTCATCCCAACTATGATATGATTCATTTCAAGAACGTCTGAGATCTTTTCAAACGTGGCCTAAACAGATGACCCAGACCCCTTATGACATGGCCATGGGTGGCTATTTCTATCCAGGACAAGGTGACCGTGTTATCTGTTATTGCTGTGGTGTGACACTCTGCCAATAGGAAGCCACAGACAAACCCTGGAAAGAACAACTGAAGCACGCCAAAGTCCCCTGCGAATATTTGTGCCTGTTTTGTCCTGATGGAGAGGTGAACGAAAAATACAGACGTTTGGTGTCCCAAGAAGCACGGAAGAGAAGAGTCGAGTGTCTTGTTCATCCCAAGTGACAAAGTTACTTTTTTTTCAAAGTGTACAGACGTTCATACCCTCGTGGTCACCCCCGTGGTCACCCTCGTGTTCACAAAAATCACAGGGATGTCCCCCCTTCATCCTGTGACTTTTGTTTTGTTATGTTTGTTCATGTGATCAGGGGGATTAAAAAAAGTTGAACCAATACCAGTGTTATGTTGTCTGTAGGATGAAGAAAAAAACAAAACAGGATCGAAATGCACACCCCGATAAAAACCGGATCGAAATCTGACCAATCAGAAGCCTTGGTTTTCGACCAATCAGAGACCGCTCTCGGACCATGCTGGGCTCTGATTGGCCGAACCGGGGTTGTGCTTTCTCTCCCATGGTAAAATCCATTTCCTATGGAAAAGAAACACAGGGGTCGGTCCGTTTGGGAAAACCGAGGTGCAGGTCAGGCACCGGAACAAACCAATCGGGGCCGCTGCCTGGGGAACCAATCAGGAAGCAGGGTGTCAGTGGCTCTCCTATAAAAACAAAACAAGAGCGAAGCCACTCACACACTGCATTCTATGAAACCAACCATGCCAGCTCGATACAGTTGTATGAAGTGCCAGACCGAGAGTCACAGTTACCTCTACTGCCCTGAAGTGACATGCCTCGAGTGCCACACTCAAGGTCACCGTCACTATATCTGTCTGAAAATGAACAGTCAAGAGAAGCAGAACCTGGGCCCTTGTTACAACTGTCAAGTCATGGGTCATTTTGCTGCAGATTGCCCAGAACCCTGTCGTAAGAAAACGTCAGCAGTCCCGTCCACGTCGACATCCGTGACACCCGTGACACCAGTGACACCTATGACACAAGTTCTTCATCTCATAGAAGCCATGCATGTCGATGTGCTCGACCTAAAAGAATGCATCACACAACTCCGTGTGGGCATCACACCTCGTCTAGAAAAAAGAAAACGGGACAGAAGCCTCTCAAGAAAACACACTTCAAAGCGCCGACGACACCTTCAGTCCGAGGATGAGATGGAAGTAGAGGGTGAAGAAGAAGATAGATCATCTGAACAAAGTGACTAACGTATGGGGCATGCTGCTCAACCGACACGCCGAAGACCCGGGTTCGATTCCCGACATGGGTACAATATGTGAAGCCCATTTCTGGTCTCCCCCGCTGATGATATTGCTGAAATATTGCCCTCATCAGTAGATCCCAAATCTCCTGTCTGCCTGTCTCCTACATTTTGATAAAGTATTGGCAACAACTTGAATCACGTTCCACCGTTCATGAAAGGGTTTTACATAGAGTTTTAATATTCTTGAAAATATTTGAAAAGCAAGAGTTATTTATCCTGACGATCAACCATCCCGATCCTCTCTGCATCCCCATGGCCACCGTCCGGCTTCCCTCTCACTGGCGCTTGAAGAGTATAATGGAAACTAGGCCAAATCTCCCTGCTGTGGACAGTGGAACAGCACAGGGCAATATGTATATGCTAGAATAAATCGGACCAAGTCTTATAAATAAATTGCAAATATGAGGGAAAATAGACCACCTTTAAGCTCGAATAAGAACGATAAATGTTTGAATACAATGAAAGTTAAGAACATTAAATAGCATTGATATATGCAAGTTAAAACCGTGATGTTAGGTATTAAAGTATTACAGATATATGTGCGATAAGTAGATCTGTTTGTTTTATCTCTTTATTTCTCTTTTAAAATGCGTCGTCTGCTGCAGTTATCTCTCTCAATAATCATCAACTGTGACAACTTTGCATGGTCCAGCGTCGTGGTCAGCACATAGCCTATAAATGTACTCTGGCAACTTCAAACAGCACACTCTTGTGTGAAAGAAATATAGACTTGTCGTATCACCTGTCACGAGATGAGAGAAACATGATATTTCACGAGATACATGGAATATCCTATTTATTATATACTTTTTGTGCAGTTGACTACCGGAAAATTAGACTAGATAATTACAAAGGTAAAACCTTAAAACGTAAATTCACCGGTTCACACACCCTTGTATTTGTGGCTTAAAAAGTGGTTTCGTGTTGCAAAATCTTAAAAAGTATGAACAAAAGAATCAAAAAAATATTTAGGGTCACGATAATTCTTTATCATATATTTCGATATGATTATATACAAAATCAACTTTAACAAAAAATATTCTTGAATACTAGGAGACCGCTGAGAGAAGCGAAAGAATATAGGTTGGTCAAGTAACAAAAATGGCGCTTTGTGAAACGAACAGTCACGACTGACGAGTTAAATGGGTGATTTGCTGTTCATATCGAAACATTTTCGAGAGAGTAATAAACGGCAAAAAGTGAATAACTCCCTAAATGACCATCCGTCAATATTTTGCCTTGTCAATGTGGAACTAATGTACAAAGGGAACGTTAACGGGCTAGTCACTTACGACAAAGGGAGATAAATAAAGGGGAGGTACCTCTTGTATAACAATTGTTCCGTCAAAGTGTATTGTTCACTGCATTGAAATATCAAGTGTTATGTTATCTGCTGTGAAATATCAAGTGTTATGTTATCTGCTGTGAAATATCAAGCGTTATGTTCACTGCAATGGAAATATCACTTTTCTCAGAAAACTCAGTCTTTCACGCTGAACTATATAATAAAATGTTACTACACATCGTAAAATACGGAAGCACTGAAGGGACATGGAAAGGAGAAAACAATAATTGTATGTCATGCACACGAGAAACACGTATATATCATATCGTGCGCACGATATACTATTCCGTGCGCGCGAAATGAAGAGACATGGTTAAAAAAATATGTTACATCCTGTGCACGAGATATTAAACCCTGCGCACGAACAAATACAAGCGATTTATTGAAAGCATAATGCCAGGACATTGCACTGCAAATAGTGTAGAGAAACATCCGGCCATGGCAATTCAGGAATGTTGTGCTGCCTCATAAGGTATGTTACAACATGTGGAAGCTGTGGACGGACTGCAACATGACCTTACGTCCCTGCATTTGCACATAAAGTAGCGTACTCCAAGGACACCGTTGAGTATCACAAAAATGTTCTCCTGGATGCCGCAGACACTTGCACGACCATCGGAGCTGTCCAGATGAAACCTCGACTCATCTGTGAAAAGGGTATTTTCCCAGTGTTGTCGTTGAAGCCTCAGACGCTGCCCACAGCAAGCTGGGCGTGCCTGGCGGTGACGGGGAAGCAGCATTGAGCGTCTCACTGGACGTCAGGGCCAGATGTTGTGCTCCCTCAGTTGCTTGCGTACGGTTCTGCAAATACTTGATCTCAAACCAAGAAGTGTCCAAATTGTCCAAACTGGCAGTTTGGTATCGATTCTGTATATGGTTGTCTTGTTTTCGTAACGTCACTCGTGTGTTGCCCTGTTGTAGATATAACGACTCCAAAGAAGTGATATTTCGTTTCGACGAACATTTAAAATCTCTGCCAACTTCATTTTGCGCCAATCCTAGTGTAGCATGCCACAGACGCAGACATTGATGTTGAGATAACCGTGGCATTGCGTGAGCGTTAAGTACTGTTAAACACAAATGTTTTAGGACCACCTGTTAGTTAAACAATTAGTGTGTGCTAATCACATTCAAACCAAACACGCGTGTAACTAGCATGATTATGTATTGCAAGGTGATTTCTTTAAAATCAAAATATATGTATTCTTATTGAACTTTTTGAAAAAATGATAGTTAATTTTTCCGTTGGTTTATACACTATATACCTGCATATTGATTTCTATTATCAATTTTGGAACACTATCCTTTTAGCCACTTTAAGCATGGATATCCTTTTAGACATAACACCAATACAGATATGAACATCTGTTCATGTATGTATTGGCGAAAACATATTCCGAGGTCGATATTCTGCTGTAACCAAGAATAAACCCGCTATTTAAGCACCTTAACGGTGTTATCTTTTGTTTGATCTCAATGTAACAGAAAGTGTCTAAATGAAGCTTGTGGACAACAAGCCGACGTACTGGACGCCAAACGCATTGGTAGACTTCTTACAAGGACTACATGTAACGTAACGTTATGTGCAACACATCAGCAGAACATGTTTGAGGTCGAGATATTAGTGTTACGCGCGCACGTTTTGTGATAGCGTGTGCACGATATACTTTACCCAATAATGTCAGTTCATTTCGTGAGCACAGTATAATATTTGGTATGCACATTTTAACACAATTATAATTATTTTTAATGCACACAATACTTCATCGTGCGCGCACTTCAGTATGTCGTGTGCATGATATACAATTATTGTTTTCTCCATTTCATGTCCACTCAGTGTTACAGCTTCTAATTTCCTGGCTCTTCGTTGGAAGGATGCCCAAGAATGGGATTGGTAATGAGCTCCAATATATGCCGATGTGAGAGCCTAAATGCATGATTAACAATAATGCTCTCGGTCAATACATTTTGTCAAATGTTTGACGTATATTACCGGTAGGAATTGGAACATATTATTGGTACACGTCGAAAGCTTTTCATGGACAAAATGTCTTTTACGCTCGGCAATAGCGATCACTGCCATCACCGTGTTTGTTCCATAATGTTTCCGTGGTTTGCTGAGGTAATCAATTCGCATGTCTAGTAGGAATCGCAAAACTAGTCAGTTCTCCATGCGAAACTGACACCTAGCCTGTCTCCTAGTCTGTCTCACAGTCCCTGAACTATATTAAGTTCCCTTTCGCCCAGCCCGTTCTGTAAGACAAAAGTCTAAATGAAGCTAGTTTAGTTTTTAATCAGGTTCCGGGTCTGCTATCTGCACGAAAACTAACTCACTTAAGGGTATGGATTTCTGAGTAACTGTCAGGGCTGCTGGACCAACATCTTGACCAGGAATCTATTAACTATTTTAGCACAGAAAGCAAACGAAAGAAACTAGAGAGGCTAGAACCTATAGTCCTGTACCATGTGTGTGAAATATGTATGGGGCCTTGCATGCAGTCTATAATATTCAATAGGCAAGCCTAGCTATATCTGCCTTTAATTCAAGACTGCTTATATATATTATTTAGTAAGTATTAGTATTTCATTGCCTTAATCGTGGTCTGGCTGGGGGTCCTAACTTATTCAAACACACATGGCAGCCTATGCTCCATCGTAACTATGATTAAGGCTTAATTCTAAAACACAAGTATTTCTTTTGCCTGGGGCCGGTACAGTTATTAAGTGTCAAATGATTGCAACTCCAGCTAGGGATGGCAGGAAATGTAACACCCTTATTTGTAATTCTCTGGTCGCACGAACTGATAGGCCAGATGTTAGCAAATGTAGTTCCATGAGTTTTGTACAACACACGTTTCTTTAAAGGACGACATCAGCTGATTGACGTTTTCACGTCCCCTTGACGCTACACTGATGCAGTTATTACACATGATGTGTGTATAGCAGTCTCCCGGTATAAAACCTATAGGATATCATCAAATTGAGACAGTTGCCGTTTTTTTCTCTTCCATTGTAACGTATTCTTCTGTAAAGGGCTTTATCTGTATCGATCTGGGGAGAGAGTGTGCTGTTTGAAGTTGCCAGAGTACATTTATAGGCTATGTGCTGACCACGACGCTGGACCATGCAAAGTTGTCACAGTTGATGATTATTGAGAGAGATAACTGCAGCAGACGACGCATTTTAAAAGAGAAATAAAGAGATAAAACAAACAGATCTACTTATCGCACATATATCTGTAATACTTTAATACCTAACATCACGATTTTAACTTGCATATATCAATGCTATTTAATGTTCTTAACTTTCATTGTATTCAAACATTTATCGTTCTTATTCGAGCTTAAAGGTGGTCTATTTTCCCTCATATTTGCAATTTATTTATAAGACTTGGTCCGATTTATTCTAGCATATACATATTGCCCTGTGCTGTTCCACTGTCCACAGCAGGGAGATTTGGCCTAGTTTCCATTATACTCTTCAAGCGCCAGTGAGAGGGAAGCCGGACGGTGGCCATGGGGATGCAAAGAGGATCGGGATGGTTAATTGTCAGGATAAATAGCTCTTGCTTTTCAAATATTTTCAAGAATATTGAGACTCTACGTAAAACCCTTTCATGAACGGTGGAACGTGATTCAAGTTGTTGCCAATACTTTATCAAAATGTAGGAGACAGGCAGACAGGAGATTTGGGATCTACTGATGAGGGCCATAGGACTCTGATGATTGGAATAACCTCTTGGTTTATACAGATGGAGCTTGCTCCTGCTGCCCGTCTTCCTTTCAACTCTGTCTGTAGTTAGCCTTGCTCCAAGGCTTTACTGAATGAGTGAGTGAGTGAGTGGGTGAGTATGGTTTTACGCCGCTTTCAGCAATATTCCAGCAATATCACGGCGGGGGACACCAGAAATGGGCTTCACATATTGTACCCATGTCGGGAATCGAACCCGGGTCTTCGGCGTGACGAGCGAATGCTTTAACCACTAGGCTACCCGACCCCCCCCCCCCCTTTACTGAATGATAGCTCCATTGGTGTATATAGTAGTTCTACCTTTGTGTATAATAAGCAAGTCTATATAAGCGCATTCATCCCCTTGTGAATGTTGGGAGGTCTGAAATCTGCACTGAGACATTTTGGTCCTTGATAAGGGTTAGGAAATGTGTGCTAGTCGAGTGAACGTGAAGTATATGATGATTGTGGTGTTTACGTACATGTACATATAGTTTCTTAATCAATCATTAGCAATAACGATTGTCCAAGTTAATCAGTTTGTTTCTAGTTAACTCAAATCATAATATAACATTAAAAAAATATCTGTTTAGTCCTAAAATCAATTTGATTACTTTGTATCTGTTATCCGTCGACGCCTAGCCTGTCCGTTGTAGTGAATCCGATAACTGTACCTAAGGTTATTCTTTCTTTAAAAGTTAATAAATTATGTACATTATCGTTGTACATGTATGTGGACGTCCGCATACATTCGTGTGAAAAACAACAAATACACTACAAAAAAACTACAAATACACGACATTTTAATTGTGAAGAAAAACAAATGTAGACCTAGATAGGGTAATGATCAATATGGACATTTCCAATATCAAGGAAAGATTGTGATAGTATCCATTGTCAGTTTGAAAATATGCATTGTAGTATATAGGCGATGCATCAGGGTAAGTTGTGTGAAGCAACTCGTGACTGAATTGAACTGATCGGGTTTTTGGCGTATCGATGTGCCCCGGCGGCGTGAATCGTTTCTCTTGGTAGCAATCACTGGATCGTTTGATAAGGATTCGATTATTTGCAGACCACGGTCATGATCGACCGTCACTCACCCATGTCCCGTGATGAAGCTCTTTATATTATGTGGAATTGTTGTCCATTGTCCGAATCATGTAGACTGAATGTATACACGTACATACAAAATGAATAAGTTTACTGCCGTTTCAAGATTAGAGTTATTTGCCATCATTTACTTGTGGGCTTGCGTTTTGCTCCCCTGTTGTGTTCAGTTTGGCCCTTCTATCGGCGGGGGCTGGCTTTTCTATATATCGTGGCTAATGAATGTCTTAAGTGATGAAGAACCGAATCAGTCAGGGGGCCTTTATACGCCTTATTCATGTTTAAACATATATTCTCTGTCAGATAGTTTTATATATCATGTATATCACGTGACTAAAGAAATGAAACTGAAAATGTCAACTGTACAATGAGTGAGGGAGTGAGTGAGTATGGTTTTACGCCGCTTTTAGCAATATTCCATCAATATCACGGCGGGGATCACCAGAAATGGGCTTCACACATTGTACCCATGTTGAGAATCGAACCTGGGTCTTCGGCGTGACGAGCGAACGCTTTAACCACTAGGCTACCCGACTGCCCCCAACTGTACAATGGGCCATGTGGCCTTTAATACCGAATAAAATATCTATCTATCCATTTTATTCAACTGCTGATGTCTGTGTGTGTGTGCGTGCGTGCGTGCGTGCGTGCGTGCGTGCGTGCGTGCGTGCGTGCGTGCGTGCGTGCGTGCGTGTGTGTGTCTGAGTGTGTGTGCTGTTTAATGAATTACTGTATTTCTTTATATTTACATAAAACATATACTGTTTTGTGTACATATGAGTATTCAAAATTCTATAATATTAAAATTTATTCGATACTCTCAACGAAAATAACCACGATTGCAGATGAATATCTTTTAGCCTCTATAGAAAAGAATTGGTAAATACGTTTTCAGATTGTGCACATTGATCATACCTAACGTTTCCAAGACCACTATTGAATAACAATTTGTTCACATCAGTTATCCAATTACTCTTTTCATTCACATCGCAAACATCATCATGTTGTAACATGACTTTCAGTTGTGAATATATAAATAAAGGAAATCTACTACATTCTCCATAAACCAGGTGTGTTGTGTTTTACACTAATAATTCTTTTACATACATAAAGGTGAACCTTTTCTTTTTTTAAAATTATTTTAATCCCCATATTTCAGCACCGTTAAGTAAAATTGGGTTAATGTTAACATCAAAGATCTTACAGAATGACTTGTACTTTCTGGATCGCAGTGGCTGTGAACGTAAGGGCATCATGATTGGCCTTAACACATTTTAAAGCATTCTTAAATCTCTTATTGTCTACCAATTTCATAAAGGAAGAGAGATGGGAGGAATGTTGTTTGAGGACATTGGATAGGTTTATGTCACGTTTGGTAAGGCCATTAATATGTTTGGCAAGCAGGCTGACATCGTCAATGGTGGCTGTACCAAACAATGTTTTGGAAAGGGACTCTACAAAACTTAGAACTGCTCGTTTGGAGCGACTTGATTAGGGGACCTTAGTTTCAGGGATGAGTTTAATGATTTGGTGCCTAGTTTCATTTAGCAGTGAAACATACCAGGTTTTGATGACGTTAAGGTGCATTTGGATTTGGTGCAGTATAGCACACGTTCCATTGCCTTGGTGGCACAACTCATGGTGGGAATGCTTGGGACATGGCGAAGCTTGACCTCGTAGGTGTGGACCCAGTATTCAGTTGCAAAATGGACTTGTGTAGTTGGCTTAAAAACTATTCCATAGTTGAGTCTCTGAAGAGGGCCGGTGCCGAGGGTAGGGCGGGCAAACAGGGCCATATGCCACAGGATAATCAAGCTCCAGGATGAACCTTTGATGAAATGAAAAGGGAGCCATTAGAAGAGTTGGCCTGGTTGAGAAGAATGTTGTGGCCACAAACACCTAAACAACCTAGCACTATAAGACACAGAACACTTGGTAACTGCAAAGGGATGGCCACTCATATCTTATGGCCATGCAATTCACGTCACAAAAGATATGGGGGTAGCTTGATAACAAATATGCAAATGAATCATTGGAAGTACTTATGTCCATGTTTGCGCTTCTTACCAGACATTGTTCTGGACCTATGGAAGTGCTTGATCAGGGATGGATCAAGATTGGAGGCGGGCTCCCAGGTCGTTTCTGAGTAGCCTAACCACTTGATTTGGTACTGTTTGGTACCGTTTGCCATTTTGCATCTGATAATCTTGTCAACAGGATACGTTGAATATCTTGAGATTTGTCAACCTGTTGGCGGGCAATGGATGGTGCAGAGCCTGCATCACTGATGTGTGGCTGTGGAAGAACCACCTGTGCTGGGACCAGGAGAATGTGTGACGGTTCAGCAGAGGTGCTGGGAAGAGGAGAATGTGTGACGCTTCAACAGAAGTGCTTGGACCAGGAGAATGTGTGATGGTTCAGCAGAAGTGCTGAGAAGAGGAGAATGTGTGACGGTTCAGCAGAAGTGCTTGGACCTGGAGAATGTGTGTCCGCTACAGCAGAAGTGCTGTGACCAGGAGAATGTGTGACAGTTCAGCAGAGGTGCTGGGACCAGGAGAATGTGTGACGCTTCAACAGAGGTGATGAGAAGAGGAGAATGTGTGACGGTTCAGCAGAAGTGCTTGGACCTGGAGAATGTGTGTCCGCTACAGCAGAAGTGCTGGGACCAGGAGAATGTGTGACGGTTCAGCAGGAGTGCTGGGACCAGGACAATGTGTCACGCTTCAACAGAAGTGCTGGGACCAGGAGAATGTGTGACGGTTCAGCAGAGGTGCTGGGAAGAGGAGAATGTGTGACGCTTCAACAGAAGTGCTTGGACCAGGAGAATGTGTGATGGTTCAGCAGAAGTGCTGGGACGAGGAGAATGTGTGACGGTTCAGCAGAGGTGCTGAGAAGAAGAGAATGTGTGACGGTTCAGCAGAAGTGCTTGGACCTGGAGAATGTGTGTCCGCTACAGCAGAAATGCTGGGACCAGGAGAATGTCTGACGGTTCAGCAGAGGTGCTGGGACCAGGAGAATGTATGACGCTTCAACAGAAGTGCTGAGAAGAGGAGAATGTGTGACGGTTCAGCAGAAGTGCTGGGACCTGGAGAATGTGTATCCGCTTCAGCAGAGGTGCTGGGACGAGGAGAATGACGACCATGGTTGGGAGTGTGATCTGGAAGGCGGTCGTTGGGAGTGAGAACATTGTGGGCTTTGAGGCGATTGGCATGGATAGGTGCCTTGTGCGTCTTGTTCGTTTGGACATGTTGTAGCTTGAAGGTATGATTGGGACCAATCTCAAGTATGGTGTAGGATCCTACCCATTTAACTGACAGTTTCGGGGACCTACCAGGGAGAACATGTGAATTTTGCATCAGGACTAGATCACCTACTGAGAATTAAGGATCTTTAGGTTTTGAGGTCAGTGCTCTCTTTGCTGATTTCTTGATGATTTCTCTTGTCCTGCTTATGTCCTCAACCTGACCTGTGGTGTGTCCATTGTATGAGATGGAGGTTCAGCTGCTGACGAAGAGGCTATTGATGCAGATGATCAGGAGGATGGGGATGGCGCTGGTAAGGATGTTGTCCTGGACGTTGATGCTTTTGATGTTGATGCCGTTGATGACGTTGTTGCGGGGATGGTGAGGGATGGGGAGGCTGGAAGGGGAGATTCCTGCGTCTTGAGCAAACTGGTTAAGTTCAATCTTGGCTCAGGCCGTCGAAGCTTCTGTTTGCAGTTGGTAGGTGTGGCACTGGTCATCTAGGATAAGCTCCACCAATTGAAACGGTCGGTTTACACGGACCGTTTATGCCTAGAATTGTTGCGGGGAATTAACTCCGGGATCTCCACGCCTTCAAAAACAGACGGAGAGGTTCTCAGGCGAAATGCAGGTATCATGTATTATATATGACATCAAAAGGCAACAAACATACATTTAACAGCATCTCAGTATTCCATTTCATAGTTAAGACACCATAATGAGCAATTAGCTAGTAAAGCATTTATATATTGAAATTAATAGTTAAGAAATGATAATGTCAATCATGTTCATAACGTACATCATTCATAAATTCAGTTAAAATATGGACATACAGTGTCTTATGATGATCTTACAATAGTCTTCCTGTACAATGAGTTTATCATTACAGTATAGTAAAATACTTTCACTTAATAATTCATTCCGAATATTCTTAAACTTAATTACCTCAAAATTGAATTTAATTGATAAATAAGTAAAGTACAATACTGTTGCCTTGTAACAATGATAACATATATAGTTGCTGTAACCAGGGTAACTGCGGTACAGATACCTGGGGCTTAAGCCGGGCGTCACGGTACGTGCACCACGTGAACAATGGCTGACGGCCGAGCGCGCGTCGAACCGTAGCCTTTACTATAACAGCCGATACTTACTTCAAGATAATGATGATTAAACATTTTAAAACTAATAAAAAACTTCTG
The DNA here is from genome assembly GCF_022045235.1 of Haliotis cracherodii. Taxonomy (NCBI): domain Eukaryota; kingdom Metazoa; phylum Mollusca; class Gastropoda; order Lepetellida; family Haliotidae; genus Haliotis; species Haliotis cracherodii. The sequence continues at coordinate 978,420 of NW_027266266.1, forward strand.
ACGTTTACCAATTATAAGTAAGTAACTTATAACATTAGAAAGAGTTTATAAAAGAAATGCTGGATATCATATTGTAACTCTTATATACGAGACTGCCACGGAAATGCCTGTATCTTTATAGACTATTCTACGATATGAAACACACAATCTACCGGCGCCCCACGATAGTGCGGATGCATTTATATGATAAGTATTTTTATTACTTGCCCGTGAAGAGATCACCCGTTTAATAAACACACAGCTGTATTACACATAGTGTAATACCAAAACGCGTGCTTATGTACTCTCGGAACACGTTTCACGAACAAATATTGAAAGCTCTCAACATCCCTTGGCTTATTCAACGACATTGCGTGTGGAGATGATAGATCACTGAGAGGAGCTTATGCACACACGATGACCCCAGCAACCTTGTTGCTAGGTTGACGTCACATGGCATTGTTTCGCCGAAGGATCTTGCAACAAAATTCCACAAATTACGTCATCGTGTATTGTGACGTAATTGTAAACTTTGTGGTACCGTTCCACAAGGCGATCGTACGGTAGCGCAACGACAGTCGTTGATCTAAGTTAAAGTATATGAGTTGCGATAACCTTAACGCTACGATAATTTTGTGGAACGGACGCCTGAATTCTAAAGGTGGACCGTTGGATGGTATTAAATTCATACGTTTCAACTTTTGACGTATTTGAAGTATTACTGTGTTAAACACAGGATCTTGTAGGTGTCAGCCTATTCACACTCAACAGTATAATTCTAAAAACGTTATAAATGGCCAGTAATAAATAAAATACTAAACTCGCTCCCGTGTAAAAAATACCAATTTTATGAAACTCGTGAATAGTTGTGGTATCTGACGAGCGAAAGCGAGTCAGATACCAGAACTATTCACTCGTTTCATAAAATTGGTATTACACGGGAGCTCGTTTAGTATTCTATATAAAAGACAATACCGAGTCTGTGCGTATTTAGCTACAGAAACAGTTTTACTTTTCGTGTGTTGTATTCTAGGCATATACGGTCACAGACTGGTTATCTGTTAATACATACATTTAGCTGCCGATGCTATGCTACTCATTATATTGAAACATGAAATGTTTCCCGTGAATAAGTAATAAGTAAAAGTAACTTACCTTCAGAAACATACAGAGAGGTACGCAGGCGAAATGCAGGAATGACTCAATGCCAAGATACTCCTGCATTTATACCCGAGACCTCCAGTCCACGTTTGAAAGCATGTCGCTACCCACCTGTCCAGTTTGGAATTAATAACAACGGCTTCCCACATGTTGGTCAAATTTGGCAAGTTTTGATGTGCTGACTTGATTAGTTCATTGTTTATAGGCTGTGTCTGAAACTAGCCGGGTCTAGAATTTTAATACCTCTAGCTGATTAGCATCTGCAAGCTCGTTTGACTGGTTTCGACAGCTTGCATCTCCAAGCGTTACGTATTATGATAGGCGTCCTGTAAACTATGTAGCGTTCACTGGCTTGGGAATGTGAAACTTAAAGTAGCAGAATATATTTGATTTTGATAAAACTTGAAGAAAAATATAACGATTTTTGTACTTTTATAGTTTGAACAATCCTCAGCATGAAAATAAGTTATGCAACTACCGTCTTTTAAAAAATGTTCTTGTCCCCGAAATTTGCTTGCAAACCATTATATCCAGGAATCTCAGACAATATCTCACTAGACTACGTTGTGGAAGCCTCTCCCTTCATGTGGAGACAGGATGGGGCGATAGACCCCCTACCCCGTTAGAGCACAGAACTTGTTGATTGGAAACAGAAGTTCATTTCCTTTCTGAGTGTTATCTTTATAAGGGCCTAAGATACAACATTAACTTATCTTTTACAATTCTACAGAACGTAAAGATCTGTTAATTAAATTGTTATCTGTAAATAGTCCTAAGCGCATTAAATGTATTGCGTCTACCGTAAGAAACATTTTTTAAAACGACAATTATTCATATGACACTTGCATTGTTTATTGTTTTACATGATTTTATAACGATTGTATCATTGTGAATGTTATTTTATCATTCATAATGTAATAAATTGTGAGCTGTAGCTTTCTTGGAATGATATGGAAATCAACATTTGTATATAAGCATATTCATTGTTGCTGATTAAACAGTTACAGTTTGCAGATAAATTGTAGTTTAACATATACACAAACTCAATTGGGGCTGTAGTGAAGCGCGTTCCTCGCTATTTAAAATATAGTACCTATAAGATAAATCTAACGCACAGCTCCTGGCAGAACTCGGGACTTTCATCTATATACTGTTTAAAACGCCACAATCAGATGAATGTTTGCGTACTATACAGGTTGTGAACTAGACGCAAACGTCTCTAACGTCATCCGTCATTGATGTAAAACTTCACCTGCTGTTCAACAAATACTGCACTGTAGGTAGTCCGGTCTCTATTAGTATAACACCTGCATTGCCTAGTTCCATTTCATGAAAATATTTCATGGAGTGTATCAAACAGTGTCGTACAAGGTAAGACATTTACTTATTCACAATGATATTGGATATTTATACAGACTACCTGAATGTATGATTGTTGTAATGCAGGGCATTTAAAATGGATGTTATAATCACAGGTTTCTGCAGAGATTCATGTTGGACATGGAAATGGTTTTGTCATTTTATTTGACACACTCGTGCAATCTCTTCAATACGGTGTCACAATTACTCACTTCTAACAGTTTTTACTCCACGTGAATTATACCTTTGTTGTGCCAAATGAAGGTGTCAACAAGTTTCTCTTTTCATCTGGTTGCCTTAAACCCTTTGAATTCTTGCTTATCATATTGATAGATCCTTGTCTCATCACCCAGCACCATAAAACGAAAACATTCTGCTGGTTATGTGTTGGAGAAGGTAACTACTTGTACTTTGGGTGCCATTGTCGCGATGAGACTGAGACGCTTTGGCCTCCTTGTGGTTTCAGTTTAGTTTTCACTTTGTATTGATTTGTTTTCTGGTGGTCTGATGGTGCTGATAGTGGGATGTTTTAGGAGTTGGTAATTTCGAAAAGTATTAATCTTCTTTATCGATCTTTATCGCTAGCAAACTAAAGAGGTTAGTAAAATGATGAACTTTGTTTTATTGCAACATACATTGCTGGTGATATATTTATAACCAAATCCGAACAACCTACCGACATGCTTGTGTATGAATTCATCCTGGTGCTGGCGATAGGCATATTATTCATGTCAAGCTCGTGATGTATTGGTATCACACGTAATTAATTATGCTGGAGACAGGTGTATATAGAATTAATAATCACACTTAATTAAGTTTGTCAATGTTTTTTTGTTTTTATTTTACAGAACATCACCATGCGATCCAAGAAGTGTCTCATCTGTTTAGCATTCCTATGCTTAGGCAGTACATACCTCTTTTATTGTAAACTGAAGAGGGATTTCAGAATGGATTTGACAAGGACTTCACAAATTGGATCAGAAAATAATCACGATAATGCAGAGTATAAAGCGAGAATTGTTACAAAAGATTTGACAAGAAATGTCACAAGAGATGCTTCCAGACCAGAAAACACAAAAAATAGTGTAAAGTACAAAACGCAAAATCTCATTACAGGAAATACAAGAGATGCTCCAAGACTCCAAAACATAAAACGAGGAAAGGATGGGTGTTGGGTCAGCAGGGAAAGTAACGGAGCCAGTAAAAATTATACCGTGGCAGAGAGACGAGCAAAAGATCTATTTTTTGAAAGGTTATCACGGGAAGAAAGAGAGAAATTTAGGGACCTCATTAAAACCTTCAGTGAACGTGTGCCCTCTAACATCACCTACTTTATCTATGCAGGAGCTTTACTGGGTTCCTACTCCCATCACGGCATTATTCCCTGGGACGATGACGTGGACATCATTGTGAGGGAGAGTGACAAACCCGCATTGTTGACATTCCTGCAGTCCCTCCCACCAGAGTATGAAGTTAACGCTTCAGTGAAAATAAGCTGGAAATTGTCTCATGCAAATTCTCTAATGGCTGGTGGCACGAGCTGGAAATATCCATTCCTCGATATGTTTTTTTACTCCGAACACCATTCATACATACAAGATTGTAAAATTCAGGAAAAGATATACAACAAGAGTGACGTGTTTCCCTTGATAACACGGCCCTTCATGGGAATGATGCTGCCCGCTCCAAGGAACACCCGCAAAGTGCTGGATCTGCATTACAAGATTGATGTGTGTATGTCGAATTCGTATGATCACAAACGGGAAGAGTTTGTGCCATTGAAATGTAGGGCAAGAATTCCTTGTTCTCTTCTGAAAGATACGTTTCCATTTGTATCCAGAAAGATATCAGATAACAAAACTATTGTGTTGGATAATAACTACAGCATCCCGGAATACCTGATATAATTCTGGTGGATGTGATCCACATACCAGTACATGTCTCCTATTCCTGTATCAGTGGAAAACTGGTCTGTTTTCATGATCCGGTTAGGTCTCGAATTTTTTTCATTTAATGAAAAAGCTTATTAATGCCCTTTTAATTTTTTATGTATGATGAATTAGACATCTCTGCTCTCGTGTAGAAGTAGACGTAGTAGAGGGTGAAGGTGATGTAGATGCAGTAGAGGATCACGCTGATGTAGATGTAGATGTAGTAGAGGGTCACACTGATGTAGATGTTGTAGAGGGTCACACTGATGTAGATGTAGATGTAGTAGAGGGTCACACTGATGTAGATGTAGTAGAGGGTCACACTGATGTAGATGTAGATGTAGTAAAGGGTCACACTGATGTAGATGTTGTAGAGGGTCATGCTGATGTAGATGTTGTAGAGGGTCACACTGATGTAGATGTAGATGTAGTAGAGGGTCACACTGATGTAGATGTAGAAGTTGCAGTGGGTCACACGGATGTAGATGTAGATGTAGTAGAGGTTCACACTTATGGAGCCGCACCAGTGGGAGTAATTATACAACTTCTTTCCGCTTGCATACACTATCTGTCAAGTGTAAAGCATCCCCAGCATCTTTTATATTATTTTTTCCGCTGCTTAAAGTCAGTGTTCCATTTGACTCATTCAGTGTGATACTGGCACCATAATTTTCAACACTGTAGTATTGAGTGCGCATACACTATGAAATCTATCAGGGTACAGGTTGATGTTCTTTGCTTATTAATAAAAAATGTTTCCTTACACAGCATTTATATTGTTCAATTGCAGGTAATATGTTATATCGCAGAGAGCAACTTCAAGTTGCCCCATCGAGTTATCAATAAATAAAGAGACAAATCCCTTTCAGTATCCAACAAAATCGTGTGTACAATTCCGAATATATCATGAGCATATGTTTATGAATGATACATTTAAATGACATGACACAGCTGAATAGATTGTCCATTTGTCATTCCCAGGAGTGTGACAAACATATAAAATGTATAAAAAAACTAAATTATAACTTCAATTTGGAAGACGCTAATAATAAAAGTATACAAGCAAGACTATGAATACATCCGAGTTCCTATAGCCATACATTTGTACATGCTGTTGTCCTGTGGATCCATGCAGTGTATCAGCCCGAAACACATTCCGCTGTGGAAACAGCTGTGACAATTATATGTATGGACCACTGAAAATCAGTTATGACATTAGGCTATGCATGACCTGCCCTACCGGAAGCACCAGCCATTCATACAATTTGCATTAAATAGTAAGTATTTATTGCCGTACTTGAAGCACATCAGTATTTCAAACACAGAAATATGCGTGCAAACACCCCCAAACTACTACTAAACAAAAAACCCATACAATTCCAAAAAGAAACCAAATTCCTTGGACTAATCTTTGATGAACACCTCACCTCGGGTGCTAACATTAAAAACCTAACAAACAGATACACTACAGACCTAAAAAAACTACGCTGCCGGACAGGTTCCAAGTAGGGGGCCTCCAAGGAGACCCTACTATCACTTTACAAATCACTTATTAGATCAAAAAGAGACCATGGATGCCAAATATGCAACGCCTTAAACTTCTCATTAAGCTCAATTCAATATCAAGCACTCAAGATAACCACACGCATATCAATACAGGCACTAACAGGAGAAATACCCCTGGATCTACGCCGAGAACATCTAACAATAAATTACTGGGCCTCAACCCAACAAAACCAACAAATCCAACAGATCCTTAAAACTAACATAAGCCCCAGACTCCAAGCTCTAGCTCGCAAAAAAACTCAATAAACACCAATCTCTCAACGCATAATAAATTACCTAAATACACACAACCTAAAAAATATAAAGTTAAATACAGCCCCAAATAACACCTTCACATCCAAACTCCAAACCCCCCAAATCGACATATCTCTCTCAACCAGACGAAATAAAGAAACTGATCCAAATACCGCTAAATCCATCACACTAGCATACATTCACGAACAATGACTAAATTGGTGTCACATTTACACAGACAGATCCTTTGACCCGGGCTCAAAACGCACAGGATTCGGCATCCATATCAACAAACCACAAAAAGAAACACAATCGTATAGGCTCCCAAATAATCAATCAATTTTCACAGCCGAATTGCTGGGGATAGTAACAGCCCTGCACAGCGATCAAAAAAAACAGACACCAAAAAACCCTAATCCTTTCAGACTCATTAAGTGGGCTCCAGGCCATAAAAAAAACATAAACACAAAAAGACGCCCAAAACTAATACAACAGATAATTAAAAGCGCCAAGAATCTACGTAAACTAGGAAAGACATAGAAATAGTTTGGATCCCTGCCCACGTTGGAGTGTTTGGCAACGAATACGCAGACAAAGCAGTCAAATCAGCACTACAATTAGAAGAAGTAAGCATTAACCTACCAATATAAAAAAACGAAATTAAGAGTATCACAAAGGAGAAAATCTTCCAAAAGTGGCAAAATAACCTTCAGAAATCTGATTGCAAACTAAAACACCTGCTACAAAATCCATCATAAAACAAAAACAATGGCAGAGTAATAACTAAACTACAAACAGGCCACTCTATGTCTAATTCCCACCCACACCAAATTAAAAAAACACCAAACCGGTAAATGCCCCCACTGCAATTTAAAAGAAACGCCTGAACACGTAATACTATATTGAACACATTACCAGCAACACAGAACAACACTCCAATCCACACTAAATTGCAATGACTTACAAACCTTTAAAGCACTAGGCATATATGTAATCAAAACAGGCCTACTTGGCCGCATTTAAAAATAAAATTACAACAAACAAGCTGCCAATAAACAATGCAATTTTTAAACTATAAAAACAAACTCCTTTTAGTTACCCCACCTTTTGCATGGCATATTTCAAAATTCTCCAAATTAAGTATGCAACCCTAAAAAGCCCCACCTAAGTTACCTCGCCTTTTCGGACATATCCTTTTCGACCACACACCAAATGGCCTGGCGGGCCCGTGCACGAAATACCCATACATCGGAAAGCGCACATTAAATTCCTAATTTAAGTGAAGTAGTACTCCTGCCACACGGCGTCAGCCTATGAACAAACCAGACAATCAAGTGATCGATGTACCAGTACATGTTGGCTCTCCAGTCCAATGCAGTTCAACTTTGCTTTGTGACGTGCTGCAACAGGCTGTGGTAATCTATTGGTGGTCATCATGACAAACATAGTAAGTCATCTCTCTACTTTTATATGAGACTACCATCCTTATAGAAATACGTGCACATTGACCACAGGATCAGGCATGGAAAGTGACAAATAATCCATACAAAAGTGAAAATGATTAGGAAAGTTTCATATCAAATGATTCAAAAGGTTTACTTGTCTTAATGACTCAGTCAGGTATCTATATGTGTAAGTTATCCACGTGTGTCAGGTATCTATATGTGTCAGGTATCCACGTGTGTCAGGTACCTATATGTGTCAGGTATTCACGTGTGTCAGGTACCTATATGTGTCAAGTATCCACGTGTGTCAAGTATCTATATGTGTCAAGTATCCACGTGTGTCAGGTATCCACGTATGCCAGGTATCCACGTGTGTCAGGTATGTATATGTGTCAGCTATCCACGTGTGTCAGGTATGTATATGTGTCAAGTATTCATGTGTGTCAGGTAGCTATGTGTGTCAGGTATCCACGGGTGTCAGGTATCCACGTTTGTCATGTATGCATGTGTGTCAGGTATCCATGTGTGTCAAGTGTCCACGTGTGTCAGGTATCCATATTTGTCATGTATCCATGTGAGCAGGTATTTATGTCTGTCAAGTGTCCACGTGTGTCAGGTATCCATATTTGTCATGTATCCATGTGAGCAGGTATCTATGTCTGTCAGGTATCCACGTGTGTCAGGTATCCACGTGTGTCAGGTATCCACGTGTGTCAGGTGTCCACGGGTGTCAGGTATCAACGTGTGTCAGGTGTCCTCGGGTGTCAGGTATCCACGTGTGTCAGGTATCCACGTGTGTCAGGTGTCCACGGGTGTCAGGTATCCACGTGTGTCAGGTGTCCATGTGTGTCAGGTATCCACGTGTGTCAGGTATCCACGTGTGTCAGGTATCCACGTTTGTGAAGTATCCACGTGTGTCAGATATCCTTGCGGATATCTGATACACGTGGATACCTGACACACACAGATACCTGACACACATAGATACCTGATATGTAGATACCTGACACACGTGGAAAGCTGACACACGTGTATTTCTGACACACATGGGTACCCGACACCCGACACCCGTGGAAAACTGACATTCATAGATATCTGACACACGTGGATACCTGACACACATAGATACCTGACACCCGTGGAAACCTGACACACGTGGATACCTGACAAACGTGTATTTCTGACACACATGGATACCTGACACACGTGGATACCTGACACACAGACAGACAGACATATTTTATTCCTTCCAATATGTGAAGAGTACATCTGAAAGTAAGTTAGGTCAAATCATAAATGACCTGTAATTAACCAGAAGCAGATAACAAAAAATTACATACAATTCACTTTAAGGTAGGTGATAGCTAAGAGCAATGGTTATAAAATGTTTATAATGTGAACATTTTCATTTATATTTTAGCATGAATGAATACCACAAGACGCGCACTTTACATATACACACCCATTCTAAACGAATGTCGCCTCGATCGTGACCGTGGTGCTGCGAGGGGCATGGATTTGGCGCAATATAAATATGCACATTATAATTATTATTATTGGCATTCTTGGAAAGTTTGGTCAGTGCCTTGCAAGCCTTTAAACATGGCTTAAGAGACACGAAGAGGATTAATCCAAGTGAAAATCTCAAGATTTCTATTATCGAAACACACTACATGCAACAACAAAACCAAACTACAGCTGCATTAATCATTGGGAAAAGGTCGTCTCGATATATTTAAGCTGAACAGCAGACAAACGGTGGAGAAACAGCAGAGTAAAGAACAATCTGGAAGTGACAGGGTCAAACAATTGAACGTTGGCCAACATGTGGCACTGTGCGAGTGTAGTAAGGACAACGAGTGGACACGTGGAGTCGTGAGTGGTAGAACGGTGCCTCTGAACTATCAAAAGGAGTCAACTTCTGGTACATCAGTAAAACGGCATCTTGATCAAATGTACAGTTCAAATGCAGATCGCGATGGAACAGATTCGACTGAAACAGTTCAGTTTGATAAAGGAATTCAGTCACCATCAGTTCAAGAGTCAGTGTATGAGGCAAGTTTGCCACCAGAAGCCAAGCTGAAGGCGAGTAGGCTATCATCACGAGTTCGCAGATGTCCCACGACACTTGATTTGTGACTTTAGCCTTGTGTTCATGTTCACGTCACTGTAAATTGAGCTAAGTGTGATAAGTGATCAGTATAGTTTATGTTCATCACAGAAGCGACATCAGTTCAATATATTACCCTACAGATTAAGGGTTGCTTCATAGAGCTTGAATATTCAGTGTGTATAATTTACTGCTGAATAAGATCATGGACTGTGTTATATTGTAATGTAATCTATTAAAAATGACTGTACTGTAACTGTGTTATATTATTTTATTGAGATTATTGAGCTTAAAATCAAAGTAAATATTTCTCACAGGTTTGAAATGTAAACGATAATCATCAGAAAACAATACTCTGAAGATTCCTTTCATTCTTGAAAGCATTATATTTATGTCACTTCTGGTGGGGACTTCGAGGTGATGTGAGCTATAATATAGTAAAAATATTCTTAAAATGAGAAATCTTGATCCATAGCATTCAGATTCTGCTCACAAGATTGAAGTGTTATTTACTATTAGCAGCCAGAAAGAAATCTTCAGATTCCATTGATTGTAGATTTTAAAGGCGTTATCCCATATCTGGTCGAGGTGATGTGAGTGATCATACAGTCAAAAATATCTTTAAATTAGAAATATTGACCCAAAGCATTCAGATTCTGCTCACAAGTTAGAAATGTTATTTACTCTCAGCAGTCAAAAGAAAATCTGAAGATTAATTGTTCAGTTTAAAGGCGTTAACCCATTTCTAATCGAGGGAATATGAGTAATAAAAGAGTAAACAATCTCATAAAATTAGCAGTATTGTCCCTTGATCGTATGGGGAGTACGGCTTAAAAGCGGTTCCCAGTAAATGATACGTGTCGTTATAGGCGACTAAAGAGCCTCGGGTAGTGAGGTTTGTCATTTGGTTGCTTGCGAGGCATCGTGCATGTCGGCTTAGGACGTTGCTCATACTTAAACCACTCGTTTGTCTGGCCCAGAGTCGATTACATGTATTTATATCAGGGTACATGAAACACAATCAACGAAGTCACTACACAAGCATGCCCACCCGGTCCATCGATTATCGCCTCAAATGACAAGCGTATATTTGAAGTAATGTCCAACATAGACATACACACAGCACTGCCCACGGATCATCGTGATTTGAGGCTAAATATATTATTTCGACTTCGTTCAATATATCTTTCCTGTCTTTGGAGATCTGTCAAACAAGACAAATTGCAATTTCACTTTGACCCTGTCTGGTTCCCAAAACACTGTGAAGTAGGTATACTAATTTCTGTAAGGTCTCTAGATTTTACTGGTGCAGTCTTACCGCTTATATCTGTTAGTTTTAAATTTGCACACCAAACTTCTGATCTTGCATTACGTGCATTATGTATGATAGGGTTAAGTTAAGGAAGTATTTGAGGTTACCAGTTTCTTGTATATGTGGGTAGTTGCCAGTCTAAAAACATCGTCAACATCAAGATATGATATGTTACTTCTTACATTGTCTGCATCTACATAAATGACTGCTTTTACTATTGTAATATGGACGAGTCTACTGTTTTTACTATTGTAATCTCGTACAGATACAGTCATATTTTTCCAGTAATGTGAATTGCCGCACATAGAGGCAAAATGTTTCCAATTTATAGTGAAGAATTTAATGTGGGTTAATCATTTGGAATGGAACATGGAAATAGACAAAATATATTCAGCATGGTCCCCAAAAATAATATAAACTAAATCATATTCCGCATATATATCGCCATACGTTTTAGAACTAACCGAAGGCATAATCGCAGTAAATTCGGTTTAACGAAATTGTGGACTGTTTATCCCAGTTCGGGTCGCTACAGACGTCGTCTGGTCGTTGGGGAGGCGGCGGCATTTGCCGACACACGACAAGATGTACAATCCGTGCGCTTCTGTCGATGATCTGGTCCCTCTGACTGACCATGACAGTCAATTTTTGTATATAGAGGAATTACGTAACGCGGAAAGTCAGTGACCCACGTACATGTACATAAGTAAGATCCGGCATCGTAAGGCGACGTGAATTGACATTCATTGATAGCGCTGGAGATTTTAGGGTCCTGCCTGGAGGGGGCTTATAATTAGGCGATACGCCGAATGTTTGCTATATACAAAGGGATAGAATTCCAGTGCACTTTGGAAAAATATTGAAACAATTATGTATTTTGGATAAATGACGTTTAAAAGAAAAATACTTAAATGGTGTGCAGTATAAAAAAACCAATAGAATCCGCAGATGGACTTGTGTTTTCAATTTAAGAATTATCCGTCGAACATTTACTACTACGGCTACAAATTCCTTACTGTAACATGCACTGAACACAGGTCAGCGATATGTGATCACAGCACCTTCATTCATAACGTTTGTTAATAAGGTATTGCGAAAATTACGTTTCCTAATTTCTTGTGATCTGTAATCACTGTATTGGAAAAAAAACCAAAACATTCTCAAACTGTTACAGCTTCTGATTTCATAGCTCATCAGTAAGAATTGTCAATAATGGGATAGGTGACGAGTTCAAATATATGCCTATGTGAGATTCGAAACGTACTAATTAACAATGATGGTCGCAGTCAGTACATTTTGCCAAAAGTTTGACATGTACTACCTGTATGAATTGTCATTGGAACATTTAATGACTTTATAATATAATATTATATAGTATGGATTCATATCCTGCACTGGTTGAAAAGATAAAAATATTGTTGATGGATTTCGATTACAAAAAATAGATTAAATTAAACAGCAACTGGAGAATTGAGTTGTATAAAAAGTTTCACAGAGCTGTGAATGCTCTTGATAGAGTTGACACTGCAGTTTTAGTAACTAGAAAGGGTCTTGGTGTAGATGGTGTTGGTTTATTATCAACTGGGTGCTGGCTCTAAGCAAAGTTAAATACATGTAGCGTTGACAACAGCACTAGCTGATGGTAAAATATCTGAGGACGACTTTCATTTAGTGTTGAACTCACCAAATACAACACAATGAAGCAAGAGATTCAATTCAATTCTCGTAAGACCGGTGGCATTAGTGCAAATGAGAAAAACAAGTTTATTGAACAAGCACGCCTAGCATTCAATGCCAAAGCCAGAGATTAAGAATAATTTGTGTCCTCGATATAGGATGCATCTTGTTAAATATTGGTGCCATGTATCTAATGATCGTCATCACATCATTAACAAAACTTAAGACCCCAATGTGAGCATTGTAAGGGCCTGGACCTGGCCTAGATTGTGGTTGTCCAGTACCCCCGTTATCTTTACTACTCCCTCTACAACACCTGCATCGACATCAGTGTGAATGTCTGCAACATCTACAACAGTCTGATCCTCTACAACATGTACATCAACATCAGCGTGACCCTCTACTACATCTACATCAGCGTGACCCTCTACTACATCTACATCAGCATGACTCTCCACCACATCTACATCAGTGTAACCACTCACTACATCTTCATCAGCGTGATCCTCTACTACATCCAAATCTACAAGAGAGCAGAGATATCTAATATAGCATGCATGAAAAATTGAAAGGACATTAATAAGCTTTTTCATCAAATGAAAAGTCGAGACCTACCCGGATCATGAAATAACATCAATTTTCCACTGATACAAATATGCTAGACATGTATGTAAGTAATATACGCCAGAATAATGCCAGGTGTTACGGAATGTTGTAGTTATTTTCCAATACTTCAATAGTTTTGTTATTTGATATCTTTCTGGTTTCAAATGGAAACATGTCCTTCAGAAGAGAACAAGGAATTCTTGCCCTACATTTCAATGGCACAAACTCTTCCCGTTTGTGATCATACGAGTTCGACATACACACATCAGTCTTGTAATGCAGATCCAGCACTTTGCGGGTGTTCCTTGGAGCGGGCAGCATCATGCCCATGAAGGGCCTTGTTATCAAGGGAAACACGTCACTCTTCTTGTATATCTTTTCCCGATTTTTACAATATTGTATGAATGAAGGGTATTCAGAGTAAACAAATATATCGAGGAATGGATATTTCCAGCTCTTGCCACCAGCCATTAGAGAATTTGCGTGAGACAATTTCCAGCTTATTTTCACTGAAGCGTTGACTTCATACTCTGGTGGGAGGGACTGCAGGAATGTCAACAATGCAGGTTTGTCACTCTCCCTCACAATGATGTCCACGTCGTCGTCGTCCCAGGAAATAATGCCGTGATGGGAGTAGGAACCCAGTAAAGCTCCTGCATAAATGAAGTAGGTGATGTTAGAGGGCACACCTTCACTGAAGGTTTTAATGAGATCCCTTAATTTCTCTTTATCTTCCCTTGATAACCTTTCAAAAAAAAAATCTTTTGCTCGTCTCTCTGTCTCTATAATTTTTACTGGCTCCGTTACTCGCCCTGCTGACCCAACACCCATCCTTTCCTCGTTTTATGTTTTGGAGTCTTGGAGCATTTCTTCTATTTCCTGTAATAAGATTTCGCGTTTTATACCTTAATCTAATTTTTGCGTTTTCTGGTCTTGAAGCATCTCTTGTGACATTTCTTGTCAAATCTTTTGTAACAAATCTCGCTTTATTCTCTGCATTATCATGATTATCTTCTGATGCAATTTGTGAAGTCCTTGTCAAATCCATTCTGAAATCCCTCTTCAGTTTACAATGAAAGAGGTATGTACTGCCTAAGCAGAGAAATACCACACAGATGAGACACTTCTTGGATCGCATGGTGATGTTCTGTAAAATAAAAACAAATAAACATTGATAAAGTTAATTAAGTGTGATTATTTATGATTTTTCACCTATTTCCAGCATCACGAGCTTGACATGAGTTATATGCCTGTCGGCAGACCCGGGATAAATTCATACACATGCATGTCTGCAGGTTATCGGATTTTGTTATAAAGATATAATAACGAATGTAAATTGTAATAGGACATACTTCAAGGTTTTACTAACCTCTTTAATTTGCTTTCTGTTTATCATCTTCGAATTGAGATAGAAGCAATGTAGTTACTGTCATTGTTTTGACTAATCTTGTGCAAATCGTTTTTGTTGAATCACAGCACTCAACAAAATATAAAAAATACAACGACCCACAAACAACCACAGGAATAACAGTCCATACTTTCGTATGATATTCTCAGACAAGTCATTTTCTCAACTTGGACTACCTTTCCAACAGGGAAGCACGTTTATGTTGTTATTTGACAGAAGAAAAAGTGAGAGGCATACTCCCACGGCACAGTAATTGGTTTTCAAATATCCTAACCAAATGGAAAATGAATAACATGGTTTTACGCCTGGTTTCCTCGAGGAAATACATTTAGTGATGGTTTTCAGTTGAAGGTCACATAGAACGTTTTGCTAACACTTTTGTGGAAATCACAGCTTCTGAAATCAATGATTTCAATACTTTTCGAAATTACAAACGCACAAAACTTCGGCACATCCGACACAAATCAATACAAAGCGAAAACTAAACGGTATTCAAAAGGAAGCCAAAGCGTCTCAATCCCATCACAACAACGGGACTCGGAAATTTAATGGCCGCGACATTGGCGCCCAACGTGGGGCTGTTCACGCTCATATTTAATTTCAGCAAAATAAGTCCCAGTACCCTAAAATGCGTCCCGGGGCGTCCCTTCTGCTGACGGGGAAGTATAAGCAGGACGTGATGACACAGATGACATCCTTACCTTGTCAGCTTGCTACCAGGCTTAATCTCTTTGGTCATGTGGACAAGGCGTCCGACCTCTGATTAGAAGTTCCATGGTTTGAATCCAATCAAGGGACTCGGAAATTTTATGGCCACTACATATATTCAAAACATAAGAACATATTTGGAAAACGTTTATGTAAGTGATTCTGACATGAGTATCATTATCAATAAATGGTTTCACAATGTGATTCGTGCTGGTTTTCATGCATACCAATTTTCATGATCACAAGAAAACACTGCGTTTGCGGCAGAATCCAAAGAAACATGGCACGGGATAAACATTAAAGTCGCCTGACTCTCACAAACAGTTTGATGCACGTGCAGCACGCACACTAGTGGCTATACACGTTGTAGAGGTCTCGAGCGTTTTCACATCACGGAGTAAGGAAGCTAATACTCTAATTCAAAGACACTTGACCGTTTGGAGGCTGCTGACTCTCGGTCAGCTGTGGCAAGGCTACTGCACGTTTCACAGCTGACATTGACAAGCCCAAGGACCAATATATTATCTGCAGCGTTCTGGAGGACCACGCCCACTCAGGACAGCTTCACCTGCTTCATCGTTTCTCACCGGCCCCTTTCGATGGACTTGGTGGTGGCAGTGTTTTGGTGGCCATCTGATACACTCGAAGTACTACCCAAGTGCATGTCACAAGCAACGAACCAGCCGTTCACCACATAGGAACACAACATGTATAGGACACCCGTGATAAGGCGTATATGACGACGACGTAACCCTGTGCCACAGACATTGCAGGGCGTGATGCGGATCTGGCAGAACATGTGGAATAACATCTCCAGACAGTTGATGAGGAATCTTGTTGACTCCTCAGCGGTGTCAGCTGTCATTGATTTCATTCGTTGTCGCAGTCTGCATTCAGCAATGCGTTTTGTTCACTAATTTCGTAGTATATATTGTCTTCATCCGACTCAATACTTGTATATAACGTAAAAGCCGAGAATAATCAGTTGCGGAAACAGATTTCAGTAGGTGTAAATGGAAAACAAGTGATGAAAAGTATCACAGCACAGTGAAGTCACCAGGGTTAAGTGATGGTGCAAAATCGTGCAATCTCTTCAGTACGGTGTCACACTTATTCACTTCCAACAGTTTGCACCTCTGCTGTGGTCAAATGAAGGTAGCCAAAAGTTTCTTTCTTCATCTGGTTGCTTTAAACCTTTTGAAGTTTGCGTTTATTCAACGAATTCTTGTTTACTCTCGGGGCCATATTTCCTAGATGGCCAAATACATTATTTACAATACATACAGATACATACAGACATATGTATACATATTTAATAGATCTATATGTTCTAAAGAAATATAACTAAGAAATGATAGATCTGCAATAGGTTTCCTTAACATTATTTACAAAAACGTTTTGTTATACCCAATGCACCACGTTATCACAACGTAAATGTGCAACGTTGTTGTTACGTTGCGGAATAACGTAACAATGTAACGTAGTACTAACGTTGTCATAGAAAGATGCAAGTACGTTCTGGAGATTTAAGTTATAAGAGATGAAAATTCAAATGCCGAATATATAGGAAGTTAATGCATTACTGCGTTGGTATTCTGGTAGTTGATTCTTATGAAGCAGTTCTATTCCTCTGTGATTATCGATTAGCAACTGTAGAACGTTTCACCGATGTTACAAACGTAGTTACAAAACGTTGTGTGATGTCCGGTGCACAACGTTTTCACAACGAAAAGCTGTACGTTGTTATAACGTTGTGAAATAACGTTCCATGGAGACGTTATAATGACGATGTGACAATGTAACATGACGACGTTACCAAACCACAACCCTACCACAACGTTGTGACAACGTCATGTGTCAGCTGGTCAATGCCTGACAGTGGATACGAGCTTCCGCCACGTACACCTTATTCGCCAGATCTGGCCACAAGTGACTTCAACCTGTTTCAAATTGTAACAAAACACTTGCGTGGCCGAAGAGTTTGCTCCCGTGGGAGGCTTGTTGACAGACCTGGATTTGTCTGCTCTGTATATCCAATATCATTGCGAATAAGTCAATGTCTTACCTTGTACGACACTGCTCGATACACACTTTCACCATGGAATGTATTCAAGAAACAGAACCAGGCAATGCAGGTGTGATAATAATAATAAAGAACCCACGGATAGCTAAATGGCTCTATTTATTGAGAATCTGAAGAAATTTTGACGAACGAACAATTGGTACAGGATGAAATAAGAGATTTGCATATGAAATATATTGACAATAAATCAATGCTCAGAAGATACACACAAGTCTCGTGTATTATAAGTAATGACGTCTTTATATCTAAACACAAAAGGGACATTTGGCTTTTCTTCAGAGAGTGAGGGAAAGACGGAAACTAGATGCGAGGGAGAAAGCACACAGAGATCAAATACACAGATTACACACACAGATTATACAACACAAATACACATATTACACACACAGATTATACACACAGATTATACAGCACAAATACACAGACTACACTCACAGATTATACAACACAAATACACAGATTACACACAGAGATTACATACACAAGTTACATACATATTACATACACATGTTACAAACATATTTTACAGAGAGATTACAGACACAAGTTACATACATATTACATACACATTTCATACACATAATACACAGGGAGGTTACATACACATGTTACATACATATTACATTCACATGTTACATACTCATATTACACAGAGAGGTTACATACACAAGTTAGATACATATTACATACACAAGTTACATACATATTACATACACGTTTCATACACATATTACACAGGGAGGTTACATACACAAGTTAGATACATATTACATACACATGTTACATACATATCAAATACACGTTTCATACACATATTACATAGGGAGGTTACATACACAAGTAAGATACATATTACATACACATGTTACATACATATTAGATACACGTGTTACATACACATGTTACACAGAGAGGTTACATACACAAGTTAGATACATATTACATACTTAATTTTACATACACATATTACACACAGAGATTACATACACAAGTTCATACATATTACATACACATGTTACAAACACGGATAACACAGAGATTACATACACAAGTTACATACATATTACATACACGTTTCATACACATATTACACAGGGAGGTTACATACACTTGTTACATACACATATTACACAGAGAGATTACATACAGAAGTTCATACATATTACATACAAGTTTTATACACATATTACACAGGGAACTTACGTACACAAGTTACATACATATTACATACACATGTTTCATACACATATTACACAGAGAGGTTACATACACAAGTTAAATACATATTACATACACATGTTACATATGTTATAGTGCAAACCATTTCAATACTTTTATTTAAAATAGTGCAAACCATTTCAATACTTTTATTTAGAATAGTGCAAACCATTTCAATACTTTTATTTAAAATAGTGCAAACCATTTCAATACTTTTATTTTACATTTCATTTATCTAAATACCTAACTGGTTCAATATGTTTCCAAGTGCACCGAAATTCTATGCCCTTTGTCTGTTTAATATATTCAGCAAACATTCGGCGTGTCCCCTCTTATCATAAGCCCCTCCGGGCAGGACCCTTAATCTCCAGGGCTATCTATAAATTTCAATTAACACCTCCTAACATCGCACGTGGGACAATGACCTTGCCACACGTTACGTAATACCTCGCTCTACAAAACCCGACTGACATATAGTCAGTCAGGAGACAGCCTAGAGAACAGCCAGAAGGTAAGTGACAGAACGGTTCTCCCGGTTTGCGTTCTGTCACATTCTTATTAACATGTACCCTTTCGACTCTTTTCAACTATCAACAATAAATATGGCTGCTGTCGTCTAAACTTCACCCATGAGTTTTGTATTCCGTCATGACCCTGAGCTACCATCCGAGGGCCGAAACGAACGCCCTTGGACACATACAAATATTACACAGATAGACTACATACACAAGTAGTATACATATTACATACACAAGTTACATACATATTACATACAGGTTTCATACACATTTTACACAGGGAGGTTACAAACAATCGTTACATACATATTACATACACATGTTACATACACAGAGAGATTACAGACACAAGTTACATACATATTACATACACGTTTTATACACATATACAGAGATATTACATACACAAGTTACATACATATTACATACAGATGTTACAAGAGAGATATTCCATGGACAGATTGCATACACACATCACATGGGGGCTCGAGTAATCGAGTCTTCTCAGGCGCTGCAATTCGCTGTGTTGAACCGCACGCCATGGATGTTTGAACGTGGTACCAAAGCCCGCTTTGCCCCGATTATGACGATTTTGTCCTCGCAACTTGAAACAGGATCACGATTAATGTTAAAACGTTTGATAGGCATTCCTGGGAAGTTGACGGATGACAAGGTAGACACAATGTTATGGATAACAACTCCTACCTTGAAGATTAATGTTGATAAATAATCCAAGACAGCTGCTTTTGTGCTCATATTTATCAAGTAAAATCAAGCCATTTCGCCGAAAAAATACTTCCTACATTTATGATGAAATTGCGTGCGCTTTTCAAGAAACATCATTGATGACTGACGCTGGGCAATGTGGCCTGTGTTGTGAGCTAGAGAAGGTGGCCTGTTGTTTAGGTAGACAAGGTGGTCTGTGTTGTGACGTAGGAAAGGTGGCCTGTGTTGTGAGCTAGACAAGGTGGTCTGTGTTGTGAGCTAGACAAGGTGGCCTGTGCTGTGAGCTAGGCAAGGTGGCTTGTGTTGTGAGGTAGACAAGGTGGCCTGTGTTGTGAGCTAGAGAAGGTGGCCTCTGTTGTGAGCTAGGCAAGGTGGCCTGTGTTGTGAGCTAGACAAGGTGGTCTGTGTTGTGAGCTAGACAAGGTGGCCTGTGTTGTGTGGTAGACAAGGTGGTCTGTGTTGTGAGCTAGAGAAGGTGGCCTGTGTTGTGAACTAGGCAAGGTGGCCTGTGTTGTGTGGTAGACAAGGTGGTCTGTGTTGTGTGGTAGACAAGGTGGCCTGTGTTGTGTGGTAGACAAGGTGGCCTGTGTTGTGTGGTAGACAAGGTGGTCTGTGTTGTGAGCTAGACAAGGTGGTCTGTGTTTCGAGCTAGGCAAGGTGGCCTGTGTTGTGAGCTAGACAAGGTGGTCTGTGTTGTGAGCTAGACAAGGTGGCCTGTGTTGTGTGGTAGACAAGGTGGTCTGTGTTGTGAGCTAGACAAGGTGGTCTGTGTTTCGAGCTAGGCAAGGTGGCCTGTGTTGTGAGCTAGACAAGGTGGTCTGTGTTGTGAGATAGACAAGATGGCCTGCGTTGTGAGGTAGGCAAGGTGGCCTGTGTTGTGAGGTAGACAAGGTGGCCTGTGTTGTGAGGTAGACAAGGTGGCCTGTGTTGTGAGCTAGGCAAGGTAAGGTGGCCAGTGTTGTGAGCTAGGCATGGTGGTCTGTGTTATGAGATGATTATGAGTGTATGGCAAAGGTTTGTACATCTAATCATCCAGATGGTAACCAATATGCCAGCAAAAAAGAACTTAACATCACTTAAAATGACGACATTTGGTTATATGCATGTTCTCTCTCGTAATGACAAATGAAGGGAGATAACTCCGCGAGGTCTGGCCAACAACGCTGACGTGCAGTAAAATACCCCGTGGCCCCTCCTCACACAACGCCGCGCACCAACCGGAAACATTACAGCAGGTTTACCATGGCTACACTGTGATGAACTTCAGAAACTTCCTATCCAAAAGTCTGTATTTGTAGATGATGAATAGATTTTAATTGGCTGAAGGCAACGGATGTCGGGTTTGCAAAATTCACCCAAACATATTTTAATGGTTAGGAGTCGTTTTTGGAGACGTCCGTTTTTATAGCACGAGAATAGAAAAAAATGACAGGTCATAAAATCACGCGAGAAAACGTCCAAAGTTATCTGCAGAAGAGAGAAGATTTTCTTGGAGTGACACTGATGGGAGCTACGCAGGTCCATATTGCAAGAACGCTCGGTCGTGCCTCTCATCCGACTTCTCACCGATAGAGCACCTCTAGGATTATCTTGGGCGACAATTCACTGAAACCTGTCGACCCACATGCAACAGCAGGAACTTGGGTCCTTGAAGGAGTGAGTGAGTGAGTATGAATTTACGCCGCTTTTAGCAATATTCCAGCAATATCACGGCGGGGGACACCAGAAATGGGCTTCACACATTGTACCCATGTCGGGAATGGAACCCGGGTCTTCGGCGTGACGAGCGAACGCTTTAACCACTAGGCTACCCGACCGCCCCGATCCTTGAAGGAGTGATAGGACCTACCCAAAAAACGTCATCAAGCGTCTAATGTCATTGACGAAGTGCAGTGGGTCAGCATGGGTCAGCATGGGTCAACACGTGATCGGCCAAGGTCGGGACGACCAAGAGTAACCACCCCCGCCCAAGAACGCTACATCGGACTGTGCCACCTACGTGAAAGGACGGCCACAGCCACCTCAACCGCATCCCAAATACCCGGAGTGCGAATCCCCGACCAGACCGTACGTAACCGTTTAAGAGCAGCAGGTCTACGAGCAAGACGTCCTGTTCGACGCGTCATTTTGAGTCAACAACATCGTCAACAACGACTGCTTTAGTGTTGTCGACACAGGCTATGGCGTCAACTGCGATGAAGAGATATCTGGTTCAGCGACGAATCAAGATTTCTTCCCCGTCTAGAGGATGGAAGGGCACGGGTACACAGACGTCGGGGAGAACGTCACGCGTACAGGAAGTGGACAGGTTTGACGGGGGTAGCGTTCTCTCCACAACATTTAGGCTCAATACCTTGTATGCTTCATCGTATAAATATATTTTCCTACCTCACACAAATTTGGCTTTGAGTTTCTATTTTTGAAGAGTAATATGTTTATTTATGGTTTTGTTTGTCGTTTAACTTCGCACTCTGCAATATTCCAGTTATATGACAGCGGTCTGTAAATAATCGAGCCTTGACCAGACAACCCAATGATTGACATCATGAGCATCGACCTACGCAGTTGGGATACGATGACATGCATCTTAAGTCAGCGAACCTGATCACTGATTTAGGCGAGGGGATACTCGTATTTCATTCTATTTGAAATACTCTGGGCATGTTGTTAATTATATTTGTGTGTCAGGGAATGATTAAACATATTTCTCTCAGTGAGTGAGTGAGTGAGTTGGGTTTAACGCCGCTATATTTCTCTCAGTATATACTCAGATTATGAGACTCACCGTCTGTAGAAGCGAAGACGAAAACAACCACGACTTCACTGATCACCGGAGCCAGTCCTTCGGCATTCAGTCATTAGTATTCAAGATATTAATTAAAAGTGCTTGGAAATAATCCATCATGTAGTGGAACTGCCCCGTTCTCACACAACTCTGGCAAATGAGTCCCACATTTGCGGGAAAGACACGAACCTGCCCGAATAACACGGAAATAGGCGAGTCGAAATCGCTAGTCTTCTCCTGTCAGAACACGGAACCTCCTTCAGACTCTTGTAACACTAATAGATCGGTTGCTATTGAAACGTTAAAGTTGCAAATATCAGTACAATCTTCAGTCTACGACTGTGTTATTGTGGCTGACCATTGAATATGCTGGGGAGGCCTGGTAATTTTGTTAGAGTCAGAATATTTCTCCCGTCACTGCCTCAAAACTAGCATCTTGTCTTAAAAGGATGAACCTTTCCTTTCAACACGTTCCGAAGGACCAGCCATACCCAAGAATATGATTTTCTCATAACTGTGTGTACAGTGACAAAATTGTCAACTCTATACAGTGTCCCCTGTAATCTTTGTGAGGTGAAGAGAGGCGAAAAGGGGTTTAACGTCGCGACCGAGGTTATGGCACTTGCGACCATGTTTATCTTTTGTACAATGACGCCAGTTAACTTGTGTTCAGTGCCACCATGTTAATCTATCGCACTGTGCTACGAAGTTAACCGCGTGGACACTGCCCCCATGTTAACCAGCTTAAAGATGTCCGTATGTACTGGTTTTCGGAGTTATTAAAATAGGTCCGTAAAAGCGGGGTTTTCGGGTTAAGTTAGGTCCGTACTAACGGGGTTTCCGGTTTAATAATAATAAACATAATTATTCGCAGGGGCAGATGGTGACTTCGGAACCCATTTCTATTAGAATATTTCAGGGCGATTCTTTCAGTCTTTTGCTTTTTTGTTTGTCATGAAATCTTTTAAGCTTTTTGCTCAGCAAAGAGGAAGGTTATCATCCTGGACCTCATCAGCACACATCCCCAACACCCCTTACTCACCTCCTTTACATGGATGACCTTGAACTGTTTGTCAATGGAGGATCCACACTCCAAAAACAGATTCTCCTTATCGGATCATTTTCTTATGATGTTCTTTGGACTCGACAAATGCAACATTCTTCATCTGAAACGTGGCAAGGTAAAGGAGGGAGGATCAGTCAGTTTACTTGGAGGAGGAGTTATTGACCATCTCGTGGAAGGTCGTGGAAGTTCAGGCCTATACGTACTTAGGGATGCAGATAAGGGACAAACTCAAACCCATATCAAGGAAAAACTTCGGTCAGAGTACAAATGTAGAGTTAAGAAAATCTGGAGTTCAGAGCTGAATGCTCGCAATAAAGTCAAAGCCCACCATCCTCGCTCTTCCCTCAATCGCTTATATTTGCCAAACATTATGGGAGGACGTGGTTTGATTAACGTTGCGTGGCATGGCTCTTCATGATAGAATTGTTTTGTGAACTTGTGCACACATTTATTTGTCTGATGATCCTCTTGTAAAGCATGTCAAGACTCATGATGAAAACAAGGCATTCCAAAGTTTTCTAAAACGAGCCAAGAATGTGGGACATAATCTCAATGTCGGTGTTGATTTTGTTGATGGTTCTGTACTGCTGGACAGAACTGGTTCAGAAATGAGCGTCAACCAAGCGAAGTGCCATATCAAGTCCGCCCAGACTCAGTTTTTAAAGGAGAGTCTATCTGAACGACCACTGCATCGAGTTTATGTGCAGTGTGTTGAGAAGATCAGCAATCCTGCAGAGCCCTTTTCCTGGATGAAGTCGTCTGGCCTGAAATTGAAACAGATGGTTTTATATTTGTTGCTCAGGACCAGTCACTTCCCACTCGAAACGGCCAATTTGTGATTTTGCATCAAAATCTAAATATGAAATGTAGCTTTGGCACAAACACAGTATCTTAAACGACATGATGGTGTAGCTCGATCATTTTATTATCGTCTTCGCCATGCTTGTGGTTTTTACACAGAGGTCCACCCACCCTTCTGACAATCTGGGTAATGCAGAAGGCTGCAGCGTTGGGGAGTCTTCACATTCTCCGAAAAGTTCTGGGTGGGTTTGACTAGGCGGCGCGTCCTGGGAGAAGTCCCATTCGCTGTCTGGGCTGCGTGTAGAGGGGGCAAGGGCCCTGAGCTGATGATGAACCTAACCTGCCTGACTGTGCCAGGATCACCCAAACCCTCTTTGCTGCATTTTTTATTTTAATCTGGCGGGGAGGGGTGTTGGATGTAGACTGAAAAGTACTGCTTCAAAAGGTAGGTTTTTAGGCGTGCCTTGAATTATTGGTATGATGGTGAGAGCTTAAGTTCTTTTGGTAGATTGTTATAAAATGTGGAAGCACAGTATTCGAAAGATATATTACCAAAAGTTTTCATGCGTATTTCTGGACAACAGGTGTTCACTTTCATAACGGAGTGAGTGAGTAGGTGAGCATGGTTTTACGACGCTTTTAGCAATATTTCACCAATATCAAGTCGGGGGACTCCAGTAATGGGCTTCACACCTTGTACCAATGTCAGGAATCGAACCTGGGTCTTTAGCTTGACAAGCGAACGCTTTAACCACTTGGCTAACCCCACCCACCCACCCATTCCGCCCCCCTCTGGTGAAGACGTGGTGTGTGGCTGCTTTAGCATTTCGTTAGCCTTGCTCCAATTTAAGGTTGTACTGAAAGAAACGTCCATGGATGTGTAGTAATTCGATCCTCCTAACAGCCACTCTAGATATGTGGACAGTAGAGAAAAAACTTGTTGTTTACATTATCTAGAAATTATGATATAAACTAATAACTATTGCCTTAGAGACTTGTGCAAGTCTAGCATTTGGTCTACTGTTCTAAGAAGAGAATAATGTATTGAAAATGTGTGTCAACTGTCAATTGTGTTTCGAATCCACCTATTCATTTGCAAGAGGCACTGGGTGTTATGAGACAGAAAGTACAGTCAGTTGTATTCAGTGCTTGGAATGAGGTTACAATGCCGGCACGAATACAGTCTATAGGCAACATACAATTATATCTAACGGCTCCATCAAATGTAAAACCTGACGACCTATTTTAACTTCCCCGATAACCGTTCCTTAGAAAGTAATTATCCTTAAAATATGTATTGCCTTGTCTGGATGAATGCGGTTATTGCAGACCAGTGGAATCTGGTTTTCTTTTCTTATTTTACCCCATTTTTCTGTTGTTTTTCTCAATTTACAGTTGTTTTACTGTTGTTTCTCTCATTTTACTGTTGTTTTAGTCTCGTTTTACTGTTGTTTTATTCTCTTTTTTTGCTGTTGTTTTTCACTTGTTTCGAGTGAGTGAGTGAGTGATCGCTTAGCCTACCCCACCACTCAGTTACTATTGGTGTGATATGAGGTTGGTAGAATGTATCCTGCATGATTGTCATACACTCTCCCATCTGTGTTGTAGATGATGTAGATGCTTTAAATTTGTGTGTATGAACAGTCTCTGCAGGTCAAGGTTAAATGTGCTCTCTTCTGACCGCGCATGTTTAAGAGGCAGGGAAAGGACATTCTAATTTCCACACTGGCTGTAAAAGGGTTAATAAAATATTTCAGACGTCGGCATCAAATTGATCGCGTAATTTGGACATACAATGAACATTTCTAACTGGCTCGTCAGTTGTTTTGGTTGGGAATTCAGAAACCTGACTCCCAGCATTAGTCCTCTTCGTCATTTATTAGGATTATTAAAATTTGGGCGTGGTTCAAGCTTTTAATGTGCAGCAGATGGAGAGCAGTTTAGAAGCCGGCATAGAACAGAGGTCGTTCAGTTTGACCTCCAGATTTCCAAGTTTCTAGTCAATAAACAACCCACGGGTCAGATGGGCGTCAGTGTCATCGACGTCACTTTGACGGCTAGAGTGTATGTTATTGCTGCATATACACTAACAGGGTTCGAGGGTATATAGACAAAGGGTTTACTGCTGGGTTTGAGGATATATACTGCAGGGTTTAAGGGTATGTACTCTGGGTTTGAGGATATATACTGCAGGGTTTAAGGGTATGTTCTCTGGGTTTAAGGATATATACTGCAGGGTTTAAGGGTATGTACTCTGGGTTTGAGGATATATACTGCAGGGTTTAAGGGTATGTTCTCTGGGTTTAAGGATATATACTGCAGGGTTTAAGGGTATGTACTCTGGGTTTGAGGATATATACTGCAGGGTTTAAGGGTATGTACTCTGGGTTTGAGGATATATACTGCAGGGTTTAAGGGTATGTACTCTGGGTTTGAAGATATATACTGCAGGGTTTAAGGGTATGTACTCTGGGTTTGAGGATATATACTGCAGGGAGTGAGGCTGGGGACTGCAGGGTTCGGGGATATATGCTGATGGGTGTGAGTGTATATAATTGAGGGTTTGATGCTATATCCACATTGTCACAGAGATCCACATTGTCACAGAGATCCAAGTTGTCACAGACATCAACATTGTAACAGATATCCACATTGTCACAGACATCCACATTGTCACAGAGACCCACATTGTCAAAGAGATCCACATTGTCACAGATATCTATATTGTCACAGAGATCCACATTGTCACAGACATCAACATTGTCACATATATCCACATTGTCACAGAGATCCACATTGTCACAGACGTCTACATTGTCACAGATATCCACATTGTCACAAAGATCCACATTGTCACAGATATCCACATTGTCACAGACATCTACATTGTCACAGACATCTACATTGTCACAGACATCCACATTGTCACAGATATCCACATTGTCACAAAAATCCACATTGTCACAGATATCCACATTGTCACAGATATCCACATTGTCACAGACATCCACATTGTCACAGAGATCCACATTGTCACAGACATCCACATTGTCACAGAGATCAACATTGACACAGACATCAACATTGTAACAGATATCCACACTGTCACAGACATCCACATTGTCACAGAGATCAACATTGACACAGACATCTACATTGTTACAGAGATCCACATTGTCACAGACATCTACATTGTCACAGACATCCACACTGTCACAGACATCCACATTGCCACAGATATCCACATTGATTTTTTCATGCGGGTAGCATGAGTTTATTTATTCCCCATTTCGCAATGCTTGCTGGGAAACGTGTGTCTACTTTGAGCTGCGGATATTTATATTACCAGACCATCGTCGTTCAATTAAGAGCAGCAAACTTCCCTTTTCCGTTTTCAGAATTCGACGTGTGGAGGTATCTTCCATTGCCGGCTGTTCATACCCCGGGGGCATCCAAACACCTTCACCTCGGAGTTAGGAGTTATTATTGATTCACATGTACGTCCCCATCCAGGTGAGTTTTAGTTGGCGAAGTCTTGGATACCTTCACACAACGTGAAAAAAGCGAGCAAGGGAGTCTAGGTTTTCTAGATTAATAATAAAGACAAGTTGTCCTACAAGAGACAGGACTCCTCAGAAGTACTGTCCACATATCTAGACCTGCTAATTAGGAGGAAAGACTTACTACACATCCATGGACGTGTCTTTCAGTACAGCCTTTACTCAATTACTTGAGTGAGTATAGTTTCACGCCGCTGGTAACAAATCCAAGCAATGCAACACCTGTGGGAAGGTTTGATTCCCCACACAGATACAACGTGTGAAGCTCATTTCCGGTGTCCCCCGTAGTGATTTTGCTCGAATATTGCAAAAAGCGGCGTAAAACAGTACTCACTCACCCTATTCATTGTGTCCATCATGTTTACCTTTCTTAGTTGTTTCCTTGTTTTAGCCCCTTAATGACAAGCACCAGACAGGTTAGCAACCAGTACCATGTTTTAAAGTATTTTTGTATGACGCCACCGGGGATCGAACCAGGAACCTTCCTCTCTCCTTGGCGAACGCACTTCCACAGGACCACGGGGGCGGTCTACAGAGACCACGACCCACTTGCACAAAGCGATCTTAGTGCTAAGATGATCGTAACTCCCATACTTTAACAGAGACTTACAATGGTCTTATCGCTAAGATCGCTTTGTGCAAGTTGGCCCTGAGGTTACCGATCCCGCAGACCACCGGAGACGGCAGTTTGCAACATCGTTCCTTCACGTCTGTGTTCAGGTTAACGAATAGACAGAAGACCTTCAAGTACCCCGCTATAAGTACTGAAAAGCCTCACTCAGACTTCGGGTCAAAAAGTTAAAAACGCTAACGATAAGCCATTAAATACTCGGCCACCTGTTCCGCGTTATCAGTTATATTTTAAATGTCATTTTAATGTTAGAATTGAACTTGCTCGGTAGCGATGGGACGCGTGCATACTACATGGGTTTTGGCAGCCATATTTACTATTCAAGAGTATCATGACAGTGCTAGAGGTGTTGGTCGTTCTACGTTTCTACTAAATAATGTTTCTGACCGTGAAGACATCTAAGCCTTCGTGTTTCATTACCAGTGACATATGTACAGACGCCAAGACCTTACAAGAAGACCAGAGAGCGTCTTTTGAGAAATAATGAAAAAGATGAGACGAGGGTAAAACAAGGCGAGCTATGTACAGTTCCAACATTGAAGAAACTCCTGTCGCTGCTCTCTCATTTCGCGATACAAATATACGGTTTCACACACAAAAAAACTCATTTCGGCAACAAATCGGTTCAGGTTCCGAAACTATTTTTGTCAGAAAAGGTTGCTATTTTTTTCCAAATGAAGCATCACTTTCGTCTCTCGGAAGCACTTTTTACAACCACAACACGGCAGGACATAAAAGCAATTAGAAGTTTCCGACAGCCGGCCCTCTCAAATAGGTCATTGTACGCGGGGAGGCGGGCGCCACGAGAAGGCGAGAAAAACCACATCAACACTCCCCTTGTCTGTCCCTCCTTTCTCGGTCAAACTGTGGTCGCTCACTCAGGCACGAGGGCTTGTGGGGGGTGCTTCTCCAACGCAGGCTAGCCCTTCACCCTGATCCTTGCGACTGTCGCCGTGCGGGGCTCGTCGGCTTCTTGTGTGTGTAGAGTGGAATCTACCCGCGACTGGAGCAACTCAATGATGTACAAGAAGATATGATTTTTTTTTTCAGTTAAAACAAGCGTTTGATTATTATACTTTGATGGATGTTCTAGTGGAAAGGAGTTTTTTCCAGATCTAAAACAAAAACTGACGGATAGGAATGAAATATTGAACCAAGGGAACAAAATGGAGAGATTTGTTTGAAAGGGACAACTCTGATCGTGTGTGTCTTCTGGCAAAGACTGAGGTTGCTGCAGCATCTGTAGCTGCGTCAAGACGCAGGAGAAAGTATACAACTCAGGTTATTTCTGCAACAAAAAACGGGTATAGGATTTACAATCTGAGAAAAGTGACACACAAAAATGATGGATTGGATTTGAAATGAAGATAGTGAAGATTTAAGTGATCCGGGGTATAAACTCAGAGTGGATGATAGTCCTGGTGTCGGCAGCGAGTATGGCGTCAGGAGGGGTTCTCCGACAACTGACAGTGTGTGTGTGTATTATTGGAATGTACATCGCAGGTGCAGCCAGCTACGGCGACGCAAGCGGGTAAGTGTTCTTCCTGCGTCCCTTTGATGTTTCTACGTCAATGCACAGGACCATGTAACTAATAATAACAATAAACAAACTCGCAAAAAACTCGCAGATGAGAGCGAAGGCCTGCGAGCTAGTTTGTTATTATTATGATTAGTTAAAAATGGTCTAATTTGTGGTCAATGCATCTCTCTCTCTCTCTCTCTCTCTCTCTCTCTCTCTCTCTCTCTCTCTCTCTCTCTCTCTCTCGGCGTGTGTATCTCTCTCGCTCTGACTGCGTGTCTCTATCTGTGTGTGTCTCACGCTCTGTCTCTCTGTCGCGCTTGCCCTGTCTCTCTGTCTCTCTGTCGCGTTTGCCCTGTCTCTCTGTCTCTCTGTCGCGCTTGCCCTGTCTCTCTGTCTCTCTGTCGCGCTTGCCCCGTCTCTCTGTCTCTCTGTCGCGCTTGCCCTGTCTCTCTGTCTCTCTGTCGCGCTTGTCCTGTCTCTCTGTCTCTCTGTCGCGCTTGCCCTGTCTCTCTGTCTCTCTGTCTCTCTGTCGCGCTTGCCCTGTCTCTCTGTCTCTCTGTCTCTCTGTCGCGCTTGCCCTGTCTCTGCGATGCACAAGTCCATGTTTCTCCCCATGAAGGCAGCTAGATGTATATTGCTATCATGTGTCTCGTGTACTACGTGCGGGGACACGTGGTCCCAGTCAAACGGGCTATGCACCTCCGGTAGTGGATTCCACTGAACACTTAGAGAAATAATTGCTGGTCTATCAGAATATGTGCCAGACAAAAGGTTGAAGGTTACCGGGGGCTGTATTTCGTCTCCTCAATTCCGCAATACACCAGGAGTCGACTCTCGTCCCTCGCTCAATTGACGTTTGTGTGTTACCCTTCCCCGAAACCTAAACAATTGCGCCGAGAAGAAAAAGAACCTGTTTTAATGCGCGACGTTTTTAACATGTTTGTTAATGCTTAAAGGTTTTGTTTCTAGTGCTTGTGGATGTTCGGTTGCCTGGAAACTATATTTCAAAGAACGAACTCGGAAGGTTAATAAATGTTGGAAAATCCGGAAAAGATTTGAAACGTATGTTTTCTCATTGGTGGGTCTTAATTTGGCCCCAACGCCTTCCTAATTACTTTCACATATTTGTTTGTGTGTGTTGCTTTGATGAAGGGAAGCAGTCGTTCTTAGTGATTGAAATAGAAATGAGAATCTGCGGTAATGTCAAACAGGTCTGCGGTCTGACGGGGACCTTCACTGAGCGCGGGAAATATGACAATATCGCATAAAACTTATGTTAAACATCTATACTGAACAAACGTTAGGGATCAGGAAATATCTGTATATACCATACACATTTAAATACTCAATCTTCACCACAAAATAATATACTCAAGAATATTCATAAAACCTAAATTGTTTTGATCAGTATATAATTCCTTGTCATCAGTGATCTCAAGGCCTCAGTAGAATTAAGCCTAGCAAACGTCACATCTCCGGGCCTCCAGTAGATCTATGCCTAATAAACGTCACATCTCCAGGCCTCCAGTAGAACTATGTCTAATAAACGTCACATCTCCGGGCCTCCAGTAGAACTATGCCTAACAAACGTCATATCTCCGGGCCTCCAGTAGAACTATGTCTAATAAACGTCACATCTCCAGGCCTCCAGTAGAACTATGTCTAATAAACGTCATATCTCCACGCCTCCAGTAGAACTATGTCTAATAAACGTCACATCTCCGGGCCTCCAGTAGAACTATGTCTAATAAACGTCGTATCTCCAGGCCTCCAGTAGAACTATGTCTAATAAACGTCACATCTCCGGGCCTCCAGTAGAACTATGTCTAATAAACGTCACATCTCCAGGCCTCCAGTAGAACTATGTCTAATAAACGTCATATCTCCACGCCTCCAGAAGAACTATGTCTAATAAACGTCACATCTCCAGGCCTCCAGTAGAACTATGTCTAATAAACGTCACATCTCCGGGCCTCCAGTAGAACTATGTCTAATAAACGTCACATCTCCGGGCCTCCAGTAGAACTATGTCTAATAAACGTCACATCTCCGGGCCTCCAGTAGAACTATGTCTAATAAACGTCACATCTCCGGGCCTCCAGTAGAACTATGTCTAATAAACGTCACATCTCCGGGCCTCCAGTAGGACTATGTCTAATAAACGTCATATCTCCGGGCCTCCAGTAGAACTATGCCTAACAAACATCGCATCTCCGGGACACTGGCAGAACAATGCCTAACAAACAACAGAGGCCACAAATTACACTATGGACATGGGATCAATGTGTACAATGTCTGAAGTGCGCGTTGTGGCCCCCGACACTAATGGAATAACGATGTGTAGACACTCAGTCACTCACTCACTCACAGGAGTCGGAGTCTGTATACTGATACTGCTGCAGTTCTGATGAAGGGGATGCTAACCTCACTCAGTCATAAAGAAATGTGTAGTATTCGTGATCACGGAGCGGATGTTCTCCCACTAATGTGTTCTACCTCAATCAAAGGTCCACGTGAGAAGAGTTGGTCGCCTCATTGGGTTTGTGTGTATCCTCGTTCCACAGACAGGTCGTAGAACACTTGACACCATGTTGGCAGTGAAGCTGGGGCCCGTCTGCATAAAGAGTATAAAGAATGGACCCCATAACTGGCCACAGAGTAAGACTTTATTGTAGTACAGGGATGAAAAAAAACAATATGTCATAAACTGGGTTCGAGCTGTAATCACGGCACGAACAGATCTGATTGAAACAAATATTCACGGCAGTTAAAAGCGGTCTGTAATTAATCGATTCATTACACGACCGATTATTGGTTGATAGCATTATCAACGTTACACGCCATTTGACAACGATACACACAATCTGAGACAAGTTGACCTGACCTGGTCAAAGCAACGCCCAGTTTTATGAACACGTGGGTTACGATGGTCAAGGGACACCGAAAAGATTCGTTATTCGTATAAGCGATAATCACTGAAACCACTCCATTAGGGGTAGAATCTAGTTCAACATAACCTATTATTCGTTAAAATCGTTACATCCCTGGTTGCCATGCCTTGCTCCAAGGCTGTACTGAAAGAGAAGTCCATGGATGTGTAGTGATTATATCCTCCTAATAGGCAAGTCTAGATATGTGGACAGACTCCAGTCTCAGGGACAACCCGTTCTTATTAAAAATATTACATCATCTAGAAATTACGATTTAAACTAATAAGTATTGCCTTTGAGACTTGTGCAAGTCTAGTCTCTGTCATACCTTTTTGTTCTGCCGGGGTCGCCGGTGGCCCAGTCGTCACCGAGCTGTGTCCAGCAGGTGTGCCGGAAGCACGTGATCATGGGTTTAAATACCGAGTAGCCCTGAGTAGGTTTCTAGGTTTGTCAGCAACATACCCTCAGCAAAGTGGTAAACGTCAGAGACCTGCATCACTTCGGGCTCCCCTCCCACATCAAGCTGACACTGAATTACTTTTCAAAGGGGCGTTGAACCCAACTCACTCACTCACTCACTCACTAGTGTTCGTCATTGTAATGTCGTCCTTTAGTTCCGTCATGGCAATACATATAAACTAACAGGCGACAAAACGACACCAAACACTTTCTGAAAATTTGTTTTTTGTTTTTTTATGTTTAATTATTTTTTTCATGATTGTGCTATGACCTATGACGTGACCTTGCACAGTGATGGAAGCTGGGGTCAAGAGTTCAGTATTGGAGCAAGTACTTAGTGTCATACACAGTACTGTCACAGGGCTGAAATCACAGCGATTAGTCATAAAGCGTGTGTCCTCCATTGGCACGCGGGCGGTGGGGTAACCTCGTGGTTAAAGCGTTCGCTTGTCACACCGAAGAGCGAGGTTCGATTCCCCACATGGGTTCAATGTGTAAAGCCCAATATCCGCCGTGTTATTGCTGGAATATTCCTAAAAGCGGCGTAAGAACATACTCACTGTCTCACCAATTGGAACGTAAACAAGCTATAACCTTGCGTCGAACTGAGCACTGTAGTCCGGCCCTATTCCTCAACTAGGATCACGCACTCGCCCTGTGAGTTGAGTAATTAGTTGTTCCTTGATCTGGCGCCACAGATATACAACTTTTTTATGCAATGTTACTTGGAGTGACGTTTCTTTTGCGGTTCAGTATAAATACCAAGACGTTATTCCCATGCAGATAGTGCGATTGTGTTGGTCTGTATATTGATACCAAGACGTTATTCCCATGCAGATAGTGCGGATGGTTTTGTCTGTATATAGGACACTAATGTGTTATCCCCATTGATTTTGTGCCGTTGTAGGCCTGTATGTAGAACGCCATGTCTCCATGCAGATAGTGCAGTTGTGTTGGTCTGCATGCAGAACATAGAGATGATTCCCCCAGGTGTTCGCTATTTCGCAAACACCTGGTGTCGTCACTATTTGAGAGATATTCTTATGAGATTTCTTATCATTATGGAAATGGTATTGTCGCTTTTATTATCAGTATATTACATGTAGCTTCATAGAGTTGGGGTAAATAGTATAAAACTTTTTCTGTACGACCCAAGTATACGACTAGTTCAATGGCACGTACAACAACGCAGCTTTTGTTTTCTCAAAGCCCCAATCATGATTCATACATAACTTCATTGCAAACGTCATCAAGACTTCAAATGACTTGCATGTGCTTATTACTTAACATGATCTAAACTGGCGTTATAGTGAGTGCAGGGTGAATACTGTGAACCACAGTCGACAATATGTATTACGGCGGGACATATATAATCGAGTGCGGGCCAAACAACTCATTACATGGTGTTGTGGCATACACATGGCACATGTTAGATCCATGCATATCTCGTGTGATCAGGAGCCATTAAGGACACCCGAGATTGCTGATGTGGGTATGTGGGTATGCGTTTATGCGTGTACGCGGTATCTTCCTCACTGGTATCATATTCAGGTCTCCATCGGGGAAATCGCGACGCAATCATTAACGCGAGAGCACCTATCGGCGATATTAAATGTCAGCGTTATAAAAAGGACGGCAGTTGACCTGACCTACGACATCCCTAGGTGTCACTGGTTCAAAGACTCACGACCGCAAACACAGCTAAAAAACGTAGATTAAACAAACACAAGCCCATCTCGACACCATAAAAAGAACTTTGTTTCCTTTTAACATACCGACCAAACGTCGCTTCTTTACAACTACCAAAAGTCATGTGTTAAATGCAAAAGTATTTCTCAAACGTGCCTCGCTGAATGCCCTGCCGGGTGTAGGTCCAGCATCATGCATGGTCTCCTTGTCGTACAACATTCTTTCCTTCTGGGGAGAAAATCTGTTCGTAACAAGATCATATTATTAACATATTCCGCACAATTTGCTAAAACGCAAGGACACAATACATCTCCTTGCTACACCCCTGTCAGCACGTAAAGCTTTGTTTAACCAGTACCTGTTGCCCGTATGTAGCCCAGTGGATCACAGAGGGAATCTCACAGTGTGGAAAGTTCACTGTCTGACATGAGGCCAGGAGAAGAAAGAATACCTGAAAATCGAGATGATAATACTTTGTATAAAGGATGTAGATATGAAAGGGTACCGTATATGACATTTATTGTCCGAACT
The DNA here is from genome assembly GCF_022045235.1 of Haliotis cracherodii. Classification (NCBI taxonomy): domain Eukaryota; kingdom Metazoa; phylum Mollusca; class Gastropoda; order Lepetellida; family Haliotidae; genus Haliotis; species Haliotis cracherodii. The sequence continues at coordinate 1,014,435 of NW_027266266.1, forward strand.
GCTACCATCTGGCTTTTGTTATGTCAACTGGGAGAGACTGTATGCATTAGATGATATTCATGTCTTGATAATGCAGTCTTGCAGGCCTGTGAAGGAGGCTAGTTTAAAGGCGTTTTCAGTATATGAGTGTGATGTAGCAATTATATTGTTTCATTGAGACTGGGTTTTATCACAAAGATATACCATTTGTTGTTATCGGAAACACAATGGGTGTTCTGCGGCAATTACGTCGTCGTCGTATTTCACAGGGGAGGCCCTTGTCTGGGTAGTGGAAATAAAGTAGTTGATACAAGTGTGCATTACTTGTAACTAAAAGCAAAATAAAGTATACCGAGTTTGTTTTAATGTAATTGAAAATTGAAACTGCTGTTAAATTTGATCATGTCTATTAAACCATCACTCATTCCCGTGACAGTTTGTATAAAGTAATTTTTGGTTGGGTAATTTTGTGTAAAGGTAAATTGGTAAGATGAAGACTGAGGTACGAAATGAATTTACAATCACATGTCCCCTAGCAATTTGTCAAATGTCCCCTAGCAATTTGTCACATGTCCCCCAGCAATTTGTCACATGTCCCCCAGAAATTTGTCACATGTCCCCTAGCAATTTGTCACATGTCCCCTAGCAATTTGTCACATGTCCCCTAGCAATTTGTAACATGTCGTCTAGCAATTTGTCACATGTCCCCTAGCAATTTGTCACATGTCCTCTAGCAATTTGTCACATGTCCCCCAGCAATTGGTCACATGTCCCCGAGCAATTACGTTTGAAATGTAAATTGGTGCAGAAAAAAAGCAAATTTATTGATTTTCAAAGATAAGATGTCTAGCTACCAATCAGCAGTTGTGTATTATGCGAAAAAGTATTTTTTTATATGTTCAACGTTTTAATCAAATTATATTTTTTTAAAGATAAAAACATGTGGAAGTATTTTTAGTGCTGACTAAGGGCCAGTACAGTTCATATTTTGGATATGATCTCGCTAAATTTAAACATTTTTTATTGAATTTCAGAGTTACAGTTTCTTTTACTCACTTTATGTTTCGAACTAAACGGCGAACTAGCTGTGACAACTATATGAATGGAGTGCTGACATCGGTGATGACACCAGGTGTTCGTGAAAAGGATAAGCATGTCCTGTCCTAACGTAGGCTCCCGTGATTCACACAATGTGCATAAACAAATTAAGTATTTATAGCACAACAGTACTTCTGCCATGCGACCCGTGAAGACCCATCTTCCCGAGGCTAGACCGTAAACTGACTTTAAAAGTCCAGTTTCCATCCTTGCCAAACTAGGCTGGTGAAGATCCGGGGTAGAAGAGGTCTTCAGCAACCCATGCTTGCCGTAAAAGGCGACAATACTTGTCGCAAGATGAGACTAACGGGATCGGGTGGTCAAGCTTGCTGACCTGGTTGATGCATATCATCATATCCCAATTGCGTAGATCGATGCTCACGATGTCAATCACTGGATTGTTTGGTCCAGACTCTAGCTGGAATATTGCTGAGTGCGGCGTTAAACAACAAACAAACAAAACTTCTGTCATGTAAAACATGAAAACAAAAACAGACAATCGCGTTATCGAAGAATAAAAAAATCTTGTGACAAGATAGTGCATTTACCAAAATTGTTGAGTCTTGAAATACTTTTCTTCTTATATAAAACTCTCTGACTGTCGTTGTTCAGAACGTAACTCGTCTCCACAACACACCAACACTTCTGTATCCATGTCCTCTACACAATGAACAACGAATACCATCCATATATCTGTAGAAACAAATGGTTGAGTTTCGTCAGTTGTCAGGAGGCGACTAACGGGATCGGGTGGTCAGGCTCGCTGCTTGGTTGATGCATGTCATCGTATCCCAGCTGCGTAGATCGATGCTCATGTCGTCAGTCATTGGATTGTCTGGTCCAGATTCGATTATTTACACACCGCCGTCATATAGCTGGAATATTGCTGAGTGCGGCGTTAAACAACAAACAAACAAACAGTGCAGGCAGTTAAGGTTTTTAGATTACACCAGTAAACGTAATATGTAATTAGGGATGTAAGCGGTTGGTCTCAGAGGTCTTCATGTATTGCCGGCGTGTTTCCTTGTGGTGGAGAGGGCAACGGGGAACGCACTAGATACCTCCACCCCATTGTGTTGCTCCTTCGAAATCTTCTCAAATGTATGACATTAATCATCTTCGTCTGACTGGGTGGAGAAATGCTGATGTGTGTTTGTGGGTGGTCCGCCACGATCACGTGACCAAAGATGTTATGAGGAACTTCTCTTTTAATCTTTGTAGAAGAAAAATATTTTATTATTATTACACAATGTACAGGACAAGATACATGAGTATAAAACACCGAACACTGTGCAGCCGGTACTATTAACGAGACAGACAGTCGTACCTTTTAAGGGGCACTTATGTTTGTCAATTCACCGAGACTAGTTGTTGTCTTTGTTTTTTTCCCCGTAGATACCCGGATGATATCCCAGAAATCTCGACTAATTCGCGTCCTGTGCTGCGCCAACTGTAAGCGTACCTGTCGCCTTTTTGATAATATAAGGGCTCATCGTCACATTGATCAACAAAATGAAATACAGTATTGACTTGGAAATTATAAAGAAATGTGGGTATCTTTTTGGGGTAGCATCGGTCATGGTTACAAAGTTTTGATAAGTCACTTGCTTGGTATTGTGCGATTTTCGCTTACAAAATAAATATTTCACCTGATCATTGCTTATTTCATCGCGTGGATATGTTCACTGAGGCAATTCATTATCCGCTAATATATTCAGTTATTTTACAAATTAAATGAAAAATCGGTCCATTTATTTTATTATGGACAATTTATAAAATGACTGAAATATTTATCAATGGTTTGTTTATTGTGCCGCGCCCAAATGAAGTTTTGCATGGGATGTAGAATTGTCCGCCCGTCACGTTTCATTACCAGAGCATAACTCACACACTATTCAAGATTTATTCTTGCAATTATGTATACAGATGAGCCATACCCTGTTCTGGAACCTTAACATGGCCCAGTTCGGTATACCGCTGCGACTCGAGGACACGGCAGGTCTCCACTAGTCTATACCTTTGTCATGTCTACAGCACGGCTGATATATCTTCCCCGGCTCCATGCCTTGGCGCGAGATGACACGAGGCACATTGCTACACATTTTATCATAGGCCGTACATGTCCGTACTGTATGCATATCACCACAGTTTGACAGTTGATCGCCCATTACCCGCCTCTCCTTGTCCACCCATCTTCCCGAGGCAAGAGAAAAAAAAAAGTCCAGTTTCCACCCTTGCCGAACTAGACTGGAATTGCTGGGCTTGATCGTAGCGCCACCAGTGGCTGTTACGAGTTATGTTCCTTACGAGTTATGCCTCACTTGCAGACCAATCTGATTCCACCTCTCGTATCGCTTGCATTTGCTTCAAACAAAATGGCGGCTCCCAGTCAAGACGATCTGATCGACAATCAAGATTTATATTATGATAAAACGGGTCTTACATAGCGAAGTGCATCAAATCACGTGAGCACCTTGATTAAAAACTTGAAAAGATTTGGAAAATATCTGTTGACAACGAGTTGTCGGTGCACATGCTTTGCAAATCCTGCAATCGACCGAACTCTGCATGACAGTTTACGAACCGGATTTCGATTTCGTTGCGTGATTTTGATTGGACTATGCATAGACTCGTTAGTCCAGCCAAAATCTAACTCCATAATACCAGCCTACTTCGGCAAGGGTGGAAACTGGACTCTACTGGCCACTTAACTCTTGCCTCGGGAAGATGTGTCCAGACGTGGAGTTGGGGGAACACATCGTCCACTCAGTGTCCAGCTCCATCAGATCAAAAGGCTGCAAGCTGCACCGAATTGTTTAAAAGACATTACTTAGAAGCTGAAAAAGTAGACAGAAATGATGGATAACAACTTCTTTAATTACTGTAAAGCCGTCGTTTCGGTACAGATCCTTCTGTCGTTGTCAAGCAAGGGTGAATATTGAGCATGGTACAGAATATATATAGTAGGTGGAGGATTAACAGTTACAACAATTGTGTACACGGGAGAGATTAACATGAGCAGGTTAATACTGTGACAGCATGATGGACAGAGAACACGTGATGGAGAAGACAATGAGACTGGAGCCAACTAAACAGGATGAAGTGTTCATAGGTGGGGTGATTATCGCTTTAGAGTTCATACTAGCGGATAGGATTAAGCAGCCTTGATTTCTGTTGATTGATGGCTTCTGGCGGCGAATGTGGACTGCTTCTGTTAGTTTTCTTTCAGTGAAATCATGGAGGTTGTTGGAGAGGTTTTGGACGTTTTCCCAGTTGATGTGATAGGGGCAGGTGCTGATATGGTCCGAGATGACTGATTTGCTGCCTGATTTGATGGTTGAAGTGTCACAGGTCAGGTAAACATGCTGGACACACGCTCGACACCTGGCTGGTCCGCCCCGGCCGCTTCCCACCATGTCATTCCTCAGTGTTCGTGTTTGTGTTCAATTCAGTTCTGCCAGACTCGCGATATCAATCAGGCAATCATTGTTATCAACTTCTCCATAGAATCTATAATATATTCGTGTATTACGATCCGGGAGTGTATAGGTCTTCAGCAACCCATGCTTGACGTAAAAAGCGACTATGCTTGTCGCATAAGGCGACTTACGGGATCGGGTGGTCAGGATCGCTGGCTTGGTTGATGCATGTCATCGTATTCAAATTGCGTGAATCCATGCTAACGGTGTCAATCACTGGATTGTCTGGTCCAGGCCTAATTATTTACAGACCGCCGTCATATAGGTGGAATATTGCTGAGTGCAGCGTTAGACAATAAACAAACAAACAAATCATCAGCTTGCAGTAGCGAGAAATGATCGCGGCGTCGTATATCGCTACTGCCAACACTGGAATACACGATCAGGCTATATATTTGTTCTACATCGTTCCAAGGGGCACGGGGGGCCCAGTCGTCTAAGGCGCCGCGATTCGCTGTGCAGAGTTGCGTCCCTTGGGCACGCCAGAAACCTATGATTGTGGGTTCGAATCCAAGTTCGCCCCGATTATGTTTCTAGGTTTGTCAGCACCATACCCGTGCTCGTGGGTTTCACCGAAGTGTTAAACGTCTGAGACCTGCATCACTTGGGGCTTTCCTCCCACATTAAGCTGACACGCCGTGATATAACTGGAATACTGTTAAAAGCGGCGTAAAACCCAACTCACTCACTCACTCTACATCGTTCCAGCTCACCAAATATCACTCACTAACCGTGTCTGTGTATGTTTCATACTCTTCGAGTTTAACGCCGACCCTGGTGTTATTTATGATTTTACAGACTTGTTGCGAGCTGCGTGGGCAGGTGGTCTCAACTTTGAACATAAGGTCATGACCTTCTCGGACATCAACGTGATAAGCGGCATGTTTTTCAATTAGAGTGTCCTCCCCTTCCAAACAATCGTATTGTGGCCACCAGATGGGGCGACATGATCGGGCTGCTATCACACGTAGCGGACAAATTACCCCCCGCATGGGGTCGTAACCTCTCACAAATACGGGACAGGCCAACAATGTGTGTTTGAAGAACATCCCGTCTAGAAATTGGAGAGAAATTTAATAGATAAGTGAAGAATAACCTGCTTCGTCACATCACAGTTTTCATAGTGTTGCGTGCAGTTCCTTTAAAATATTCGGCATTCAATTGTAAGATAGGAACAGTTACGTAGATACATCATATTACAGTTTAAACATCAGAATCAATAATTCTCAAGATTATGATTTATTTTTTAATAAGTATGATTCTCAGGCTAAGTGGCAATACAAACATGCTTCAAGCAGGATTTTATATTATTCTCCAGTTTCCTGACTGTTACGATCATCGGGTCTATATACCAGGAAATAAAAGGTATTACTTCTGGAAAAACAATTAATTGTTAATATCCGAAAAGGCATAGGGGAAACAACACAATAAAGTAAGACCACGTCCTTTATTCGTATCCTTATTCGTAAAATTATATTAACGTTCATTTGACACCGAACGCATAATGATAAGGTTAAAACATGATTTTCTTAGAGTTTCAAATAAGTATTTGAAACGTACAAAATGATTATACAGTAAGTATACAAACTGAATGATGTACAGTTTTCAAATAAGAATTTGAAACGTACAAAATGAACATATAATTAGTATACAAACTTAACGATTTACAGGTTTCAAAAACGAATTAAAAACGTACAAAATGAATATATAGTAAGTATACAAACTGAATTATGTACAAGTTTTAAATATTAATTTAAAACATACAAAATGAAAATACAGTAATTATATCTTAAATGATGTCTTGACAAGAGAAACGCGAACTCCTGTGTACAGGTTGGCGATGGGTGATGGTGATGCGCATGACCGGCTGCTGGCAGTGGGTTGGATGGCCAGGGATCAAGCTCCAGCGCCTCAGTGTCCCACTAACTAGTTGCCCCTACACACACCCGAAACCACAAATGGCTCCATTATACTTAAATCCTATCAAAAGAAGCAATCAAGGTAATCTTTACTGATACACATTCAATGTGTATCGACATTCTTAATACAAATGTTGTCGGCAAGTGTTGCTCATTATTATTTTTCCCCAATATTTACCAAAAATGTATTCAAAGGCCGAGATTAATTAAATAGATTCCTGAGCTTCAAATCTACATTTACAGCAAATTCTGAATGAGACATACATTCAAAGTGATGATATCATTATATCCCTTTATACCTGATGTCAGCGAGTCCATATCTTAGTTGTTCTGTAGTTGTACGGAGAGCAGGTCACAAATTAGGGGAAGTTAAGCATCGTTAGTGGCGGAGAGTAGTTGGATGGGTGACCATGTTCGACAGCTTGACTGTTGTTAGTCTCTAGGGCTCCGAACCTGGTGTCGCCTTAAGCAAGGGACCTTGTACAAATGTGTCTTAGTTATATTCACATTCATATGTTTCTTCATCCAGTAGTGAATGGGTACACGGGAAGATAAGATGTGATTGTTAACTTAGCGTCTCACAGGCAATTTGGGTATTACTCCCCAGGAAGCTGAGAACGAGAATCGATCAAATAACGCATAATGGGTAATAATGATGCATGGCATAATTATTTTTTTCAAGAATTTTCGGGGACAGTTTACTTTTTTCGATAAAACCCCTATAGCCTGAGCGGAGTTAATCTCACCCCCAACAATATGGACGAATTAGTCAGAGACATTTAGGGATATCTTGTGTGAACCAACACAGTTCTGATAATGAATCATGTTACATTTCTATAGATACTGATATGTCTGAGTTACATTGTCGATACCGCCTCTGTGGTCTAGTGGTAGAGGGTACGCCCGGAGACTGGAAGGTCCGCGGTTCGATCCCCGGCCGAGTCATATCAAAAGACGTTAAAAGATGGTACTTGTTGTTACCCTGTCAGGTGCTCGGCATTTAGGGGTTAAAACAAGGACTGGTCGGCTCGGAGTCAGTATACTGTCTCTGAGTGGGGTATTCATGTTAAACTAAGGCATGTTATATCAGTGGGCTAGCACTATGAGTCGGCATCAGTCCGGACTATTACAAGCAGACACACACACACACACACACACACATACACGTGGATTTACGTCACTATATAAGTGCAATAATCTTTGACGCGACGTTAAACCCAATTTCACTTCATATTGTAGACTAACATCTAGTCTCTGAAATGAACATATCGTACAGAAAAAAAACAGTTGTTAAATTATCATAAAAAGGAGCCCAGAGACTGATACTGCCAAACATTATAGACTTGCATGGGCTGTATTTGATATATTTGTATCCGGGTCTATAAATCAGACAACTCATGTTGTCGCATATGTGTTTAAAACAACTGTCACTGGCGGATTCTGTATCACTTCGGACTTTCTGATTCGTCATTCATGCTGCTTGATAGACAGGTGGCGAGAGCTTAATTAAGAGGCCAGGTGTCGCTGTTTGTCGTCTGTTTGATTATATAATACATCCGAGCTGGCAATCAAACCCGATCCTTGCCGTCCAGACACTAAACCCACTGGACAACTCATCCCCGCTCTCCGGATAAGAACCAGACGGAAATGTCCGTGGTGTGTACATCAGAAAACAATATCTACCTTTTGGAGCAAATTGTCACCTATTGAGATACACACAATACATTATAAGGCGCACAGTGTCTCACGGGATCGCGAGACAACACCACGAGGTGCCGCTTACGACATGACATTCTACAGGCTCAGCAAGCATCTGATGATGGAAGGGAATCATCTGCGTCTTTCTGGGGCGTAATATAGGTCAGTCTTTAGACACACACTGATCCTCGGAATGGGAGAACTGGTGTTAAACAGGCATAGAACGGGGTTCTTTTGATGTGAAGTAAATGTTTAGCAATAAACTAAATGCAGGCGCGGTCTTCTCTTTGATCTCACCGACACCACGAGGAGCATACTGCACGGGAATCACGGTGCTTATAATAGGTCAAAGGTCAACAGTAAGCCATAGACTCCATCACGGTTTGTTAGTTTGTTTGTTTGTTATGTAACGCCACTCAGCAGTCCGGCTGTATGACAGAGTTCTGTTTGTTAGATTGTTTGTTTGTTTGTTATGTAACGCCACACTCAGCAATAATTCAGCTGTATCAAGGCGGTCTGTAAGAATAGAGTATGTACCAGATAATACAGTAAATGGAATCATGAGCTTCGATCTGCACAATTGGGATACCATGACGTGCATCAACCCATTCAGCGAGAGCCTGACCACCCGATCCCTTCTAGGCACTGCAGCTTGGAGGATACCATGGTAAACATTCAGGCACACGGATACCTTGGTAAACATTCAGGCACACGGATACCATGGTAAACATTCAGGCACACATGTACCACGGTAAACATTCAGGCACACAGGTACCATGGTAAACATTCAGGCACACAGATACCATAGTAAACATTCAGGCACACGGATACCACAGTAAACATTCAGGTACACGGATACCATAGTAAACATTCAGGCACACAGATACCATGGTAAACATTCAGGCACACGGATACCATGGTAAACATTCAGGCACACGGATACCTTTGTAAACATTCAGGCACACGGATACCATAGTAAACGTTCAGGCACACGGATACCATGGCAAACATTCAGGTACACGGATACCATAGTAAACATTCAGGCACACAGATACCATAGTAAACATTTAGGTACACGGATACCTTGGTAAACATTCAGGCACACAGGTACCATGTTAATCATTCAGGCACACGGATACCATAGTAAACATTCAGGCACACAGGTACCATGGTAACATTCAGGCACACGGATACCATAGTAAACATTCAGGCACACAGGTACCATGGCAAACATTCAGGCACACGGATATCATGGTAAACATTCAGGCAGACGGATACCATAGTAAACATTCAGGTACACGGATACCATGGTAAACATTCAGGCAGACGGATACCTTGGTAAACATTCAGGCACACGAATACCTTGGTAAACATTCAGGCACACAGGTACCATGGTAAACATTCAGGCACACGGATACCATGCTAAACATTCAGGCACATAGGTACCATGGTAAACATTCAGGCACACGGATACCTTTGTAAACATTCAGGCACACAGGTACCATGGCAAACATTCAGGCACACAGGTACCATGTTAAGCCAATTAAACATTCAGGCACACAGATACCATAGTAAACATTCAGGCACACAGGTACCATGGTAAACATTCAGGTACACGGATACCTTTGTAAACATTCAGGCACACAGGTACCATGGTAAACATTCAGGCAGATGGATACCATGGAAAACATTCAGGCACACGGATACCTTGGTAAACATTCAGGCACACGGATACCATCGTAAACATTCAGGCACACGGATACCTTGGTAAACATTCAGGCAGATGGATACCATGGTAAACATTCAGGCACACGGATACCATGGTAAACATTCAGGCACACGAATACTACGGTAAACATTCAGGCACACGGATACCTTGGTAAACATTCAGGCACACGGATATCTTGGTAAACATTCAGGCACACGGATACCTTTGTAAACATTCAGGCAGATGGATACCGTGGTAAACATTCAGGCACACGGATACCATGGTAAACATTCAGGCACACGGATACCATAGTAAACATTCAGGCACACAGGTACCATGGTAAACATTCAGGCACACGAATACTACGGTAAACATTCAGGCACACGGATACCTTGGTAAACATTCAGGCACGCGGATACCTTGGTAAACATTCAGGCACACGGATGCCATCGTAAACATTCAGGCACACGGATACCATGGTAAACATTCAGGCACACGGATACCATGGTAAACATTCAGGTACACGGATACCTTGGTAAACATTCAGGTACACGGATACCTTGGTAAACATTCAGGTACACGGATACCTTGGTAAACATTCAGGTACACGGATACCTTGGTAAACATTCAGGCACACGTGCTTCAGTGTCATAGCCTCGGAGTGTATGTTCAGCTGTACGTGCTTGATTGTAGTGGGCTGCCCGCGTGGTGTTAAACATGGTTGAAGTTGGAATAACGTCCACGTGTTCACTACGGGCAGGAACAGACAATACTCGAGTGTTATTGAAACAATTAGTTCTGTTCAATATCAGCCGGACGCGGGAGTGTAATCTGCACTAACACGTTATACAATCTTACCCTTCCTTACAACGTAATTGGACGTGTGAATTTGCGCTGATTCGGCAGTTTAAGGAATTACCATGCTCGAATTAGCCGAGGTTAACTGTTGACATACTGGGAATTTGCAAGTCATCCATTTCTTAAGGGGTTAACTGGTTTGATGTGTTGTGGGAAAAGACTGGTGCCAAGCACGAACTATTTCACGATAGAACATGCTTGAGTTTCTGAAGCCAACACGCTTCTTAGTAAATGAGATCAGGGGAAATATAATTTAGAAAACATAAAAATGTCATTTTGTATCTTTGCAAACAGATGATGGAGTGTTATGTTTCAAAAATAACGATAAATTTACAAATCAAAACAAGACTTCTCACCCTCCTGAGTCTACGACAGGTTATATTGATTGTATTTTAAAATTTCTAAAATAGAATTGTTTAATGCACGTCCCGGCGCTATACTCTCTCACGTTTCTGTATAAGCTGTGATAAAGTCTGCCCCTGTACTCCTGGCCCTCCAAACCGACAGTAGATTGCTTGTATTATTGGTATAGATTACAAAGACAACAACGTCGGGTCCTCAAACCAAGGAATGGTAGGTTCCCATGGCGATGTCTCATATATAGGCTTTCACAAGTCTCTAAGGCAATAATTATTAGTTGAAATCATAATTTCTAGATTATGTAAACAATAAGAACGAGTTGTCCTACAAGAGACTGGAGTCCTATACTGTCCACACATCTAGACTTGCCTATTGGAGGATAGAATTAGTAAACATCAATGGACTTTACTTTCAGTACAGCCTTGGAGCAAGGCTATCTTCGATACATCTGAAGCCGGGACACACTGATGGCCATTACGGGGAAAAAACCTACAGTGGGTTGTACCACGGCATATTTAACTTGTCAGCTTCTCTCCTTTAGGGAGCAGTTTTTCAGTGGCCTAAGTGCAAACATGTGTTGAAAGGAGATAAACCTAAACCATTGCGTGTCTTTGATGGATGTTTTAATCCAACGGAGCGCATGGGACACAGGACCCAGACAGACGTGCCATGTTTGTTTGCTTGTTTGTTTGTTTGTTTGTTGTTTAACGCTGCACTCAGCAATATTCCAGCTAGATGACGGCGGTCTGTAAATAATCGAGTCTGGGCCAGACAATTCAGTGATTGACAACATGAGCATCGACCCACCGATTGGGACACGATGACATGTATCAACAAAGTCAGCGAGTCTGACCACCCGACCCCGTTAGTTGCCCCGTACGACAAGCATAGTCGCCTTTTACGGCAAGCATGGGAGTCTGAAGACCTATTCTACCCCGGATCTTTACGGGTCCTGCACCATGTACACAGTTAGTTTTACAGGAGGAAGTGGGTGAAAACTGAACGATGCTCTTCAAGTGGTTACGGTCATTAATACATTCCGAGGTAATAATGCTGTAGTCGGATTTTAATATTTTGTTATTCTGTAAATGCACTAATTTTCTTCTTTGAACTTTTTAAAACTGGTATTAAATTGGGCAGACAGACGTATTCTTTTTGAATATTTCCAATTCATATTTAAACCAAACAAAAATGTCTTTATTCTGACTAGCAATTGCTCTTTACCACGCAGAGTTGCATCCCTTCACATATCCGGATCCGCTGATCGTGGGCTCGATTTATGTTTCTCCCTGACTATTATCTTTGATACCGCATCCTCCCAAGCCTCGTGGATGCAGGGCTGTGCACAGAGGTTTGAGGAGTCGCAAGAGGCGGTTCTGGGTTGCCTCCCCTATCTGTAACAGGAATCGTTTATCATAGGTTCGAATCCCAGATACACACAGAATATTTTTATTGGTTTGTGCCAAGTATACAAGTGGTTAGTGTCAGGGTTAGGGTTAGGGTTAGGGTTAGGGTTAGGGTTTCACCAAAGCTTGCTCTACAACAAGCTGACAATAACTGTGATGTTCAGTAAGCGACGTTAACCTCTCACTCACTCACTCACTCACTCACTCACACACCCACCCACCCACTCACTCACAAACCCACCCACTCACTCACTCACTCACTCACAAATCCACCCATCAACCCACCAACCCACCCACCCACTCACCCACTCACTCACTCACTCACTCACAAACCCACCCACCAACCTACCCACCCACTCACTCACTCACTCACTCACCCACTCACTCACTCCACCAGGAACATTGAGCAACAGGCGCCCGACTAGACCACGTAACAAAAGCAACTACTGCTCACATGAACATGGCTCCAAACACTCACGAGTATGTACTAGTATATACACTCTTCAAAAAAAAGAAACTCTTAGATAAAAAATAAGGATATTGTTAAGCGGATGTAAAAGTATCTACACAGAATATGCGTGAACACAATCAGATGAAATTAGACACAGTGATCGACAAAAGCATTGTCGTCATTGTCAGCATTAATTCAGTTCAGTCATTGCACATGTGTAGCCACAAGGTGGCGTCATGGTCAGTACCTGGTCACACGACCTCTTGCAGCCGTCACTGCTCGACACCTATTTGGCACAGATTGCACAAGTCTTCGGATTTGTTCTTGGGGATTACTTCGCCATTCCTCTTGTTAGGCGTTGGCGAGTTGTGCCAGTGTGTGGGGACGCTGGTGACGTTGACGGACGCGTCGATCAAGTTCGTCCCACAAATGTTCAATCGGGTTGAGATCAGGCGATTTGGACGGCCATGGAAGGACATTGATGTTCTCATTAACAAGGAAATTAACTGTTGCACGTGCTGTGTGGGGCCGAGCGTTGTCATGTTGGAACAGCTCCCTCTGGCGGTCCAAAGTTGGGAGGTGAGGACGCAGAATTTGGTCTATGTATCTGTTTGCTGTATGATTGCCCTGGACAACAACTAACTGAGATCTACCCGTGTAGGATATGGCTCCCCACACCATGACACTCCCTCCACCAAATCGGTCGACCTGTCGAACACAGTTCGGCGCAAAATGTTCATGTCGACGTCGGTATACACGTTGTCTTCCATCCCGTTGTTGAAGAAGAAAATGTGACTCATCGCTGAACCAAACGCGTCGCCAGTTCCCGAGATCCCATACCTGTACTCTGTTGCACCACCGGACAGTCGTTGACGGTGAAGACGTCGCAAGACAGGTCCAACTTTTGGTCGTCTCGCTCGAATTCCCACTTCCCTCAGACGATTTCTGATGGTTTGGTCGGAAATCCTTCGCATACCAGGCACTTGTCCTGCAGTGGCCGTGGCTGTAGGAAATCGATTCCGAAGGTGATGCAACCGGATGTACCGATCCTGAGCAGGGGTGGTCACTCTTGGTCTTCCACTTCTGGGATGATCTTGAGTCGAATAAGAGCGGGTATATCGATCCCATAGTCGAGATATGGTGCTTTAGTGTACGTTGAAGTGTCTTGCAACGGCAGACTGGGACTCCACTGCTTCCAAACGTCCAATGGCGATATTTCGGTCAGCTGCAGTTAATATTGGCATTTTTCGATCTCTGTTCACGTCAGAAAATTCGTAATGAACTGATGAATTTTGTACGGTCTGTTATAGTCAGCGTCTCTACTCTTGTTTCCAACACTTTGCACGTGCATTGTGCTGAAAACCTTTTTCTGAAAGCAATTTCCGTGCATCCTTTGCATTTTTGCTGATAAACGTTTACAAAAAACATTTTGAGATGTGTTTGCGCGCAATGCACAACAAACATGACATGATTAACGGGAATCAAACATAAGAATTGTCTTTATGACGATTGCTGGGGATCTAATTGGAATTCTGGAAACACCTATGCGTTTCTTTTTTTTTTGAAGAGTGTACCAGTATATATAAGTATAAGTAATAGTTGTTTTTTGTTTGTTGTTTAACGCCGTGCTCAACAATATTCCAGCTGTATGACGACAGTCTGTAAATAATCCATTCTGGACCAGCCAGTGGAGATACGATGACATGCATCAACCAAGTAAGCGAGCTGACCACCCGATCCCGTTAGTCACCTCTTGCAATAAGCATTTTTTGCTGAAGACAATTTCTAACTCGGATATACGTTGTAATACTTCTTATGGCTTGAGTCCCAATGAATTCCACACATTCTGTAACTAATTCTTAAATCTTAATCATATTAATTGTTGATGTTACTTTATACCCAAGGGTATGTCACATAGCAACGATCTGCTGGATGAGCCAGTCTTTGCCTGTGCATGCGTGCGTGCCGTCGTGTGTGTGCGCATGTTTACGTGCGTGCGTGTTTTCGTGTATGTATGGGTGTGAGTGTGTTCGTGTATGTGTGTGTGCGTGCGTTCAAATTATTGTTTTTCCAACTTAAAACCGGAGGGATTTTGCCCATTGGCTTAGCGATATAGAGAATGGGACCAAGGCGTCCCACCGACACGACAAAATACACCACATATTAGACATATTCCCTGATTATAGATATTCCTTGATAATGCATATTTCCTGATTATCCATATTCACAAATTACCTGATTATACACTTAGTATACATATTCCAAAGTAAGATACACGTACAAGTGCAAGACATAGGGACGGTGTTTGGGGACGGCTGACACAGTGCTGTGACCGTTATCACTTGCGTGCCTCTATATCCCGTCTTAAGGTAACCCTGTTGTGTACGTGGAGGGTATGGTAGCTCCCCTCCGTCTAGTCAGGTATAGCTATTTCTTTAATACCAGCCAGTGGATGAGTGGGGACTCCCCAGCGAACGCCACACCACCAAGGCGAGATCTCTCGTCAGCTTACAAAGCGACTTCAGCTACTTGATCGGAAATTCTTAACAGCTTAAAATACCCCAGAAAACGCATGTGTACTGCACTCGCGACCGACGCTTTGTTAAACCAGCTCGGGAGGTAACAGTCAGAATACCGTCTTTATCAAGTGGGATTATTTTGAAATCTGAGTCTATCGGAGGGGAAGGTCTTGCTAAAGAATTCTCAGGTGCGATCACTAAATCCGTGGTTTGGGCGGGCGCTTTAATACAGGTCAAGTGAAATATAGTTTGTGTGAGACGAGGCATGAAGGGAGCCAGGGAGACTGAAGGCAGGGGGTGAAGGAGACCAGGTAGTCGGGGTGAGTTCAGTGTAAGGGGAGATGGGCGGTTCACCTCGTCGCCTCCCGCCTCGCATCACTGACGGCAGGATGGAGTCGGGACTAAGTGGCTTAAAGTCACGCTGTGGGGTGTGGGTGAGAAGTAAGGGTGTTGCGAGTGTGAGTGTGGTTTTAGGTAGGAGTAGAGGGAGTGTGAAGTAGGGGTGGAGGGATGGGTGTGAGGTAGGAGTAGAGGGGGTGTGAGGTAGGAGTAGAGGGAGTGTGAAGTAGGGGTGGAGGGGTGAGTGTGAGGTAGGAGTAGAGGGGATGTGAGGTAGGAGTAGAGGGGGTGTGAAGTAGGGGTGGAGGAGTGGGTGTGAGGTAGGGTTGGAGGGGTTGGTGTGAGGTAGGAGTAGAGGGAGTGTGAGGTAGGGGTGGAGGGGTGGGTGTGAGGTAGGAGTAGAGGGAGTGTGAAGTAGGGGTAGAGGGGTGGGTGTGAGGTAGGGGTGGAGGGGGTGTGAGGTAGGGGTAGAGGGGTGAGTGTGAGGTAGGAGTAGAGGGGTGTGAAGTAGGGGTGGAGGAGTGGGTGTGAGGTAGGGGTGGAGGGGGTGTGAAGTAGGGGTGGAGGGGTGGGTGTGAGGTAGGGGTGGAGGGGTGAGTGTGAGGTAGGAGTAGAGGGAGTGTGAGGTAGGGGTGAAGGGGTGGGTGTGAGGTAGGGGTGAAGGGGTGGGTGTGAGGTAGGAGTAGAGGGAGTGTGAAGTAGGGGTTGAGGAGTGGGAGTGTGAGGTAGGAGTGGAGGGGTGAGTGTGAGTTAGGAGTAGAGGGGTGTGAAGTAGGGGTGGAGGAGGGGGTGTGAGGTAGGAGTAGAGGGGTGTGAAGTAGGGGTGGAGGAGTGGGTGTGAGGTAGGAGTAGAGGGGGTGTGAAGTAGGGGTGGAGGAGTGGGTGTGAGGGAGGTGTGGGTTTGAGGTAGGGGTTGAGGGGTGTGAGGGAGGTATAGATGGTATGGGTGTGAACTAAAGGTGGAGAGATGGCTGTGAGGTAGGGGCGGAGGGGTTGGTGTGAGGTAGGATGTGAGGGAGGTGTAGATGGTATGGGTGTGAACTAGGGGTGTGAGGTAGGGGTGGAGGGGTGGGTGTCAGGTAGGGGTACGGGGTGAATCGTTCTGATAGTGTACGCTCACGGAGGTTAGATATACATGTCCATACTTTATTTATATACTGAACCGCAAAAGAAACGTCACCCCAAGTAACATATATAACATAAGTACCATAAGTAAAGTTGTCAGTTTAATTGTCAAAGTTTCTAAAATTTAACATTACGTTGTCCGGAAAAAGGAAATTTGATGATAAAAAAACAAAGCAAATGACAATAAAACCGATGGCCCAAACGCATCACGGCAACGGCCATGAGTTCCGCGCAAATTGAAATGCACATGCGTTTCCCCATTTCTTGCCCTATAATAATCCACCCAGATCGAATAGCATTCATTCGTTATTGAATTGCTACCACGTGACAAGATTGACACGAAATCAGCGACACCAAGTCCTTGGACGATTTCAAGCTGGACAAACAGCCCGGCAAGTAGCCAATGCATTTCAAGTCCACGTAAAGAACCATATACAGGCTCCAGCAACGGTACCAGACCACCAACACTACAGATGACCGACCACGTAGTGGAAGAACAAGGATCACCACCTGACGTCAGGATCGTCAGATTGTGCGACAGCATCTTCAAGATCGCGACGCCGTGGGGAACGTCATTCGGATGCTTGTGTTGAAAGAGACTCGTGTGGTGGTCCGAGAATCATGGTGTGGGGTGGAATTGGTCTTGCACAGAGGGTCGGCCCTGTAGTCTTCCAGAACATCTATCCAGGTAGAGGCAATGATACATTGATCAAGTCTTGAGACCACACTCCATACCTCATTTGGCACGTCGCCGCAACGACGAGTTTCAGCATGATAACGCCCGTGCCCACACTGCGAAAGCAACAAGAGACTTCCTCAAGTAGAATGGCATCAGAACCATGCTGTGGCCTGCCCTCAGTCCCTATTTAAATCCCTCTGAGGGACGAAATTCAAAGATACTGAATGACGTCCGACCAAGGCCGACAACTGCAGCTGAACATGCGTCAGGCGTTCCTCAGTGGGTGGGCTCAAGTGCCTGTGGCCTTCGTCAACCGCCTCATCCATTCCATGTATCGACGTTGCACAGCCGTCATCAATGCACATGGCGGACACACGAGATACTGACTTGTGATGCCATTTTCTCAGAGACGAGATTTGTGTTTCACTTAAAGAACATTTGACACTTTAATTTCAACCTTGATGATCAGTATTGCCAAGTTTCATCTTTTCTCAAAGTATGTTTACAGTATTTAGACATATAAAGTTTCTCATATATCTATCCATGGTGACGTTTCTTTTGCGGTTCAGTATATATGTGCCTTCGTGCCCAGGTTTTCTACGTGGAGAGTTAGGAGAGTCGAGAGTGCACGAGTGGCCAGGCAGCGAACGAATGAGGGGAGTGAGTGAAAAAGCCATCAGAAAAACGAATAAGAATTAAGACTGATTAAATGGTGAAGCACTCCTCGTGTCGCTTTAAGCAATAGTTCAGCAATGTAACGGGGAACAACAGAAATGCGCGTGTACCATGTGGACCTGGGCCTTCGGCCTGACGTTAGAACGCTTTAACCACAAGGCTACACCCTACCGCAGGAACGATGGAGTGAAATCATCTTTGAGTGAACGAATGTGTGCCTAGATGACTGAGCAGACCCATGTGCTCAGTGGGTCCACGTTATAACTCCATGCACTGTTTACATCTAACCTGTACCGAACCCTAATAGATATCTAGGTGCGTTTAACAGGCACGTGTGCAGTTGTGAGTTTAACGAAACTAATAAACATCCCATGTTAGTTTAACACAGGAACACCAACCATTGCCTGTATCAACGGGAGGTGATTACAAGCTGAAGGGGTATTTTAAATGCGTATTTAATTATTCCAGCAGTGATGTATAAATAAATGTTATTCAGAGAAACGGTATTGTCGATCAGGACAGAAATGTTCAATGTCAACAAAACAGAAGGAGCATATATTGCAGGTCATTGTGTAAAGGTGGAAGCGGGCGAAATCGAAATAAATTCAGAGGTAAGCTGTTGCTTTTTATCTAGTATTGTTATCTGATGCACATACACTGAATTTAGCGTAGGTGTTTCACAGCGCGATTGTTGACAACGTTTATCTGAGAGTCCATGTTCAACTGAGCTGAAAAACGTGGCCGTTGCTCTGGGTACCACTTCCTCTTCCTGCAACACTTCCGGCCCACGCAGAACGTCCTAACCATGCAATACTTACGGTCAATTTAACTCTTCCGGCCCATGCAACACTTCCGGTCAATGCAACACTTCCGGTCAATGCAACACTTCCGGCCTATGCAACACTTCCGGTCCATGCAACACTTCCGGCCCATGTAACACTTCCGGTCCATGCAACACTTCCGGTCCATGCAATACTTCCGGTCTATGCAACTACTTCTTGTCCATGCAACACTTCCAGTCCATGCAACACGTCCTGTCCATGCAACATTTCCGTCCCATGCAACACTTCCGGTCCATGCAACACTTCCGGTCCATGCAATATTTCCGGTCCATGCAACTACTTCTTGTCCATGCAACACTTCCAGTCCATGCAACACTTCCGGTCCATGCAACTACTTCCGGTCCTTGCAACATTTCCTGTTCATGATGGTGTTTAAGTCATTTCTTCAACACGATTTCGTGCAAAACATTTCCAGGTCAATAATGTTTTTTCATTTTCATATGAAGGTAAGTTTCGTGCTTATGTGACCGACCTCTTGCTCAATAGGAAGCCGTAGATCAGGTGACCGACCTCTTGCCCAATAGGTAAGCCGTATATCACGTGACCGACCTCTTTCTCAATAGGTAAACCGTATATCACGTGACCGACCTCTTGCTCAATAAGTAAGCCGTATATCACGTGACCGACCACTTGCCCAATAGGTAAGCCGTATATCACGTGACCGACCTCTTTCTCAATAGGTAAACCGTATATCACGTGACCGACCTCTTGCTCAATATGTAAGCCATATATCACGTGACCGACCTCTTGCTCAATAGGTAAGCCGTATATCACATGACCGACCTCTTGCTCAATAGGTAAGCCGTATATCACGTGACCGACCTCTTGCTCAATAGGTAAGCCGTTTATCACGTGACCGACCTCTTGCTCAATAGGTAAGCCGTATATCACGCGACCGACCTCTTGCTCAATAGGTAAGCCGTATATCACGTGACCGACCTCTTGCTCAATGGGTAAGCCGTATAACACGTGACCGACCTCTTGCTCAATAGGTAAACCGTATATCACGTGACCGACCTCTTGCCCAATAGGTAAGCCGTATATCACGTGACCGACCATTTGCCCAATAGGTAAGCCGTATATCGTGATGGTCTGTAAATAATCAAGTCTTGTCTAGACCATCCAGTGACTGACATCACGAGCATTGATCAACAATTGGGATGCGATGACATCATCCAAGTCACCTCGCATGAGACCCGTGAAGATACGGGGCATTCTAGGTCTTCAGCAACCCATGCTTGCCATAAAAGGCGACTAACGGGATCGAGTGGTCAGGCTCGCTGACTTGGTTGTTGTATGTCATGGTATCCCAAATGCGTGGATCGATGGTCATGATTTCAATCACTGGATTGTCTGGTCCAGATTCAAATATTTACAGACAGCCGTCATGTAGCTGCGGCGTTTAACAACAAACAAACAAACAAACAAACAAACAAACAAACCTCGCATGACAAACCGATCCCGTTAGTCTCCTCTTACCACAAGCTTAGGTTGCAGATGACCTACATTTTTACCCGGAATCCCCTCTGGAATAACGACTCGCGGCTGTGGTCGGCTAACATGGCTGACTCCACGTTTATGACAAGCCCAATAGAGTTTGATACATTTGAACTTCAAAAACGAGCGATCGTATGGTAACTTTCAAAGCTTATAAAATAGATGATTGAATTGATTGGAAGTTGCTTTACGCCGCAGTCTATTAAACCAGTGGCTGACAGCACGAGCATTGTATCCATGCGACCATCACCGGCTTCCAGAAATAATTTAACCTTTGCCAACTTTTTATCTTTAGATAGACTCTAGGTTATTCTGTACTTATATACACAATCCCATTCATCCCTCTGACATACTTGACAGTGCCTGTACATGTCGTCTAACGCTATGGGTGGAACGGGGGGAGATTGTAGTCGTATGGAATATTAACCCCAGGGCTGAGTACGCTGTAATTTTAGACCGTCCCCGCGGTCTAGACAGTTGGACAACCGGTTCACTCTGTCAGGTGTATGTCTCTGGGGAGTGTCAGATGGACAGAACTTTCCACACGGTACCAGACCAGTCCAGTGTCACTGGAACATCACAGAATAGTCCTATGTTTCTTTTACGCATGACATTCATCCACATTATGATGGAAGTTTACAGATAATCCGAGCATCTAAATATATACTTCCTCACCACTGCTTACATTAAAGAGTACTACATTCCTGAAACTAATAATTGTCTAAATACAATGCAATGAACTTCTACTGAACCTGAACCGAAACAATGTAATACAGTTACAATCATTGTTTAACAATCAATTACCCTGCCATATAACAATATAGTGGTCTTTATGAACGCAATATATATGGCGGTATTTATAAACGACAGCATATATGGTAATTTATACGAGAATAGTTGTCTTTATGAACGGCTCTCACATCTTCTGAATGAAGACCTGCAACTGTTTTCACAGTTAATTGAGTTACTTATATCAATAAACACCCCGCCAACACAGATCAGCACAGTGAGTCTACATGTCAACATGCACGCTCTATGTAGACCACCTGAGAATCTCCTCACACTGACAGCCTCACCAGCTTCCGCAGTCCTGTGGGCGTGTTTAATTGCCCAATTAAAGCCGTTATAGCTGACACTCTCAAATTTCTATCGACTTCCGTGAGTAAAACTCCTTTCTCATTGTTTCTAATATGAATTTCCGCCTTAGCAAAACTGCCTGAGGCATCGTGACTTCGGTGGCTTGATGCGACTCGCTATACTGCCCAGAATAAGTAAAGAAATCTTTTACCGTATACGTAGGTCATCATTTTACAACAAGGGGAGCTCGTAATGTGGCGTTGCTGTTTATGCATGTGTACGCGCTTCATATCTTTTTTACTACACAGCCGTAGCGTAACGGAGTGTCTTACATCCTCGTAGCGTAATGGATTGTCTTACATCCTCGTAGCGTAATGGATTGTCTTACATCCTCGTAGCGTAATGGATTGTCTTACATCCTCGTAGCGTAATGGATTGTCTTACATCCTCGTAGCGTAATGGAGTGCCTTACATCCTCGTAGCGTAATGGAGTGCCTTACATCCTTGTTGCGTAATGGATTGTCTTACATCCTCGTAGCGTAATGGATTGTCTTACATCCTCGTAGCGTAATGGATTGTCTTACATCCTCGTAGCGTAATGGATTGTCTTACATCCTCGTAGCGTAATGGATTGTCTTACATCCTCGTAGCATAATGGATTGTCTTACATCCTCGTAGCGTAATGGAGTGCCTTACATCCTCGTAGCGTAATGGAGTGCCTTACATCCTCGTAGCGTAATGGATTGTCTTCCATCCTTGTAGCGTAATGGATTGTCTTACATCCTCGTAGCGTAATGGATTGTCTTACATCCTCGTAGCGTAATGGATTGTCTTACATCCTCGTAGCGTAATGGATTGTCTTACATCCTCGTAGCGTAATGGAGTGCCTTACATCCTTGTTGCGTAATGGAGTGTCTTACATCCTCGTAGCGTAATGGATTGTCTTATATCCTCGTTGCATAATGGATTGTCTTACATCCTCGTAGCGTAATGGATTGTCTTACATCCTCGTAGCGTAATGGAGTGTCTTACATCCTCGTAGCGTAATGGATTGTCTTATATCCTCGTTGCGTAATGAAGTGTCTTACATCCTCGTAGCGTAATGGATTGTCTTATATCCTCGTTGCGTAATGGATTGTCTTACACCGTCGTAGCGTAATGGATTGTCTTACATCCTCGTAGTTTAATGGATTGTCTTACACCGTCGTAGCGTAATGGATTGTCTTACATCCTCGTTGCGTAATGGATTGTCTTACATCCTCGTAGCGTAATGGATTGTCTTACATCCTCGTAGTCTAATGGATTGTCTTACATCCTGGTAGTCTAATGGATTGTCTCACATCCTCGTAGTCTAATGGATTGTCTTACATCCTGGTAGTCTAATGGATTGTCTTACATCCTCGTTGCGTAATGGATTGTCTTACACCGTCGTAGCGTAATGGATTGTCTTACATCCTCGTAGTCTAATGGATTGTCTTACATCCTCGTAGTCTAATGGATTGTCTCACATCCTCGTAGTCTAATGGATTGTCTTACATCCTGGTAGTCTAATGGATTGTCTTACATCGTCGTAGTCTAATGGATTGTCTTACATCCTAGTAGTCTAATGGATTGTCTTACATCCTGGTAGTCTAATGGATTGTCTTACATCCTCGTAGTTAAATGGATTGCCTTACATCCTGGTAGTCTAATGGATTGTCTTACATCCTAGTAGTCTAATGGATTGTCTTACATCCTCGTAATCTAATGGATTGTCTTACATCCTCGTAGTCTAATGGATTGTCTTACATCCTAGTAGTCTAATGGATTGCCTTACATCCTGGTAGTCTAATGGATTGTCTTACATCCTGGTAGTCTAATGGATTGTCTTACATCCTGGTAGTCTAATGGATTGTCGTACATCCTGGTAGTCTAATGGATTGTCTTACATCCTCGTAGTCTAATGGATTGTCTTACATCCTCGTAGTCTAATGAGTTGTCTTACATCCTCGTAGTCTAATGGATTGTCTTACATCCTCGTAGTCTAATGGATTGTCTTACATCCTCGTAGTCTAATGGATTGTCTTACATCCTGATAGTCTAATGGATTGTCTTACATCGTCGTAGTCTAATGGATTGTCTTACATCCTCGTAGTCTAATGGATTGTCTTACATCCTCGTAGTCTAATGGATTGTCTTACATCCTGGTAGTCTAATGGATTGTCTTACATCCTGGTAGTCTAATGGATTGTCTTACATCCTCGTAGTCTAATGGATTGTCTTACACCGTCGTAGCGTAATGGATTGTCTTACATCCTCGTAGTCTAATGGATTG
Organism: Haliotis cracherodii; assembly: GCF_022045235.1. Classification (NCBI taxonomy): domain Eukaryota; kingdom Metazoa; phylum Mollusca; class Gastropoda; order Lepetellida; family Haliotidae; genus Haliotis; species Haliotis cracherodii. The sequence continues at coordinate 1,038,458 of NW_027266266.1, forward strand.
TCTTACATCGTCGTAGTCTAATGGATTGTCTTACATCCTCGTAGTCTAATGGATTGTCTTACATCCTGGTAGTCTAATGGATTGTCTTACATCCTCGTAGTCTAATGGATTTTCTTACATCCTCGTAGTCTAATGGATTGTCTTACATCCTCATAGTCTAATGGATTGCCTTACATCCTGGTAGTCTAATGGATTGTCTTACATCCTGGTAGTCTAATGGATTGTCTTACATCCTGGTAGTCTAATGGATTGTCTTACACCCTGGTAGTCTAATGGATTGTCTTACATCCTAGTAGTCTAATGGATTGTCTTACATCCTGGTAGGCTAATGGATTGTCTTACATCCTCGTAGTCTAATGGATTGTCTTACATCCTGATAGTCTAATGGATTGTCTCACATCGTCGTAGTCTAATGGATTGTCTTACATCCTCGTAGTCTAATGGATTGTCTTACATCCTCGTAGTCTAATGGATTGTCTTACATCCTCGTAGCCTAATGGATTGTCTTACATCCTCGTAGTCTAATGGATTGTCTTACATCCTCGTACTCTAATGGATTGTCTTACATCCTCGTAGTCTAATGGATTGTCTTACATCCTGGTAGTCTAATGGATTGTCTTACATCCTCGTAGTCTAATGGATTGTCTTACATCCTCGTAGTCTAATGGATTGTCTTACATCCTCGTAGTCTAATGGATTGTCTTACATCCTCGTAGTCTAATGGATTGTCTTACATCCTCGTAGTCTAATGAATTGTCTTACATCCTCGTAGTCTAATGGATTGTCTTACATCGTCGTAGTCTAATGGATTGTCTTACATCCTGGTAGTCTAATGGATTGTCTTACATCCTAGTAGTCTAATGGATTGTCTTACATCCTAGTAGTCTAATGGATTGTCTTACATCCTCGTAGTCTAATGGATTGTCTTACATCCTCGTAGTCTAATGGATTGTCTTACATCCTGGTAGTCTAATGGATTGTCTTACATCCTAGTAGTCTAATGGATTGTCTTACATCCTGGTAGTCTAATGGATTGTCTTACATCCTCGTAGTCTAATGGATTGTCTTACATCCTCGTAGTCTAATGGATTGTCTTACATCCTCGTAGTCTAATGGATTGTTTTACATCCTCGTAGTCTAATAGATTGTCTTACATCCTCGTATTCTAATGGATTGTCTTACATCCTCGTATTCTAATGGATTGTCTTACATCCTCGTAGTCTAATGGATTGTCTTACATCCTGGTAGTCTAATGGATTGTCTTACATCGTCGTAGTCTAATGGATTGTCTTACATCCTGGTAGTCTAATGGATTGTCTTACATCGTCGTAGTCTAATGGATTGTCTTACATCCTGGTAGTCTAATGGATTGTCTTACATCCTCGTAGTCTAATGGATTGTCTTACATCCTGGCAGTCTTATGGATTGTCTTACATCCTCGTACTCTAATGGATTGTCTTACATCCTCGTAGTCTAATGGATTGTCTTACATCCTGGTAGTCTAATGGATTGTCTTACATCCTGGTAGTCTAATGGATTGTCTTACATCCTCGTAGTCTAATGGATTGTCTTACATCCTCGTAGTCTAATGGATTGTCTTACATCCTGGTAGTCTAATGGATTGTCTTACATCCTCGTAGTCTAATGGATTGTCTTACATCGTCGTAGTCTAATGGATTGTCTTACATCCTCGTAGTCTAATGGATTGTCTTACATCCTCGTAGTCTAATGGATTGTCTTACATCCTCGTAGTCTAATGGATTGTCTTACATCGTCGTAGTCTAATGGATTGTCTTACATCCTCGTAGTCTAATGGATTGTCTTACATCCTGGTAGTCTAATGGATTGTCTTACATCCTCGTAGTCTAATGGATTGTCTTACATCCTGGTAGTCTAATGGATTGTCTTACATCCTGGTAGTTACCTGATTACACATGTATCTTGGGGTTCACAGAGGTCGGCGTCTAAACCGTCATCACCTCAGGTTGACTATCGTGATGCTGTTGAAACACTGTACCAATGGGCCTTAAACCCAACTCCCCCATACTCAGGAAGCTGTATGTTTACTTCCAGGCACTGGTGCTCCCGTGTTCAGACCAGGCTCGTCAGCTGCCTGCAGCCCACGTGGGACTGGCATCGCAGTAGAAGGTGAGGTAAGCTTTTAGTATCCTTTACATCAGTAACATACATCATTGCATGATTACTCAAGCGGTAACAGATCGTTGCACATATTTCTGATATTTGCAGTGTGCACATATGACATTTCAGTTCTTCTAGGCATTTGATTGGCTGACTGTGTTTATTGAACAACCTTCACGGGACTACTTTCGCTGCATTCAGTCGTTCCTGTTTTTGTTTACGCTGGGAATGCAACCAAGTAACGGATAACAAACTGAAAAAAGTTTAATTTGTAATTTTTACTAGTAAAAACAATATTTTAAATATGCATATGCAGCTGATTATCTTTATCACCGAATGAACGTGAGCCAGTTCACAAGGTAGAGTGAGTGAGTGAGTTAAAACTTAACGTAGTATCGGCATTATTTCAGCCATTTCACGTCGTAGAGAAGGATCGCGGAGGGATACGGCTAAACAGTGGGACTATTTTGCTTCAACTGACAACATACAAATTACAACACTGCAACGTTTGAGAAACCAGATTGTTCACTAAACTGTTCTGAAGAGCATCAACATCAGCAGGTGCTGTTTGTCATGATTGGGTTTAATACTGACTGCCATGTTGGCGGTCGCCGCTAACTCCCGCTTGCTCCGAGCTCCAAGTTCACATAACGTTTCGCGACATATAAACGAGCAGTAGGTACCCACTGGAACATCCTATAAACTGTCCGTGACACATGTCCCCCCGTAGATATGTGTACATGCACGTTTCTTTCTCATCAAAGTGAGTGAGTGAGTTGGGTTTAACGCCGCTTAGAACAGTATTCATCATAGGTTTCTGGCGTGCCCAAGGGACGCAACTCTACACATCGAATTGCGGCGTCTTAGACGACCGTGCCACGCCTGCCCACTTGTCATTAGACTTGACTGTGTTGGAGTTTTCAGCAGATGCACTCGGTGACCTTTAAATAGAATGTTTGCCTCGCTGTCTATTGCACATGCGAAAATGTCGGGTCCACGTGTGCTTAGACAGATTGTTGTTTATTTTGGGCGAAATTAACGCTGGATTGCTATCACATTTCTTTTTAAATTAGTATGTTCTTAGCTTTGACCAAGCGTTACTGCGATGTTAAAAACCAAATCCGGCCTTTCAATAAATTATTTTGATAACACATCATTTTGTTGTTTACGATAGTAGAGACGACATGAGCGGGGAACTATTTTAAAGCGCCATGACAGCACTGATTTCCGGTGTGGTTTGGTCAGCACACAATGTAACCTTCACCTTTCTCTCGGTTTCTATATTGACGATTCTGAAACTGTTTTTGTTGATTTTTCTTTAGATTACATCTGTCATAATAAATAGAATACACTCGCTTCAATATTTGATATCAAGTCTATGACTCTCGTGAAATAAACCTGAAAACAACACACCCGGGACATGAACTTGATATTACATTGAAGCTCGTGTAATATCCTAAAAGTAGTACACCACTCGCCGATACAATCGTTTCAACATTATTTTTATATATATTCAATATTATGGGTGTTGGTGGTTGGTGCGTGTGTGCAGGTGTGTAGGTGTGTTGGGAGTGTTGGGGGTGTTTGGGGTGTGTGTGTAGGTGTGTGTAGGTGTGTTGGGGGTGTTGGTGGATGGTGTGTGTGTGTGTAGGTGTGTGTAGGTGTGTGTAGGTGTGTTGGAGGTGTTGGTGGATGGTGCGTGTGTGTGTGTGTGTAGGTGTGTTGGGAGTGTTGGTGGATGGTGTGTGTGTGTGTGTGTGTGTGTAGGTGTGTGTAGGTGTGTTGGGGGTGTTGGTGGATGGTGTGTGTGTGTGTGTGTGTGTGTGTGTGTGTGTGTGTGTGTGTGTGTGTGTGTGTGTGTGTGTGTGTGTGTGTGTGTGTGTGGGTGTGTGTAGGTGTGTGTAGGTGTGTTGGAGGTGTTGGTGGATGGTGCGTGTGTGTGTGTAGGTGTGTGTAGGTGTGTTGGGGGTGTTGGTGGATGGCGTGTGTGTGTGTAGGTGTGTGTAGGTGTGTTGGAGGTGTTGGTGGATGGTGCGTGTGTGTGTGTGTGTAGGTGTGTTGGGAGTGTTGGTGGATGGTGTGTGTGTGTGTGTGTGTGTGTGTGTGTGTGTGTGTAGGTGTGTGTAGGTGTGTTGGGGGTGTTGGTGGATGGTGTGTGTGTGTGTGTGTGTGTGTGTGTGTGTGTGTGTGTGTGTGTGTGTGTGTGTGTGTGTGTGTGTGTGTGTGTGTGTGTGTAGGTGTGTTGGAGGTGTTGGTGGATGGTGCGTGTGTGTGTGTAGGTGTGTGTAGGTGTGTTGGGGGTGTTGGTGCGTTGTGCGTGTGCGTGTGTAGGTGTGTGCAGGTGTGTTCGGGGTGTTGGTGCGTGGTGCGTGTGTGTGTGTGTAGGTGTGTGTAGGTGTGTGTCGGTGTGTTGGGGGTGTTGGTGGATGGTGCGTGTGTGTGTGTAGGTGTGTGCAGGTGTGTTCGGGGTGTTGGTGCGTGGTGCGTGTGTGTGTGTAGGTGTGTGCAGGTGTGTTGGGGGTGTTGGTGGGTGGTGCGTGTGTGTGTGTGTGTGTAGGTGTGTTCAGGTGTGTGTAGGTGTGTGCAGGTGTGTTGGGGGTGTTGGTGGGTGGTGCGTGTGTGTGTGTGTGTGTGTAGGTGTGTTCAGGTGTGTGTAGGTGTGTGTCGGTGTGTTGGGGGTGTTGGTGGATGGTGCGTGTGTGTGTGTAGGTGTGTGCAGGTGTGTTGGGGGTGTTGGTGCGTGGTGTGTGCAGGTGTGTGTAGGTGTGTGCAGGTGTGCTGGGGGTGTTGGTGGATGGTGTGTGTGTGTAGGTGTGTGCAGGTGTGTGCAGGTGTGTTGGGGTGTTGGTGCGTGGTGCGTGTGTGTGTGTAGGTGTGTGCAGGTGTATGTAGGTGTGTGTCGGTGTGTTGGGGGTGTTGGTGGGTGGTGCGTGTGTGTGTGTGTGTGTAGGTGTGTTCAGGTGTGTGTAGGTGTGTGTCGGTGTGTTGGGGGTGTTGGTGGATGGTGCGTGTGTGTATGTAGGGAGTGCATCACATCAGGCTGTCCTCAAACATGATGTGAACATGATGTGATGTAACTGCAGATCTCGTCAAGTCTGATATATCTGGCGTACATGTATGATCAAACCTTACAGAGGCAGCACTGTGCTACGTGCACAGAGAACATTAATCATACGCTTAAGCTACAACAACAACACCAACAACAACAACTATAATCCCAGACATTTGAAACACATACCTCTTAGATCTAGCGCCCCAAATACAGGTCATGACGAAATATCAAATGTTCCATGAAGGTTCGTTTTTTCACCTAGAGCGTTGAGAAATTTATCTTAACATGTGGTAACACACATGTCGACTGACATTAGGAGGGTTCCCTTGATATCTGACAAACTGTCCTCCATCACATGGCTTCCGCGTCTGCCGACATCAACACCTCGCATAAAGACCAGCTCATCACCACATAGTCATTTGTCCACACACTACGTGTTCATACGGTTGCACGTTTCGGCCGTGAAGCATATACTTCTTATTTATTTTATCTCGGTTGTGTGTGATTTTTTTCTCGTCTGAGAAACTCTCTGGCACCAAGCGGCAAAAGGGAACAGCTGTTCGCCGCCATTATCTCGAGGGAGCGGTGGTTTGCAAAAACCAAGGGTACATAACTCTAAATGCTTGACTTGATGTCAAATTTGCTTTGATTACATTGTAAGTCACTAGGTCGAGCTCAAACCTCTGGCGTTATGTGATACAGGGAACTAAACACTGCTTGGCTTCTTCAGATGTGACCGCATAATAATTACATCCTTTTACACATCTCCAATTAGAAAAACCAAATCTGAATGTTCTGAATGCACATTTATGATCTCAGAACGATCAACGCAGAAGAGCAGCGTATCATTGTTTAGACGAATTTGCTTTAGAAAAAAAACCTGCAAACACGATCATTGATGTTTATACTAGGTGAAACAAGAAACAGCCTCTACGTCACCCTGAATGTCTGAAAGTAATAGTTCTCAGTGGTATCAAATCAGGCATTAAACCTGGTGTAAAATTCAGTGGCAAGATGTAACCATACAGAGAAACCATGTGGGCGATGTGTAGCGCCGTGGTCAGGACCGTTGATCAGATGCCCTGAATGAACACACGTCATCACACGCGGGAGCATGGCTCCATATCTTGTACGTCATCATAGATTGGATAGCGTAGTGTGGACACAGTGCTCAGACCATATGTTGCATGCATTACCTGTACGCATGTTAATCTAAACTAGTATTTATCAACGCCCTACTCTCACACAACATCCGGTTAATACCGTGTTTCTGGAATCAAGCAATTATCTCTCCTCGGTCTTGGTTCATCGCTCCGCTGGTCTGAGTCTACACCCAGTCAAAGATGTATTGCTCATGGAATACATGACGTATCAGGAGATCTATAACTCCACATTTGCTTCCCAGAGGTCAATGCCCGGTGGTAATAAATGCACCCTATAAATCACGTGGCAGCAATGATGACAGGTTGAGGAGATATCGCCCCAGTGGACAAGTTGTGTCGACCAATCTGACCCTCACGAAGTTGACCAGAGGAGATATGCATCAACAACAGACCCATGTTATCACGCACTCGTATCGCATTCTCTGTTATCACACTCTCGTATCCCATTCTATGTTATCACACACAGGTAGCCGCGTTCTCTCACAAGTGCTCGTATGTGTCAAACGTATCTCAAAATGATGATAAATGTTTGTTTAGAAACTATTGAGCGGTACTTCGGGCACTTCATCCTGTTTGTTCTCTACCCGCCACTCCTGACGCCTCTCCTGACGCCACTCCTAACCTAGGTCGATCCCTCTCGAACACTGTAACTTATATCCTACATTTATCAAAACCATTGCCTATACCAGTACTAGTCATGTATTAGCATTATTTACAGGTGGTGAGGTGGAATTGGGTTTAACGTCGCGTGCAAGATTATTGCACTTATATAGCGACGTGCATGTACGTGTGTGTGTTTGCGTGGCTGCTTGTACTAGTCCGGACTGATGCCGATTTATAGTGCTAGCTCACTGAGATACCATGCCGCAGTTTAACATGGATACCCCACTCAGACACAGTATACTGACTCCGAGGCGACCAGTCCTTGTTTTAGCCCCTTAATGCCGAGCGCCAGACAGGGTAACAACAAGTACCATCTTTTAACGTCTTATGGTATGACGCGGTCGGGGATCGAACCCCGGATCTTCCGCTCTCCGGGCGGACGCTCTACCACTAGACCACGGAGGCGGTCCCATTATTTACATGTCTAAACATAAGCATGTAAAGAAACCCCGGGAATTCCCTAACATGAAATATATTGAGCAGCGTTTTCTTCTGATCAGTTACACGCTTTCGTCTTGAATTAGAGTGTTTGACTGCTAACCGCCATGCGAGTGGTCTCTGCTCGCGTTACTTATAACCTCAAATAACAAATGTCTTCTGCAACTGAGCAAGACGAAGACAAGCACAATCAAACTATGCATTTGATCGGTGCCAATACTGACAGTGACAGGTAACAACAATCTATGAGTATTTCGTTATTTATTTTACTGTCTATTTGACACATCTTTATGATGGCGTTTGAATGATCGGTCAGAAATCTGCCCATCACGTTGTTCGTGGAGGCCATTTGGACGTCCCGTGATGAGACGCACTGTCTCTGGGACTGTTATACTGGAGTCATTTTTAACAGACAATGTTCATATAAAGCTGATATCGTTTAAATTTATGTTCGTTGCCAAACTACAAAATATGTTAGTCTGGAGAAATTTGAGCCTACATACACTCATGTCATCTCTCGCTGTGACGAACTCTTTTCCGCGATACAGCTGGTTGTTCATGAAGTCTATTCTAAATGAAATCGTGTGTGAATGAAGTAATTCGGGATTTAAAAATGAGAATTGACTTACACTTTGTGTGCGTTCACTGGGGTGTGAACCGTCATGGAGTGAGGGCCAAACACGCCCCGACGTTCATACAGGGTGTCTCACTCCATAAAGGTTCCACTCCAGTCAACTCACACAAAGTGAAAGTCAATCATCAAACACCAAGCACCAGTGGCACTGTCGTATCACACTTTCGTCTTGGGGAAATCATGTTTCAGATTCCTGCCCTTGGAAACGTAAACAAGCACATGTCGGGGCGGGGATCAGGAACACGCTGCTTGTTGGAGTCTTATGATTAATGTAGATACATTTTTGAAAGCAGCCCAACTCAATCACTCTCTACATTATTCTACTTTATATGCAGAAATGGTCTTCCCTTAAGTCATGAGACTCCGTCGTCTAGTGCTAGAGTGTCCACCCATCCGTCGGTCCGTTAGTCCCGACCTTCACGTGAAGTGTTCTATGTGTTCTAGTTAAATCAAGGAAGGGGTAGAAATGAAGTCATGTTACCGACCTTCACGTGAAGTGTTCTCTGTGTTCTAGTCAGATCAAGGAAGGGGTAGAAATGAAGTGACGTTACCGACCTTCACGTGAAGTGTTCTATGTGTTCTAGTTAGATCAAGGAAGGGGTAGAAATGAAGTGACGTTACCGACCTTCACGTGAAGTGTTCTATGTGTTCTAGTCAGATCAAGGAAGGGGTAGAAATGAAGTGACGTTACCGACCTTCACGTGAAGTGTTCTCTGTGTTCTAGTCAGATCAAGGAAGGGGTAGAAATGAAGTGACGTTACCGACCTTCACGTGAAGTGTTCTCTGTGTTCTAGTTAGATCAAGGAAGGAGTTGGCATGAAGTGACGTCCCGACCTTCACGTGAAGTGTTCTCTGTGTTCTAGTTAGATCAAGGGAGGAGTAGACATGAAATGACGGTACCGACCTTCACGTGAAGTCTTCTCTGTGTTCATCTTCCGATTACTCTTGTGTTTCAACGAAGTAGAAATGAAATGACGTCAATGTGGATCCTTGACCGACCTTCATACTGAAGTGTTATCTGTGTTCCAGGACTGAGTACACCTCCCGGAAGTACACTATAGTGTACCGGCAGCTAAAGGAGAGAAAATGGCGTTGCTGTCCCGGATTCTGGGGAGACAACTGTGAGGAAGGTAAGTGGAGACAACTGTGAGGAAGATAAGGGGAGACAACTGTGACGAAGGTAAGGGAGACAACTGTGAGGAAGGTAAGGAAAGACAGCAGCGAGGAGGGTAAATGAGTTTTGTGTATCTGGTACCGCAACATACAGTTCGACAGCCACTCTCAGGTCCCGGGCTCGATCCCCCGAACATGTTAAGTCTTTTGCTTGCGTAGCCTAGTGGATGATGCGTTCCACAGCCGCACACAGTCCTCGGGTTCTACCCCAACAATGTCTTAAGTCTATTCCTGATGCCTTGTGGTCTGGCTGTGTTAGCGGGTTCCTCCTCACTCTAACATTGTTTTATTTATGATGCTACTAGGTCTGGTGTTGAAATAAACAGATCTATATGTTTCTGTTTCCAGAATGCTTCAACTGCACCAGTATACGAGAGCTGAAGGCTAGACTAGATAGCACGGAGAGCATTGTTAGACAGGTGAGACTAGATAGCACAGACAGCATTGTTAGACAGGTGAGACCACATAGCACAGACAACATTGTTAGACAGGTAAGGCTAGATAGCACGGAGAGCATTGTTAGACAGGTGAGACTAGATAGCACAGAGAGCATTGTTAGACAGGTGAGACTAGATAGCGCAGAGAGCATTGTTACACAGAGACGACACATGGTCACAGGTCACAGAATATCATGAGAAACACCGGGAAAGGAAATGGTCAGCCTTTAGTTCGACCTAGGCGTGTCTGCTCGACTTCAGCATGTATATCTAAAACAGATGTGTACCGAGCTGCTGATTCTGCATATAAAGAAAGCTTATGTCAAGACTACTTAATCACCTGAGTGACAGCAACATTTACGTCCATGTATTGAATTAAAACTAGACTACTTAAATCTTTTAAACGAAAAAAAGATCAGCCATCGTTAAATAATTATATAAGACAAAGAAATCAATATACAAATGTTACTCGTGAAAAAAAAGAGACAATACCAAGAAGAAATCAAAAGCGCAATAGTTAATAATATACATAATGGTAAACTGTTCTGGTCTTCGTTGAAGCGTTTATCTAACACTCAGCCTACTCAAAAACCGGACATTAACATAAACCAATGGTTAAAATACTTTCAAGGTATGTTTGAAACTAAATCTGATACAGTCACCGAAGATGAATGTATAAACACGAACACCGATCAGCTTGCAGATTCCATTCTTGACTCTCCCATTCTCCGAGAGGAAGTTATTAATTATATTAATTCATTAAAATATGGTAAATCAGCTGGTGCAGATAAACTTATAATTGAAATGTTTGAATATGCCCAGGATATACTATGTCCAATCTTGACTTTATTATTTACTGCAATGTTTGATACTGCATATTTTCCTTCCATGTGGACACATGGAGTTATTGTTCCCTCCACAGAAAGGGTGATCCTAAAATACCAGCCAACTACAGAGGTATAACAATACCGAGTGCTTTCAGTAAAGTCTACACTAACATATTAAATAAGAGATTACAGTTTTGGGGTGAATCATGTGATAAATTTGTCGAATCCCAGGCTGGCTTTCGTCGAGTCTACAGCTGACAATATTTTTATATTACAATCTATCATTCAGCGATATTTAGGTAAATAGAGAAGTAAAGTGTATACACTTTTTGTAGATTTTTCGAAGGCTTTCGACTTTGTTGATAGATCAAAATTGTGTCGCGTATGAAACGTACATGGAGTCTCGCCAAAGAAGTATAAAAATATCCAATCTATTTATAAATATGTTATCTCTTGCGTCAAATATGGAAACCAACAGATTTTTTCCCGTGTAATACTGGAGTCCGTCAAGGCTGTTTACTAAGTCCCTTCCTGTTTAATATGTTCATTAATGACTTGGCTCTAGAAATTGAATCTAAATGTGAACCAGGAATCCAGTTTCATCCAGAACTTCTTCAAGTGTTTTTATTATTGTTTGCGGGCGATGTCACTCTAATTGCTGATACTGTATTTGGCCTACAGAAGCGCATTGATGTTCTTAAAGATTTTTGTCATAGATATTCATTAACTGTTAATTTTGACAAAACTAAAGTAAAGGTGTTCAGTAAGGGAAGAATGTTGTCTAAAAATGAATAATGATATAATGGAGATGTTAGATTAGAATGTGTTTCTTCTGGTAAATATTTGGGTGTATTGGTGTATATTTAAATTGGTCTAACCATGTTTACAATGCTGCACTTCAGGCCCAAACAGTATTGTGTGATATTTTAAAATCACTGAGGAATGTAAAACCATTTGATTATAATGTATTTTTCAAGATATTTGATACCAAAATAGCACCAATATTGTTATATGGAGCTGAAATTTGGGGCTTAAATAGATACAAAGAAATTGAACAGATCCATTTATTAGCATGCAAACAATTTTTAGGCGTTAAGTCTTCAACACCTGATCATGTCGTAAGAGGCGAGTGCGGTCGATGTCCTTTGTACATTTCAGCATATAAGCATTGTATTACTTACTGGTGTACGATTATATCTATGCTTAATAGTCGTTACCCAAGAAAGAGCTATAATCTCTTGTTTAAAGAAGCTGTAAATGGCAAGATTAATTGGGTATCCAAGGTTAAAAATACCTTATATAAATTTGGTTTCGGCTATGTTTTTTGGGAAAACCAATAAATTTCTTATCCAAAACTATTTATATTTGAATTTGTATCACGATTAAAATATATACATAAACAAGAATGGCATTCAGATATTGCTAGTACTCCGAAAATATACACCTATTCTTTATCTAAATTATTTTTTTGTGTTGAACCGTATCTTCTAAATATCAGTATTGGTAAATGTCGTACTGCGCTTTCCCGCTATCGTTGTAGTTCGCACACACTCCATATTGAAGTGGGTAGATATCATAATGTCCCAAGAGACCAAAGACTTTGTAACCTCTGCAACATTGGTCTTATCGAAAACGAATACCATTTTCTGTTAATTTGTAAAACATATAATAATCTTAGAAACAAATTTATTCCAGGAAAATATCATGTCCATCCTACATTACATAAATTTAACTTATTGTTGTCATCATGTCATGCTGAAACCATGAAAAACCTTTCACTATATATACATGTATTCCATGCCATGGATATTAGAAGCTCGTTAATGTCCATTGTGGACCTGACTATCTAAATGTACAATGGGCCGATGGCCTACAGTGCGAAATGAATAAAGAAATACAACAGAATTAAAACTGTCACAGGCCTCGGATATTTTGAATAACATCTTTCACGAGGAGAATCAATGATTTTACGAGAGCTTCTCAATCTATTGTGTCTCCACGATGAACGGCCTTAGTGTTGGAAGGTACAGATCTTGTGATGTCTTAATGTGGCATTTACTGGCTTGATTCAAAATTACCTTCTATAATCATTTATTAATTAATTTGCAAAACGTGATTTGAGTAGTTACAATATCTGAATCTAAACTTCTTATGTGTTTCGGAATGAAAAGATAAATGTTGATGAATTTACTGAGGCGAGAGGCCGTTATAAAGAAGAATTTTCCCAATCTCATTAAATCTCATTCAGACCTATAACTGCAATTTCAATCGCGGCCTCTCTGCGATACCTCAATACTCAAGGCCGCGTCAGGTGAACTTTCTGTCCAATCAGCGCCAAGCTTCCTACTTCTGGACATGAGTGAGCGAAGCATTCAAACAAGCATATGTGGTCTCTGTATATCAAAAACTAATGTAGTCGAGGGAGCCCGTATGTTGTGGGTATCTATGAATCATGTTGTTTCTGAGCGCCATGGCACCTGCACCCAAATGGGTTAACCATGAATGGTATGTATGTGTTCCATGGCGGTTTTCGTTTGTTAATATCTAAGTTTCCGTGTCGAGACGTTAACGGAATAATGAAGCCGAATTGTTTAAGAAAGCTAACATCTGATTTGTTGAAGACACCACCCATCCTTCATTTTGACTTGGCGGTCAAAGTTCACTCAGTGTTCATCAAATCGCTTTGTTGCACAAAAACACGCATGTCAGTCAGTGCGTCTGCGTTAGCCCTAACACCCCCGAGTAACTGTAAACTGAAAAAAATCCTGTTAAAGTTTCTGAAACTGTAAATTCTGTTTTATTTGTAATTTCAGATGACGTACACCCATTCCGCACCTAGTGCCTTAAAATCTCGAGACGCTCAAGCTTGCACATGCCCCCCGGGTCCTGGTGGGGAAAGGGGGCCGGAAGGCCCGAGGGGTAAGACCGGGCCCCAGGGGCCCCCAGGACCCCCGGGCGTTACCCTAGAAGCTGACCCAGAAAGAGGAGCAACACGGACGGTGATTGGTCAAGCTGGCCCAGTTGGGGCGCCGGGGCTGCCCGGTACTCCTGGTCCCGTGGGGCCCAGAGGCGAACAAGGACCCCGGGGTGAGCAGGGTATAGCCGGGTCTAAGGGGCCACCAGGCAAAGCGACGCTACAAGATGAACAGAGAGAGAAAGGTACATATCACCTCAACGTCTGCGACTTGTGCACAATCTCCCAACACACTTACTACCATTACACCAACTCCAAACACACCTACTACCATAACACCAACTCCAAACACACCTACTACCATTACACCAACTCCAAACACACCTACTACCATTACACCAACTCCAAACACACTTACTACCATAACACCAACTCCAAACACACCTACTACCATTACACCTACTCCAAACACACCTACTCCTTATCCCAATAGACCAACTCCAAACACACTTACTACCATTACACCAACTCCAAACACACCTACTCCTTATCCCAATAGACCAACTCCAAACACACTTACTACCATAACACCAACTCCAAACACACATACTCCTTATCCCAATAGACCAACTCCAAACACACCTACTCCTTATCCCAATAGACCAACTCCAAACACACTTACTACCATTACACCAACTCCAAACACACCTACTCCTTATCCCAATAGACCAACTCCAAACACACTTACTACCATAGCACCAACTCCAAACACACCTACTCCTTATCCCAATAGACCAACTCCAAACACACTTACTACCATAGCACCAACTCCAAACACACCTACTCCTTATCCCAATAGACCAACTCCAAACACACCTACTCCTTATCCCAATAGACCAACTCCAAACACACCTACTCCTTATCCCAATAGACCTACTCCAAACACACCTACTCCTTATCCCAATAGACCTACTCCAAACACACCTACTCCTTATCCCAATAGACCAACTCCAAACACACCTACTCCTTATCCCAATAGACCTACTCCAAACACACCTACTCCTTATCCCAATAGACCAACTCCAAACACACTTACTACCATTACACCAACTCCAAACACACCTACTCCTTATCCCAATAGACCTACTCCAAACACACCTACTCCTTATCCCAATAGACCAACTCCAAACACACCTACTCCTTATCCCAATAGACCTACTCCAAACACACCTACTCCTTATCCCAATAGACTTACTCCAAACACACCTACTCCTTATCCCAATAGACCTACTCCAAATACACCTTCACTCAATACACCTTCAAATACACCTACTGTAAATACACCTTCAAATACACCTACTCTCAATACACCTTCCAATACACCTACTCTCAATACACCTTCAAATACATCTACTCTCAATACACCTTCCAATACACCTACACTCAATACACCTTCCAATACACCTACTCTCAATACACCTTCCAATACACCTACTCTCAATACACCTTCAAATACATTTCTTCTCAAACCACGTTAATTGTCACCCCGCCCCCCTACACATCCACTCCCTGTAGAGTCCTACTAACCTCAATCAAGTATAGTAAACTACGGTTATTACCACGAATCTGATTTTGTTATATCCGTCGTTCGTTCTAAACATTTCGATTGTCAGACATCTTGGATCAAGTCACGTGACCACATGCTACTCGATGAAATAGGGGCCGTCGGGTAGCCTAGTGGTTAAAGCGTTCGCTCTTCGCGCCGAAGACCCGGGTTCGATTCCCGACATGGGTACAATGTGTAATGCCCATTTCTGGTGTCCCCCGCCGTGATATTGCTGGTATAGTTGATAAAAGCGGCGTAAAACCGTACTCACTCACTCACTCATTTAGATAACAGGGATCGATAGTCTTCTATACAGGAACCATGAAGCTGTAAGCGATCATGTAGGGTCATGACTGGTTGTTGAAGGATTATATACTCAATTGCAAAATAAACGCACATCCTAAAGTATGGAAGTCGCAATCTGAGATTAGCCGTTGAAAGCCGACGCACAGTCTGTTTTTGGCTTCTTTTTGCAAGCCTAGCAGTAGTTGACGCTGAAAGGTGGCGCTGGCGCAAGTGAGAACGAACCATAACGTTAACCCGTAACACGTTGACGTCCGCTTCTTTGGCGGCCCTGCACACTGTAAGATGGCCTATCTTAGTGTGATGAACCTGTAGGTCTCCTGTCATTCGTTTTGCCGTGTTTTCCAGCTTAAATCATGATCAGTACTCGATGACGATCGTTTATAGTCTGGACTTAGTTCATTCCTTGTCACTCCGAGAACTGTCGGGCAGTTAGTGTCAGGTTTCACTGTGCCGGGTACCTGCAGCACCCAACAATCCATGTTTCACATTAAAACCGCGCATGGTGCTCTGAGCACGTCTCGGAAGGACACTTTCTGACCATTCTTGCTCATAGATATCAACAGTCTCTGTCCAGTGTTCGAATCTAAAAACGAGATATATGGAACGTTCCTGGACATGCTATTCTATCACTGTGCATTTTTTGTTGTGCAAAATAGGTCACTTTTATTTGATATCAATGGGATCGGAAGTTACAACATGAGAATGGCTTTTCTTTTTGAACTTAGTACATATATACCACGAATGGTCTTGTCTCAAAACGTTTCTATAGAAAAAATTGAAATACACTACCAGCATGTATTGCTTTTGTCTAGCACAAGAGAGCAGGATCCTGCTCCTGGAGGGGAAGGTCGAGTACTTGGAGGGCCGTGTTCTGGAACTGGAAGGGGAGCTTAACTCCACCCTGGATACAAGGAAGACCATTGACATCCTGGGGGACCGCATTCTGCTGCTGGAGCGGATCTTCCCGAAACTCGCAGGTGAGAAGTCACTGACAGGTTTGTGTGTCAACGACACCTGTAGCTGTAACAATGTCGAGGGACGGTACAATGTTAATTCCTTCAGAGAGAGGGTTTGTGAGAGAAAGTATATCCAGTTGAATAGCTCAACTCTCGTATCTATAATCTCTTAAACTTAAAGGAAGACATCGAGCGGAACACAAAGGCTGGAAGAATTAAAGTAACAAGTGACCGAAAGTGTGACACGTTTCTACTGGTTGTTCTAATACGTTGTGCCGTTATATGGCTGAAATATTGCCGATCCGACATTAAATTAGAACTCACTCACTCGCTTTAATCAGATGCAAAATGTCAAATGCTTATAGCTGCAATGTCTGACTGTACCCACATTCATTCCCTGTCACTAACTCCTGATTGCATGCCCTGTCAGCCCTGTAGGCGGAATGCTTCGCCTGAGCACGTCATTGCTGAACACGCCTCATCCTGTTACGTGTTAATGGAACATACCTCCTTTAGAGTGGCAATGGTTTTGATCAAGCTACGTCCAAAGACTCCGTTCAGATAAACATTATTAACTCATTGTCAGTTTTAGAGGCTTAGTTACTTCTGTAGGCATGAAACTATAATTATATTTCCGTGCATCCTAACAAGTTCTGCCTCACGAAAAGCTTGTGACGTGTCTATCAAAGGTCAAAGGCCATTGTAACACGTGGATTGTATATATGGGTTTGTGTCTTACCTTGTCATGATTGGGGTCGAGGTTCAGATACAATGTCTTTGGACTGGATGAGCACGGCTGTATGTCAGGGGTATTTAATGTCTTTGGACTGGATGAGCACGGCTGTATGTCAGGGGTAGTTAATGTCTTTGGACTGGATGAGCACGGCTGTATGTCAGGGGTAGTTAATGTCTTTGGACAGGATGAGCACGGCTGTATGTTAGGGGTAGTTAATGTCTTTGGACAGGATGAGCACGGCTGTATGTCAGGGGTAGTTAATGTCTTTGGACAGGATGAGCACGGCTGTATGTCAGGGGTAGTTTCAGGCTCGGAAGAAATGGCGGCGAATGCTTCTGTTTTGGCAAACCCCTCCAGTTGGTCACGTGATAATTGGGACCGACCGTTCAATATTCCGGGAGAGCATGGGGCAGGATAGATGTTAGATATAAACTGCCGGGTAAAAGAAAGTATACACCCTGATGGTGGCTAAATATGCACAAACAAGAAATGGTCATTCGATAGTGCTGTATTTCAAACAGGTATCACAGTTGTGTTTTCGACCTTAAGTCAGTGGTCCGACGACCGTTGTCAGCCTAGTAACGACGTTAAGATAACGTTTTTAATTGTTTTCTTTGCAAGTATTGTGTTTTCCTCGGGAAAGCCAACGACGAAATTTGTAGAACCAGAGACAAAATTACTATTTCCAATATTTTCTGGAATATGTTTTTTTCTAAAAAATACCCCAAGTCCACTTTCTGAATATCCCAAGGTCGACATCAAGTTGGGGGCAAAGGAAGGGGATTACGACAACCTGTAATGTTTATCTCTGCATGATTTGTGAATGTCACACCGGAATGAGCATGCTCTATCTTTCACTTTCTCTCTGTCTTTTCGCAGAACTAGAGCTAAACGACCCATCCGCCTTGCCTTCTATCTTACGGGCCTATGCAGATGAGCATGGACGAGACAAGCCCAAAGCACGCAAACCCTTCCGCAAAGCAACCAATAAGAAACCGACTAACAGCTGATATGTGGAGGTCGCTATTAAAGGCGTGCAATGATTGGTTAAATATATTCGTTGTCACGGCGACCTTATTCTGAAGTGCAATGACTGGTGCATATCAACCATATGACCTCGTCTTTAATTGGCGCCTGCAATGTGCAATTATTATAAATGTTCAATACATTTAGATCTGTGAGATCTCCTGTAGAGTATTATATGTGACGTCATGAATGCAATCATAATCGTATATAGACGTGTGTCCCTTTGTCCTTTGCATTAAACACAACCGTCCACCAAACCACGTGACTGTTCTGAGACTTTCTAACAACGTTGACTCTCATGATCTGCATACGTTTGTTAATTTATCTGTCATATTGTAGAACAATGCAACATGGTTATGTAGCATAACTCCGGTTATAACGAATGTAGGAGTTATGTCGACTCTGGGAATAGGGACTCGTTATGTCCGGGTATGTATCAGTAGTTTGATGATTTAGTACATCTCAACACTATCTTACCAAGCAACAGAACACCGTAGGGTGTCTTTGTACATCTCAACACTATCTTACCAAGCAACAGAACACCGTAGGGTGTCTTAGTACATCACAGCAGTATCTTACCAAGCAACAGAACACCGTAGGGTGTCTTAGTACATCACAGCAGTATCTTACCAAGCAACAGAACACCGTAGGGTGTCTTAGTACATCACAGCACTATCTTACCAAGCAACAGAACACCGTAGGGTGTCTTAGTACATATCAACACTATCTTACCAAGCAACAGAACACCGTAGGGTGTCTTTGTACATCACAGCAGTATCTTACCAAGCAACAGAACACCGTAGGGTGTCTTAGTACATATCAACAATATCTTACCAAGCAACAGAACACCGTAGGGTGTCTTTGTACATCACAGCAGTATCTTACCAAGCAACAGAACACCGTAGAGTGTCTTAGTACATCTCAACACTATCTTACCAAAAAACAGAACACCGTAGAGTGTCTTTGTACATCTCAACACTATCTTACCAAGCAACAGAACACCGTAGGGTGTCTTAGTACATCTCAACACTATCTTACCAAAAAACAGAACACCGTAGAGTGTCTTAGTACATCACAGCACTATCTTACCAAGCAACAGAACACCGTAGGGTGTCTTAGTACATCTCATCAATATCTTACCAAAAAACAGAACACCGTACAGTGTCTTAGTACATCACAGCACTATCTTACCAAGCAACAGAACACCGTAGGGTGTCTTAGTACATCTCAACAATATCTTACCAAGCAACAGAACACCGTATGGTGTCTTAGTACATCACAGCACTATCTTACCAAGCAACAGAACACCGTAGGGTGTCTTTGTACATCACAGCACTATCTTACCAAGAAACAGAACACCGTAGGGTGTCTTTGTACATCTCATCAATATCTTCCCAAAAAACAGAACACCGTAGAGTGTCTTAGTACATCACAGCACTATCTTACCAAGCAACAGAACACCGTGGGGTGTCTTTGTACATCTCATCAATATCTTACCAAAAAACAGAACACCGTGGGGTGTCTTTGTACATCTCAACACTATCTTACCAAGCAACAGAACACCGTGGGGTGTCTTTGTACATCTCAACACTATCTTACCAAGCAACAGAACACCGTAGGGTGTCTTTGTACATCTCAACAATATCTTACCAAGAAACAGAACACAGTAGGGTGTCTTAGTACATATCAACACTATCTTACCAAGCAACAGAACACCGTAGGGTGTCTTAGTACATATCAACACTATCTTACCAAGCAACAGAACACCGTAGGGTGTCTTTGTACATCTCAACACTATCTTACCAAGCAACAAAACACCGTAGGGTGTCTTAGTACATATCAACACTATCTTACCAAGAAACAGAACACCGTATGGTGTCTTTGTACATCTCAACAATATCTTACCAAGCAACAGAACACCGTAGGGTGTCTTAGTACATATCAACACTATCTTACCAAGAAACAGAACACCGTATGGTGTCTTTGTACATATCAACAATATCTTACCAAGAAACAGAACACCGTAGGCTCATCTCAACAATGTCTTACCAGGAACCAAACACGTGTAGCATCGAGACATATATCTGTCCCCTTTCGAAAGATATCATCAGAGATGCGTGCGAAATTTCTCAATTGATCTGTCATTTTGTTTTTAATTTCATTTGGATATCTTCACAATGATCGTTTGAACCATATTGTATCTTGATGTCTTGTTTTACATTACGTTCGTATTGATGATGTGAAAACAATTGGACATTAATTAGTTTATGTTATTTCTTCATACGCTTACAAGCTTACGTTGTGCCCTGTTCCATCCCATTGCTTCTTATTGACCATCTTCAATATCGTGGTGATATTTGTTTACCCCTTACCTCAAGTCAATGTACCAGGTTGCAAGCATGCAGATCTTTCTGTCGTACTCTGTTATATGTATGCTTCGTTCAGAGGATGCTCTGTTTCCTTAGTGTGTTCTTCCCCGAGAAGAGCCTATCTTTTAAGCTTCTTGCAGCGTGTTGGTTGTGACGTTTTACTATACATATCGGTAGGTTGTGCGGACCTGAGAACCATCAGGTGAAGGACCTGTGTGGCCGCAGGGCCTGCACACACTCTGCGCACTCCGATACAGCTGATTGTACAGTCGTTATGATATTAGAAGTAAAGTCTGTGTGTGTTCGGGAACCTTTGTGTTGTTGAATTTGTTTTGATTATCTACATGATATCAACGCCATGATCGATATCCAGGTGAATTGTTTGATAGGCATTACTTAGAAGTTGACGGATGACAAAGTAGACACAATTTATGGAAAACAACTTCTTTAATACTGTGAAGGCGACGTTTCGGTAATGATCCTTATACCGTTGTCAAGCAAGGACGTGGACTTCACCAAAGCTCGACAATGCGACAACGCGACATTTTTCAAGGTCAAAAGATGTGGCGTTGTCGCATTGTCGCGTTGTCGCATTGTCGCCCTATCAAACATGTGTAAGAAAGGAGTATCACAGTTTCGGCGATCCATTAATCGAGAAGGGGACAATGCGACAAATGGCCAAAATGTCGCGTTATCGCGTTGTCGCCTTGTCGTGCTTTGGTTAGTTATGACACTTTTTGCTTGTTTTTGGAAGGGCGATAACGCGACAATGTCCCTTCTACTATTCCATAGTTATTGGGGAACTATTCTAACCCAGAATCCCTACGGAGGCACACCATTGCTAGTGGCGTGATTGCATGTCATGGTACACCGTTTCTATTGGCTTGATTGCGTGTGATGGTCCACGGTTTCTATTGGCGTGATTGCGTGTGATGGTACACCGTTACTAGTGGCGTGATTGCGTGTGATGGTACACCGTTACTAGTGGCGTGATTGCGTGTGATGGTACACCGTTTCTATTGGCGTGATTGCGTGTGATGGTACATCGTTACTAATGGCGTGATTGCGTGTGATGGTACACCGTTTCTATTGGCGTGATTGCGTGTGGTGGTACACCGTTACTAGTGACGTGATTGCGTGTGGTGGTACACCGTTACTAGTAGCGTGATTGCGTGTGATGGTACACCGTTTCTATTGGCGTGATTGCGTGTGATGGTACACCGTTACTAGTGACGTGATTGCGTGTCATGGTACACCGTATCTAGTGACGTGATTGCGTGTGATGGTACACCGTTTCTAATGACGTGATTGCGTGTGATGGTACACCGTTTCTAATGACGTGATTCCGTGTGATGGTACACCGTTTCTAGTGGCGTGATTGCGTGTGATGGTACACCGTTTCTAGTGGCGTGATTGCGTGTGATGGTACACCGTTTCTATTGGCGTGATTGCGTGTGATGGTACACCGTTTCCAGTGGCGTGATTGCCTGTGATGGTACACCGTTACCAGTGGCGTGATTGCGTGTGATGGTACATCGTTACCAGTGGCTTGATTGTGTGAGATGATTCTACAATTCTTATGGAATGTTGCGTCCCTTGGTCGTGTCAGGATCCGATATGATGGGTTTGAATCTTTTTGTAAGATTAATTTAAGCTCCACACTTTTATCAGCTCCAACTCGTGCTCATGGGTTTTACAAAAGAGGTAAACGTGTACGACCTGCTTCACACTGAGCAGACACGCTGTGATAGTTTATGCTCACAAAAGTTTGTTTGTTTCATATTGTATAACGCCGCACTCAGCAATATTCCAGCTATATGACGGCGGTCTGTAAATAATCAATTCGGTCCAGACAATCCCGTGATTGACATCATGAGCATCGCGCCTGACTACCCGATCCCGTAAGTCGCCTCTTACGACAAGCATAGTCGTCTTTGACGGCAAGCATGGGTTGCTGAAGACCTATTCTACCCCGGATCTTCACTGGTCTGCTCACAAAAGAGAGGGGCCATGCGAACAGTGAAGTTTTAAATGTAAAAAGTAAAACTGCAAAACATTGACAAAGAACACATCTTTTAGGAGAGGACATGAAGACCATCTGCCACGTGACAAGTTCCTGCAAAACCAGGAAGAAAAATTGTACTCAGGGCTTCCGCGGGTGGGTGGCGTTGGGGTTGTTTCAAGATCCACTTTATATTCTATATGTTTAATTAAGTGCAATATATAAGATAATGATATTATGTCGATGACACACAGACTGGACATAAGGATATTGTCATCACAGGTTGTATTTCTGTAAGTATGCTATGTTTCCGAACAGGTTGTTCTGTTTTGTTTCTGTGTGTGAAAACAGTTCGTGCACACGCTGCTTTACTTCGCGGATACATATCTAAAAGCATGAACAAAATATGCAAATGCGCCACGTGTCGACCACACTGTGTCGTTGTAATGTCAGTTTGGCTTTTGAGTCAGGATAGGCAACATCGCTCGACACGCTTGTCATTCAGTTATCGTGATCATAATAGAAATTTACGATTTCAGAAATTTTGTAAATGTGAATTAAAGTACCATAGTAATTGTTGTTTGTAATTGTTGCTTTAAACCAAAATAAAACTCTTGTTTATGATTTAGTGTTCTTTGCCTGCCTATTGCATCTGTACTATTTCTGCTAACCACAGACAGTTTCAGTAGGGCATTGATGATAAAGAATAACTATGCCTCAAACTAGGCTGGACCAGGTTGTTGTGGATTGTCCCCCTTTAACACCTTGACCTTCGTGTTCCAGGGGAGATGGAGAAAGCGGAACTAAAACAGATGCCGTTCAGGGCTGAAAACAACGACGAAGATAATGTTGTGAAAACTGACAGATCACAATATGGACGTCAGAATCACATGCAACAGGATTGCGCATGCCCAAGACCTCCAACCCCACCACCGCTTCCGGCCAACCTGACCAACTTCCTGTTTGCCAATGCATCGAATGCCTTCACGGAGTGCAGACGTCTGGGTTACCTCAGTATGCTGGATGCAGATTTCAAAGGGCATTCGTTTCCTTCGAGACAAACGCTGAAAAGAGACTTGAATTTGCCCGTAATACCCTTACCCGCTCAAACAAACACTGGGACAAAACTACACACCCTTAACAGTGCAAGTTGGTTCATGTTAATCTTGCAATTATTTGGACCACAGTCAAACCCTTAATGTGTCATAAAGTTGGGAAAATGTGCAATTCGACGAAAGAATCAAAACTAATATCGACCAAGGCGTTCAATTAAAATTATATACGTTTGTCTAGATGGTATCAGAATAATAAAGGCTGTTGACAATTGACAAACGTTCCATGGAATTGATTAATATTAATTACATGGTAAAGAAAAGACTGGAAGCAAATTAGTATGAGGTAACACCAGTTACGTGTTTATCCACAAATATTTTTTTTATTTTCTATATTTATTGCACAGTAAGACACAATGTACAGACACTAAGATACATATATGAAAAAAACTTAAATATAAAAAATGTCATTTTCTTTCAGAGACGTCATCTGTCTGACACTAAGTCTGTCAGCTTCAGCACTAGTCACGTGACATGTATATACTGAATAAAACCACTACAACCTGTCTGTGTGTCTTTTCCTGGTGATTCCCTGCAGTATAAAACGCTCGTGGATAGCGCGGAAGTCGGGGGTCCATTTTCGGCCACGGCATACCACCTTTTTAACGTTTTGGGGGGTATTTGTTGTTTCCCTGCCTGGCGGGGTCATTATACTGTGGTTGAGTGGGTATCAATGTGGAACTGTGGCATGGTATTCTCTGTGGGCTAGCATCGGAAAGCCTACATTAGTCCGGACAATAACAAGCACACACGCACACACACACACGCACGCACGCACGCACGCACGCACGCACGCACACACACTCTCAGACACACACACCATTTCAACACACCACAATCACCCAGTAATACAACTGGAGATGTTTATCGCGTGGCCTTTCTTGGATCACTTGATGATCTATCTACGTGTATAGAAATGACAATGCTGAAAGCTGCCACATACTGTCTATATATACGTACAGTGAGCCTGAGACAACGGCCACGCAAGTGGACTAATGTGAGCACGTGGTGCACGGGCATCATATCAAAGAGTGTTCCGCATCAAGTCAGCCAAGTAGACCGTATAGCTTCAGATTCTAAACACAAACCTAAACACGTTCCTTGTCCCATCATGGTACTAAACATGTGTAGGATTGTGTTTAAATGGTGAATGTGTTTAGGGTCTAAATGTGGGAAAAACATGACTACTACCGCGGTGTATAACTGGGACATTATCTGACTACATACAGCCGTGGTGTATAACTGGGATATTATCTGACTACATACAACCATGGTGTATAACTAGGATATTATCTGACTACATACAGCCGTGGTGTATAACTGGGATATTATCTAACTACATACAGCCGTGGTGTATAGCTGGGATATTATCTAACTACATACAGCCGTGGTGTATAACTGGGATATTATCTGACTACATACAGCCGTGGTGTATAACTGGGACATTATCTAACTACATACAGCCGTGGTGTATAACTGGGATTTTATCTGACTACATACAGCCGTGGTGTGTATCTGGGATATTATCTGACTACATACAGCCGTGGTGTGTATATTGGACATTATCTGACTCCATACAGCCGTGGTGTATAACTGCGATATTATCTGACTACATACAGCCGTGGTGTATAACTGGGATATTATCTGACAACATACAGTCGTGGTGTATAAGTGGGACATTATCTGACTACATACAGCCGTGGTGTGTATCTGGGATATTATCTGACTACATACAGCCGTGGTGTATAACTGGGATATTATCTGACTACATACAGCCGTGGTGTATAACTGGGATATTATCTAACTACATACAGCCGTGGTGTATACTTCGGATATTATCTGACTACATACAGTCGTGGTGTATAACTGGGATATTATCTGACTACATACAGCCGTGGTGTACAACTGGGATATTATCTGACTACATACAGTCGTGGTGTATAACTGGGATATTATCTGACTACATACAGCCGTGGTGTATAACTAGTGGGATATTATCTGACTACATACAGCCATGGTGTATAACTAGGATATTATCTGACTACATACAGCCATGGTGTGTAACTGGGATATTATCTGACTACATACAGCCGTGTTGTAAAACTAGGATGTTATCTGACTACATACAGCCGTGGTGTATAATTGGGACATTATCTGACTACATACAGCCGTGGTGTATAACTGGGATATTATCTGACTACATACAGCCGTGGTGTATAACTGGGATATTATCTAACTACATACAGCCGTGGTGTATACCTCCGATATTATCTGACTAAATACAGTCATGGTGTATAAATGGGACATTATCTGACTACATACAGCCGTGGTGTACAACTGGGATATTATCTGACTACATACAGTCGTGGTGTATAACTGGGATATTATCTGACTACATACAGCCGTGGTGTATAACTAGTGGGATATTATCTGACTACATACAGCCATGGTGTATAACTAGGATATTATCTGACTACATACAGCCATGGTGTGTAACTGGGATATTATCTGACTACATACAGCCGTGGTGTAAAACTAGGATGTTATCTGACTACATACAGCCGTGGTGTATAACTGGGACATTATCTGACTACATACAGCCGTGGTGTATAACTGGGATATTATCTGACTACATACAGCCATGGTGTATAACTAGGATATTATCTGACTACATACCGCCATGGTGTGTAACTGGGATATTATCTGACTACATACAGCCGTGTTGTAAAACTAGGATGTTATCTGACTACATACAGCCGTGGTGTATAACTGGGACATTATCTGACTACATACAGCCGTGGTGTATAACTGGGATATTATCTGACTACATACAGCCGTGGTATATAACTGGGATATTATCTGACTACATACGGCACTCGTGAAGAGCAACCTCCTCGTGGTGAGTGCTGGGTAGCGCTAATAGCTCTTCCCCCGTGTGGAACCGGGGTAGAATATTTCCACAGCACCCCATTGCTCGTCGTAAGAGGCGACCAAAGTGGGCAGCCCGTTTGCCGTGGGATGCGTTCCAGTGTCGGCGGAGGACGGGAGTCTGGCGGTTGAGGGCACTGGTTCCAGGAATAGCGTTCCTTTGCCCAATACACCACTTCGACCCTTACTTCGCCTAGACGGGTGATAAGATGGGCCCGGTCTTATCAATCGGCTGGTCATGCCAAGCCCTGAGCATCTTACTTTTTGCTCACTGTTCTCAATATTCCGGCTTGGAAATTTATATCTATGGTTCAATTATTTGAGTTTCTGACAAATGTTTGACTCTACATGTTTATTGAGTTTTGCAATACTTTATAAATTCAAAATTTGCCTAGATGCCAGTGCCAGAAGGCGGTGGCTCATGGGCCAGTCCGGTGGATTTATTAATCTTTGATTAGTACTTCTACTTGAGTATACCCTCTTGGTATCCTTGGTGCCGTCTGTTGGAGATCCACAGACGTGTGGCATCGTCCACGTAGACACTCCATAGGGGGTGGGGAGCCAGGAGGGTGAATCACATTTACTACTACCATGGCACCCCCACACAAAAAACGTTCCCACGAATCTGATGATTCGTTTTCTTCTGAGCATGAAGATGCTACTAAACTTGTCACCAATCCTGTTTATTGGTCTAGATTTCTCGTTCTGTCTGCTCCAGATGGTGGTCCTATTAAACTTAATCCGTTTGCGATAGCAAAGGGAATAGAAGGTTTGGCTGGCGATGTGAAGGAAGTTAAAAAACTAAGATCTGGTTCGCTATTATTCGAATGCCGAAGGCCTATACAATCCCAAATTCTTTTATCCAGCAAATCATTGGCGAATGTTCCTGTTGAGGTTTCTCCTCACAGGACTTTGAATAGCACTCACAAGGAGTTACTGCTGTTCAACGCTTCACAGCTAAAAAAAACAATGAAGTCATCAAAACAAATACATATCTGTTCACACTTTGTCTTCCGGTGCGTCCATAATCACTTAAAGCTGGTTATTGCAGCTTAAGCGTCGATACATGGATACCAAATCCCTTAAGGTGCTGTACTTGCCAAAAGTACGTCCACGGATCTAAGTCATGCAATGTCCCAGCTGCCTGCCATCGATGTGCTGGAACATGTGAAGACAGTAACCTCTGTGATAAACCTCCTCTCTGTGTTAACTGCTCTGGCAACATGCCCAACATGGAAACTGCAATCCAAAATTTCGAGAGTGAAGCATGAACAAAACATCTCCTTTTTTGAAGCAAAGAAGGTTGTTCTTGCTCGGGAACAACCAGGAACATCTTTTGCTTCTGTTGTTTCTGCTTCTCTGCTGTCATCAAAGAACAAACATGTTTCATGGCATTCTGTTGGTTGCCAGACCGACTACACGTGGGCGACGACATCTGCCCCTGCCTTGCTGTCTACAGCAGTCCAGATGAGGCCCCCACAAGAGACCTCTAGCTCACAAACAGCCTCTACGTCTCCATCCTTAACTCAATCACAGGCATCTGGTGATAGGGATTCGTCTCTATCACAGAAACAATCGCCTAAATTAGCTGAAGCACCAGCATCAAAATCAAATGTGAAACAAACTGCAAAAAGCAAAAGTAAACATAGACCAGAATCGTCACAAAAAATATCTCAGCGGCAGAGCCACAAAAGGGGACAACTAGATACAACTGTTTAATAAGTTTGGGTCCTTAGAGGACATGGATTTATCCGATAACAGCCATTATTGGACACATAGCTTGTCACCATCAAGGAAGGTGAGGGGTAGATCCCCAGTTAATCCCCCGAAAAGATAGTTTCTTCACCTAATATTGTACAGTGGAATTGTAGAGGAGTAAAGACTAATTTTAATGAACTACATCTATTAGTCCAGGATCTTAATCTATCAACATTCTGCTTACAAGAAACATATTTAAAGCAGACAGACAATTTTAATTTACATCAGTTCAGTGCATATCATTCGTTTTCTCCTCCAGACGATAGGGCCACTGGAGGATCTTCAATCAAGCTGTTGCAGTGCGACTTACTTTACACGTTGCATTTACATTGTGTTCTTTGTATATTCCGCCATCGTCAGCTACCTAAGCCATGTATAATCATGGGTGATTGGAATGGCCACAATCCTCTTTGGGGTGGTACAAACACTAATACTAAAGGTAAAGTACTTGAGGATTTTATGACCAATAACGATCTGTGTATCTTTAATGATGACACCAATACTTATCTGCATCCTGCAACGGGGACTTACTCTTCTTTGGATTTGTCCCTTACTGATTCAAATCTACTAAACGATTTCGATTGGTCTGTCCACAATGATCTTTGTGGAAGTGACCACTTCCCAACTATCCTATCAACTGTAAATCCGTCTGATGTTCCTCCATCTACAAGATGGAATTTTACAAAGGCAAACTGGTCTTTATTTCAAACAATGTGCTTAAATCAAATAAAACCCGAATGTTTCACTGATGTTACCGATCCTATTCAGGATTTTTCTGACGTTTTAAATGGAATTACTGACCAATGTATACCTAAATCCTCTACAATTCTTCATATACGTAAACCATGGTTTAACAACGAATGTAAACAAGCTAGAAAAGCGAGAAAAAAGGCGGAGAAATATTTTCGACGCCATCCTACTGTCCACAATTCAGATAAATTTAAACTGTTAAATGCTAAAGCTCGTCGAGCATTTAAACAAAATAAACGCCAACCATGGCACAGTTATGTCTCTAAGATAAATTCCCGTACTCCAATATCTAAGGTTTGGAATATGGTGCAAAGGATAAAAGGTAAAGGATCAAAAACTAGTGTTTACCATCTTAAGGACGGTGACACTCTATTAACCAATAAATGTGACATAGCAAACAAATTAGGAGAAACTTTAACTAAACACTCTTCCTCATCCAATTATACACCACCAAAATTTTAAAAATTTAAAGTCCAACAAGAAAAGAAGACAATTAATTCTAATTCTGATAATGGTGAGGATTATAACGAAATTTTCTCATTCCATGAGCTGCATACCGCCCTAGGGCAAGCTCATGACACTGGGTGCTGATAATATTCATTATCAGTTACTCAAACATTTACCCGAGTCATGCTTAGAAACATTATTGACTATTTTCGATCATATCTGGACAACGGGGAGTTTCCCTTCATCTTGGCGAAATGCCGTTGTTATTTCTATTCCAAAACCTGGTCGTGATCATACTGATCCTTCTAATTATAGGCCGATATCGCTCACTAGCTGTGTATGTAAGACCATGGAAATAATTGTAAATAACCAACTTATATGGTATTTAGAAACTAATAACCTTTTAACAAACACTCAATGTAGTTTTAGAAAAAATAGAAGTACAGTTGACCATTTGGTTAGTCTGGAAACATTTGTGAAAAATGCTTTAATCAATAAACAACATGCGGTATCAATATTTTTCGATTTAGAATAAGCGTATGATACCACCTGGAAACATGGAATTTTAAAAGATCTTTATGACATGGGTTTGAGAGGGCGTTTGCCACATTTTGTAGATCAATTTTTAACAGACAGAAATTTCCAGGTTCGTGTGGGATCCACCTTGTCTGATTTTTACGATCAAGATCAAGGTGTCCCACAAGGTAGCATATTATCAGTAACGTTGTTTAGCATAAAAATTATCAGTTTGGCTAAGGTTTTAAATGACTCTATTGACGGGTTTTTGTTTGTTGACGATTTTAATGTATCATGTCGAGGTAAAAATATGCACACGATCGAGAGACAATAATAAAATCGATGTTTGGGCTGAGCAGAACGGATTCAAGTTTTCTAAATCTAAAACTAATTGTATTCATTTCAACTAAAGTTGTAAAAGAAGCTAAATTTTTAGGAATATTTTTTTTATCATCACCTTACTTTCTTACCGCATATTAAGTATTTGAAAGCTAAATGTCTGAAGGGACTAGATTTATTGAAGGTCATTTCTAATTCCAAGTGGGGAGGAGATCAAACGACCCTTCTTCACTTATATAGATCACTTGTCCGTTCTAAGCTCGATTATGGCTCCATCATCTATGGTGGAGCTTGTAAAAGTAACCTGAAATTACTTGATCCCATACATCACCAGGGTCTGAGGCTTTGCCTTGGATCTTTCAGAACTTCTCCGATTGACAGTCTATATGTTGAGGCCGATGAGCTATCCCTGAAACAACGCCGTATCAAACTATCTCTACAGTACATCACAAAATTATATTCTAATCAGTCTAACCCTGCATACAATTGTGTATTTAATCCTCTTTATGAGGATCTGTACGGTAAGAAGTCCTCTCTTATTCCGCCTTTCGGAATAGGAATAAAACCTTTAATTTCTGCTGCCGATATTAAACTTGAAATTATATCTCCTTTCCGCCTGCTTTCGTCTCCTCTTTGGCAATTGGTAAAGCCACGGGTGGATATTACCTTAACTAAACTAAAAAAGTCTGACACTAATCAATCACAATATCAACAAGAATACAATCAGTTACGGTGTGAATATGATACTTATAAATCTATTTTTACTGATGGATCCAAGGACGGTGATGCTGTTGCCAGCGCCACCGTCATTGGATCCAGAACTATATCAACTAGATTACCGGATGAATCTTCATTTTTTACAGCTGAGTCAAAAGCCATATTAACTGCTGAATATATAAATAACCAATCTAAATATAAAGACTTCATTATTTTTTCAGACTCCTTATCCTGTCTTCAGGCTATTAAAAATAATTCGTGTCAGCATCCAATTTTACTCGACATCATAGAACTTCATAATGATCTTGCGACTGGCCAATATGACATCGTCTTTTGTTGGTTACCCAGCCATGTTGGAATTGTTGGTAATACAATGGCTGATGCTGCTTCAAAAGCAGCACTCAACAAATCTGTGACACCACTTCTTATACCATACAGTGATTTTAAACCTGTCATTAGATGTTTCATCAGAGATCTAATGCAGAAGAAGTGGGACACCCAAGGGGGTATAAATAAATTACATGCAATAAAAGCAAATATCGGTTATACTTACTTGGGTTGTCAGTCCAGATTTGAAGAGGTCATTTTAAGACGATGTCGCATTGGCCATTCACGGTATACTCATGAATATATTTTAAGTGGTGAGGATCCTCCATTCTGCATCCCTTGTGATGAAAGAATCACGGTCAAGCATGTCCTGCTTGACTGTGTTGATTTTTCCATCACAAGGGATAAGTATTTCAAAGTTTCAACTATGAAGGACCTTTTTACACAGGTAAGTTCTCATTTTAATCTTGGTTTTTTAAAAGAAATCGAATTGATTCATAAATTTTGATCATCATGTTTAGAATAATAAATAAATTCACTTTTAAAATTGGTAAAATAAATCAGTAACTGAGATTGTTAGTGGCTATATCCTCGAAGGGGGTTGAAGTAGTGTAAAAATATTGTCCCCCTGAGAGGGTATGTAAGACCACGTCTTTCAAAGTATATTTATTTCAGCCACGTTTTTATTCGTAGTATATATGTTCGTTTAACTTTGGCTAAAACTTGCCCATAATCGCCAACAGCTGAAGGGATGATGTAAATCCGGCTGGGGTCCATGCAGGTAGCAAAAGTACTGTAAGTCCCCATGGACCCTAGCATGGTGATCTACCTTCAGCTGCTGACGATCTGTAGCCCATTTTTATATTGTATCGTCATGTATTATGCTATTCTCTTTTAAAATTACGTACTAGTTTTATATCTTTTTCTGTGATAAGTCTAGTGATTTTACTGTCCTTCGTTGACAGGTTTTTTTTAAATATATGTATTATGTTTAACTATTGATAGTCACGATATGGCTGAAATATTGCCGATGTGACTTAAAATTTAACTCACTCACTCACTCTGACTAAATACAGCCGTGGTGAATTACTGGGATATTATCTGACTACATACAGCCGTGGTGTATAACTATCAGATATTATCTGACTACAAACAGCCGTGGTGTATAACTGGGATATTATCTGACTACAAACAGCCGTGGTGTATAACTGGGACATTATCTGACTACATACAGCCGTGGTGTATAAATGGGACATTATCTGACTGCATACAGCCGTGGTGTATAACTGGGATATTATCTGACTACATACAGCCGTGGTGTATAACTGGGATATTATCTAACTACAAACAGCCGTGGTGTATAACTGGGATATTATCTGACTACAAACAGCCGTGGTGTATAACTGGGACATTATCTGACTACATACAGCCGTGGTGTATAAATGGGACATTATCTGACTACATACAGCCGTGGTGTATAACTGGGATATTATCTGACTACATACAGCCGTGGTGTATAACTGGGATATTATCTGACTACATACAGCCGTGGTGTATAACTGGGATATTATCTGACTACATACAGCCGTGGTGTATAAATGGGACATTATCTGACTACATACAGCCGTGGTGTATAACTAGGACATTATCTGACTACATACAGCCGTGGTGTATAACTAGGATATTATCTGACTACAAACAGCCGTGGTGTATAACTGGGATATTATCTAACTACATACAGCCGCGGTGTATAACTGGGATATTATCTGACTACAAACAGCCGTGGTGTATAACTGGGATATTATCTAACTACATACAGCCGTGGTGTATAACTGGGATATTATCTGACTACATACAGCCGTGGTGTATAACTGGGATATTATCTGACTACATACAGCCGTGGTGTATAACTGGGATATTATCTGACTACATACAGCTGTGGTGTATAACTGGGACATATCTGACTACATACAGCCGTGGTGTATAACTGGCATGTTGTACTGCTTGTAGGCGGTTTATCTGGCGAAGGTGATGTTATTAACAACCCTCAACTGTGATATGTAATTCATTTTGGTCCGCCATAATTTTCAGAGAAACCCACCCGTGTGCATTCTATGCGAGCACAACAACGTTGAATCCATGTTGAAACAATATTGAAACATTGAAATGACATTGATTTTTGGTTCGATTTGAGAGTTGAAATAGCGACGTTGGCTCATCATCAGATATTAGTGATACACGCAGTTCTAGGAAGTATATCATCGGTTCAAATGGACCCCCCAGACTTTGCTCCTCGTCTGAGTTGCACCTTCTTAGACAGTAGAAGGCGTTGACTGAGGCCTCGGGTGTATCTCGTGTTGGGGGCATGCCAATTTCTCCACTGGAGACCCGTGGTTTACATGGTTTAATTAGGGTGAAATGCTGCATTTTGAGAGAGTCCGATGACATTCGTGGTCTCCCAGGTACCCGCAGGGTTTAACTTATCTCCATCCGCCATGTAGAGTTACCAGCCCTTGGTATAGTTTCAATTTTCGCGATATCACGAGATTTCGTCACTCTCCGTCCCGGTAAAGCCAGCCAGACCGGAGTATTTCCTGACACGACACAAGGCAAGTGATTGTCTGAACAGACGACAAGGTTTCTACATTATTAATACGGCTTGAAAAGATATTACAACCCTTGATTAACACCTTAATTCAATGTAAAGCTTTAAGCCAAGGTGTCCCTGCATGAAGTAAATGCAATCCATGGTACAGTTATAACAAGAGACAAAATCTTTTAACACCATCCTATAGGCATATAGTCTTTGGCACACATTGTTGGGCACATTAGTCTTTTGGCACATCCCTCGGGTCTTTGAATGTCGTGTATCTAATGTTAGCTGTGAACACACGGAATATACATTCGGGTAGCATGTAGTTCATTGAACCTGGCTACACAAACAATCCGGTGTATGGATTGGATATATGTTATTGGAAAATGTTGGTAGCCTGATATTCGAAAAACGGTGCGTCAAAAAGCATCCATTGTTGATTTGCAATGTCTTAAACGGCATTGTTTTCACACTTGTTCAAAAATGTCATGGAAAAAACAGAAAGCAAAATGCACGTGCAAGTTATGGCATTCGTAACTCGTGGTAGTGGTTATAAAAAGGCAAGCATAAGCCAATAATTTGTCATTCAACTGTCAACATTTTTCAAATTCGAAAATGCCGAGACTCAGCGCTGACAGATATAAACAACAAACACACAATGTGGCTTCCACTTGGCACACGCCGAGGCATTTACTCTGCATTAAAATTTCCTCTTTTTTTCTTTTTCTTTTTTTTACGAACACCAGTAGCGCCACAAGCCTTGATCCATATGATTTCAGAACCACGCCAGTCACCGACACTGTAACATCTTACTGTAAGATACATGCATGTACCAGGTACCATCCATGCTTTGTGGTTCAGAACCATACTCGTCACTGTGACGACATTTGTCTTGCAGCAAGACTGCCAACACCTGACAACAGACAATGTTCATAACCATAACGCACGGGACATAAAAATAAACAGACCGCACTGTGACGGCGACACCACAGGAGAGATTGAACTTCCCGGGTTTTACAGTTCCTATATATACCCCTCACGGTTGCGCCCTCTACCGTGAATAGCCTCCCTTTATATCTGGCTTTACCTTCAAGAGAAATCAATTTCAGTCTAACTCACTCTGTTCAACCGAATGAAATTTCATTTCCACTGCAGACCGTCCGAGAACCGGTCGACCAAGAGTTACCACCCCTGCACATTCGACTGTACCACGTACGTCATCGCGATGCCACATCTACGGAGGCTGCAGGACGCATCCCTGGTTTGAGGAGGATTTCGGACCAGACTGTCAGGAACCAACAGCAAATCGCTACATGAATCAAATTGTTCAGCCTCACCTTCTTCCAATGATTGACCGCCAGAGGGAGCTGTTTCAGCGATGAATTTTACTTTACTTTTCAGTGTTTAAACAACATTTTATCAATATCGATATGCCAAATTAGATGAATGTTGAAACAATGTTAAAAAAAATGTTGAAAACAATGTCAAATTTCAGCATTTCTTCAAATATCGAAAGGCCGATGTTGAAATAATGTTGAGACAATGTTTCAACGTATCAACCTCAGGTGAATCAAATATTTCAACATTGAAACACAGCATTTGGTTGCTGGGTTTTGAAGTAAAAAAAGTAGAATGATGATGTATAAGTCTGAATACCACGTTGAAGTTTGGGGTATCCTGAAATTATATAGGCGCATCACCTCGCAAATTATAACATTTGCATTCGAAGTGAAAACGTGAGATCTCGTATTTATATATCTTCACGTTGTTAGGTCGGACATGCTCAGAATGGTTCTGGTGTAGGCTTAACTGCCATGTTTCAAGCTGCTTCAGGATGACCAACATGTTATGCCTAAATCTCTGTTTATGAACTATTTTAACAACCCCACCACCTACATGGGTGTGTTCAGGGTGGCGGGCGCCCGGCCTGCTGAACACATGGTTGGTTCGGTCTGCTCCGAATTTTAATGTTTTTGTTTGTTTGTTTGTTGTTTAACACACTCAGCAATATTCCAGCTGTATATTCCTCTGTTCATTCAAACTCATCGCTGGAGGTTCCGGGTAAGAATGGATCTGAGCAATCTTTTTACTCGGGAGAGGAGACTCAGTGAATTGGGTGGTCAGACTCGAGGACTCTGGGGATTGGGTGGTCAGACCCGAGGACTATGTGCATTGGTAGGTCAGACTCGAGGACTTGTCTGTCATCGTACACCGATGGTTGGTTGGTTGGTTTGTTGGTTTGTTGTTTTACGCCGCACTCAGCAATATTCCAGCTATATGACGGCGGTCTGTAAATAATCGAGTCTGGACAAGACAATTCAGCGATTGATATCATGAGCATCGATCCAGGCAATTGGGATCGATGTCATGCACCAACCAAGTCAGCGAGCCTGACAACCCGATCCAGTTAGTCGCCTTTTACGACAAGCATAGTCGCCTTTTACGACAAGACCACGTGACTTTAGTTTATAAACAAATGTTTCCTCTTTTATAAAAACTGTGAAAATCCGATTAAGATCTGGTCTTCAGCAACCCTTCTTGTTGTAATAGGTGACTAACGGGATCGGATGGCCAGGTTCTCTGACTTGGTTGTTGCATGTCATCGTATCCTAACTGTGTAGATCGATGCTCATGATGTCAATCACTAGATTGTATGGTCCAAATATATTATTTACAGGCCGTCGTCATTCAGCTGAGTGCGGTGTTACACAACAAACAAACACTCCAACAAACATGTATAGTCTGGTTGGGGTGGATGAGGATTTTAAGAGCTGTTTTTTTCACGGCCGCACGTACATGCAAGATTCCTCATAAAATGGTATGTTTGTTTGTTGTTTGGCGTCGTACTCGGCAGTATTCCAACTGTATGACGGCAGGTATAATGACAATATCCTGATAACAATATTAAACCAAGCTAGCATGTCACTAACTGTTTTTAAATAACTGATTATCAAAACAGGTAGACGTTTAGAACAATGTGTTAATCCAGTCTAATCGGCGAATGTGTCTCCTTCAAATGAAACACCCTAATAAAACATATGACGCAATATCAAAAGCATCTGTCATGTCAACTCGGAACCAAGTGAAATGGGATGGTGGTATGTTCAAAGAAATAGTAAAAAATATCGTGACTGATATTTTACAAGCAATATTTTAAACTGCTAATGCAGGTTCTAGCATCTGCACTAAACTCCAGTTAAAATAACTTATCTTCAAACCAAGAAACATCATATTGCTCAAAGCTTTTGCAAACGTGTAATTAAATAAGACAGATTGTGTAGATGTAGAAATATGTTTAAATCTATTTGAAATGAGCAGCCGAATGACAGAAAAAACAGTTTCCCCCAAACAATTATTTATTCCTAGTGGTTGTTTTTTTTCTTGATACAAGTTAGCTCCCCTTGTTTACAGAGAGGGCGCTGTAACTTCCCGCTTGCATTCAAACGACTTGCCATTGTTTACGTTTGTCGTATCATCATACGCTTTTTTTTAAAAACAATCAGCTTCATTAACAATCACGATGTCTATGTCAATATACGACTATGTTCGTTTAGCCGCCCTGATTGTCATTGTCATAGTTTTGGCAACCCAGAAGGCGAAAACATTTATTCTTGTCGACGCAGTTCTCACTGTAACTAGTGGAGTACTGGCAATCTGGGGATTTTCACCATTGACGTACGAATCTGAGGTGAGTATTTTGTTCAGTCAGGCGTCACCCGATAAAGTTTGATAATCAATCACCTGTAAAGTCTATTAGCTATTTGTGGAATTCTTCTGAATAAAAGGCGCAGACCAGTGCATCGTAGGCCTATTCCATATTTAATCAGAGTGAAAGTTGAAACGAAAACACTCTCCTGGCCAATCCCAGGCTGTGCAATAAAACGTAGGCCTATAAGATACATGTCAATTTGATTATCACGATTATAAAGATGAGATTAGCCTCTACTGTTCAAGCCCATAGTAATATTATTCCAAAATTCAGCTGTCATTTCCCCGTTTTTTCATTACATGTACGTAGATCTCAATCAATATCACTGATGTCCTCGTGACATCATTACATACATTGGAGAATATGTTTGGCACTATTTTCATTCAAGGATCCAAGGGCTAAAGATAGAGTTGTGGGTAACCTAACCTAACTCTACCAAAATTAACCTTAGGGATTGTAAATGTATGTACATAATATGTAATTATGTATATGTAATTAAAGGGGCACTGATCTAACGCAATTCCCTGGGACTGGTTGTTGCCTTTGTTATTGTTTTTTCCCAGTGAGTACCCGGATGTATCGCAAAAATCTAGACTAGTTCGCGACCTCTGCTGCGCCATTCGTAAGCGCATTAGTCACTTTTATGGGTAGTAATAAGGGCGTATGGTCTCATTGATCAACAAAATGAAATACAGTTTTCGAGATAATAAGGAAATGTAGGTATCTTTGTGGGTAGCATCGGTAATCGTTATGAAGTTTTGATAATTCACTTGCTTGGTAATTTTGCGATTTTCGTTTACACTATTTTGACTTGCAAAACAAAGTAAATATTTCACCTGAGCATTGCTTTTTTTATAGTGTGTATATTGTTTTACTGTCAAATGTGTAGCAAATTTATTAAACGTCTAAATATTCAGTTATTTTACAAAGTGACTGAAAAACATTTCAATCTGTATTATTATGATAACGAATTCCAAACATTTTGATATTTAATGTCATCACCAAGAGACTGAAAATGTTACGTTGAAAAGTACATTTCTATGTTGTTTGGCCTCTAATCCTACATAGTAATCTGTTGTGATATTTGTAGGCCCTTTTGATCGTCTTAATCAATCTGGACAGATTTTTTAGTCAAAATGATTGAAATATTTAAACATTTTATAAATTGCCTGAGATAATCACATTTTACAAATTGAAGGTAATATATACACGCTTACATAGGAAAAGACCTGTAAAAACAACGTCTATCGCACATTGAAGAATTTCCCAACCAAGACAAATCGGTTCAAATGAAGGAAAACAAACTGCAAATATCATAATTACAACCTACCAAATTTATGTGTATAAATATTAGGCAGCTTCCTTGTTCGAGGAATGTATCCGTGAATTTCCACACAAAGGAACAATATCCCACTCGTCTGCAGCTGTACAAAGAAACTTATTCGAGATCACGTGTCTCAGTAACAATCAAATATTTTAAAAGATATATACTTGGATTGTTTCAGGTGTTTTTACATAGGTGTCAAGTCTCAATGGTCGGCTGAGAAAGCCCACGTGACAACTATTTTCATAACGTCCACGGTTCCTAGTGATAGATAACAATGATCAACCAATCAGCGTACTATCAGTTAACCCTTTAAACAAAGTATGTTGTTTTTACATCGGCACTTCACGCCATGATATGAGTGTATTCCCTTTGTTTTAGTAAACCTAGACATGTAAACACTCACTCTTGACATATCCACTGTGCAAGATAACAGTGATTAATCAATCAACGTATTTTCTGTTAATCCTTTGATGACAAAAAAAAAAGGAAATCAACTGATCATTCATCTCTTGCTGGGCTGCCACGTGCATATTACATAACACACATTTCACCTCACTTCAAACCTGGATTTAGATTGAATAATTACCCAAGACACAATAAATGCCAAATGGGCACCTTTGTCAGGTAATCTAAGTGGTGCTACCACTAATTGTACCTGTAATAAATTCATTAACTGAGCATCAAGTGAATGACGACAAATACACAAGTGTAGGGTTATACGAGAAAACGTGAATGACAACAAGGGAGTAGTAATCGTATTATCGACGCAAGCCGAAATCCGAAAATGCTTTCACTGCATGGATACTTTTTTTTAGTATTAAACTATAACCATCTTGGGTATTTCCAAATGACGACATCCGATGAGCTCTGCTGTTCTTTTTGTCTGTTTGTTTAGGCTGAAGAAATTAATTAACATGCGCCCTTTGTCGAAATCTTTATAGATCACAGTTAACCAATCAGTGTTTATGCAAAAATGCGTAAAAACAAATATTGCCTCCAGCCTCCAAGTTTATTTAGCTGTCCTTGCAGACGGTAGCCCAGTCTCTGGTCACCCTCAGTAGCATTGCGTATCATCCGGGTACTCACGGGAAAAAAAACAATAACAAAGGCAACAACCAGTCCGGGGAATTGCGTTAGATCAGTACCCCTTCAACTTGAGATATACCTAGTTTTTATCATGTTTATGATGCTATTGGGTGGGGACAGATTGTGTAATTGCACCCATACATTCATCAGCATTATAAATTGAAAAGTCATCTCAGTTGCTTAGAATGATTAGTACTGTTGTGGTTTAGTATACTGAGACTGGGTAGCCAGGTATTGTTGAACACAGCATGCAAAACAACTCATATTTCTCAGTGTCTGAATGATAGGACTTTTGCAGAGATTATTTCTTCTGTAATGTGTATCCACGTCTGAATTGTCACCACAAATGTGTCTGTTGAAGGGAAACAACAGTCTCACCCTCAGTCATCTATCCAGCGCTGTTCTAATATTCTGCGAAATCACCAGATACCAATTAGTGCCAGCGACAAAAAACTGGACTTCGGTCCAACGTTGGAGGACCTTGTTGACAGCGAGGGGAATGCCATTGGATCCTCGCATTTGATTGGATGATGCTTACAATGATAGTGGGGTAGCCTTTTGGTTAAAGCTTTCCCTCGTCATGTCGAGGACCCTTGTCGATTCATGACGTCACGTGGGTACAATGTGTGAAGCCTATTTCGGGTGCCCCAAGCCGTGCTATTGCTAAAGCCAAACTCACTCACTACTATGGCCTTTCACCATGCAAATTCACCTGCATGTGTAAATGTCATCATTGATATATCTGTTAATATATGCACTGTCACCATGAATGTGTCTGTTTCAGTCAACTGTGGCCTATAATGGCCTTCACGTCCTCCTGTTTCAAACTTTCATGTGCGCCGGTGTCATGCCAGCTTTGTTCTACTTATTCTTTGCCCGCTCTGCCAAAGACGACGATGCAGCACAAGGCCTTCTTGCCACCCGTACTCTCGTGAGTAGCTCAATTTTCATGTTATTTACGGTTGTTTGTTTGATGGTTTTACTTATCACATAATCATATACTTTATGATCATACCACAACATCTATGTGGACCCGTGAAGATCCAGGGTAGAATAGGTCTTCAGCAAGCTGTGCTTGCCGTAAAAAAACGTGTATGCTTGTCGTAAGATGCGACTAACGTAATCGGGTGGTCAGACTCCATGACTTGATTGATGCATGTCATCATATCCTAAATGCGTGGATCAATGCTCATGATGTCAATCACTGGTTTTTCTGGTCCAAATTGGTCATATAGCGGGACTATTGCTGAGTGCAGCGTTAAACAAAGAAAACAAATATCTGTCATGTTTTTAAACCTAGATCCAAGAATTGACAGTGATTGTAAAGTTAAGCATGAAAGTCACCAGATGGTCAAAGGGTCATTGTTTTCACCTTCATATTCAGTGTTTACGGGGTCCCTAGATTCCAAAACTGTAGTTCCTTGGGAGCCCCCTGTAATTTGAAACACAGTCAGTGCGTCCTCTAGTGTTCAGTGTGTATCAAGGATCCCAGGAGCGTATATATACTATTGAACACTGTTTGTGTTGTTGTGATTGTGATCATGTTGTTGATTCTGGACACTTCTCGTTTTCAGACAATCGGTCTGTGTACGTTCATCATGGCCCTCAACCAGTGGAGACACCCCAAGATCTTCAAGGACACAGTAAGTACATATGCACTAGGGAAGTGTTGGATATGGGTGGCTGTTGGGTAGAGTGATTTTATCAGAATCTCAGAAAAATATACAATCCATTTACTGCTTACTCGTTTTTCTCAACACGTTTTTAACTCATACTTTACCCAGTGAATACCCAGTGACTACACAACCACACTGACTACACAACCACACTGTCTACACAACCACACTGTCTACACAACCACCCTGACTACACAACCACACTGTCTACACAACCACACTGACTACACAACCACACTGTCTACACAACCACACTGACAACACAACCACACTGACTACACCACACTGACAACACAACCACACTGACTACACAACCACACTGACAGCACAACCACACTGTCTACACAACCGCACTGACTACACAACCGCACTGTTTACACAACCACACTGACTACACAACCGCACTGTCTACACAACCACACTGTCTACACAACTATACTGTCTACACAACCACACTGACTACACAACCACACTGTCTACACAACCATACTGACTACACAACCACACTGTCTACACAACCACACTGACAACACAACCACACTGACTACACAACCACACTGACAGCACAACCACACTGTCTACACAACCGCACTGTCTACACAACCACACTTACTACACAACTATACTGTCTACACAACCACACTGTCTACACAACCACACTGACAACACAACCACACTGACTACACAACCACACTGACAGCACAACCACACTTACTACACAACTATACTGTCTACACAACCACACTGTCTACACAACCACACTGACAACACAACCACACTGACTACACAACCACACTGACAGCACAACCACACTGTCTACACAACCGCACTGACTACACAACCGCACTGTCTACACAACCACACTGACTACACAACCGCACTGTCTACACAACCACACTGTCTACACAACTATACTGTCTACACAACCACACTGACTACACAACCACACTGTCTACACAACCATACTGACTACACAACCACACTGTCTACACAACCACACTGACAACACAACCACACTGACTACACAACCACACTGACAGCACAACCACACTGTCTACACAACCGCACTGACTACACAACCGCACTGTCTACACAACCACACTGACTACACAACCGCACTGTCTACACAACCACACTGTCTACACAACTATACTGTCTACACAACCACACTGACTACACAACCACACTGTCTACACAACCATACTGACTACACAACCACACTGACTACACAACCGCACTGTCTACACAACTATACTGTCTACACAACCACACTGTCTACACAACTATACTGTCTACACAACCACACAGACTACACAACCGCACTG
This sequence comes from Haliotis cracherodii, assembly GCF_022045235.1. NCBI lineage: Eukaryota > Metazoa > Mollusca > Gastropoda > Lepetellida > Haliotidae > Haliotis > Haliotis cracherodii. The sequence continues at coordinate 1,081,509 of NW_027266266.1, forward strand.
TCTACACAACTATACTGTCTACACAACCACACTGACAGCACAACCACACTGACAACATAACCACACAGTTTACACAACCACACTGACAGCACAACCACACTGACAACATAACCACACAGTTTACACAACCACACTGGCAGCACAACCACACTGACAACATAACCACACTGTCTACACAACCACACTGGCAGCACAACCACACTGACAACATAACCACACTGGCTAAGCCATCTTTTGTTGCAGCATGTTTCCGTCCGACTGTCATCATCTGTGCTTTGGTTCTGTCTGGCGGCGTTTGCTCTGTATCGGAGCGGCATCACTCCCCCACGACGTGGCCGCATCTCCGCCATCAACCTGTACATCAAGATCGACATCGTCATTGCAGCCCTGTATGGCTCCTTTGACCTTCTGTTTGCACGCTTCGCTGGCAGTTTATTGGTGAGTACAATTATAATAACAATAAGTACTTTTGTTATTCACAAAATCCCTTTCACTCGGTTGCAGTGGCACAAAGAGTGTCATGGATCATACTTGTAAACAAATAAATATTTGTTTTGAAAGGTGAAAGAGGATCAAGTTTGAGGGTAAAGTTTGAGTTGTAGACACATGTAGTCTCCAAAAATATTTACCTTTGACAGAAACAAACAACTACATATAATTTGAGCAGGAGCCTTCATATTGTTATATAGAGTAAAGAGATGTAGGTTAACATGACCTCATTAACGTATGATCTCATTGTCCAGTCCGGACGCTTCGACCTCCTCCACGAGCACATACTGACCCTTGAGGGTGCAGCGAATCTATCCACTGCTGTGTTGGGAGTCTACGCCCTCGGTGTCCGCAACATCGCTGAGAGGAAGGGCTATCTGTGCTGTCGCCTCACCGTAAGTATGTCCCTGTTACCAAGGGATGATAATCTTCCGCGGATCCACGAATTTTAGTGAACACACATTTGTTAAATTCTAATGAACCCCCTATAAACATCCCCAAATTATGGACCTCGCTCCATTGAAAAGATAATTGAAAAGAAATATTCATTCTCATCCCTGGTTACCATGGTTACACCCTGATCAGTTTGAAGTAGTACACTTCATAGATCTCTATTCACGCTAAGCGGTCGTATGTGTATCGTGTCCTTCATGAAAAAAGGTAACACATGATATACATGATTTCATGATGATATGTCCGATAAGGGTAAAGGGGTCACATCGCCTGTTATGGTGTCTTTACTCACTCACTTTAATATTGCTGAGTGTGGCGTTAAACAACAAACAAACAAACCTGTGTCATATTTTTGGGCTGAAGTGTGTATATGTTTTGTGTGTGCTAGGGCTGCAACGAATACACTTAGACGCAAATATGATTCGTATCACGTATATAGGGTAACAAATACAAAAATTAATTCACGAATACAATAACAAGTCAGCAGTTGATGTATCATTTATTATATTCAGTGAAACAATAACAACATAAATTCTTTGACATGGTTTATCCATTATTAATATACATTTATATACTGCACTTATCCAGGCACTAGTATCGGCTAAAATGCGACAATGACCAGTGTCCACAATACTGTCAAATTAAGTATTATAAAAGTGTTGTTTTTGAAAGAAGTCTATGCATATATGTTCTTATGGATGTTATTAGGTACAGGGTATGTAAATGCACATGGCATATTCACAAATATTCGATTCTAGTCGCCACGAGTAACAGATTCAATTAATGAATGGATACGGTTTGATTCAGCCCTAGTGTGTTCCTATGTATAAGGTTGATGTTGTTCTGCAGGTCCTGCTGCTGAGTGCCTGCTGCCTGGCCTGCGGACTGTACAACAAGAAGCTGTCCCTGACTGGCTCAGACATGGCCGTGTTTGCATCAGGCTTCATCCCGGTCATCCCAGCGGTCACTGGCCTCGTGCTGACCGGGGACAAGAGGATCTTCACCTCATCTACCTCAGCTGGCTACAACCTTCGCAGGCGGGACTAACATACCAGCATACCTGACGTACATCCTTGCCCTGATCCTGTTGTAGCTCCTACACTTCGTCATCCACTAATGATAGTTGTAGTTCTAAGATGGCTTTATGCAAAGGGGCTCTGGTGACACTGGATTGTGGTTTCTAGATTCCTGATTCTCTGCAGTGTAAAACCATTTCTGGTTTGGTGTGGTATCACAAGACTTGGTCCTCAGCTCATGTAAAACATCCCCACCGTTTTTTGTTGTATAGGACAGGATGTGGCCTCAAGACATGATGGCTCCCCATTCACCAGGGTTAATGAACTGCTGCAGTTGCTGTCTACTTCATCATGACAGGGGAAACAAACAAGGAACTGCCTCTAGATCTTGTCTTTTACTTGATTTGGCCTATACTTATTAGTATTAATTAATTTTAATATTCTATATAACTTTTTAATGTGAAATTTACACAATATACAGCTTTTCCATTGGAAGAAGGGTCGGTCACATGATCGCAAAACTGGCATTCATAAGCGTATAAATGACACAATATGACTTCATTGTTTTTCACGAAACTATATTCTTGAAATGACATAAACACTGACAGAGTGTTTCCACACTCCTGGGGTAGCCCTGAGAATTCCCAAGCACAAATACATACAGAAGGGATGTTTCTGATCATTTAGACCAAATAGTCTTGGACCCAGAGTTTTAGCAGTGTTTTTTGAGTGTTTGAATGCATGATAGTTCACAAATATCTTTCCTACGACCCATCCTAGCGAGGGAAATGAAGAAATGCACATCCACACTAATGTGGTATCGACTCGATGCGTGTCCAGGCAGACGAATACAGTCTACAGCAATCTGTGAATTACGTTAATATTTAGTTAACGTATCTTGACAATCACCTTTCAGTGATTGGCCAATTGATCAGTGATGACTAACACTTGTAACTGCCCCAGGCTCATCAACAATTGGAGAAATCCCTCCGGTCACGTTCATTTTGTCGGCCATTTTGACGTCAATGTAAATGACTTGTACTGTCATTGTGACTGACTTACTGAGGTAGTTCTTAACAGACCTTTTGCATCTAATGATATTACTTGAAGACATTTGTTGTAAACAAACCACAAGAGATGTGGTAGAACAGTGTGAGCATACATACGCTCATCATGCTCATGTCACTTCTCCTTTTGAGGAACTACTTCATTCTGCGATACAGATGGCTGTTATATGGCTGTCAGTGTAAACTTGAAGTCACATGTACTAAAGAAAATTTGTTTAGAACTTCATCATTCGAGGTAGAAAATAGGGATATAAAAACATTGTACGAATTGATATTCACTTTGTGTGAGTTCCCAGTTTGACCCTCACTGTAAGGTTCATACTCTAATGAACTCACACAAAGTGAAAGTCCAGTCTTCCATTAATTCTAGTATTGATTTCAAGGACTGCCATTTACCCCACATTTACTTTGAGTGTCGGAGTAGAAATATGTCATCTGGTGAGACCTGTCTGAAACGTCCATGGTCTGCTACGTTTTACTACGTACTACGATTTAAGACCAAGACTGCCACACCAACATCACTACACTCAGGTTCAGATACAGATACAGCAGATTGATGCTCAGTACATCAATAACTGGACTGTCTGGTCCAGACTCGATTATTTACAGAGTGCTGTCATATAGCTGGAATATCACTGAGTGCAGCGGAAAACAACCAACCAGATACAGATAGGATGTGACTTTGTTTATAATGGATAGTATATGGATAGTACATTTGAATAAGCCAGTTCAACAATCCCAAGGTGTTGTTTTATAGTTGTTCCAGGTCGCACTGTTACCGTATCAACAGTGGAGATCATCCTCACGATGTAGTTGTGCCATGTCACCGACCCGGCTGTAGTCACTTTGTGTAGCTGTCATGTTGTTTTAACTGTGTTTTGATGTATGAAGTTTTGCAGAGTTTTACAAATACTTGTTTTGTTCACAACCATTAATGAAAAATTGGTTGAAATCATTCTCTGTGCACATGGTATAGAGAACCATGTCAGATCGTACTCATTTCCTCATGGCAATGTTGTTTTGTTTCTTTGCCATGGTAACTATATGGTTACTGCAGAGTTTTGTAATTGGCATTTGTTGTTAGTTGTCGGAAACAGAATCTCAAACAAAACATCATTGGGAACAATGTGTGTATATGCTACCCAGCTGGACTCTATTTTGTTATCAACCCCTTCGTCGTCATCATAATCATCATCATCATCATAGTCATCATCATCATCATCGTAGCAATATGTTTTTACACTTTGCTTCTTAGTTAAGTTTTTAACAATGTTCATCACCTCTCCTAATTGTTAGTTTTTAAAGACTGCTTTAGTGTTTTACAGTAAAACTGAGTCTCAAATATAACTTCATGGATAATTTTCGCTGTACACAGGGTACCCTGGATCACATGTATCATCATCATCATCATCATCATCATGGCAATGTGTTTGTACTCTTTGTCTCTTTACATTGTAATTGCATAGTTTTGTTTGTTACTTTTTTGTTAAGCTTGTTCCCATGATTTCACGTAATTACTGAACGTTAACAACAGGAGGCACAACAAACATCAGACAAATGGAGGTGTGTTTGGTGCTCATTACCTCCCCACTCCCAAAAGAAATTAAAGTTGTTACCAAAACTCAAACAAAATGATATTCAAAATAAGCATATTACAGTTGGTAGTTTTCTGTATTGAAGGGTATGTTCGTTTCATGTAACAAAAAGTGTGATGAAATATGCAGCAGTGTTGGGATAAGCATTCTCATACAAGAGTTGTCTCCCTTTTACAACAAAACGCACACGATTCCAAAGAAGATTAACATACATCATAACAATGTATTCTAAATTGTTGGTTAAATTGGCCTCTCACTCTTGCAATCTCCCTGTCGTATACCTGTTAACCACTGACAGACCAGAGTAGTATTTAGTTTCATGTGTGTGCTGCATGTGTTATTTATAGTCGTCAATATTTTGTAACAATTGTAGAGCAGGGTGTTGATCTGACCACTCACTACGTCAGTCGACGTTCAGCGGATGCTGTCTGGCAATTCCTTTACGGTTATATACAAACAGAATATAACTTTTTCTGGCATTGATCAACCAACATCTACTCGGAGGCTGAAATTCTGCCCTATGTCATGTCAGTGAACATAACACAATTTGAATGAAGAAGTCCCAAGTCACTTTGTTATTGTTCTTACTAATGTTCTGACTTTGCAGAGGGGACATGTATTTCTCTGATACCAGGACCATGAGGAAGAGACTAGTGCTTACCAGTTATTGCAATGAATGCAATGTTATCATAATTTTGATTTTAAGAATACAAGAAAATTTTTAAAATCCCAATTCTTACTTTATTCTAAATTAGCTTGCCAAAGGTACTCCGATAAATCCTAGATTTATAGAAAGTAGATAGCAATCTTTATTACAGAGGTCGAAAGGTGCTTGTGAAATGTCAACACAGTACTGTTATTGGTGCCTTGCAGCCAACCTTTGTTATCAGAAAACAAATAAACATATCGTAAATGTCCAAAGTTATAGTTGTTATTTTTTGGCTATATTTTACTTTTTGTCAATATTTTGTTTTCATTCTTGAAGTAGCTTGACTTTGGATTGTTTTCCTCTTTGAAAATTGTCACGCTATTCCATACATCATATACATGATGTACAACTCAAAAGAAGCTTTAAGAACACCCGACTCTTTCATGTAACTGTTGTTAATCTGTCATGTCCTTTAAGTTATATGACGAACTGTTCTTTAACTTCCTTTGAGTAGTGTACATGAACACTACCCGGTGATGTGCTTGACTGCTTTCGGGGACTAGTGGATAGATGGCCTGCTCGGAGAGCTGTCTGCTGTCTGAGTACATTCGTGACCAACTCGTCCCATTCCGGGACAAGCCGAATATCGACTCGTGATCCTCTTGAAGGTTTCCATATTGGCGTCATTCGTGACCAACTCGTCTCTTTCCGGGTAAAGACGAATGCAGACGTGTGCCAGTCTCGAAGGTTTCCGACCGCCTCCGGTGTATAGTTGACCTGTGTCCCGAGGTAGCTCCACACAGACCTGTGTCCCGAGGTAGCTCCACACAGACCTGTGTCCCGAGCTAGCTACACACAGACCTGTGTCCCGAGCTAGCTACACACAGACCTGTGTCCCGAGGTAGCTACACACAGACCTGTGTCCCGATGTAGCTACACACAGACATGTGTCCCGAGGTAGCTACACACAGACCTGTGTCCCGAGCTAGCTACACACAGACTTGTGTCCCGAGGTAGCTACACACAGACATGTGTCCCGAGGTAGCTACACACAGACCTGTGTCCCGAGGTAGCTACACACAGACCTGTGTCCCGAGGTAGCTACACACAGACCTGTGTCCCGAGGTAGCTACACACAGACCTGTGGCCCGAGGTAGCTACACACAGACCTGTGGCCCGAGGTAGCTACACACAGACCTGTGTCCCGAGGTGGCTACACACAGACTTGTGTCCCGAGGTAGCTACACACAGACTTGTGTCCCGAGGTAGCTACACACAGATCTGTGTCCCGAGGTAGCTACACACAGACTTGTGTCCCGAGGTAGCTACACACAGACCTGTGTCCCGAGGTGGCTACACACAGACCTGTGTCCCGAGGTGGCTACACACAGACCTGTGTCCCGAGGTAGCTACATACAGACCTGTGGCCCGAGGTAGCTACACACAGATCTGTGTCCCGAGGTAGCTACACACAGACCTGTGTCCCGAGGTGGCTACACACAGACTTGTGTCCCGAGGTAGCTACACACAGACTTGTGTCCCGAGGTGGCTACACACAGACCTGTGTCCCGAGCTAGCTACACACAGACCTGTGTCGCGAGGTAGCTACATACAGACCTGTGTCCCGAGGTAGCTACACACAGACCTGTGTCCCGAGGTAGCTACACACAGACTTGTGTCCCGAGGTAGCTACACACAGACCTGTGTCCCGAGGTGGCTACACACAGACCTGTGTCCCGAGGTGGCTACACACAGACCTGTGTCCCGAGGTAGCTACACACAGACCTGTGTCCCGAGGTAGCTACACACAGACCTGTGTCCCCTGCTCCGACGTACAGATCAGCGACAGTCCTACTCAGGCGTGACGCATCTCGTGTTCTACATAAAAAGAATCACAATAAGGGCGAATCTATTTCAAACTGCGACCGCTGGATGCTGACAAGGGACGCACCACTGCACAGCGTTATAGCGTGCATGCTACGAGTAGCCCATATATCTTGAGGCGGCGTCCCACCAATAGCGAGAAAAGGTGTCAGGCTGTGTATGTAGTGGGGGACATTGATCTGTTTATATTGCTGGGTAACCTAATGCTAACGCCAGTGTATTCTACTGGGTGAAGGAGGTGTGCCTTCCTGAAATGTACTGTCCAGAGCATGAGAGGGGTGGACACGTGACACTGATAATGTTTTCTATGGATGAAGGTGTGCCTTGCTAAAATGTGCCGCGCAGATCGTTGAAGGCGTGGACAGAGAAACAGTGATAGTGTTATCTACTGGGTGGAGGAGGCGTGCCTTGCTATAATGTGCTGCGTTAGGGGATGGCCAGATTACACAATGACGGTGTTCTTGAGCTTTGCATAGTGATGATGTAACGAAGTCAACAGGTAAGTGTATTTTCCTCCAGGGACTACGTTCTTTTCATTAATGATGCAAAAGGAACACACGTCGGTTTTTTTATGATTGCATCGAACACGGAAGTCACATACGTTCAATAGCAATACAACGTTAGAGTCGCCTGTCAGTATAACTGCATCTAAAACAGACCTCGGTACGTTCAATAGCAATACAATGTTAGAGTCGCGTGTCAGTATAACTGCATCTTAAACAGACCTCGGTACGGTCAATAGCAATACAACGTTAGAGTCGCCGGTCAGTATAACTGCATCTTAAACAGACCTCGGTACGTTCAATAGCAATACAACGTTAGAGTCGCCTGTCAGTATAACTGCATCTAAAACAGACCTCGGTACGTTCAATAGCAATACAATGTTAGAGTCGCGTGTCAGTATAACTGCATCTTAAACAGACCTCGGTACGGTCAATAGCAATACAACGTTAGAGTCGCCGGTCAGTATAACTGCATCTTAAACAGACCTCGGTACGTTCAATAGCAATACAACGTTAGAGTCGCCTGTCAGTATAACTGCATCTTAAACAGACCTCGGTACGGTCAATAGCAATACAACGTTAGAGTCGCCGGTCAGTATAACTGCATCTTAAACAGACCTCGGTACGTTCAATAGCAATACAACGTTAGAGTCGCCTGTCAGTATAACTGCATCTTAAACAGACCTCGGTACGGTCAATAGCAATACAACGTTAGAGTCGCCGGTCAGTATAACTGCATCTTAAACAGACCTCGGTACGTTCAATAGCAATACAACGTTAGAGTCGCCTGTCAGTATAACTGCATCTTAAACAGACCTCGGTACGTTCAATAGCAATACAACGTTAGAGTCGCCGGTCAGTATAACTGCATCTTAAACAGACCTCGGTACGGTCAATAGCAATACAACGTTAGAGTCGCCTGTCAGTATAACTGCATCTTAAACAGACCTCGGTACGTTCAATAGCAATACAACGTTAGAGTCGCCGGTCAGTATAACTGCATCTTAAACAGACCTCGGTACGGTCAATAGCAATACAACGTTAGAGTCGCCTGTCAGTATAACTGCATCTTAAACAGACCTCGGTACGTTCAATAGCAATACAACGTTAGAGTCGCCGGTCAGTATAACTGCATCTTAAACAGACCTCGGTACGGTCAATAGCAATACAACGTTAGAGTCGCCTGTCAGTATAACTGCATCTTAAACAGACCTCGGTACGTTCAATAGCAATACAACGTTAGAGTCGCCGGTCAGTATAACTGCATCTTAAACAGACCTCGGTACGTTCAATAGCAATACAACGTTAGAGTCGCCTGTCAGTATAACTGCATCTTAAACAGACCTCGGTACGTTCAATAGCAATACAACGTTAGAGTCGCCGGTCAGTATAACTGCATCTTAAACAGACCTCGGTACGTTCAATAGCAATACAACGTTAGAGTCGCCGGTCAGTATAACTGCATCTAAAACAGACCTCGGTACGTTCAATAGCAATACAACGTTAGAGTCGCCGGTCAGTATAACTGCATCTTAAACAGACCTCGGTACGTTCAATTGCAATACAACGTTAGAGTCGCCTGTCAGTATAACTGCGTCTTAAACAGACCTCGGTACGCTCAATAGCAATACAACGTTAGAGTCGCCGGTCAGTATAACTGCACCTAATGTTATTCTAAAATCATGTTGATATGGGATACATTTGAGGTAACTATTAATACGACATGCATGAGCGCCTCTCTGTATGTACAGTGATCGACTTTATTCAGAATGCGTTGAAAAGTAAATAAAAACAACGACGCAACGATCAGCTTCAGCCAAATTCAAAGCGTTAGTTACTCTGGCAGGGTCGTATATGTGGACTATGGTTTGACCTAAATTGAAATATCAATACCATCCATTGTATGAGTTAAATAAGGTCATGCTGACCCAGTGTCCTACTAGTTGTTCCACCTGCACTTAACATGACACTGTGTGACCACGGTAAGTCGACTGTGGTTATAGATAATAGCTACGCGATAAATCGCAAAGAACAATGACTGAATCTTGGTTCATTTCACGAGAAAAACATTGTTTCATCGTGACGTCAGTTCTGGAAATTCGAACATGCGCTTGCAACTTGATGACGTCATAGCAACTGATTTACGACAACCATTCCCTGAATTAACAGTTAATTCCACAAGCTAATTACCCCGGAGCCATGACATCTATATGCCATGAAACACTTAATTGCCGTTATTCATAAGATGCTAATTCTATTTGTTAATCCCCATTGTATTGTACAACGACTGTCTGCCATCCTGAACGAGATGTGCAAGTATGTCACTGATGGATTACTGTTGTTTATATTTATGACTTACTAAATGTCAGGTGACCTTGGTTGTATAAGCCTTGGTCCAGAGATGAAAATCAGGGAAGAGAGAGAGACCCTTAGCCTATTTTGGGTTAGGCTGGGTGCTCCGGGGCAGCTAGACAACAACCACTATCACCATGTGCTGACCTGGCATGTGGTGTTTTTTGAATGTATATATCTACCTGTATAAAGTAAAATTGTATGTACCGCAAGCCATCGTCTCCAAGTTGTCATTTCCTACTGAGTACCGTACGCCGACCCCTTGCATATACGAGTAAGCAAATTATTCATTAGCAACGTCACGTGTGTCTGCAACACACGTGCACCTGCGCGTTGTTAACGTCGTAATGCACAATGCTATTTTTGAGGGTAGGGAGTTGTTCTCCTTAGGTGTAGATACGCGGATGAACGCACACAGGTGTTGACTGTTAAAAAAGTTATACATGTCACTATTTTCTGAGATCCTTCATAAATTACGTTTACACTCTTCAAAAAACGAAACGCACAGGGAGTATGTAGTTCATTAAACCTGACTTCTAAAAAAATCCGGTATATAAATTAGATATATGTTATTGGAAAAAGTTGGTAGCCTGATATTCGACAAACGGTGCGTCAAAACGCAGACATTGTCGATTTGCAATGTCTTAAACGGCATTGTTTTCACACTTGTTCAAATTCTTGTCATTGAGGAAAACAGTAAAGCAAAATGCACGGGCAAGTTATGGCATTCGTAACTCGTGGTAGTGGTTATAAAAAGGCAAGCATAAGCCAATAATTTGTTATTCAATTGTAAACATTTTTCAAGTTCATAAATGCCGAGACTCAGCGCTGCCGATCGGAACATCGCCATATGACGTATCCAAAAATGGGAATGGCAGTCTTCTGTTGCACTCCTCTTCAACGTCCACCATAGCACCATTTGTCGCCTTTGTGACCGAGACACACAGTTCAATTCCACTGAAGACCGTCCGAGAACCGGTCGACCAAAAGTTACCACCCCTGCACAGGATCGCTGCATTCGACTGTTCCACCTGCGTCATCGCAATGCCATATCTACGGAGACCATGCCATGTCTTTGAGAGGCATTTAGAAGTTGGAATGCTAGGTAAGGATAAGATTTATGGATGAAAAACTTCTTTATTACAATTACAATTAGGAGCGATGTTTCGGTGTAGGTTAGAATGTTTCGGTGCAGGTTAGAATGTTTCGGTGAAGGTTAGAATGTTTCAGTGTAGGTTAGAATGTTTCAGTGTAGGTGAGAATGTTTCGGTGTAGGTTAGAATGTTTCGGTGAAGGTTAGAATGTTTCGGTGTAGGTTAGAATGTTTCGGTGCAGGTTAGAATGTTTCGGTGTAGGTTAGAATGTTTCGGTGTAGGTTAGAATGTTTCGGTGTAGGTTAGAATGTTTCGGTGTAGGTTAGAATGTTTCAGTGTAGGTTAGAATGTTTCAGTGTAGGTTAGAATGTTTCAGTGTAGGTGAGAATGTTTCGGTGTAGGTTAGAATGTTTCGGTGCAGGTTAGAATGTTTCGGTGCAGGTTAGAATGTTTCGGTGCAGGTTAGAATGTTTCGGTGTAGGTTAGAATGTTTCGGTGTAGGTTAGAATGTTTCGGTGCAGGTTAGAATGTTTCGGTGTAGGTTAGAACCTACACCGAAACATCGCTCATAATTGTAATTGTAATTGTAATAAAGAAGTTTTCCACCCATAAGTCTTATCCTTACGCAATGTTCATTGTTTTGATGTTTGTGAGAATATTCAGGAAACACACGACGTTCAAGAAGCTACACATGATGTTGATATCTCATATAAGAACTAAATGACTCGTGGTCGTTGTTTATCGTACTATAAAACACTGCAGGGAGAATGAACCACTCGGGACAGCTCTCTTCGTGGTTTAGTCTGCGTGCAGGGTTTTCCTCGTGGTTTATTCTCCCTGCGTTTTATTGTTTTATCTTATCACTGAATTACACAATCCACTAACGAAAGAAATGGTGCCTGTGAAATATGCCATTTATTAGTTTCGTGATATCTATAACCTCACACACGTTCATCTTTCATGGTTAACAACTTCTGGTTAACTGCATATTGCGACGTGTCTATGTAGATTCTTACACTACATTCCGGGGTAGATTAGGTGTTCAGCAACCCATGCTTGCCGTAAAAGGCGACTGTGCTTGTAAAAGGCGACTAACGGGATCGGGTGGTAAGGCTAGCTGACTTGGTTGATGCATGTCATCTATCCCAATTGCGTGGACCGATGCTCATGATGTCAATCACTGGATTGTCTGGTCAAGACTCGATTATTTACAGACCGCCGTCATATAGGTGGAATATTGCTGAGTGCGGCGTTAAACAACAAACCAACCAACCAACCAATCTTACTATACCTGTCTATGTAGATTCTTGCACCGTTATTTAGCTGGAGTGACAACAGATAAGTGATGAGAGTATATATGCATGACATGGTGTGATAAGCAGCAGATTAACATTGACAACTGCAATATCTACAATAATAAGGAATGTTAGCACCAGGTGTCTATATCCTACCGATGTTCAAAGGCTTGGCTGGTTTGTTGTTTAACGCCGCACTCAGCAATGTACCAGCTGTATGACGGCGGTCTGTAAATAATCGTGTATGGACCAAACAATCCAGTGATTAATATTATGAGCATCGATCCACGCAATTGGGATCGATGATATGCATTAACAAAGTCAGCGAGCCTTACCACCCGCTCGCCTCTTAAGCCGCCTCTTACAACAAGCATAGTCACCTTTTACAGCAAGCATGGGTATTCTTCCCCAGATCTTCACGGGCACGTTCAAAGGCATATCATGGACGATTTGAGTGTTCTACATAGAACATAGGATAATGTTAGAACCAGTGTTTACTGCCAAAGGCATCTGTCTAACATGTCTATGCGAAGAAACACGCTTTATATTTGATTGCAACTGTTCTTTCAGACATTGGGAGTTCAGATGGGAATTAGTTGACTGGCGATCAACATGAGTCGTCCACCATGGCTCACGGACGCTAGAAAGAATCTTAGGAAGACAGGACTAGACACAGAGGGCAAGGACCAAGATGACATCCCAGGAACATTTCATCAATCTGATGATGTCACAGTTCCTCGCCCTGACAACATGACTGTGGCGGCAACAACAGGGACACACGCCAGAACCGACACCGCCATTGCTGCAGGAGTTGTACATGGTCCGGTTGGTAGCAAGATCACAAATGTCGTTTACAAAGGTAAATAACTGAGACAATGCTTCCTTGTTCACTCTGCCGGCATCACGGTATTCTCAGTGTCAGAACAAGCAGGCCAAACACCTTAACAACGATACGAAACCTCATAATCGTATGTTGCGACATCACAACAATCAGTTGAAAATGTTCACAACTATCGCTGAGTGTTTGGCAGCTAAATGGTTGCAAATGGCAAGGTTTGAGAGTGAAGTTGCACACCCATCACGTCATCCAGCCGTTGCATCATTTGTGTCATACCATATACAACAGATCAAGGCTATTTCATCCCATCCGTCTACTATGAACCCATGAAGCAATAATACCACACCTTCACGTAGTCTGCCCAGCACAGCAGGGTAAACATTACCTACTGAAACATGTAATCTTGCCAACACAGCAGAGTAAACATTACCTACTGAAACATGTAATCTTGCCAACACAGCAGAGTAAACATTACCTACTGAAACATGTAATCTTGCCAACACAGAAGAGTAAACATTACCTACTGAAACATGTAATCTTGCCAACACAGCAGAGTAAACATTACCTACTGAAACATGTGTGACCAACACAGCAGAGTAAACATTACCTACTGAAACATATAATCTTGCCAACACAGCAGAGTAAACATTACCCACTGAAACATATAATCTTGCCAACACAGCAGAGTAAACATTACCTACTGAAACATGTAATCTTTCCAACACAGCAGAGTAAATATTACCTACTGAAACATATAATCTTGCCAACACAGCAGAGTAAACATTACCTACTGAAACATGTAATCTTGCCAACACAGAAGAGTAAACATTACCTACTGAAACATGTAATCTTGCCAACACAGCAGAGTAAACATTACCTACTGAAACATGTAATCTTGCCAACACAGCAGAGTAAACATTACCTACGGAAACATGTGTGACCAACACAGCAGAGTAAACATTACCTACTGAAACATGTAATCTTGCCAACACAGAAGAGTAAACATTACCTACTGAAACATTTAATCTTGCCAACACAGCAGAGTAAACATTACCCACTGAAACATGTGTGACCAACACAGCAGAGTAAACATTACCTACTGAAACATATAATCTTGACAACACAGCAGAGTAAACATTACCTACTGAAACATGTAATCTTGCCAACACAGCAGAGTAAACATTACCTACTGAAACATGTAATCTTGCCAACACAGCAGAGTAAACATTACCTACTGAAACATGTGTGACCAACACAACAGAGTAAACATTACCTACTGAAACATATAATCTTGCCAACACAGCAGAGTAAACATTACCTACTGAAACATGTAATCTTGCCAACACAGCAGAGTAAGTATTACCTACTGAAACATGTAATCTTGCCAACACAGCAGAGTAAACATTACCTACTGAAACATGTGTGACCAACACAGCAGAGTAAACATTACCTACTGAAACATATAATCTTGCCAACACAGCAGAGTAAACATTACCTACTGAAACATGTAATCTTGCCAACACAGCAGAGTAAACATTACCTACTGTCCCCTGTTTCATGCCGGTGACTATTGTTGTACTTCATATTTTGTTTCTTCATGGTATGTTTAATCTTCTCAGGACAATCAAATTCTGTGCAGTAGTCATTCCTTACATCATCACATCCTGTTACTTTCAGACACAGAAGAACCCCTCAAACATAACGTAAGTACAGTCAAATACGTTTATGACGAACACGCTTATATCGAACTGATTGATATTACGAACTTGTTTTATGGTCGCGGCCATTTGCTGTATATATGCTTATAACGAACTACGGTTATCACGAACTAAGAACTTTGAGTTCGTTAAAACCGTAGTTTACTGTATGTCTCTACTATTATCAGGACAATGTGTCTACATTACCACATTTGCATTGCACTTCGGGATGATAGATAGATTTGCTGATTTGTTTTAAAGGGTATAAAAGTTCGCCTCGTTTAATATTTAAAAAAATTAGATTTATCATTATCGATCACACATTCGATGACTGTCTAAGTGTCTAGTACACATTCAGATGACGGAATACATATCAAAACATGAGGATTGGTCCTATCAATATGTTGGTAGATATTTAACTATGTATTCTGTGTATCATTGGCGGAAACAGAGTACACTCTCAGATCAATATGTATTCAGATATTCAGTGTGTCACAATCGTGTGACACATGTCATGTCATGTCAGAAGACCTAATCCGACAATTCACACTGCCCCTTTGAAGCCAACTTTCTGAACATGGCACTTGGATTGCAGTCACGTCATTTCTCTTTACAGCTCAGGAGGTTAGAAAATAAGCTGAGGATTCATCAACGGCAGCTGTGTGGTTTGTATTCTTTAAGTGCAAACATTTTGTTTCTTTTTGTTTGAGAGTGCGTGAGTTGGTTTGAGGACACATCCTATGTAGAATGGTGTATGGTGTAGGTTAATTAGGTTAGCTGAAATAGATATCACTATGCGTGCTACCAGCTGCTGAAGACTTGCCGATAATGACAAAGCTAACTGGGCCTCATATGGAAGATAACAATTTTTTGAAACTTGGATTTCATCTGTATGCTCATGTCAAGACTTTGGTGATTTGAATTGTTTGACGACTCTTTTTTAAACAAAGCCGGAGGACGTTGAACTATTGAAACTTGGCATTGTGATATTTCATGTGAACATTCTTTCCCGATTGTTTGATGGTAAGTTACGTGAGCGCTGTCATCATATACATATGTGTGACTGGTAAACTTCAGTTATTCTCCCAACGTATTTATGAACGTTAAAGTTTCAACATTATATATTTGTATGATATTCCAATAAAAATATATGTGTGGTTTTTTTTGCAGATATGGAATCAAATGTGAGTAGAAGCTTCATGTTTATATGAATTTACAACCATCATTATCAGGTCAAAGAATGTCGACATAATCGTTCTATATCACAGATGTTTACTGCTGGAGCACTGTCTTGTGACAAAGTACATTCAGCCATCCAACACTTAACATTTAACAAAATATTATTTACTGAATACATTACTCTGCATTAGAACGTTATTAGGATACCCTGTATTACAAATGTGTCCCGACCTTTACAGATACAGAAACTGGAGAATGACCTCGAACAGCAACAAGACTCTGGTATGTGGTATGCAGTGTTTTGCTTCGTCGGGAATATAACTTCCATTGATAGAAACCACAATTGCTGTAAAATCTCAGTCTACAGGGGGCATGGGTGACCAAGTCGTCTGAGGCGCCGCGATTCGCTGTACATAGTTGCCAGAAACCTATGATTGTGGGTTCGAATCCCGGTTCGCCCCGATTATGTTTCTAGGTTTGTCAGCACCATACCCGTGCTCGTGGGTTTCACTGAAGTGGTAAACGCCTGAGACCTGCATCACATCGGGCTTTCCTCACACATTAAGCTGACACGCCTTGATATAACTGGAATAATGTTAAACGTGGTGTTAAATCAAACTCACTCACTCCTCCAAACTATTACCAACATATGTCAGTTTATAGTAGAAATATTTCCTTGTGTACACAGTTTGTGAATTTCATTACAGCCACAAGGGACGACGTGCCGAACGCCGAGGAGCAGGTAATGTAGCACCCCTCCTTGTAACTAGAGGCACTCGCACTAGGCACTCACTGCACGTAAGTAGCAATGTATGGATATAATGTATCCATCGACAACTATGCATAGGGTTGAGTGCGCTCTGTTGAAACAGAGACATCCAGAGCATGCCAAGGAAGCGATGTATCAGCGGCTCATGGCTCAGTGAGTGATACGTTATCAGACTGAAAGTATTTGAAAGAAATGTTGGTTTCACGTGTCACAGGTATTTGAATTGTTTCGCATTCTTGTATATTCTTGCAACAAATATAGCAATACGAATTCTATCTATCATCATATGAGTGTCGGGACAAGTCAAATTCATAATTTCACCAAAGTGATTCATATCTACGGGTGACGGAACACACGAAGTGGTTCATACCTACGGTAAGAGAACACACAAAGTGGTTCATATCTACGGGTGAGAGAACACACAAAGTGATTCATATCTACGGGTGACGGAACACACAAAGTGGTTCATGTCTACGGGTGAGAGAACACACAAAGTGGTTCATATCTACGGGTATATATCCTGATAAACCTTGTTTTCTCCACTAATAACCTGGCTCTGTGTATACACAGTGTACTGCTACCTTGTTCCACTGATAACCCGGCCCCGTGTTCCACCACAGTGTGACATGTACACCCGGCTCTCTGTATACACAGTGTGACATGTACACCCGGCTCTGTGTATACACAGTGTGACATGTACACCCGGCTCTGTGTATACACAGTGTGACATGTACACCCGGCTCTGTGTATACACAGTGTGACATGTACACCCGGCTCTGTGTACACACAGCGTGACATGTACACCCGGCTCTGTGTATACACAGTGTGACATGTACACCCGGCTCTGTGTATACACAGTGTGACATGTACACCCGGCTCTGTGTATACACAGTGTGACATGTACACCCGGCTCTGTGTATACACAGTGTGACATGTACACCCGGCTCTGTGTATACACAGTGTGACATGTACACCCGGCTCTGTGTATACACAGTGTGACATGTACACCCGGCTCTGTGTACACACAGCGTGACATGTACACCCGGCTCTGTGTATACACAGTGTGACATGTACACCCGGCTCTGTGTATACACAGTGTGACATGTACACCCGGCTCTGTGTATACACAGTGTGACATGTACACCCGGCTCTTTGTATACACAGTGTGACATGTACACCCGGCTCTGTGTACACACAGTGTGACATGTACACCCGGCTCTGTGTACACACAGTGTGACATGTACACCCGGCTCTGTGTATACACAGTGTGACATGTACACCCGGCTCTGTGTACACACAGTGTGACATGTACACCCGGCTCTGTGTATACACAGTGTGACATGTACACCCGGCTCTGTGTACACACAGCGTGACATGTACACCCGGCTCTGTGTATACACAGTGTGACATGTACACCCGGCTCTGTGTACACACAGTGTGACATGTACACCCGGCTCTGTGTATACACAGTGTGACATGTACACCCGGCTCTGTGTACACACAGTGTGACATGTACACCCGGCTCTGTGTATACACAGTGTGACATGTACACCCGGCTCTGTGTATACACAGTGTGACATGTACACCCGGCTCTGTGTATACACAGTGTGACATGTACACCCGGCTCCGTGTACACACAGTGTGACATGTACACCCGGCTCTGTGTATACACAGTGTGACATGTTCACCCGGCTCTGTGTATACACAGTGTGACATGTACACCCGGCTCTGTGTATACAGTGTGACATGTACACCCGGCTCTGTGTACACACAGTGTGACATGTACACCCGGCTCTGTGTACACACAGTGTGACATGTACACCCGGCTCTGTGTATACAGTGTGACATGTACACCCGGCTCTGTGTATACACAGTGTGACATGTACACCCGGCTCTGTGTATACACAGTATGACATGTACACCCGGCTCTGTGTACACACAGTGTGACATGTACACCCGGCTCTGTGTATACACAGTGTGACATGTACACCCGGCTCTGTGTATACAGTGTGACATGTACACCCGGCTCTGTGTATACACAGTGTGACATGTACACCCGGCTCTGTGTATACAGTGTGACATGTACACCCGGCTCTGTGTATACACAGTGTGACATGTACACCCGGCTCTGTGTATACAGTGTGACATGTACACCCGGCTCTGTGTATACAGTGTGACATGTACACCCGGCTCTGTGTACACACAGTGTGACATGTACACCCGGCTCTGTGTATACAGTGTGACATGTACACCCGGCTCTGTGTATACACAGTGTGACATGTACACCCGGCTCTGTGTATACACAGTGTGACATGTACACCCGGCTCTGTGTATACACAGTGTGACATGTACACCCGGCTCTGTGTACACACAGTGTGACATGTACACCCGGCTCTGTGTATACACAGTGTGACATGTACACCCGGCTCTGTGTATACACAGTGTGACATGTACACCCGGCTCTGTGTATACACAGTGTGACATGTACACCCGGCTCTGCAGAGGCAGACTACGGTATATGTACTTTATTAATCACATGATGGATTCATTAACGCATGTTGCTCACGATGCAAACTGTTTCGTTTCCAGATTTGTCAGCTCGAGGACGAAATTAAGATGCACAAGTCTGAAATAGCAAGTTAGTACTACAATACCTGTTGTTTAATTGTTTTGTTCACATGCAAGGGAATGAAGTAGACAAACAAACGCGAAATAGGTTCATTCAAAACGTCTACTTTTCAACATCTACCTCAAGACCTGTTGAAACACTCACTGAAGGTGCAGTGGGATAGTCGAGTGGTTAAAGCTAAAACTCGGTTCGGTTCCCAACATGGGTCCCATGTGTGAAACCCATTCCAGTTGTCCCACGTGATATTACTGGAATATTGCTAAAAGCGGCGTAAAACCATACTTATTTATTCACTCACTCACTCACTCACTCAGATATGCGTATTTATGGCTAAAGTTTGTTGTACTTCTTCCTCATGCAGGGCTGGAGAACGAGGTATTACCAGACCTAATGGCCAAGGTAAGCACTGAAATCTGTCTAGTGTAAGTACACGATAATATCTACAAACCTAAACAAAAAGCCTGTTAGTATACGTTTTTTAACATGGTTCATAATTGTAATATTTATAGTCCAAGAGGTATGAAGCTGGTACACACAATAATTAGCATTAATTACTTCATGTGGGAAACTGAATACACCATTGCTGACATATCTTCAGAGAGACGAAGTCAAAGAACAGCTGGACAAGCATGAACAAACTTCCCAAGGTAAAGTTGTCCCGTAATCTTCTTTCCACTCAATCCTTTTGTTTATGGCTGACGTTAAATAACGTCCTTTGTACTTCTATTACCATGGTAGAAGTTCAGCTGGGGTTAAACAGATGGCACCAGTTGTCGTTTGTCGGGGTAGAATAGGTCTTCAGCAACCCATACTTGCCGTAACAGGCGACTATGCTTGTCATAAGAGGCGACTAACGGGATCGGGTGGTCAGGCTCCCTCACTTGGTTGATGTATGTCATCGTATTCCAGTTGCGTGGATCGATGCTCATGATGTCAATCACTGGATTGTCTGGTCCAGACTTGATTATTTACAGACCACCGTCATGCAGCTGGAATATTGCTGAGTGCGGCGTTAAACAACAAACAAACAAACAATTATCGCTTAATATCTGGTATCCTGAACTTTACTTTTGCTGATATTAAGTATACCAATCTGGCTGTATGGGGGGAAGGGGGAGGGGAGGGGTAGCCGAGTGGTGAAAGTGTTGGCTCGTCGCGCCAAAGAAATGGGTCCAATTCCGCACAGGGATACAATGTGTAAAGCCCTTTTCTAGGGTCCCCCGCCGTGATATTGCTGGAATATTGCTAAAAGCGGTGTAAAACAATACTCACTCATATCCAGAGTCAGGGCAATACGAGGCAGGCCGCAGCTTCAGTAAAATGTCGTCTTTAAATTACGCCAAATCTCGATGAGGCTGTTTGATAGGACCAGGCATCACTGTGAGGGTACATATCACACACGATGTTGCCCAAAGTCCATAGCACACGGCCACCCCGCGGGTCCACCTCGTGTGTGAGTTGTAAGTCCCAACATGGCCGACTTGCCTAGTAGCTGGTGGTTGTAGAAAGGGTCCAATCAACGCCCTCCAAGCGTCTAAGGGCACTCACGTGACATTGCAGAGGAGTCCGTGTCTGCCAGGTACTTATGTACGTATTGTCTGTAGGTACTTTACACGGTGTATTTACCTACGGGTGGCGTTCCTTGGGCAAGCAAGAAACCTATGACTGTGGGTTCGAATCCCGGTTCGCCCCGATTATGTTTCCAGGTTTGTCAGCACCATTCCCGTTGGTTTCCCCGAAGTGGTAAACGTCGGAGACCTGCATCGCTTCGGGCTTTCCTCCAACATTAAGCTGATACGCCGCGATATAAATGTAGCACTCTTAAAATCGGCGTTAAACCCAATTCACTCACTCACTCACTACCTATTATTGTTCAATTCGGCGGACTGATTTCACACACACTACCGCTACAAGGGCAGATAACTCTGACCTGCGATAGATGTGATGCCTGTTTCTGACACAATAGTTCAAACAGAGAAGCCAGCCTCAATAAGAATCTTTATTTCCAGATAAGATGGACGACATCCCCGTCCTAAAGGAAAAGGTAACTTGTGTTTTGCTTTGCAACTTCGTGGACTTCGTGGACAATAATCTACATCTAAAGCAAATGATGACCTCCTCCGTGGTCTAGTGGTAGAGCATCCGCAGAAGGTTCGGGGTTCGATCCCCGGCCGCGTCATACCAAATGACTTTAAAAGATGGTACTTGTTGTTGGCGCTCGACATCATGGGGGCTGAAACAAGGACTGGTCAGCTCGAAGTCATTATACTGTGTCTGAGTGGGGTATTCATGTTTAACTGCGGGATGGTATCTCAGTGAGCTAGGACTATAAATCGGCATCAGTCCGGACTAAAGCAAGCAGCCACACACTATATTCTTGGACGTGACGTTAAACCCCATTTCACGTCACCTAAAGTAAATGGCACATCTGATTGATATAGAGTCACATCTTATTTGATTATATATCTAGTTACAACTGTTCTTTGCTAGGGAGGGGCGATGGGGTAGCCTAGTGGTCAAAGCGTTTGCTCGTCACGCCGAAGACCTGGGTTCGTTTCCCGACATGGGTACAATGTGTGAAGCCTATTTCTGGTGTCCCCCGTCGTGATATTGCTGGAATATTGCTACAAGCGGCGTAAAATACAACTCACTTACTCTTTGCCGGGGGAATTCCTTCATGCGCCTTGGTCTTTACTGTCTTGAGATGATATGGTTTAGAATCCATTTTCAGTATTCACGATGCAGTAAACGGCTTTATTTACATGCAATGTCTTTGTCAAATTTCAGATGCAGTCCTTGATAAAAGATCTTGAAAAGTATGGCACAGACGTAGCACGTGAGCACATATTCATTTCTTGGTTGTGCATAAATATTTACCTTTAGATACATATGTAAGACCCTATTCAATGATACGTTTCATACATACATTTTCTATTTCATACAGATGTAGTATTTCCTTTAATTTACAGGTGAACGTGAGAAAGTGGCACATCTGTCCAGGCTGGTAGGTATTCATTATATTACAGCAATGTCGACGAAAAGGATTATGAAACAAGTCAAATTACAGGTTGTAATTACAAGAGCTCACGGGGTAAAGCTTATTTGTCAATGCAATCATGGACATTGTCTATCCATAGGTATACATACCACATTACTTAATCAAATGTGTGTGTGTGTGTGTGTGTGTGTGTGTGTGTGTGTGTGTGTTGGGAAAGGTGTCGGAAACATCATTGACAAAAACTTGTCACGATTTCGTTACACACTACACCAACCACATTCCCCTCAAAAACCCATAAGTCGTACATGTCTGCCTTTCCGCGTCAATCACACGTAACACTCATCTTATATCCCCCATCACATCCTTGTCACACACCCGTCATATTCTTGTCATTCACCCGTCACATGCTTGTCACATACCCGTCATATTCTTGTCATTCACCCGTCACATGCTTGTCACACACCGCTCATATTCTTGTCATATACCCGTCATATTCATGTCATACACTCATCATATTCTTGTCATACACCCGTCACACTCTTGTCATACACCTGTCACATTCGTGGCATACACCCGTCATATTCTTTGCATACACCCATGACACTCAAGTGAAAAGACAATCACATTCTTGCCATACACCTCTCACGCTCGTCATATGCCTTTCACACGCTCTTGTCATACCACCGTCACACTGTCGTCATACTGTTATATCCATGTGATGTAACGTCTTCTCTCTTGACATGATAGTACACTGGATTGTTTTCTTATCTGCAGATTGGGAAGTTGGATAAAGACTTCAAGCAAAAAGAATCAGGTTAGTTTTTTTCTGAATGAAATTAAGGTGAGCTGATGTTTAACCGGGTAACGTTGACATATTTGATAATGGAACTGCTGTGACACCATGGTTACGACCAATAGTTTCACAAAATCAACACACGTCTATTGGGTCATTGATCAGTTCAATGATACTATGTCACAGCATTGAAGATGTTGTTATCCATAAATTGTGTCCATTTGCCGTCACCTTAATGCCTATCAAACAAATATATACTATTCATGCAAATATATGTACACTTTTAAATATTTCTTCGTTCAGATAGTGTAAGCTGAACAAGGAACGTATGATACAATAAAGCCGCGTTTTTCTCTGACTTGCAATTAGGTGCTTACATAAAGTAGAACTGCGGGTTTAAGACACGCACGGAGTTGGATGTTAGATTCGTCCTAAATATGATTATTGTTTTGTGAGCCACCATGCTCGTGTGTTTCACCAAAGTGATAAACCTAGCAGAACTGCAACACTTTAGGCTTTTCTCCTTCATTTACCTGGCATGCCATGTTGTAAAGGACATGCTGTTCAAAGCGGGCGTTTATAACCCGATCAAACTCCATGCCTACTTATGAAGAGTTAAATCACCGAAATCATGAAAAAATATACAAAATTTAACCAACCGACGTTGGATTGTCCTCAGATGAAAAGAGGGCCA
The DNA here is from genome assembly GCF_022045235.1 of Haliotis cracherodii. Lineage (NCBI taxonomy): Eukaryota > Metazoa > Mollusca > Gastropoda > Lepetellida > Haliotidae > Haliotis > Haliotis cracherodii. The sequence goes on from NW_027266266.1 coordinate 1,105,503, forward strand.
TACAAGAATTGAAGACTCAAGTAAGTATCATATATAATTTCATAGTGTCGTTAATTTGAACAAAGACCAAACACCATACAACGCGCATTGCTTTAGAACATATAACAATAATTAGTTTTGCAAATGGAAGCTTATTTCCACCCCTTACACATACACCCGGGTCCAGTGTAACGGAAAGAGAATTCATCACCTTGTAGTGGGGGCAGAGGTGTGTGTCTTAATTAAATATACGTTAGTTCATCTGTCTGTTTTGGAGGCAGACACAGTAATGACCGTACCCTAACGTTTGCTGACTAATCCGCCCGACACCAAGGCTACATGCCCACTCCATATCTCTGGGGCGTCACCCGGACGATGAATGCGTGCAATAAGTAACGGTTCCGTAACCCTCTGGAGCTTCATGATGCTTTGGAGTCGGATCTTTTCTTTAACAGTTCATCAACATTCCAACTATTGTTCCTCATTCACACACTTACGGTTTACATCGTGTTAATAAGTTTTAACACCTTATCATAGTGTAAAAAGTTTACATCGTGTTTATAAGTTTTAACACCTTATCATAGTGTAAAAAGTTTACATCGTGTTAATTAGTTTTAACACCTTATCATAGTGTAAAAAGTTTACATCGTGTTAATAAGTTTTAACACTTTATCATAGTGTAAAAAGTTTACATCCTGTTAATAAGTTTTAACACCTTATCATAGTGTAAAAAGCCCCATCAAAGTCGAGCTGGCATTTTGATGAATTATATAGTGTAGTCTATTTCTTCATATCAGCTTGTAAGATCAATTACCTATATGTTAACGTACTGATAACACAGCAACTAAGCCAATTGCTGAGTTCAAAATAAACTATTCATGCAAAAGTATGTACATATTCTAAATAATATGTGAAACAATGTTTTTCGTTCAGACACGGTGTTGGTCACCTTCTGAACGGACACTTGATAATATTAACGATAACATAAATAAACATATATAATGCCAATTCAGTGATCACTGATAACGTGTATATAACGTTTATACACCTGTGTACGACACGCCGAGAACGGTCATTGCAGTTACATATGGATATAGTTTCTTGTTACAGGTGGAGACCATTAGAGCCGAACAGGTCAAACAGAGCCTCCATCTGCAAGGTATGTATGACGTAATAAACACACACAAGTCAAACAGAGCCTCCTTCTGCAAGGCATGCATGACGTAATAAACACACACAAGTCAAACAGAGCCTCCATCTGCAAGATATGTATGATGCAATAAACACACACAAGTCAAACAGAGCCCCCATCTGCAAGGTATGTATGATGCAATAAACACACACAATTCAAACAGAGCCCCCATCTGCAAGGTATGTATGGTGTAATAAACACACACAAGTCAAACAGAGCCTCCACCTGCAAGGTATGTATGATGCAATAAACACACACAAGTCAAACAAAGCCTCCACCTGCAAGGTATGTATGATGCAATAATCACACATAAGTCAAACAGAGCCTCCATCTGCAAGGTATGTATGACGTAATAAACACACACAAGTCAAACAGAGCCTCCATCTGCAAGGTATGTATGATGCAATAAACACACACAAGTCAAACAGAGCCTCCACCTGCAAGGTATGTATGATGTAATAAACACACACACGTGACTTACATCAGATTTACACATCAAGTTACTCTAGGGGGCAGACATTAAAGAGAACTGAGAGTTCAGGCCACACAAGGCGGACATGATGTTTGGTTCCGACAATAGCTCGCCCTGAATGATGTTGGTTTGTAAGGACCCGTGTTCGTGGATAACTCGATGAAACCATGTTTACCCGTGAAACGTTATATCGTGTCCTGAAATAATAAAAATGAGTGTAATTATGAAGTGTTATACTTAAATCAGGAAATGATAAATAATCTAACGACTTTTGATTATCTTCAGATGAAATGAAAGACCTGCAAGAATGGAAGAAAGAAGTAAGTGATGTCATGTTTTCTGCTATGTTCATGTCAGTGTACGTCTCGCGTGTTAACCAGGTAGTGTGACGGCAAATGAAGCTTTTTGTAATTATTCAGTCAGCCATGTAGGTGAAAGTAAAGAATGATAAAACCGTTTACAAATTAAAATATGTTTTATCTCTTTGTTGCTGGGTGTTATATGATTATTTTCTTTATAGCAATCGGGGCAGTTAGGATAAATGAGACATTGCGACAATGCTTGTCCTATTTCCATACCTCCAAGATTTGTGATCAGCATATATGTCCAGTGAAGTACGGCATTTAATCATCTGTTTTGCACACTTCATTATGTTAATGCTCATCTTTACACATTAATCCCAATAAAGCATAACTGCATATTTCATACCCTTTATTATAGATGCAGAAACAACATGACGAAAGGTTGAGGGAAGTGCAAGACCGGCTGAGAGGTGAGCTACAAATATGAAGTGAAATAATTCATGACATCAAAATGCATCTTTATCATGTAGTGCCATCTTGATATCATCTCAAATGTCAACCACTTGCAACTCTGCCATCACTTGTTGTTTCGGCAGCTTATGGTTTGTCTGGCACAGTTAGGATTATTCAGAGGTCCCAATCATACAGCTGGAATATTGCTGAATAAGTAACGAACAATTCATACGTATGATGTGCTTTCACAGAAGAAGAAGGCTGTTATACGCTGTGCATTAACAACATGTCCAGTTCAATATTATATCGCATGTGGTAAAACATTTATTCTATTTACAGAAGAAAAAGCGGCAAGGGAGTCAGCAGAAAGAACGGTAAGGACGCCTAAATACACTCAGGCTTTAAGGTATATACTACTGACTTAATAAATAAACGGAAGCAGTCGGGTAAATATTCTTTTTTGTACTGAAGCTATTAGGTAAATACTCCCTTTTCATCGACATTATCAGGTAAATACTCCTTCAGATACGGGATATGTCAGATATGCTGACTCTCATGCGTTTCTTGCTCAAAAGTTATTTGATCATTCAAGGCCTCAGTAAAGCTTCCGCCCCGTGAAGATCTGGGGTAGAATAGGTCTTCATCATCCCATGCTGTAAAAGGCGACTATGTTTGTCGTAAGAGGCGACTAACGGGATCGGGTGGTCAGGCTCGCTGACTTGGTTGATGCATGCCATCGTATCGCAATCGCTTGGTTCGTTACTCATGATGTCAATCACTGGATTGTCTGGTCCAGATTCGATTATTTACAGACCGCCGCCGTATACCTGGAATATTGTTGAGTGCGGCGTTAAACAACAAACACACAGAAACAAACAAACAAAATCAAACAGTAAAGCTTCCGATATTCTAAGTGTGGTAGACATGTGAAGTTTGTCACGTTTGGCTGACGTCTCAACTATACTGTTGTATTTGTACGATCCCTTTCAAGGAATATGTCTATATATGAATATATAGCCAAGGTTGATCATAACAGCAGATTACAAAAGTACGTTACATGATCATACCGAGAACACACCGCGTTTGCCAATTTTGTTTTGAAAGGCAGATTATGATTGGCTATAAAGAATGAACAATGCGATGATATTCTGATATTGAGCCACTTTGAACTATAACCTGAACTTGCGTTGTTTCAGATACAGGAACTAAAGGATCGTCATGCGAGGGATGCGGACAACAGCCAAGGTGTGACAGAACGATGTAGGAAAGGTTGACTTTCAATAACCTTTTTTTAACACGTTGAACACTGAGAGTTAGCTACACATTTAAAGATGATTTATTTCGATCAGTATTAGCAAGTGTATAACATAGAGGTCATACATATACTATCACTGATTGTAGGGGCCCAACATACAATGTAAATTACGTTAAGGTACAAAATAGGATGAAGAAACACTAACAAACTTTCTGATGAAACTAGTCATGTATGTTTACTTTCATCTTATGTTTATACTTATAGCGAGGCATCAGTCTAGATTAGCAACTATGTTACGATGGGACCACGTTGGTGTCATCCACATAGAAAGATTAAGCCAAAACGAGATGAATTCAAAAAATGCATTGAGCATAAACGTTTTGTTTTTGTCTTTAGCGATATGAAACACATTCACTTTTAAGCATCAAACAAAATGGTTTTAAAAAAACAACATATATACAAGGGACAATATTTAAAGGAATCCATAATTTATTCAGAAATGACACTTAAAGAAATGACGCTGTGGAATTCAATCTTCATAGTAAAGTCAATACCTGGTACAAGCCCATTGTGCATCTATGGAGGCGCGACATCTTCTGGGCATACTGAATATCAAACGTCGGATTGTCTTGTAAGGCCTGCCCAGGCTGTTGCAAATTCTGGGAAAAACTGAGGTCGGTTGCGAACCCGTCGGCCAAGAACATCCCACAGGTGTTCAATCAGTGAGATGTCTGGAGATGTGGCTGTCCAGGACGATGTTCTGACGCCTTGTTGCCTCAGACAGTCGACTGCAACACGACCTCTACATGGACGTGCGTTGTCCTCCTAGAGCCACAGTTCTGACCAACGCTTGGTGTGGACGACATGCTTTACATTTTCAAAGTTTGAGCGAGTTTGCTATCCGCGCTCAGTAACTGTCTCATGTAATCTTATTCTTAGCTGAAATGACAGGGCTTTCCTTAAATATTGTTCCTCGTATATATGATAAATGATCATAATTAGTTATGCCTTTGGACACGTAGGCACCAAGCACAGCGGACCACACCCTAGTCAGGGAAGGTCAGGTGCTGGCGGATACATGTTGAACGCAGTTCATTGGAAACACTGAAAACACCCACAGGAACAGAATTGATGAATGTTAGCTTCTTTATCATGACGAACACAACGTTTCTGAGTATTTACTTACTCCTTCACCAGGTGAATTAATGCCATGCGGCACGTGTATCACTTCTAAATGCCTTTCAAAGATTTGACTTAAACACCGCCGCTGGTGAAACAATGCAGTGACGATCAGCATGTCCGCCCGTCCATCCGTCTTCCTTTTCCTGAGCAGAACTAGCTTTACACATCTTGCTAGTGGTGAACTAGTGCCTTTTGATGATTCGGGGTTTTATTTATATATTTTCTTTCATAACGACTTATACTGATGATCTTTTCCGGAACAGAATTCCCAAACCGTTGAAGAATTCTTGATGAAACTTGCTATACAGATCAGTGTAATTGTGAACTGGTGCCTTTTGATGATTTTGGATTTTGGAAAATACTGAACAACATTATATGTTTCTTCTCTGAACCGAGGGTATCCAATGGCAATGGAACAGAAGTGGGATATAAGTAGCAAAACTCTATTACCGATGACTCTTGTTTACTTGCTCCATGAATAAGGCTAAAACATAGTACAGAAATTCAAGTGTGTGATGTTTGTTTGAGATTTACATAAGGAAATTCTATGTAAGGACATACTATTACCAAAAAATATATCTTCATGACATTTTTCACATCAATCAGTAAATGACGTATAGAAAATAAAGCGATCTGAAACCCAGGTTAGTCGTACATAATTTATGCATATCTATTGTATTTATGAACTATGATATACAATGTCAGGGAGTGAAATGCGCCAGAAAATGTATTATGTACTAAAATATTAACTATTGACAAAACCCCATTGTCACGATATTTCATGCTATTTCCGCTGAAATGGCAGACCTGCATTAGGCTTCCAAGTATTCGTGGGGCAGAGTAAACTTTGAACCGGAAACAGTATGTTTCGCTAGTTTATTTAAGACAAACACTTATTTTGGGCTTGTAGGCAGTGAAATTTGTACAAACACATTTTTCAATTTTACATACATCTCTGGACGAGACAAAGCAATAATTAAAAACTACGTTGTTTGAGTAGAAGAGATTCATTGCCTCCATGACGATGTTTATGAAGTGTTCCTCCAATAAAATTGTAGATATTATTTTCCTACTGTGCAATAATATGGTTGGAGATTCTATCTATATAATGAGCTAGCTGCAACTTTCCACCTACACTAGTCCTCAGGATACCATTTACTTCAGATAAACTGACGCAGAGTATTGATTGTTATGGATATTGATGTAAATCACTAGCATATACTGTTACTGTGGAGATTTAGTACTTTAACCAACTGTACATACTGTATATATCTAGTACTAAAACTAACTGTATATAATGTTAAGAACTAGTACTAAAACGAACTGTAAATGATGTGTAGATTTATTACTAAAACCAACTGCATATAGTGTAGAGATCTAGTACTAAAACCAACTGTATATAATGTATAGATCTATTGCTAAAACTAACTGTTTATAATGTTAAGATCTAGTACTAAAACGAACTGTAAATGATGTGTAGATTTATTACCAAAACCAACTGTATATAGTGTAGAGATCTGGTACTAAAACGAACTGTAAATGATGTATAGATTTATTACTGAAACCAACTGTATATAATGTAGAGATCTGGTACTAAAACGAACTGTAAATGATGTATAGATTTATTACTGAAACCAACTGTATATAATGTAGAGATCTGGTACTGAAACCAACTGTAGATAATGTATAGATTTATTACTGAAACCAACTGTTTATAATGTATAGATTTATTACTAAAACCAACTGTATATAGTGTAGAGATCTATTACTAAAACCAACTGTATATAGTGTAGAGATCTAGTACTAAAACCAACTGTATATAATGTAGAGATCTAGTACTAAAACCAACTGTATATAATGTAGAGATCTAGTACTAAAACCAACTGTATATAATGTTAACATCTAGTACTTAAACCAACTGTATATAATATATAGATTTATTACTAAAACCAACTGTATATAATGTATAGATTTATTACTAAAACCAACTGTATATAATGTAGAGATCTGGTACTGAAACCAACTGTAGATAATGTATAGATTTATTACTGAAACCAACTGTTTATAATGTATAGATTTATTACTAAAACCAACTGTATATAGTGTAGAGATCTATTACTAAAACCAACTGTATATAGTGTAGAGATCTAGTACTAAAACCAACTGTATATAATGTAGAGATCTAGTACTAAAACCAACTGTATATAGTGTAGAGATCTATTACTAAAACCAACTGTATATAATGTAGAGATCTAGTACTAAAACCAACTGTATATAATGTAGAGATCTAGTACTAAAACCAACTCTATATAATGTAGAGATCTATTACTAAAACCAACTGTATATAATGTATAGATTTAATACTAAAACCAACTCTATATAATGTAGAGATCTAGTACTAAAACCAACTGTATATAATGTAGAGATCTAGTACTAAAACCAACTGTATATAATGTATAGATTTATTACTAAACCAACTGTATATAATGTAGAGATCTAGTACTAAAACCAACTCTATATAATGTAGAGATCTAGTACTAAAACCAACTGTATATAATGTTTACATCTAGTACTTAAACCAACTGTATATAATATATAGATTTATTACTAAAACCAACTGTATATAATGTACAGATTTAATACTAAAACCAACTGTAGATAATGTTAAGATCTAGTACTAAAACCAACTGTAGATAATGTTAAGATCTAGTACTAAAACCAACTGTAGATGATATTAAGATCTGGTACTAAAACCAGCTGTAGATAATGTTAAGATCTGGTACTAAAACCAGCTGTTTTGTTCCAGCACCGAGTGATGCGAAGGTGACGCGGAATGAGAGGGGGGCGAAGGTGACGCGGAATGAGAGGGGGGCGAAGGTGACACGGAATGAGAGGGGGGCGAAGGTGACACGGAATGAGAGGGGGGCGAAGGTGACACGGAATGAGAGGGGGGCGAAGGTGACACGGAATGAGAGGGGGGCGAAGGTGACGCGGAATGAGAGGGGGGCGAAGGTGACACGGAATGAGAGGGGGGCGAAGGTGACACGGAATGAGAGGGGGGCGAAGGTGACACGGAATGAGAGGGGGGCGAAGGTGACACGGAATGAGAGGGGGGCGAAGGTGACGCGGAATGAGAGGGGGGCGAAGGTGACACGGAATGAGAGGGGGGCGAAGGTGACACGGAATGAGAGGGGGGCGAAGGTGACGCGGAATGAGAGGGGGGCGAAGGTGACACGGAATGAGAGGGGGGCGAAGGTGACGCGGAATGAGAGGGGGGCGAAGGTGACACGGAATGAGAGGGGGGCGAAGGTGACACGGAATGAGAGGGGGGCGAAGGTGACGCGGAATGAGAGGGGGGCGAAGGTGACGCGGAATGAGAGGGGGGCGAAGGTGACGCGGAATGAGAGGGGGGCCACCTCAGTGACACAAGCTACTGGAGTTGTTCATCGTCCAGGAAGTGAGAGCCACAGGCGGGAGTATGATACTGGAATGTCAGACCAATGTCAGCAATTGTGTGCTGTTATATCACAACTTATTTTTGCATGCACAAGATTAATGATAATTGTAACATAAATGTAGGTATGTTCCCTGATCTGATTGGTTAAAAAGTGTTGTCGAATGAGCATAACATCGCTGAATTTTTGGGGTCTCATCACCGTGTATGTATACATTAATTAATGGAACTATTTTTGAAATCATCAACATGGAGGAACAGATGGAAATTTACCCTGACTTCCACATCGGAGATTTCGATAAAATATTGAGTGAATGGGGCGACGAGACATTTTCTGAGATAATACAAGAATTTGAAGGTAAATGAAATTTACCTTTTTCCATTAATTACAAAATCATAATCATAAATAATGTAATTTTCTTGGGCTTGGCCAAAGGAAAAAACAAAACAAAATCAATTTTTAACACAGTAAAAAAACATTTATTGCAACTCTATAATGACTTTCATACATCCACCTAATTTTGTTCTTATTATAACCCACAAAAAGCTGTTGAAGCTGAAAACCGTTCTGAGATGGCCCCCGAACTAGGAAATACAGCCAGCGTTTCCGTAGAGCCCAAAGTTCAAGCGTCCAGTCACCGCTTCGCGTCCCTTGATACAAAAGCAGTACAGGACATCGTGGATAGGAACCTCTCCAAATCTACTGGGAGTTAAAATATTTCGACGTAAGCCATTGAAACATAAAAGAATACATAAACAAATAAAAAAAAATTCCTACGCAGATTCTATCAACATCAGCGAGAGTTACCTCCCTTACACCATTGCCATAATAGCAATGTAAAGCGTGACCAATGTGTCATCGCAAAAATTGGCAATAATATAACGAGATTGACCAAAATCTTAACATAAATTAAATATTTCGTTTTGTAAGATTTGAGATATGTTATACTAAATGGATATACGGAAATTTCATTTAAACACGACACCGTAATAATAACGAATTACTCCCACTTACCGTCACATTTGTACCCTGAACAAGGCAATCTTTTCACTTCCAGAATGGCTTGGTTTCCGAGGTTTTGAACCCACGTTCGAAGAGCTTCCTGCTTTTCAACTGAATGAGAGACTGAGGTTCTTTTATGCCGAAGTCAGAAATGCTGAGGGAGAACTTTACTCAAAATCGAGTTTTGTTGGGTTGCGTGCTGCCATACACAGGCATATCAGGGGCCGCCATTTGAGCGCAGCATAAACATTATCCAAGACCGGGAATTTCACACTGCAAACTGCCGTCACTTTACTGTCAAACGCAGGTATTGAATCGCGAGATTTGCAGAATTACCGGCCACAAATCCGATGAATCGTTGAAGCCGTATTCCATTGACTCGAGCTCGTCTCAAAAACGACATTATTCGAACATTTTTCAGAGACAGCAGCAGCTCGCTAACGAACGTAATTTGGTACCTGTCATAGATACAAGAAATCCTGCCACTGTCCACTGCTCCCGTGAATAATTTCCAGGTTAATTCTTCTGCTAATTTCCACGGCCTCTCTCACATATGTTAATCCACTGTAACAGTAAACAACTTTTTCAATCCCAGCTAAGCTGCATGTCTGAAATTTCGCACATGTTTGACGTCTCTTGTCACCACCTCAGTTTCAGGCGAGTTGACACTATCTTGTACAGGGGCCCAACAGTATGTACGTCTTTTCTAATTTTGATTATTTGTATTTCATAGTTACGCATAACTACAAATTACAAGTAAGATGAGGAACTGTGATAAAGAATTGAATTTGTGATATTTCCTGTTGTTTGTTTATTTTCTGAGAAATGAGCTTGAACATGTGACCACCCCTTTCGTAAAATGGACCCTCATTATTGGAGTACCTCGAAACCATTGATCGGTTTCGCGGCACCCCATATCATGCATCTTTTCGAAGGTGAGCACGAGGAGACGTATTACTAACGACAGTTTTGTTGTGTCATGCGCTCAGTAAATTAGTTCCTCCTAAATATCGATTTAATTAACGTTCATGTTACAATGTCGATAAATATTTCGTTTTGTAAGATTTGCGTGATGTTATGCTGAATGGATGTACGGAAATTTTTCATTTGAACACTCCGCCTTACGGCGTCGTGTTCAAATGAAATTTCCGTACATCCATTCAGCATAACATCACGCAAATCTTACAAAACGAAATATTTATCTCCTAATTATTCAAGGCGTTAAAGATGCATCAAATGTCATGAAATTTAACCTAAAACTAGTGTCAAACAATGCCGCGTATTTCATGTATTGTATTGATAGACGATGACATCTTGTGTACAGAGTACAAGTATTACATTTATTGTATTAAGAGACGACGACAGCGTGTATTCAGGGTACAAGTATTACATATTTTATATCAAGAGACGACGACAGCGTGTATTCGGAGTACAAATACTACATGTATTGTATTAAGAGACGACGACAGCGTGTATTCAGATTACAAATACTACATGTAATGTATTAAGAGACGACGACAGCGTGTATTCGGAGTACAAGTATTACATGTCTTGTACCAAGAGACGACAGCTTGTATTCAAAATATAAGTATTACATGTATTGTATTAAGAGACGACGACAGCGTGTATACAGAGTACAAGTAATACATGTATTGTATTAAGAGACAATGAGAGATTGTGTACAGAGTACAAGTTTATGTTTCAGTGACACAGAAGGCCTCGCGGTCCGACCCCACACCTAACGTCACCCTCCTTGACGCCTGTCGTGCCGGGGACGTGGACGAGGTGAGGAACGTCGTGGGTCAGCGTGGTGTGAGCCTGAACTGTAGAGGGGTGTGCCGGGATACACCTGTGATTGTGGCAGCAGAGAAGGGACACAGAGAGGTAGTGAAGCTCCTTGTGAATGATGGAGCAGATGTGACCCTGCTTAACGACGTCGGTAACAACATCCTTCACGTGGCCTGTCGGGGAAGCGATGTTGAGATGGTGAAGTTTCTCCTCTCACTGAACATGGTGGACATCAATAGCAGAGGATGGCGGAACAGGACCCCGGTGTTGGAGGCAGCAGTAAATGGACGCAGAGATGTAGTGGAATTACTTATGAGTGAAGGAGCTGATGTGTCAATGGGGGACGATGACGGTAACAGCACCCTTCACTTGGCCTGTGTCGGGGGATATGTTGAGACTGTGAAGTTTGTTCTCTCACAGAATGTGGTGGACATCGACGCCAGGAACACGTTGGGGCAGACAGCTGCCGCCGTGGCGAGATCCCGGGGTCATCAGCACGTGGTGGATCTCCTGATGTCCCATAGCGGTCAGTGAAATGAATGTAGTGGTCGTGCAGACGGTGAAGGAGGACGTTGTTGGAAACAGAGACGTCGTGTGTGGTTTTATATTTCAGACTCAAGGTGTAAATGTTTGTTGTATTGATGACAATTGAAAGTCATGAAAAATATTTGTTCAGACATTTGGTCATTTGTTGTATTTGGAACTTTACTTTGCATGATCAGGTAAGGAGATTGTCAAATGAGTGTATTTATAGGGTGTGTGATAAGTATTTTAACGCCATATTTCGTAATGTAGTTCTATGTTAATTCTATGTCATATAATCATAATTAATCCTGAAACTTACAACAAACTCGTCAATCTATTGCTTGTCGTAAGAAGCGACTAACGGGATCGGGTGGTCAGGCTCGCTGACTTGGTTGTTGCATGTCATCGTATCCCAATTGCGTGGATTGATGCTCGTGATGTCAATCACTGGATTGTCTGGTCCATACTCGATTATTTACAGACTGTCGTCATAGCTGAAAAACTGCTGAGCGCGGCATAAAATAACACACACACACACACACACACACACACACACACACACACACAGAGTATGTATCGATGATGGTACTCCTTATACTGATGCTCCGTTGTATGTTTATATTGCATATGAGCTGTGTATTATTCTATTTTTGCCCTCTCTGAATGTCTGAGTATTGTATGTGAGCTGTGTGTGTATCTATGACGTCATCCGTTCCTTACTATAATTGTGGATGTTCCGAAAGATTTTATATGATTGATAAAGCTTGTTATGAGTCGAGAGCTTGTTTGGCTAGGCGCTCCTTTGCAAATACGCCTGTATGTTAGCAAATAAAATTTAAATTGTAGCGTGTGACACACTAATAACATATTTTGCTTTCTTCTACAAATACGCAGGATTCCTGCGACAGGGTGAAAGAAACAGAGACGCCGACTTCCTTTGATTGATTCCAACACACTAGTATTCAATGACAATCAGGAGCAATAGAAAAACCTCCAGGAGCTTACTTGATCCTTTATTTTCCAAACGTACCTAATGATTAATACTAGTATATTAATACACGCAAACAACAGTATTACAAACAACAAACAACACTGGACACAAATTCATGCAAGGGCATTCGAGGAATTAACGTAAACTCTTTCAGTGTCTTTACCACAACTACAGCTGTGTTCTTCCATAGGAGGATGGCCGAGGCCCGGATAATATACCATATGGATGTAATAGATCCGACACCGGTGACACGATAGATTTTTTTAGCGCTACTGTGAGTGAAGATGAGAAAGTTATTTTCTTGTGTTGGAACGTAAATGGACTGAGCCCAAAAGTGGATGACAGCGACGTCATCTCTAACCTAAGCAAATTCCAGAGAGTGTGTCTTGTAGAAACATTTGTATATGATATGTGAGACATTAATTGGTTAGATGGTTATGATGTCTTTTACAGCCCCGCAATTAAATTATCTGAGTATGGTCGACTCTCAGGTCACGTATACACATTCAATTAGTAAGTTTTGCAGGCTAATAACATCTGATATCGATAATTTTGTATGCATTAAAGTAGCAAACCAATTGGTCTCTGTTGACAGAAATATAAATTTGATATGTACGTATATCCCACCGTCGGGTTCGTCATACTAACAAGAGTAACTCTAAATGTAACATTGAACTGCTTGATCAGTTCTTATTAGAAAACCTTCCAGAAATTAGAGATTCTTACACACTTATTTGTGGTGATATGAATACACGTACAGGTGAACAAAACAGCCAGCCTGCTAACTTTGATGATGCTTTTGATAAACACAACATTCCATTTAGTGAGGAGGAGGAGCTACCTATTAATGATCGTAAATCCCATGACAGTGTGATCAACAGATTTGGGCAGATATTGTTAGACATGTGTTATTCATTCCAGCTACTTGTTGCTCACGGCGGGGTATATGGAGACGCAGGAGGGGACTATACATATTGTGGTCACCAGGTCTGTAGTGTGAATGATTGCTTTATCTGTTCTCCGGATCTTTTTCAATACATTGACATGTTCAACATTGGAGATCGTATAGAGTCCGACCATTTATCATTAGAATTAACATGTAAATTCCCAAACATGAACAACCAAAATGATAAGCCAACATCCGGTTGCTTCAAAGAAAAGATTGTTTGGAATGAATCTCTTTGTGAAACGTTTTTTAAACAGCCTGCAGGAAAGGATGGTGTCTTGTAATCAACTACTTTTGAGTAAACTGGATTTTAACATTGAGGGGGCTATAGATGATTTCGTTTATGTTATCTTAGATTCTGCAGATTGTAGGAGGAAAAGAACTAGAATTATGCGTTATCAACATACCAAGGCCCCATTAAGTGACGAATGTGAGATTGCTAGACGGGATCCTCGAAAAGCATTGAGAACATTTAGACGTAGACGTACTATTTCTAATAGAAACACCTACTGCAAAGAGAAATCAATATAAATCCTGCTGTAGGAAAAATAAATCTTACTTGTGTAAATTTAGGCTTAAAAAACTGAGTGATACTATCTATTCTCCCTATAAGTTTTTGAAACAAATACGTTCATTAAAAAAGCAGGAAAATAGAAAAGTTAGTATCTCAAAGGGCTGAGTGGCTTATTCATTTTATTTTATTTTTTTTCAAATGACACTGTTTGCAACACTGACAGCGATGTGTTTGATGTTTCCTCTGCATGTTATAATGATGTTGACGAACTTATTTTAGAATCACCCATATCACAGGAGGAGATTCTGGACACTATAGTACATCTACAAAGTGGAACAGCTGCTGGTCCTGACCATGTTGTGGTTGAAATGATAAAATGTTCCAAATTTGAGATGATGCCTTTTCTCCAAAAATGTTTCAATAAGATGTTTGACAGTGGTATATTCCCCAGAAGCTTGTCTTGTCCGGTAATTATTCCAATACACGAGAAAGGAGAGTTTAACAACCCAGACAATTATAGGGCAATATCCCTAATGAGTATTCGTGGAAAGATTTTACATCAGTACTTAATTCCAGGATTACGAATTGGGCTAACATGCGAGATAAGATTCCCGAAACTCAAACTGGTTTTAGAAGAAAGTACTCAACTTCAGATCACATATTCACATTATATGCAATAATCCAAAAATGTCTATCACGTCGTAAACACAAAGTGTATGTAGCCTTTGCCGATTTTAAAAAAGCTTTTGACTCTGTTGATCGTTATAAACTATGGCACTATTTAAGAACTACTGGCCTTCAGGGGAAAATGTACTCTGTATTAAAAGCTATGTATTCAAATATCCAATCATGTGTACGATGTGGTGACGATGTAACCGATGTCTGTGACTGTCCTGTTGGCTTACGTCAAGGATGTATCTTGAGCCCGATAGTGTTCTCATTTTTTATTAGTGAATTATATTACGAACTTATGGCTAACGGTAAACATGGTATTCAATTGCTCCCAAATGTAATAGACATTTTGATGCTTCTTTTCCCCGATGTCATTTTAGTATCTTTTATATTCAGATTCTGTTATTGGACTACAAACAACTTCAATTTTGAGAATGTTACACCAAAGAATGGAAACTATCAGGTAACCATGATAAAACAGATATTGTCATTTTCAGAAGAGGGGGCAGGTGTCATTGAATGAAAGATGGTTTGTCGATGGTAAATGTGTTAACGTTCTGAGCCATTATGCATATCTTGGTGTTATGTTTACCCATACAATGAACTTCACGAAAAGTATCTCGGTCTTAACATCACGTGCAAAGAAGGCCTTAATCAATGTAATGTCTGTCTCGCAGAAAGTATTAGATTTTACACCGAATATATTTTTTAAATTATTTGATGCCAAACCAAACCTGTTAAAGGGATCAGAAGTATGGAGATTTCAGAGATACGATTGTCTTGAAAAGCTACATCTTTTAGCCTGTAAAAAATTCTTATCCGTTATACATCAACTCCCAAATTAGATGCTTGAAATACTGTTTTAATATTTTTGGAATACATGAACGCCGAATCCCCAAACTTGCTTATAATGTGCTTGTACATCTAATCGACATGGGCAAAGTAACATGGGCATCACATATCAGAAACCTTTTGTTTTTCTCATGGCTACGGCTTTGTATGGTTAAACCAAACAGTTGGTGATGTTAAACTCTTTTGAAACAATTTCGTGAACAATCTAAAAAATGTTTTATCAGGAATGGCATTCCACTCTAGAAAACAGTTCAATTTATGACTTGTACAGAACCTTTAAGAGTATTATTCAACCAGAAAATACTTACACAGCAAAAAAAATGCAGTTTCCGGTATCCGAATACCTGCCGGATACCACCGGACACTTACCCAAAACGCGTCCGGGTATCCGGTGGCAGAAACCTTGCCGGATACCAGATCCGTGGTATCCGGCATGGACACCTCACCTGAAAGTATGCCACCTGGAATCCGGGTATCCGGCACCGGATACCTCACCGGATACCTCAATCTGGGTGTCCAAGGATCCGGCACCGGATACCAAGGATCCGGCACCGGATACCTCATTCTGAGTTTCCAAAAACATGTCACAATTTGGGGGTGCATTTTGTTCAATTAAGTGTGAAACACCTAAATGTATATTGGAAACTAACCATGAAAATTGAACATTGCTGAAGGAATCCGGCAGGTATCCGGCAGGTATCCGGATGCAATTTTTCAAGATGTCTTAATCCTGGTAAATGATGTTAGCCTGGGCATATCAGATAGCTGTAGTAACATTCTGTGTCATTTTAGTTGTAAATATCCCCTTAAAGTTGAGATCTATGGGCATGTACTTTTGGAGAAGACAATTTTTTCAATCTTTTTAGATGTTAAGCTGTTTAATGAACAAACATCAGTTCTAATACATGTATGATGATATCCTTAAATTTCATGTTCAGACTTCCAAATTGTTCTGAGTGAAAGTATAAACTCATCGACTGTGTGCTCACTTGGGCCTTTGGTCCTAGTGAGATGATAATATGATTATTTGTAAAGGTACAAGTACTTGTTACGAGTATACCAGCTTCATTTAAGTTTGAAACACAATATGCCTCACTCTGAGGGTGACATGTACCAGATTTCATCACACTACAGAGAGCTGTTCCTCAGTTACTGTGAACATTTTTTAGTGAAAGACCTTGAAAGCTAATTTGACCTTCAATATCAGTTGCGACTATTTCAAAAACAATTGTAAATTACTTCATTCAGTATAACATTGACAAACATATGACAATGATATACAACTATATGTATAAGAGTTATTTAGACTTCTGCAGGAAAAGGCACATTAGAGAACAAGAGTCATCAGAAAGATGACATAACCCCCCGGCAGCTGTCTGTAAAGTAACCACTAGTAAATGTGCAATTCTGTATGTAATGAGTCAACAGTTTAAAGTTCTTTAAGAAGCATACATTGTTTATCCACAAAAGATCCACCATGGTCGCATCCATATGAATGCCATGTTTCGATCAAATACATTGAATGGTTTTCGAATTCTGCCCCAGAAACGAACCTCATCCCCAATTGAGTCTATGTCAAACTTCATTCCATAAAAATTTAAAAAAATAAAAATTAGAAAAATCCCAAAATATCAAAAGGCAACACTTCAGTATGTGCCTGATAGCTCTGCCAAGTTTTGATCAAATACACTGAATGGTTTTTGAATTCTGCCCCGGAAACGAACCCCATCCCCAACTGAGTCTATGTCCAACGTCATTCCATAAAAAAAAAATTTTTAATTTTTTTTAGAAAAATCCCAAAATATCAAAAGGCACCACTTCAGTATGTGCCTGATGGATTTGCCAAGTTTCGATCAAATACACTGAATGGTTTGGGAATCCTTCCCCTGGAAAAGGAAATGATTACGGATGGACGGACGGACAGACAGACTGGCTGATCGCTATATCACCCAGTATTATATGCCGGGGGGGATAAAAAGTAAGTGTATGACCTGTTGCCAACTTCTATCCCTGCCCTAAGGAAGAGTTTGGCCATTAACAATTTTTTTGTCTGGCTATGACATTGACCTTTGACATAGCAGACCAATGTGTTATTCCAAAGATGTCCAAGCAATGCATGGTTTCATCCGATAACTGTGGCTATCAAACTGAGGCAAACTGGAAAATCCCCATTTACACACCTGGCTAAAGAAACATAAACAACAAACAAATTATCAAATTCTTTTATTCATATGCCTATATCACACACTGAACATTGTTCACATGATGGTTCCTGATGCAGTATGCAATTTCCTCCTATTCTTCAATACTCATAACAGAGTGGGATAACTGTTCGCTTGAAAGCATCACCAGACCATGCTCACCATTTCAGAGTTACTTGCCCTCAAATATCCTTTCCCTTCTATATTGCCATGGAAAAACAGGAACCAGGATGAGGGGAGGCCAGATCGGCTCTATCCCTGTTGCATTGTGTTAGTAGAATTGTGAACATTCTATTTGGTGTTTGGGTCCACATTTATAGACAAGTAGTCGCAAACATCATTCCTTTCAAGTGATTACCACATGGCCAAAGACAATAATTTCTTCAACGTCCTTGAAGGGTCCCGCTCCGACTTGGCATTGGTTGGTCTTCTCACATTAGCCAGACCAGCCTTAGTGAGTGTGTCCCAGTGTCAATTGGGATATAACTTCTTGGTAGGCCCCCACTGAAATAACAGGATTCTCCTCATCACTATCTGCCTATCACTTCTGATATCTGGAAGGGTCCTTCCAGACTGTCAACCAGTCATCCGGGTATCTCAAGCTGGACTTCAGTTTCTGCAAAATTATGTATAAAGATTGTAGCAATAGAAAAGAATTGTTGCAACATGTACTTACAGATAAAAGGCAGCAAATTCACTTAATTTATCATCTTTGAGTTTTGTTATATACCAAACATTTGAAATATATATTGTTCCATGCTGATGAGTTGAAACAATCATTAACTGACATCTCTTAAAAATGCTTGCCATACAAGCCAAAGTAATAGATGAGGTAGCAAGTGGACTCATTGATCGCTCGTAATCGTACCCAATAACGTGGGATGTTGTCCATAACAGTCATCATCGGTGCATCTGGATCGAGCTCATAACATTAATCACTGGGTTGCCTAGTTGAGATTTGATTATTTATAATCCTTGTCATTTAGCTGAACTATTGTTGGATGTGGTGTTAAATGAGTGAAATGGGAAGAAAGCCCGAAGTGATGCAGGTCTTACATGTTTACCACTTTGATGAAACCCACAAGCAAGTGTATGATGCTACCCTCGATTCAAACCCATGACCATCGGTTTCTGTCAAGCCCAAGAGATACAACTATGCACAGCAAGTTGTGGTGCCTTTGATAATTAGGCCATCCATGCCAACAGGTGATAAAGAACAAGCAAACTGAAGAAATATTTGCAGAATAGCTACATGAACATGATGAACCAAACAGAATAATTTCAAATATTTACCACTCACTGCTACTCTTCTCTTGTTCCTCATTGCTTCCCTTTTTCCATCGATGCTGTGCAGATGACTGACTCATTCATTCATCCAGACATTCTGCAAAAATAAGTAGCATTCACAATACAGAAATATCCAAACTGTACATGCTGTACATTGAATTCAATTGAAAAGGCCCCAGTTGAGTTTCCAACTTAGAACTGTCCTTATTAAAATATTTCATTCCAAACATTCAGAGATAAAACATAATCCCATATTTAACAACTGTCAAACAATTATTTGACAACAAAGCCAGGGTCATTCAACATACACTTTACATAGGGAATCACTTGTTGCAAAACAGATCCTCGCCAAGGTCAGAGTCATTCCATGAAATATTGAATTATTTAGTTATGAAGCTTATACAAAACAAGGACATAACAGTGTAATTATAAAAATATGTTAAGCGTAAAAAAAGTAAAGTCTTTGGTGGCCATTATTGTCTGTATTAGCATCCCACAAAAGTTTAGAGTTAATAATCGTTCCTAGATCTTTGTACATTTCTTCATTATCTGTAAAAAGCGGATCTAATTTGGATCATCTTGTTTTGACCACAAATCCATTACGCCCCTTATGCAAATCCTTGTCGTCATAACAAACAGTTGACCTTAATACTAAAAAAAGGACCCTTGGCGTTTACGGTAAAGTATGTAGAGCAGGAAAATATCTAAATCAATCCGTTCCATAAGATCTCTGCACGGAAATCATAAGGTCACGAAGCCCTGCTACGTACCTGGCATCCGCATTTGCTGCCAATCGCCTTTCCAAATACTGTTGACATCCGCGTTGTGGATGGCTCAGAGGAACTTCGGCCGGTATTTCCGTGGTGGAGGTGAATGAGAACAATGTATCGATACACGAGGTAAGCTTATCGTAATCAAGCATCACAGTGTATATCGATACACAAGGTTTGTTTACATCTATGTTCTAAAATGGCGCCCTGGACCGCAGGGGAATATGGGTAAATTGGCTTGTTCCGGGTTAACACAAAGCTGGGCCCCCGTCTCTAATATCACAATATTGTTTGGCGCAAGTTGACGACGCGCATACGGAGCCGGGAACCAGTTTAACACGACATAAGCTGGTTCCCGGCTCTCTATGCGCGTCGTCAACGTGCGCCAAGTTATATTAGAGACGAGGCCCAGCTTATACACTGAACACGATCGGTCATTTCGTCAAAATTGGCCAAATATTGAGATTGCAGCTGAGGTAATGCTGGCAGCTGAAGTGACACATTAAGGTAAGGAATATGTGAATATTACAATGATCACGTATTAAAGTAATTTACCACATGTAAGCCTGTCACATGTGACACATTAACTTTCATAGCCAACATGTAAGTAAATGTATCAGGATATAATTATATTTTTATATAACAAGTAGCCTGTCTATCATATGTTAGTATTTGCTTATGTATATAATGAAGAAATATGTTTACTTTAACTGGATAATTTGTATGCTAATGTGACTCACTGTCTTATTTCATATACTCCCTTTACTCTGTGAGATGATTAATAACCTCAACATATTTTTCCAGATGTGAAGAATCAAGAACAGCTTTAATGACAGGGAAGTTTTGCATCAGAGATCATCGTGAAGTGGAAGATAAGACATTTTAAGGGTATGAACATTATCACTTGAACTAGCTGAACAATAACCATGATGACAACTTTATCATGGGGGAATTTTGGGTGGTGGGGTAGCCTAGTGGTTGAAGCGTTCACTCTTCGTGCTGAAGACCCATGCAGGTTTGATTCCTGCCACATAGCTGCGATATTGCTGAGTGTGGCGTTAAACATCAAACAAAGCTAACAGCCGCATACATACTCACATGGGGATTCCAGGTTGAAGTTAGTCCCCATCAACATGATCAACCTATGCTAGTTGTAAGAGATAACTTAATGGATCGGTTGATCAGGCTCGCTGACTTGGTTGATCCATGTCATTGTATCCCAATTGTGTGGATGGATGCTCATGATGTCAATCACTGGATAGTCTGGTCCAGACTTGATTATTTACAGACCGCCGTCATGATTCTACAACCTGCTCTTGTGGATACCATTTTGAGGATCCTACACATAACTTCTTTTCGGGTCTTAACTATTGCAATATGTTCTACTACATGTGTTTTAAACATATATTTTTTTCATTGGCTTATCTAAATGATGCTCAAATACAAAATAATTATTAATAAAATACTAATTCTATACTATTGCAAACTATCAGTTGAGCAATTATGTAATCATCTGATTATAATTAGATAATGAAGGAGAAGTCCATATTGATTAAATCTACCAGATTCTGAGATAAATGCACGTATTGATTGATTTATTTCAATGTTTTCCTGTACATAATTTTCAACAATTCCATATAAAGCTTTCTTATATCCATGCTGTATAATAATACCTATTATTTCTAATAATAGGATAATTTGGACACACAAATAAGTAATGAATGGTATTTTTATAACAGGTGCCACACATGCGGGATAGGTCATTTCACATGAATCATTTTTATGTGAATTTAAATCACTACAAGCCGATCTGAGTCCTGAAAGGATATGCCTTCGATTCTGTGAAAATGGAAATGCTTAAACATCTCCCAATATTAACCATGCTATTACAGAATCTGATCACTTGTTTGTGTATGTAAAATATTTTTGAACGATTACATCCATCTAATGATTGTTTGTATGTGTGATGTGTCAGTAGATGTATATGTACAAGCATGTGCATACACATATAAAAATTATATATGTTTGGCTAGGTACCAGTATATGAATTAGTTGTTTTGTGTGACTTGTATATTAGCATCATCATAGTTTCAACAGACAGTTTATGTATATCAAATGTTAAATGTCTTTGTAGGGAGAATTGCATATCAAAACTGTCATTATTTTATTACTTATGAGTAGAACTTTTTAAGTATCTGGCAAGATACATTTCCTTGGTCCACAGAAACATGTTACTAGTAAACTGACTTGTCAGTGTGGTTGGAAACTAACTAAGCCGTCACTACTCAATTAAGTAATTAACAGATAATTGCAAGTGATAATACCCACCTGACACTAATTGCCCTGTTAATCCCTAATCCACCATGAGTTGACATTGAGTTCATCTTGCTAATGAGCTGTTGTGAGCGTAACAAGATGATAAACATCAAAGGTGGGGCAGGCTTTGATCAAGTGTTCTGTAGAATAGATTATGTCATTTGTTTAATGTTTATTTAGGATTAGCTACATCCCTTGATCCTACCAAGACCATACTTGAGATTATCAGACAGTTTGTCTGGATACAACCTGATGTCTCAACTGTACTTATTGGATTCTGCCTTGTAGCAAACTATGTGTGTGACAAGGACTTTGACCACTCTGTGCAGATGCATAACAATGCACTTGGGGTATGATTCAATTGGGGTATGATTCAATTATATCACACAAGTCAAAGATGGGTTCCACTGTATTTAGAAACAGACGATAGATGCAATACTGTGTAACTTTATAACAATCAAACGAGTATTCAAATAGGCGCTCTCAAAATTTCGTGCTTTATGCTGGCAGCCTGAAATGTTAATGTATGACATATATATTTTTCCAGAATGAAATTCCCCATAATTAAGGGTGCATATCACACACGAATGTGTATTATATGCAAATAAATAAGTCTTGTATACATTGATCAATTGGAAAGGGTGCTAATTGGGATTGTTAACTAGCCAATATATTAGCAAATATTCCCGTGGGCGCTTTTTAGAGCGAGGCGCTTATTACATCAAATACGGTAGTTCTGTTTTTATGTATAAGAACCTATTTTATGCAATTTGCATTGCCTTGTTTACCCTTCCTTATGTTTTGATGTAATGCAAACATTTGAGAAAAATTCAGGTGAGCCTGCCTTATGGCACTACAGGAATTGTTTTCAGAAGATCAATTACAATTTTGTATTTTCTGTAAAATTTGCTATGGCTTTTTTACATTGGTTAACATGGTTTGGTTAACAGTTGCTTGATAAACTGTCATTACCTTACTCATTGAGAAACCAACTTTTTACCCTTTGTCAATATATGTGTGTTTCTTATATTTTTAATAACAAGATTTTAAAGATGTTATAAATTGTTTCAGGCACCTGGATTTCACAATGACACCAGATCAGACAAGTCATACAAAGGACTCTCAGGGTGATGAATAATCCTCCCCAGAACAACTAGCAGGTTCACCTCAGAAAGTGATGATTCTGAATGAATAATGCCACATCAGTGTGATTCTGTAGGTTGTTTTATTACGACATTAATCAAGTCTAAGGGAATTAATACCACAGCAGTGAGACTATGTTTATGTGGTGTACACTGACGCTGACTATACAAATCTGAATGACTTTTGTGGTTTACTGCACAAACATAATTGACTTTAGATATTCTTCTCCCTTGAAATTCTTCTGAGATTTGACTGATTTGTTTATTTAGAAAATGGCATTGAAGCATCTGTTTCTGTTTTTGAATGTTCTTACAAACACCTTTGGTTACTGAACCAATGAAATGTCATAAAATCAATAAATATGATTTGTTAAGAAAAATGATATTGATCATTCATAACATAGGTGCTAACATATATCAAATATACTAATGCCCTGAATGTTTTCCTACAATTAATACAGCTCACTGAATGAAGTTATTAGTTCCATGTCAGTAGAAAAATTACAGTGATATTTTTATGTACCGGTACTTTATTAGGTATTTTCTGTGGATGCACCCATTTGGGTTAATGATATTCTGTTTCAAACTTCAATGAAACTCGTCTGTCAAGATGTAACAAGTACTGATACAGTTCCAAAATAATCTTTTAATCTCACCAGGAACAAAGGCCCAAGTGAGCACATAGCCAATGACTTTCATTTGTTTTGTCAGAGTGAATATGGTGTTATGTCACTTTATGAGCAAAATTCCAACAATATCACGATGGGTGACACCAAGCAATGTACCGATGTGGTGAATCGAGCGCTTCAACCACAAGAAGCTAGAACAAACTGGGAATATGAAGATGAAATGTAAGGATACCATCATACCAGGACTGAATGCTTTTCATTTAATACGCTGAACATCTAAAATGAAATATATATGAATTTGAAAAATGTTTTCACCAAAAGTACCTGCCCATAGATCTCAACTTTAAGGGGATATTTACAACCAAAATAACACAGAATATTACTACAGCTATCTGCTATGCCCAGGCTAACATTATTTACTAGGAGAAAGACATCTCGAAAAATTGCAGCCGGATACCTGCCGGATACCTGCCGGATACCTTCAGCAATGTTCAATTTTCATGGTTAGTTTCCAATATATTTTTAGGTGTTTCACACTTAATTGAACAAAATGCACCCCCCAAATTGTGACATGTTTTTTGAAACTCAGAATGAGGTTTTCCGGTGCCGGATCCCTGGACACCCAGATTGAGGTGCCGGATACCCGGATTCCAGGTGGCATACTTTCAGGTGAGGTGTCCATGCCGGATACCACGGATCTGGTATCCGGCAAGGTTTCTGCCACCGGATACCCGGACGCGTTTTGGGTAAGTGTCCGGTGGTATCCGGCAGGTATCCGGATACCGGAAACTGCATTTTTTTTGCTGTGAATTATCAACATTAACATCAAGAACCGGTCGACGTCCATTTATTCAATTTAGGCTCGGATTGCTAGATGTCACGATAAATGAAGGCAGAAAAATGTCCACTGAAAAGTTGAAGAGGCTGTGTCCATTATGTCATTCAGCTATAGAAAATGAAATTCATTTTATTTTTGTCTGTCCTTGGTATTGTGACCTAAGAAGAAAGTTTATACCAGAATGCTATCTGTCAAATTATCCTGTACCTGCTTTTATTCCTCTTCTTTCTTCAAATAATGATGTTGTCATATTAAAACTGGCTATATATGTTAAAAATGCAATTTACCTCAGAACAAAATTGTTACACATGAGTATATGTCGAAATATGTAAACTACATATTTGTAACTCTTTTGTATATGGGCCGGAGGCCTTACATGCAATCAATATCTTTGACTTGACTTTGATTTGCCTTGAATATGTCGGCTTTAATATGCTCACAGGCATATCTGACTCTTGTACGTGAAAGATGAACTTCCCTATTCCTATCCGATACAGTGTCAGTATGTAAATGTGCAGTGTCAGTATGTAAATGTACAGTGTCATTATGTAAATGTACAGTGTCAGTTTGTAAAGGTACAGTGTCAGTATGTAAATGTAGAGTGTCAGTATGTAAATGTACAGTGTCAGTATGTAAATGTACATTGTCAGTATGTAAATGTACATTGTCAGTATGTAAATGTACATTGTCAGTATGTAAATATACAGTGTCAGTATGTAAATGTCCAGTGTCAGTATGGAAATGTACAGTGTCAGTATGTAAATGTGCAGTGTCAGTATGTAAATGTAGAATACTTAACGAGCTTTCGCTCGTCAGATACCAGAACTATTCACGAGTTTCATAAAAGTGGCATTACACGGGAGCGAGTTCAGTATTTTACCTATTACTTATGAAAATAATAAAATTATAAATTTCACTGTTGTGTGAATAGGCAGACATCTACGACATCCACAGCGTACTCCAATTGAATTTAACAGAATAATACTTCAATCACGTCAAAAGTGTATTACACCCGTGATCCAGGGTAGACTAGGTCTTCAGCAACCCATGCTTACCATACAAGGCGACTAAGCTTGTCGTAAGAGGCGACTAACGGGATCGGGTGGTCAGGCTCGCTGACTTGGTTGATGTATTGTGGCGTAAAAACAACAAACAAATAAACAAACGTACTAATTTAGTACCGTACAACCCTCCTTTGGAATTCAGGGGTCCGTGCCACAAAGGTATCGCAGCGCGAAAGTCATCGTAACTCACATACTTTAATATACGATCGCCTTGTGGAATTAGGCCCTGCTCTTCACAATGCCCTATGACGTAATTTGTGGAATTTTGTTGCAAGATCTACCGGGGAAACAATGCAATAGGATGTCAGCCTAGCAACAGAGTTGTTGTTGTCTTCGCGTGTGCATAAGCTCTTCTCAGTGATCTAGCATCTCTAAACGCAATGTCATTGAAAAAGTCCAGGGATGTTTGGAGTTTGGAATATTTGTTGAGTAGTATATCTATATGAGGCAGTGTCACAATACATGTGCGAACAAGGTTTCTGACTGTCAAACCCCGTAGGACAAAAATATGATCTGTCGCTGCGCAGTCCTTACTGAAGCCTTACGGAAGAAAATAGTATAATTACTTTCCACAAAGATAGTAAATAACGTTCCAAGACATAACAGAATAGTAATTGACCGGTAATTTCCGGGCTGCTCATACACCAATCAGCCACGGTACTAACCCGTACACCGGGATGTGATCATACACCAATCAGCCACGGTACTAACCCGTATACCGGGATGTGATCATACACCAATCAGCCACGGTTCTAACCCGTATACCGGGATGTGATCATACACCAATCAGCCACGGTTCTAACCCGTACACCGGGATGTGATCATACACCAATCAGCCACGGTTCTAACCCGTATACCGGGATGTGATCATACACCAATCAGCCACGGTACTAACCCGTATACCGGGATGTGATCATACACCAATCAGCCACGGTTCTAACCCGTATACCGGGATGTGATCATACACCAATCAGCCACGGTACTAACCCGTATACCGGGATGTGATCATACACCAATCAGCCATGGTTCTAACCCGTATACCGGGATGTGATCATACACCAATCAGCCACGGTACTAACCCGTATACCGGGATGTGATCATACACCAATCAGCCACGGTTCTAACCCGTATACCGGGATGTGATCATACACCAATCAGCCACCCTGACGGTTGTAACCCGTACACCGGGATGTGATCATACACCAATCAGCCACCCTGACGGTTGTAACCCGTATACCGGGATGTGATCATACACCAATCAGCCACCCTGACGGTTGTAACCCGTATACCGGGATGTGATCATACACCAATCAGCCACCCTGACGGTTCTAACCCGTATACTGGGATGAGATCATACACCAATCAGCCACGGTTCTAACCCGTATACCGGGATGTGATCATACACCAATCAGCCACCCTGACGGTTGTAACCCGTACACCGGGATGTGATCATACACCAATCAGCCACCCTGACGGTTGTAACCCGTATACCGGGATGTGATCATACACCAATCAGCCACCCTGACGGTTGTAACCCGTATACCGGGATGTGATCATACACCAATCAGCCACCCTGACGGTTCTAACCCGTATACCGGGATGAGATCATACACCAATCAGCCACGGTTGTAACCCGTATACCGGGATGTGATCATACACCAATCAGCCACCCTGACGGTTCTAACCCGTATACCGGGATGAGATCATACCCCAATCAGCCACCCTGACGGTTGTAACCCGTATACCGGGATGTGATCATACACCAATCAGCCACCCTGACGGTTCTAACCCGTATACGGGGATGTGATCATACACCAATCAGCCACCCTGACGGTTCTAACCCGTATACCGGGATGTGATCATACACCAATCAGCCACCCTGACGGTTCTAACCCGTATACCGGCATGAGATCATACACCAATCAGCCACCCTGACGGTTCTAACCCGTATACCGGGATGTGATCATACACCAATCAGCCACGGTTCTAACCCATATACCGGGATGTGATCATACACCATCAGCCACGGTTCTAACCCGTATACCGGGATGTGATCATACACCAATCAGCCACGGTTCTAACCCGTATACCGGGATGTGATCATACACCAATCAGCCACGGTTCTAACCCGTATACCGGGATGTGATCATACACCAATCAGCCACGGTTCTAACCCGTACACCGGGATGTGATCATACACCAATCAGCCACGGTTCTAACCCGTACACCGGGATGTGATCATACACCAATCAGCCACGGTTCTAACCCGTACACCGGGATGTGATCATACACCAATCAGCCACGGTTCTAACCCGTATACCGGGATGTGATCATACACCAATCAGCCACGGTTCTAACCCGTATACCGGGATGTGATCATACACCAATCAGCCACGGTTCTAACCCGTATACCGGGATGTGATCATACACCAATCAGCCACGGTTCTAACCCGTATACCGGGATGTGATCATACACCAATCAGCCACGGTTCTAACCCGTATACCGGGATGTGATCATACACCAATCAGCCACGGTTCTAACCCGTACACCGGGATGTGATCATACACCAATCAGCCATGGTTCTAACCCGTACACCGGGATGTGATCATACACCAATCAGCCACGGTTCTAACCCGTATACCGGGATGTGATCATACACCAATCAGCCACGGTTCTAACCCGTATACCGGGATGTGATCATACACCAATCAGCCACGGTTCTAACCCGTATACCGCGATGTGATCATACACCAATCAGCCACGGTTCTAACCCGTATACCGGGATGTGATCATACACCAATCAGCCACCCTGACGGTTCTAACCCGTATACCGCGATGTGATCATACACCAATCAGCCACGGTTCTAACCCATATACCGGGATGTGATCATACACCAATCAGCCACGGTTCTAACCCGTATACCGGGATGTGATCATACACCAATCAGCCACGGTTCTAACCCGTATACCGGGATGTGATCATACACCAGTCAGCCACGGTTCTAACCCGTATACCGGGATGTGATCATACACCAGTCAGCCACGGTTCTAACCCGTATACCGGGATGTGATCATACACCAATCAGCCACGGTTCTAACCCGTACACCGGGATGTGATCATACACCAATCAGCCACGGTTCTAACCCGTATACCGGGATGTGATCATACACCAGTCAGCCACGGTTCTAACCCGTATACCGGGATGTGATCATACACCAATCAGCCACGGTTCTAACCCGTACACCGGGATGTGTTCATGGTTCTAACCCGTATACCGGGATGTGATCATACACCAGTCAGCCACGGTTCTAACCCGTATACCGGGATGTGATCATACACCAATCAGCCACGGTTCTAACCCGTATACCGGGATGTGATCATACACCAGTCAGCCACGGTTCTAACCCGTATACCGGGATGTGATCATACACCAGTCAGCCACGGTTCTAACCCGTATACCGGGATGTGATCATACACCAATCAGCCACGGTTCTAACCCGTATACCGGGATGTGATCATACACCAGTCAGCCACGGTTCTAACCCGTATACCGGGATGTGATCATACACCAGTCAGCCACGGTTCTAACCCGTATACCGGGATGTGATCATACACCAGTCAGCCACGGTTCTAACCCGTATACCGGGATGTGATCATACACCAATCAGCCACGGTTCTAACCCGTATACCGGGATGTGATCATACACCAATCAGCCACGGTTCTAACCCGTATACCGGGATGTGATCATACACCAGTCAGCCACGGTTCTAACCCGTATACCGGGATGTGATCATACACCAGTCAGCCACGGTTCTAACCCGTATACCGGGATGTGATCATACACCAGTCAGCCACGGTTCTAACCCGTATACCGGGATGTGATCATACACCAATCAGCCACGGTTCTAACCCGTATACCGGGATGTGATCATACACCAGTCAGCCACGGTTCTAACCCGTACACCGCGATGTGATCATACACCAATCAGCCACCCTGACGGTTCTAACCCGTATACCGGGATGTGATCATACACCAATCAGCCACGGTTCTAACCCGTATACCGGGATGTGATCATACACCAGTCAGCCACGGTTCTAACCCGTATACCGAGATGTGATCATACACCAATCAGCCACGGTTCTAACCCATATACCGGGATGTGATCATACACCAGTCAGCCACGGTTCTAACCCGTATACCGGGATGTGATCATACACCAATCAGCCACGGTTCTAACCCGTATACCGGGATGTGATCATACACCAGTCAGCCACGGTTCTAACCCGTATACCGGGATGTGATCATACACCAATCAGCCACGGTTCTAACCCGTATACCGGGATGTGATCATACACCAATCAGCCACGGTTCTAACCCGTATACCGGGATGTGATCATACACCAATCAGCCACGGTTCTAACCCGTATACCGGGATGTGATCATACACCAATCAGCCACGGTTCTAACCCGTATACCGGGATGTGATCATACACCAATCAGCCACGGTTCTAACCCGTATACCGGGATGTGATCATACACCAGTCAGCCACGGTTCTAACCCGTATACCGGGATGTGATCATACACCAATCAGCCACGGTTCTAACCCGTATACCGGGATGTGATCACATGGTTGTAATACTGTGTAATACAGTTGTATGTTTATTTAACGGTTGATCTTTTCTTGGGCAATAAATAGAGAATCTCACCCGAGTGTCTTTTGATATCAAATATATCAACACGAGTTGATACAAGTGGGGAAACTCCGAGGCTTGCCGGGGATTTTTCCACTTTTAACAACGAGTGTTGATATATTTGATATCAAAAGACACGAGGGTGAGATCTTATTTATCATCCAACATCATTCTTCCAACTTTTTCAGTTTGTAGACAGTAATTAGCAGTGTCTTAAGTATAAAAAATACTGCTTACAGCTTCAGTAGCAGAGCCATTAGTGATGTCATATGATTGTGACGTCATGGTAACCAATGACGTCACAATGGTCTGCAAAGCATTCTGATGCAATTTCATTGCAGCGATATCTACAGTGGGAGCCAGTTTTGGATGATAAATATCGGTTGCTGGGTGCAAGATTTTAACCTTGAATCCCCACGTGGTTAGTTCGAGCACCTGAGTTCTGTCAGTCCTTACGCAAGAACGTGGTGTATGGCATATAGTGGTAAACTCACGTGAGAGATCGACTGATGCAATACCCTCACGCCTTTTGAACAACTGACGACATCAACGCTCCAGTTTGCATACTGCACTCTCCCGACCGCGCCACCTTGACTTTCTGCATCCAAGCTGTGACATTCAATCCCCAAATGTTACTGAAATGACAAGTAGAAAGACTATTCTCAAAACAAAAAAAACAAAAAATCAATTTAATGTACACAGAAAAGGGGCGTTTTATTCATTCTGCCGCCGCTGTTTTTTTATTCCTTACAAAGTTGCCCCCCGCCTTGTTTACATGCCCTACTTTGAGCACCGTTCGGAAGAATGCCGCGTCACTGTTTACATTAGCCGTGATATATATAGGCCTATTCACCTGTCCATCAGACAAGCTGGTATATCACCCGGCACATCAGGCAGTTGACAGCATGGCTCTCACAATGTCCGACTGCACTCTTCTAGTGCCTCTTGCTGTCGTCATTATAGTTCTTTCACAGCAGAAGACAAAAACTTTCCTGCTGGTGGACGCAGCGATGGAATTGGTCGTGTCAGTGGCCTTAATATTTGCCTCTTCACCATTTACCTACGAGTCTCTGGTAAGTTGGTCAAATTATACGTATCGATATCATCCCATTATTTGCCACACAGCTTTATATAAACGCCAAAAGTACATTCTATCTGAATGTCACTACTATTGCCTGAAAATGTAGAAATAAAAATGGGTCAAAGGTTACACGGTACTGGTCGGAACGAGCGGAGGCCCCGGCGCCAGATGTTTGCCAGTCTCTTCCGTGTTTGAGTTCCGTGTTCTTGCAATGTGTGAGTTCGGTGTTGTTGCAATGTTTGAGCTCTGTGTTGTTGCAGTGTTTGACCTCCGTGTTGTTGCAGTGTTTGAGTTCTGTGTTGTTGCAGTGTTTGAGTTCGGTGTTGTTGCAGTGTTTGAGTTCGGTGTTGTTGCAGTGTTTGAGTTCTGTGATGTTGCAGTGTTTGAGTTCTGTGTTGTTGAAGTGTTTGAGCTCCGTGTTGTTGCAGTGTTTGAGTTCTGTGATGTTGCAGTGTTTGAGCTCCGTGTTGTTGCAGTGTTTGAGTTCTATG
Source organism: Haliotis cracherodii (assembly GCF_022045235.1). Lineage (NCBI taxonomy): Eukaryota > Metazoa > Mollusca > Gastropoda > Lepetellida > Haliotidae > Haliotis > Haliotis cracherodii. The sequence continues at coordinate 1,137,598 of NW_027266266.1, forward strand.
TTGTTGTAGTGTTTGAGTTCCGTGTTGTTTCAGTGTTTGAGTTCAGTGTTGTTGCAGTGTTTGAGCTCCGTGTTGTTGCAGTGTTTGAGTTCTGTGTTGTTGCAGTGTTTGAGTTCGGTGTTGTTGCAGTGTTTGTGCTTGGTGTTGTTGCAGTGTTTGAGTTCGGTGTTGTTGCAGTGTTTGTGCTTGGTGTTGTTGCAGTGTTTGAGTTCGGTGTTGTTGCAGTGTTTGAGTTCCGTGTTGTTGCAGTGTTTGACCTCCGTGTTGTTGCAGTGTTTGATTTCGGTGTTGTTGCAGTGTTTGAGTTCGGTGTTGTTGCAGTGTTTGAGTTCAGTGTTGTTGCAGTGCTTGAGTTCTGTGTTGTTGCAGTGTTTGAGTTCTATGTTGTTGCAGTGTTTGAGCTCCGTGTTGTTGCAGTGTTTGAGTTCAGTGTTGTTGCAGTGCTTGAGTTCTGTGTTGTTGCAGTGTTTGAGTTCTATGTTGTTGCAGTGTTTGAGCTCCGTGTTGTTGCAGTGTTTGAGTTCCGTGTTGTTGCAGTGTTTGAGTTCTGTGATGTTGCAGTGTTTGAGCTCCGTGTTGTTGCAGTGTTTGAGTTCTATGTTGTTGTAGTGTTTGAGTTCCGTGTTGTTTCAGTGTTTGAGTACAGTGTTGTTGCAGTGTTTGAGCTCCGTGTTGTTGCAGTGTTTGAGTTCCGTGTTGTTGCAGTGTTTGAGTTCGGTGTTGTTGCAGTGTTTGTGCTTGGTGTTGTTGCAGTGTTTGAGTTCGGTGTTGTTGCAGTGTTTGAGTTCCGTGTTGTTGCAGTGTTTGACCTCAGTGTTGTTGCAGTGTTTGATTTCGGTGTTGTTGCAGTGTTTGAGTTCGGTGTTGTTGCAGTGTTTGAGTTCAGTGTTGTTGCAGTGCTTGAGTTCTGTGTTGTTGCAGTGTTTGAGTTCTATGTTGTTGCAGTGTTTGAGCTCCGTGTTGTTGCAGTGTTTGAGTTCCGTGTTGTTGCAGTGTTTGAGTTCAGTGTTGTTGCAGTGTTTCAGTTCCGTGTTGTTGCAGTGTTTGAGTTCGGTGTTGTTGCAGTGTTTGTGCTTGGTGTTGTTGCAGTGTTTGAGTTCGGTGTTGTTGCAGTGTTTGAGTTCCGTGTTGTTGCAGTGTTTGACCTCCGTGTTGTTGCAGTGTTTGATTTCGGTGTTGTTGCAGTGTTTGAGCTCCGTGTTGTTGCAGTGTTTGAGTTCAGTGTTGTTGCAGTGTTTGAGCTCCGTGTTGTTGCAGTGTTTGAGTTCCGTGTTGTTGCAGTGTTTGAGTTCCGTGTTGTTGCAGTGTTTGTGCTTGGTGTTGTTGCAGTGTTTGAGTTCGGTGTTGTTGCAGTGTTTGAGTTCCGTGTTGTTGCAGTGTTTGACCTCCGTGTTGTTGCAGTGTTTGATTTCGGTGTTGTTGCAGTGTTTGAGTTCGGTGTTGTTGCAGTGTTTGAGTTCAGTGTTGTTGCAGTGCTTGAGTTCTGTGTTGTTGCAGTGTTTGAGTTCTATGTTGTTGCAGTGTTTGAGCTCCGTGTTGTTGCAGTGTTTGAGTTCCGTGTTGTTGCAGTGTTTGAGTTCAGTGTTGTTGCAGTGTTTCAGTTCCGTGTTGTTGCAGTGTTTGAGTTCTATGTTGTTGCAGTGTTTGAGCTTCGTGTTGTTGCAGTGTTTGAGTTCGGTGTTGTTGCAGTGTTTGAGCTCCGTGTTGTTGCAGTGTTTGAGTTCGGTGTTGTTGCAGTGTTTGAGCTCCGTGTTGTTGCGGTGTTTGAGCTCCGTGTTGTTGCATGCAGTGCTTGACTTCCGTGTTGCAATGACTGACTCTCGTATTATTGTAATGTTTGAGTTCGGTGTTGTTGACAGTGTAGCCAAAAGTTATTTTCATGATTACATTTAAGGTATTATATTGCATTAGATCTACGTGGGGTAGAGAAATGGGGTATAAAAATACATCCGAACAAACAGAAAGAAGTAATTTCCCAAACAGAATCATTTGCGGAACATATCCTTTAAATGTTTTGTGTGTTAGAAATAGTGCAAGGACAAAATATCTTTTAATGTTAGATAATACTTGTAAAAGGAAAACTTTACATATTCTCTGGAAGATGGAGCTGGGTTTTTGATGATTAATCTTGTAATACAGTTATATATATTTCTGGTTGTAACAATGATTGGATACTCGCATAATGCTTGAGAAAATGTGAAGAGGAAATTTGTTGGTGCCAGTATTGCTGAATATATTTAATAGTCTTTGTTTAAATGTATTTAAAAATAGTTTTTCATTACCGGTGTCTTGTTGTGAGATCCATACAAAATAAAAACGAGAACTAAATAACACCAAATACTCAATTCGCTTTCCCTTCATCATCTAAATGCTTCAGCATTTTGTAATATTGAAATTGAAACTTGTGTTGTAACATCCTTTTTTAATAATTTTATCCAATATTTACTATAGCGACCAGTTTCACCAAGAGCTATTTGAAAAACATATTTACCAATGCATAAACATTGCTTAAAACACAAAGTATGAACCTATTCAATGGATTCAAAATATTTACTGCCCCATATTTCCTAGCCGTATAACAAAAAGGGTGCAAATATACCATCAAATATAGAATTTGCTGTGGAAAATGAGATACATTTGTTTTCCTTAATTTATAAACAAGAAACATTGCCTTAGATGCCTGTAGCGATAAGTTCTTACAAGCCTTGGACTGATTTAGTCCACATTGTCATGTATTCTGTACTATGGGCCTGTGGCCTTACAGATATTTATGAATAAACTGATTGAATAGTCTTGAGGACATAGCTAATCCTAAGTACTTATAATAACTAGCAACCTTTAAATGTTTATCACAATAAATTCAATTTTCATGCTTCGATACAATTCCACAGTTTCTAAAAACAATAACATTGTTTTCTCAAGGTTTACTTAAAAAACCCCAAACTTACATGTACTACAGAAGGACTGCAATTCACTGAGCTGTTTCTGCATCACCCACGACCAGCAACAGCATCATATCTACAATGTCTTGTGTCACAAGCACACCTTTATGACATTCTTTGTAAATTTCAGAAACAAGTTAGTTTATAAAAAAGATGAATGAGACCGAGCTTAAAGTGCAACCCTGACGAACACCACTGGAAGTACTAAAACAAGGAGTTATAACTGATTCAGTTTTTATACATGCTTTGATTGAGGAATATATATTTTTAAGAATTACTTACAGTAAGAAAAGAAAGAAATTGTTTTAAGCATATCAATTAATTAATATATAAATCGCTGAAAATACAAAGTATTTTAATTAGGATAAAATCAGCTTGTCACAACTGTATAATCCGTTCAATCCTTATCCATACAGTATACCTGGCCTCACTACCCGTGTGCCTCACTACCTGTGTGCTTCACTACCCGTGTGCTTCACTACCCGTGTGCTTCACTACCCGTGTCCTTCAGCACCTGTGTGCTATTTGTTATTCTTACTGTACATTTTGCGTCACCCAAGTATCTACTTGTTATCTATTACCTGCTGTTGTCAATGTTAATCTGCAGCTTGTCACAACATGTCTTGCATTTATACCTCTCATCACTTGGTTGTTGTCACTCCAGCTTGATGACGATGTAAGAATCTTCATCGAACCTTCGCTACATGCAATAAACCAGAAGTAATCCAACACGTTGTACGTCTTTCTCACTCATTTGCCAACGTCCAGGATGCCAATCAAACAGTTACTATTAATAGTTTTCCACGACATCCTTCAGCGATCAATAGGTACAGCAGGTTTGTTTCTGTCAACTCAATCAAAGACTTTGCAGAAGCCAACAAAGGTGCAATAAAACAACCTCTAGGTTTGCTTAAATATTTGGAGCAGATATTCTCAACTGTAGAATACTCAGAGCGAAACCCTGCTTGAGCTTCAGATATCATATTATTTACTTCAAGCCGAATTCTGAGATGTTTTTCCCATGACATTCAAACCAGATATACCTCTGTAATTGTTGGGTTGACTCGCATTTCCTGATTCGTGTAAAGACATTATCATGCCAATATTCCATGCATCGGGGAACCTACCCGTGTCAAGGATTTTATTGAATAAAAGCAACAAATATGGTATCAGAAAATCTTGTGATATCTTGTAATATTCGGGTGAGACCTGACGCTTTTTTGTTAAAACTATTTTTAATGCTTCTCTCACTTCATGTTCTGTGATCTCACCAGAGAACAATTTGCCCGTGAATGGAAGTTCAGTACATTCATCACACATTTGAGTATCTAAAACATCAGATATTGATGGATCAAGTTCTGCTTTTGCCGTCATGCACATCATATTAAATAAATTCTGAAAATAAGAAAGCCATGCATTAGGAGTTATAGAACTGTTTGGTGTTTGTTTTATGTAACGCCTTCTTAAGCATACTCAACAACAAAAGTTCTTGTGACACCAATATTTTAGTGTATTTTTCAGAAAAAGTTTGGTTTTCAATATTGTAGTACATGTATGGAATCAAGTCACAAAAACGCAACTGCTACAGAAAAGCATGCATTCAATGCAAAAGTGGACTTTTATGCAGGCCCCATGCATTTCACTACCCAAGAATGGGTTTAAAAACGTGCTTTAACGGGATTTCATATGCATTGTTTAGCATCGTGCTGACAACAACCAATCAGAAAAACAAGAAAATTACGCAATTATTCAACATTACTAAATGCCACGCCTGTCCGAAAATGAGCGTCTGCGAGCCATTGGTATGCTTGAAGCAGGGTCGAGTCAACATGATGTTGCAATATAATTTAACGTCCACAGAAAAAAAAACATTTGGTGTTTATGGCAGCGTTGGCAACAGACGAATGCAGTCAGAGACCATCCTCGGAGTGGCAGGCCACGCGTAACCAATAATCGACAAGACAACTATATTCGAACAACACACCTACGAAATCAATTCCAGCCAGCAACAGTGACTGCAAGAAGCATCCCTGGCCTTCGACGAATATCTTCACAAACCGTACGTCGTCGCCTCAGATGTGCAAGAATTGTCGCCAGAAGACCCGCCAGACGTCCCATTTTGACAGGAAACCACCGTGAAGCACGTCTACAGCGGTGCAGACAGCATCTACGCTGGACAGCCATGCAGTGGGGACAAGTTCTATTCACTGACGAGTCTCGTTTTCACCTCAGCAACAGCGATGGACGGATTCGAGGTGAACGTTACTTCAATCATTGTGTCATGGAAGAAGATCGATTCGGGGGCGGCAGTGTTATGGTATGGGGTGGGATTACAGCAAGACAGAGAACCGGTTGATGGTGGTAGAGGGAAATCTCAATGGACAGCGCTACCGCGCCGAGATCATCGGTCCTGCTGTTCTACCGTTTTTGCGTCGTCATGGCCAAGGCATTACCTTACAACATGACAACGCCCGGCCTCATATTGCTCGACTTGTTCAGGATTCTCTTCAACAAAACAGCGTGAATGTCATTCCCTGGCCGGCTCGCTCCCCTGATGTCTCACCAATCGAGCACATGTGGGATGAGATGGATCGGCGCCTTTGACGTTAACCACGTGTTCCACAGACACTCCAGGAACTTCGAAACACGCTCCAGCAGATATGGACAGATATCCCACAGGACTTTGTGCGACGCCTGGTCCACTCCATGAGACGAAGATGTGTTGCTTCCATTGCAACCAGAGGTGGACACACACGCTATTGGTTTATAAATTGACATTTTGGCATGTTCATGTTTTTTTTATGAAATCACGCGTTTTCTGAAATCAGTATGGCAAATTAAACCATTTGAACACTTACAGGAATCTTGTGTCTATTGCAAACCGAAATTGTTTCAGATTCGGTAAAAAACATCAAACGTCCATCAAAAGAAATGTCAAAATGGCCACACCAAAATACTCATAACCGCATCAGGTAAATAATACCTGATAATAATAGTAATGTTGACTTTATTGCAGAGTAAAGTTATCTTTAAATCCATGAGATATGTGTTTTCAATCTTGCATAGTTTGTGGCAGTCACATGACATTGTTTAATCCACCTGATAAAGAATTGCAGATCAGATCTAGGCTAACAGCATGCTCTCTTACACAGTTGTGTTGCTGCAGGCAGATATACATGCCCACCTTAAACCAATCTGCGATGATGTTAGAGATGAAATCAGTTGATTTGTATTTCATAAGGAGTTCAACAACATCCATCTTCACCTATAACCATTGACGTGTTTGGCGGTGGGTAAATTCAATTTTAAATTTAATTAAAAAGTATTATTAAATCAAATATATAGATAAATAACATTGTCAGTAATTACGGAAATTAATATGCAATGTTGGATGTATGTTGGCCAAATATCAGCATGTGCACTGGGACCTGAGCAGGAGAACATGTTAGATGTTGGTATTACAATGTAATCTCTTCCAGGAGCATATGTAAGCCAAGAGCATATGAGTGAGTGAGTGAGTGAGTTGGGTTTAACGTCGCTTTTAACAGTATTCTTATTATACCAAGGCGTGTCAGCTAAATATGGGAGGAGAGCCCGAAGTGATGCAGGTCTCAGACGTTTACCACTTCGGTGAAACCCACGAGCACGGGTATGGTGCTAACAAACCTAGAGACATAATCGGGGCGCACCGGGATTCGAACCCACACTGAAAGGTTTCTGCAGTGCTCAAGGGACGCAACTCTGCATAGCGAATCGCGGCACCCGTGCCCCACAAGAGCATAAGACAAAAAAAATGAAAGAAAACTGGAAAACAGTAGAAAGTTTGAGACCTTCAGAAAGTCCTGCTGATGCGCCTGGAACCAATGAAATGGATTTTGAAGTGTAACATCCATGATATATCAGATGGAAGCTTTTTTATAGGTTTTCACACAAGACTTGATTCCACCTTGTGCTGTCATTATAAGCATGGTAGACGTGGTTATGACAATGTAATCTCTTCCAGTAGAGTTCCCTTGTTGTTTTGACCACCTCAACACAGAACTTTCATCTCTGTACCAACCAGTCTAACAATCTGTTGTGACAACATGAATAACCTTTGAACCTAAGGAGGAAAATCGATGTTTTGATTGTAACACAATAATTGAGTTCGTGTTTTTCTGTGTGGCCGTTTTGACTTTTTAGTGTGGTGTTATGACTTTTTAGTGTGGTGTTATGACTTTTTAGGGCGGTGTTATGACTTTTTAGTGTGGTGTTATGACTTTTTAGTGTGGTGTTATGACTATGGGTTGTGTCAAGAATGTGATGCAATTAATTTTACTGTGAATCCCTTGTATGCAATGCAAACTTTTCTGCATCCATTCTATTCATTTGTGTGAACTTTTCAGCGTCGTATAAAACCCTGAATCATCGATAATAGTGACATAGTTTCACATACCTTTCCACCATCCACCATCTGTTTCAGTCGACTCTACCCTACGATAGCAACCATCACGTCCTGAGTCAGTTCAACCTGTGCTACGGACTCCTGACGCCCTTGTTCTATCTGTTTTGTTTCAGTCGACTCTACGCTACGATAGCAACCATCACGTCCTGAGTCAGTTCAACCTGTGCTACGGACTCCTGACGCCCTTGTTCTATCTGTTCTGTGCCCGCTCGGCTAAAGGCGAGGAAGCGACCCAAGCCCTCCTGGCCACGCGGACATTCGTGAGTAGCTCAATTTCACATTACTTTGTTTCAGTTTGTTGAGATTGTTTGATAGGCATTACGTAGTTGACGGATGCCAACTATTATTTACTGTAGAAGCGCCGTGTACGTACAGATCCTCGTACAAAGCTAAATAATGATGTTGTTGTTGCATCATGTGTTTAAGAGGTCGCCTTAGCCTTAGCAATTTCGGCTGACCTGTCCCTCTGGTGGACTCATGTGTAAGAGTTGGGTAAACATATTTATTGTGAGTTTGGTATTCACATAATTTCTGTTAATTTCTGCATCTCGCCAGTGAGTCTGCTTTTTCATTTCCATGAATATCTATGTGAGAGGGGATCCCACACAGCTCTACCTGTTGCCCTTGTTCCGATAGTTTTGTATATTCGTATAGAATATTGTTGACTGTGAGTTTGGCCTGGAGTTTGAGTTTCTGCTACTGATGGCCTGAAGTGCACTTAGCGAGTCTGATAGGACGACTGCTTTTGCCTCCAGAAGTTCCGGTATAAGTTTAAGTGCATGATGTATTGCCTCCAATTCAGCAGTGAATACACGCGTTCGCTCGTTCGAAGACCCAGGTTCGATTCCCGACACGGGTACAATGTGTGAAGCCCATTTCTTGTGTCCCCCTCTGTGATATTGCTGGAATATTGCTAAAAGCGGTGTAAAACCATACTCACTCACTCTCCCTGTTTAAAGGAGCTGGGCCTTATGGTCTTCAACCAGTGCCGGACACCCCAGATATTCAACGACAAAGTAAGTACTTATGTGTGAGTGCTTGTGCACGTGAACGTCCGTATTCAACCTCAGTCTACACTGACTACAGTCTAAACCCCACAATACAGGCTACACCCCACTGACTACAGTCTACACCCCACTGACTACAGTCTACACCCCACTGACTACAGTCTACACCCCACTGACTACAGTCTACACTCCACTGACTACAGTCTACACCCCACTGACTACAGTCTACATCTCACTGACTACAGTCTACACCCCACTGACTACAGTCTACACCCCACTGACTACAGTCTACACCCCACTGACCACAGTCTACACCCCACTGACTACAGTCTACACCCCACTGGCTACAGTCTACACCTCACTGACTACAGTCTACACCCCACTGACCACAGTCTACACCCCACTGACTACAGTCTACACCCCACTGGCTACAGTCTACACCCCACTGGCTACAGTCTACACCTCACTGACTACAGTCTACATCCCACTGACCACAGTCTACACCCAACTGACTACAGTCTACACCCCACTGACTACAGTCTACACCCCACTGGCTACAGTCTACATCCCACTGACCACAGTCTACATCTCACTGACTACAGTCTACACCCCACTGGCTACAGTCTACATCCCACTGACCACAGTCTACATCTCACTGGCTACAGTCTACACCCCACTGGCTACAGTCTACATCCCACTGACCACAGTCTACATCTCACTGACTACAGTCTACACCTCACTGACTACAGTCTACACCCCACTGACTACAGTCTACACCCCACTGACTACTGACTACAGTCTACACCTCACTGACTACAGTCTACACCCCACTGACTACACCCCACCAACTACAGTATACACCCAACTGACTACAGTCTACACCCCACTGACTACAGTCTACACCCCACTGACCACAGTCTACACCCCACTGACTACAATCTACACCCCACTGACTACAGTCTACACCCCACTGACTACTGACTACAGTCTACACCTCACTGACTACAGTCTACACCCCACTGACTACACCCCACCAACTACAGTATACACCCCACTGACTACAATATACACCCCACTACTAATGTCTACACCACACCTACTACAGTCTACACCACACCTACTACAGTCTACACCCCACTGAATACACCCCACCTACTACAGTCTACACCCCACTGACTACACCCCATCTACTACAGTCTACACCCCACCTACTACAGTCTACACCCCACCTACTACAGTCTACACCCCACCTACTACAGTCTACACCCCGCCTACTACAGACTACACCCAACTGAGATCTCTCTGTTCCAGCACAATGTACTGATACTGGCGATAGCGATGTGGTTTTGTCTGACAGCGTTCCACCTCTACAGCAATGGTGTCATACTTCCCAAGTCTTCCTCGAACTCCTTCATCAACAGGTGCATCAAGATCGACGTCTCCTTGGAAACCACATTCGGCACCCTTGACCTTTTTGGTGCAGCCTTTGTGACAATGCTTGTTGTGAGTACAACTGTGGACACTAAAAGATCTCAATATCTAACCTTTGGAGGTGTAAGCTTGTTTCTTTCTTAGCTTGTAGCCGCAACTAGATGTCCCTGTCTTCTCCTGTTGGAGTGCAGGCATACAGTCTAAGCCACTAGAAGATTTGTCTGCCTGCCCCTTTGGGGTGCACTATAAAATTCATCTTACATGTTCCAAAGTCTGACATTGGTGTAGTTTAACATGGAAGTAACACATGCTCCCATGTCTGTCAAGTGTGACAGTGGTGTAGTTTAACACGGAAGTAACACATGCTCCCATGTCTGTCCAGTGTGACAGTGGTGTAGTTTAACACGGAAGTAACACATGCTGTCTTGTCTGTCAAGTGTGACATTGGTGTAGTTTAACATGGAAGTAACACATGCTCCCATGTCTGTCAAGTGTGACAGTGGTGTAGTTTAACACGGAAGTAACACATGCTGTCTTGTCTGTCAAGTGTGACAGTGGTGTAGTTTAACACGGAAGTAACACATGCTGTCTTGTCTGTCAAGTGTGACAGTGGTGTAGTTTAACACGGAAGTAACACATGCTGTCTTGTCTGTCAAGTGTGACAGTGGTGTAGTTTAACACGGAAGTAACACATGCTCCCATGTCTGTCAAGTGTGACAGTGGTGTAGTTTAACACGGAAGTAACACATGCTCCCATGTCTGTCCAGTGTGACAGTGGTGTAGTTTAACATGGAAGTAACACATGCTCCCATGTCTGTCCAGTGTGACAGTGGTGTAGTTTAACACGGAAGTAACACATGATCCCATGTCTGTCCAGTGTGACAGTGGTGTAGTTTAACACGGAAGTAACACATGCTCCCATGTCTGTCCAGTGTGACAGTGGTGTAGTTTAACATGGAAGTTACACATGCTCCCATGTCTGTCCAGTGTGACAGTGGTGTAGTTTAACATGGAAGTAACACATGCTCCGATGTCTGTCCAGTGTGACAGTGGTGTAGTTTGACACGGAAGTAACACATGCTCCCATGTCTGTCCAGTGTGACAGTGGTGTAGTTTAACATGGAAGTAACACATGCTCCCATGTCTGTCCAGTCTGCACCTACCGACCTCCTCCATGTCCACATCCTGAAGGTGGCCACGGCTGGACACCTGACATCTGCTCTGATGGGAGTCTACGCCCGCGGCTTCAGCAACATCGCCGACACGAAGGGCTACATCTGCTGCCGCCTTACAGTAAGTGTGTTCCCCTTACGACTTCGTCAGCAGGGATTCCGGGGCATATGGTTCCCAGATTACATTTTCTTCGACAATGGCTACTATAAAAAATGGGTCCCCTAAAACATATATCATGTTTGAATTGTGACTAATAATGTTTCTCTGCCATTGGCTGACAAATCAAGCTGTTTCTGAAGCAGAGTCAAGTTACTCACCTCACTCAACCTCAACTCACTGTACCACAATCAATAACTCATTCACACACTCACTCGCCCTCTCACTCACTACACCCCAATCATTCATTCACTCAATCCACGTCACTCACTCACTCACTCACTCACCCACTCCTCCATGCCTAACTCACTCACTCCACCCCAATCATTCATTCACTTCATCCACGTCAATCACTCACTCACGCAGTCACTCACTAACTCACTCCTCCATGACTCACTCAGTCACTCACTCACTTACTCCTCCATGACTAACTCTCTCACTCACTCTCTCCCTGTTTCTCCAGCTGCTGCTGATGCTGGGGGGCTGCTTTGCCTATAGCGTCATCAACCAGAGGATCATCCTGTCACCGTTTGACTGGTGTGTGTATCTAGCCGGCTTCGTCCAGATGGTGCCCCTGCTGGCTGGACTCCTGAGATGCGGAGACGAGGCGACCCCCTCCAAGCGGGACTAGCATTCAAGATTACAGCCCCGTGGGGATTCCAGTTACATCCACAGCAATGTATGCCTGTCGTATAAGGTTGGCGAAATGGATCGGGTGGCCAGGCTCGGTAACATGGTTGTATTTTGGACTTTGGATCTGCCATTTGTATTGTCGGTGGTAGATGTTGGTATGACTGAGAGAGAGAGACTACTGCACCAACAGTGCCACAACCCTGGGTCAAGGGTCACGCTTTTCCACTTTTCCTACAGTCGAGGCACGTGATTTTGCCTGCACTGGAGTCTATGAGCAGCCGTTCGGTCAAACATACAAAGTAACCCGAAGTATAGGACAAAAGTACGCTACGATAGTCAAATATTACGAATAAAGAATGAATGATGTTGAATGTTGCACATAAACGACATTATATTCACATACGAATAATGAACTAAGACACAAAACAATTCCAGTGAACATTTCGCAAACAAAAGACGGCATATGTAAAGGAAGAACAATGTGTTCTAAAGAACTTGGTATTTTGTGAGCAAATGGCGGCCCATTGGAAACACAACAAAACTCACTTGTTCCTCTTGGTAGTATATTATCAAAGTCAGTGCTGACTGAACTATTGCAGGTTCTCAGCCCACACAGATGCAGAAGAGAATATCTCTCATTGAACGGATGTTTGTGGGGTCAGGAATACAAATCACAAAAATGTTTAGTTGGAAAACTAATTCTTCGCTAAATATTTACCAAGAGCAGCGTTAAGCAACACAAGCTACTTGTACAGTAGGGCAACTGTAATAATAGTGTAGCGCTTTGAGTACGCCTCTGTGTGGTGTGCAAATATGGCACAATATAAATCGCCTATTATTATTATTTTAATTTCTAGTATTGTTGTTGTTATTATCATTATTCTGAGTACACAGAATGAATGGCATCAAATGGCCTTGAACTTCAATGCTTGGACTTTGACACATGGTTGTGATCTTGCAGCCAGAAGGTCGTCAAGTCAACGTTTGACCAATGATATCGGAACTACAATGTCTAGAACTCACTCCAGAACTCGTCCAGTTTACAACCTCAAGTTCTTCAACAGGGCATTAGCTTATTGTGCTGAATTAACAAGAGATTTCAACACCAGACAGTACCGTTGTATTAGCTCTTTACCATTTATAATGATACACGACTGCATCAGGAAGCACTAATACCGTCTTTCAGTAGCCAGCTGTCACTGTGGTCAGACGGGCGAAAATTGTAACTGTGACCTTTCTCTCAGTCGCCATAGAAACCAAGACTTTTGTTCGGTTCAACTCCTATCTGAGACAAGGAGAAGATTATTACACTCTCTTCCATGTTAAGGGCGGTAGGGTAGCCTAGGGGTTAAAGCGTTCGCGACATTAAACCCCATGACACCTGACCCTGCTTTAAAAATGTTCAGAAAAATATGCTTCTTTTCTACATGACATTTAGTTGTAGCCTGTGGGACGTCTTCACTACCTTACTATGTTAACGGCCAACATTTCTAACCTCTCACAAACTATTTTTATACATCATAAATAATATATATTAATCGTTATAGCATTTCAATGTTTTTTCTATATCTATCCTTTTTAGTTATATTACCTTTTATAGAAAACCTTGCTTACAATAAAAATGTAAGAATTTATAACCTGTTGGAGTCTTTTATGTGCCGGGTTACGTCCCTTTGTCATGTCATGATCCAATGAACCTAGGTTGGAATTTTAGGTTCACCCGTTTCTGATCATTTGTTTGTCAGAACCATCTCCAACTGGTGAGATTAAACCAAGGTGTAAACATATCATCGTCTTGCACCCTGCTAGTGAGATTCAACACATGGGTAAACAAGTCATCACCTTGCACCATGCTGGTGAGATTCAACATACGGGTAAACATGTCATCACCTTGCACCATGCTGGTGAGATTCAACACATGGGTAAACATGTCATTCCCTTACACTGCTGGTGAGATTCAACACATGGGTAAACAAGTCATCACCTTGCACCATGCTGGTGAGATTCAACATACGGGTAAACATGTCATCACCTTGCACCATGCTGGTGAGATTCAACACATGGGTAAACATGTCATCACCTTGCACCATGCTGGTGAGATTCAACACATGGGTAAACATGTCATTCCCTTACACTGCTGGTGAGATTCAACACATGGGTAAACAAGTCATCACCTTACACCATGCTAGTGAGATTCAACACATGGGTAAACATGTCATCACCTTGCACCATGCTAGTGAGATTCAACACATGGGTAAACATGTCATTCCCTTACACTGCTGGTGAGATTCAACACATGGGTAAACATGTCATTCCCTTACACTGCTGGTGAGATTCAACACATGGGTAAACAAGTCATCACCTTACACCATGCTAGTGAGATTCAACACATGGGTAAACATGTCATCACCTTGCACCATGCTAGTGAGATTCAACACATGGGTAAACATGTCATTCCCTTATACTGCTGGTGAGATTCAACACATGGGTAAACAAGTCATCACCTTGCACCCTGCTAGTGAGATTCAACACATGGGTAAACATGTCATCACCTTGCACCATGCTAGTGAGATTCAACACATGGGTAAACATGTCATCACCTTGCACCATGCTAGTGAGATTCAACACATGGGTAAACATGTCATCACCTTGCACCATGCTAGTGAGATTCAACACATGGGTAAACATGTCATCACCTTGCACCATGCTGGTGAGATTCAACACATGGGTAAACAAGTCATCACCTTGCACCCTGCTAGTGAGATTCAACACATGGGTAAACATGTCATCACCTTGCACCATGCTGGTGAGATTCAACACATGGGTAAACATGTCATCACCTTGCACCATGCTGGTGAGATTCAACACATGGGTAAACATGTCATCACCTTGCACCATGCTAGTGAAATTCAACACATGGGTAAACATGTCATCACCTTACACTCTGCTGGTGAGATTCAACACATGGGTAAACAAGTCATCACATGACACTGCTGGTGAGATTCAAAACATGGGTAAACATGTCATCACATGACACTGCTGGTGAGATTCAACACATGGGTAAACATGTCATCACATGACACCATGCTGGTGAGATTCAACACATGGGTAAACAAGTCATCACCTTACACTGCTGGTGAGATTCAACACATGGGTAAACATGTCATCACATGACACTGCTGGTGAGATTCAACACATGGGTAAACATGTCATCACATGACACTGCTGGTGAGATTCAACACATGGGTAAACATGTCATCACCTTACACTGCTGGTGAGATTCAACACATGGGTAAACATGTCATCACCTTGCACTCTGCTGGTGAGATTCAACACATGGGTAAACAAGTCATCACCTTGCACCCTGCTAGTGAGATTCAACACATGGGTAAATATGTCATCACCTTGCACTCTGCTAGTGAGATTCAACACATGGGTAAACAAGTCATCACCTTGCACCCTGCTAGTGAGATTCAACACATGGGTAAACAAGTCATCACATGACACTGCTAGTGAGATTCAACACATGGGTAAACAAGTCATCACCTTACACCATGCTGGTGAGATTCAACACATGGGTAAATATGTCATCACCTTGCACTCTGCTAGTGAGATTCAACACATGGGTAAACAAGTCATCACCTTGCACCCTGCTAGTGAGATTCAACACATGGGTAAACAAGTCATCACATGACACTGCTAGTGAGATTCAACACATGGGTAAACAAGTCATCACATGACACTGCTGGTGAGATTCAACACATGGGTAAACATGTCATCACATGACACTGCTGGTGAGATTCAACACATGGGTAAACAAGTCATCACCTTGCACTCTGCTAGTGAGATTCAACACATGGGTAAACAAGTCATCACCTTACACTCTGCTAGTGAGATTCAACACATGGGTAAACATGTCATTCCCTTACACTGCTAGTGAGATTCAACACATGGGTAAACATGTCATCACCTTGCACTCTGCTAGTGAGATTCAACACATGGGTAAACAAGTCATCCCCTTGCACTCTGCTAGTGAGATTCAACATACGGGTAAACATGTCATCACCTTGCACCCTGCTGGTGAGATTCAACACACGGGTAAACATGTCATCGCCTTGCACTCTGCTAGTGAGATTCAACATACGGGTACACATGTCATCACCTCGCACCCTGCTAGTGAGATTCAACATACGGGTAAACATATCATCACCTTGCACTCTGCTCGTGAGATTTAACACATGGGTAAACATGTCATCACCTTGCACCACGCTATGCGATACGTGTGATCACACTTACATACGTGTGACAGCACTAAGATACGTGTGACAGCACTGACATACGTGTGACAGCACTGACATACGTGTGACAGCACTGAGATACGTGTGACAGCACTGACATACGTGTGACAGCACTGACACACGTGTGACAACACTGAGATACGTGTGACAACATTGACATACGTGTGACAGCACTGACATACGTGTGACAACACTGAGATACGTGTGACAGCACTGACATACGTGTGACAGCACTGAGATACGTGTGAGAGCACAGACATACGTGTGACAGCACTGACATACGTGTGACAGCACTGATATACGTGTAGGGATGTCTGTGACTCACCTGTGTTGCTCTGTTCCGGCAATATTTGCGGCTTCCCCGTCATCAAAAGTCCTCTCTTGACCAGCGCCTCGTGGTTGGCGTCGAAGCCGTTGAGCACCACCATCAGCGTATTGCCGAGGTAGAGGCAGACTACGTTTCCGTGCTGCTGGTGTAGGCGCTCAAGCAGCGGCTGCAGGTTCTTCCGATTTAGCATAAACTGAATCAGATTGCCAATGAACGGAATTGCATATGGCCCCGGGGGCAGCCGAGAACGTTTAGAAACCTGAGTGTAGAGCAGACAGACGACGAGGAGGAGGAGGAACACAACCACTAGGACATCCATGTTGACCTACAACTGTTGTGAAACTGTCCAATGTTCCCGTCCATATGTACTCTATGTCATTAGTGAGATGGTAATATACACACAGGTCCACCTCTGAGGGGGCAGTTCAATACATGTGTGCTTTGTTGTAGGTCTAATTGTTTCGACTGTCATCAGGTAATTGTTTCCAGGGTCATCAGCATGACTTGATTGGATCTCCTCCCACTATTGGATGCAAGCAAACGAATTGTTACCCAACAATCAATTTGGACTATTAATCACATTTGGTAGGACGCATGCAGGGGGTAAAAAACAGGGAGTCGCCTACAAATTGGGGACAGTTTTGTCGTGCCACGTTCTCCCAGGGAACTCCGTCGTTTGTACAATATATTTCCACTTTCATTACAAAGCCTATATTTACTGTTTACTACACTAACACCAATATAACATGTCTGACTAGGCTCCAAACTCTCATCGTCACACAGCAACAAAGTTCTTAACTCAATCTCCACCAAAGTCCTTACCTCAATCTCCACCAAGTCTCTATCTCAATCTCAACCAAAGTCCTTACCTCAATCTCCACCAAAGTGGATACAGTCTGTTGTCTCTCCATCACTCTCAGACATAAGTCTGTTGTCTCTCTACTCTCAGACACTAGAGTCTGTTGTCCATCACTTTCAGACATAAGTCTGTTGTTTCTCCATCACTCTCAGACATAAGTCTGTTGTTTCTCCATCACTCTCAGACATAAGTCTGTTGTCTCTCTACTCTCAGACACTAGAGTCTGTTGTCCCTCCATCACTCTCAGACATAAGTCTGTTGTTTCTCCATCACTCTCAGACATAAGTCTGTTGTTTCTCCATCACTCTCAGACATAAGTCTGTTGTCTCTCTACTCTCAGACACTAGAGTCTGTTGTCCCTCCATCACTCTCAGACATAAGTCTGTTGTTTCTCCATCACTCTCAGACATAAGTCTGTTGTTTCTCCATCACTCTCAGACATAAGTCTGTTGTTTCTCCATCACTCTCAGACATAAGTCTGTTGTCTCTCTACTCTCAGACACTAGAGTCTGTTGTCCCTCCATCACTCTCAGACATAAGTCTGTTGTTTCTCCATCACTCTCAGACATAAGTCTGTTGTCTCTCTACTCTCAGACACTAGAGTCTGTTGTCCCACCATCACTCTCAGACATAAGTCTGTTGTTTCTCCATCACTCTCAGACATAAGTCTGTTGTTTCTCCATCACTCTCAGACATAAGTCTGTTGTCTCTCTACTCTCAGACACTAGAGTCTGTTGTCCCTCCATCACTCTCAGACATAAGTCTGTTGTTTCTCCATCACTCTCAGACATAAGTCTGTTGTCTCTCTACTCTCAGACACTAGAGTCTGTTGTCCCTCCATCACTCTCAGACATAAGTCTGTTGTTTCTCCATCACTCTCAGACATAAGTCTGTTGTCTCTCTACTCTCAGACACTAGAGTCTGTTGTCCCTCCATCACTCTCAGACATAAGTCTGTTGTTTCTCCATCACTCTCAGACACTAGAGTCTGTTGTCCCTCCATCACTCTCAGACATAAGTCTGTTGTTTCTCCATCACTCTCAGACATAAGTCTGTTGTTTCTCCATCACTCTCAGACATAAGTCTGTTGTTTCTCCATCACTCTCAGACATAAGTCTGTTGTTTCTCCATTCTCAGACACTAGAAACTAGTTTCTCTCCATCACCCTCAGACAAAAGAGACTGGTTAAGAACAAAAACACAAGTACCAATGTTTGGTGAGGCAATTTATTGAACTGTACTGAAAAGCTGATAAATACACAATGTTTGAGTCTATTTTAAACATAATCCTCAACATACAGATATCTGTATCATACTATATATAATACTTATTATATTATATAATATATAAAAAGAACAAATGTCCATGTCCTCCCATGTGGGGTATTGTAAGTCCATGTCCTCCCATGTGGGGTATTGTAAGTCCATGTCCTCCCATGTGGGGTATTGTAAGTCCATGTCCTCCCATGTGAGGTATTGTAAGTCCATGTCCTCCCATGTGGGGCATTGTAAGTCCATGTCCTCCCATGTGAGGTATTGTAAGTCCATGTCCTCCAATGTGGGGTATTGTAAGTCCATGTCCTCCCATTTGGGGTATTGTAAGTCCATGTCCTCCCATGTGGGGCATTGTAAGTCCATGTCCTCCCGTGTGAGGTATTGTAAGTCCATGCTCTCCCGTGTGAGGTATTGTAAGTCCATGCTCTCCCATGTGGGGTATTGTAAGTCCATGCTCTCCCATGTGAGGTATTGTAAGTCCATGTCCTCCCATGTGAGGTATTGTAAGTCCATGTCCTCCCATGTGGGGCATAGTAAGTCCATGTCCTCCCATGTGAGGTATTGTAAGTCCATGACCTCCGGTGTGGGGCATTGTAAGTCCATGTCCTCCCATGTGGGGTATTGTAAGTCCATGTCCTCCCATGTGGGGTATTGTAAGTCCATGTCCTCCCATGTGGGGTATTGTAAGTCCATGTCCTCCCATGTGGGGCATTGTAAGTCCATGTCCTCCCATGTGGGGTATAGTAAGTCCATGTCCTCCCATGTGGGGCATTGTAAGTCCATGTCCTCCCATGTGGGGCATAGTAAGTCCATGTCCTCCCATGTGAGGTATTGTAAGTCCATGTCCTCCCATGTGGTATTGTAAGTCCATGTCCTCCCATGTGGGGTATTGTAAGTCCATGTCCTCCCATGTGTGGTGTTGTAAGTCCATGTCCTCCCATGTGGGGTACTGTAAGTCCATGCCCTCCCATGTTGGGTATTGTAAGTCCATGTCCCCCCATGTGGGGTATTGTAAGTCCATGTCCTCCCATGTGAGGTATTGTAAGTCCATGTCCTCCCATGTGGGGTATTGTAAGTCCATGTCCTCCCATGTGGGGTATTGTAAGTCCATGTCCTCCCATGTGGGGTATTGTAAGTCCATGTCCTCCCATGTGGGGCATTGTAAGTCCATGTCCTCCCATGTGGGGTATTGTAAGTCCATGTCCTCCCATGTGGGGTATTGTAAGTCCATGTCCTCCCATGTGAGGTATTGTAAGTCCATGTCCTCCCATGTGGGGCATTGTAAGTCCATGTCCTCCCATGTGAGGTATTGTAAGTCCATGTCCTCCCATGTGGGGTATTGTAAGTCCATGTCCTCCCATGTGTGGTGTTGTTACAAGATTGCCTCAGACCCGGGAAGAATACAGACTTGGGTCCTAATGTCAAAGTCTTGATAACATATATGATTTACAATAAAGGAAGACCTACTAGGTTTTATTACAATACAGATATTGATTATTGATCAGATCGAGTTGACTGGGTGTCGCTAGTTTGTTTCAGGAAAATGCAAGTGATATCAGAGATGGAATCTAATTGGTCAATAGGAGGGACATAGAAGGGACATTGAAGGTACATAAGACATAACAGCCGCTGGTGGCGCTACGATCAAGTCTGGAAATTCAGTAAGTTAACGCCCTTGCCTCAGGAAGATGCAGTGTTTAAAGTGGGGGTTGAAGGACGGGGGGTGAAGATGATGGAAGAGGTCTATAGGACTTGAGAAAAAAAATATTACTGATTGATGATTATTTAAGGATGTAGATAGATTCAGTATATTGGTTGTGTAAATCAGGTGATGTGAAGCACAATGCATAATAATAAAGTAAATATCAACAAAGCAAGAAATGAGAAATACATCCAAATCCAACATTTAGAGTGAAAACAATAGTTTACACAAAATAAAAAATTCTATTAGGTTATTTTTGGTATCTACAGGGTCTATGTTTCAAATACATCCAAGAAAATAACTAAAAGTAGATGTTAGATATTTATATTCCATTTTTCTGTCTGTCAGTCAATCCTTGAAACAAAACATAAGTGGAACTCAATTTCTTGTACGTTTCCTCTCCAGTTATTCCTTAGTTTCTTACAACAGTATAGGTACAGATACAGATTTGCTGACAAGATATAGACACAGATGGTACAAGGTACAAAGACCAGTGGGTGAGGTCAGATCAACACCTCACCTCATCTCACCTCAGGTAAGACAAGACATACAATCCAAGGAGCCACACCACCTGAATACATTCATCCAGTTCAGTCGCCTTTCACAACGAGCAGCATGGCTCCTTATTACATAGCTTCAAGGAATGGGACAGAGTCATTCATGAAGACCAACTCAGAAACAGTGATAGTCTGTAGACATTAGTCACGGTGATCCTACTGCTGGTTGTAAGTCAGACCAGCATCATCACCTCAGGACAAGGGTGCCAGGAAGCTGGCACTTTAACAGTTTAAGTTACACTGAAATCATGACACAATATTGTATTCAATCATAATTTGGGGCAAAAATTCAATAATTCAATTCCTTGGTAATCACAGCAATGCTTTCAGCTGAGCAAAATAATGTTCACAGAAGTACATTTAAACAGAGATTGCATTGGCCATGACAGAAAGACATCATTGGATTTGACAAGCAATAGACAAAATAAATATTGTCTGAAGTTCTCTAAATTGTGTATAAAATGAGATTCAGAAAGTGAGTGAGTGAGTGAATATGGTTTTATGCCGCTTTTAGCAATATTCCAGCAATATCACAGCATGGGACACAAGAAATGGGCCTCACTAATTGTACCCATGTCGGGAATCGAACCCGGGTTTTCAGCATGACGAGCGAATGCTTCAAACACTAGGCTACCTGACCGCCCTGAGATTCAGAAAGAAGAAGATGGATGCTGCCAGGCAACACTGATTTCAAACCAACTCTGAACACAACATACAACTAGAAAACTAAGCAAGCTTACTTTTTTACTGAATGTGCTCAAGACAAGAATATTAATCCTAGAAACAATGAAGGGCTAACTGAGCAATCTACATACACAAAATATATTTTAGTCTTCAGATAATGGAAAGTGAAATATTTTAGTGATAACATCTATCTGGCAAGTGAGGCGGCATACAACTTGAAGCACGGGTGTGCTGACAAACAGGGATCATACAAAGGGCAAATCTTGGGCTCAAACCCACAATCATAGGATTCTGACATGTCAAAGGGGCATAACTCTCCAGGAAACAAAAGAACAGTCCATGAGAGTCTTGTAAATGAAAATATCAACTTCACATTTTACTCTTTTGTCATCTTGATTGGATTTTGTGTTTTTTCTGAGTTTTTTGCACACTACATTTTGAAAATACTTCAGCTCTCAGATTATGTTTGAACTTCCAAAGGAGCATTTCTCAATGAATCCTGTTCTCAGTGCAGTAAAGAAAATGGCTAGACATTTGCGGGGAGATATACGAGGCATTGCCTCCCTTGTTTAGCCTTGATTGTCAAACTGAGCAAACAAGTCTGATTGCAGAGAGAATACCAAGCCAGATCACAGACCACCTGTATGTGTGGCAAACTTGTGTCTGTCACACCAGATCACAGACCACCTGTCTGTGTGACAAGCTTGTGTCTGTCACACCAGATCACAGACCACCTGGATGTGTGGCAAACTTGTGTCTGTCACACCAGATCACAGACCACCTGGATGTGTGGCAAACTTGTGTCTGTCACAGAAGATCACGGACCACCTGTATGTGTGGCAAACTTGTGTCTGTCACACCAGATCACAGACCACCTGGATGTGTGACAAATGTGTGTCTGTCACACCAGATCACAGACCACCTGGATGTGTGACAAACTTGTGTCTGTCACACCAGATCACAGACCACCTGTATGTGTGACAAACTTGTGTCTGTCACACCAGATCACAGACCACCTGGATGTGTGACAAACGTGTGTCTGTCACACCAGATCACAGACCACCTGGATGTGTGACAAATGTGTGTCTGTCACACCAGATCACAGACCACCTGTCTGTGTGACAAACTTGTGTCTGTCACACCAGATCACAGACCACCTGTATGTGTGACAAACGTGTGTCTGTCACACCAGATCACAGACCACCTGTCTGTGTGACAAATGTGTGTCTGTCACACCAGATCACAGACCACCTGGATGTGTGACAAGCTTGTATCTGTCACACCAGATCACAGACCACCTGTATGTGTGACAAACGTGTGTCTGTCACACCAGATCACAGACCACCTGGATGTGTGACAAATGTGTGTCTGTCACACCAGATCACAGACCACCTGTTTGTGTGACTGGCTCCCATCTGTGAATGGAGTAATAGCCTTGTGACTACAGACTTTGAACACTTCACAAGATATGACGCACACTTATCTAAACCTCACAACATATTGGCGTGGTCCTATATCTTGTTTCAAACCATCACCCAGCCCTATTTACTTTCTAAGTAGTTTTTGCATTGACTCTCTTCATAGTAGTGTATTCAGCTTTTTAATTGGGAAACATGAGTACTTGTTTACATGCCCATATAAGGGCTTGATGCCCTATTTCTTGTGTTCGGACACTGGCTTATGTCGGCACACAAGAACGGGCACCGGGGAGTGATGTAGACAGTAGTCGCTGACGCTGCCCAGAAACGTTCTTCTAATCTTCCCCATGCCCCGAGTCCCGACAATGATCATTGCAGCATTCTCTCCCTTGGCAGCCTCGACAATTGCTTCCCCGACCTTGCCAGTCATCTGTTTGACCTTGCCGCCCACCTGTGAAGGAGGAACAGGCATGTTAGGATTCATGAACCTACAATGTTGTCCACAATTCATGTATGCCATCGTGATCTATTGTTTGTTCGTTTGTCAGTTGTTTAAAGCAGCACTCAGCAATATTCCAGCTACGTGACGGCAGTCTGAAAACAATCGAGTCTGGACCAGACAATCCAGTTATTTCAACATGAGCGTCGATCCACACAATTAGGATATGATGACATGCATCCAAGTCATCAGGCCTGACCACCCTGATCCTGATCCCTGATCCCGTTAGTAGCCTTTTACGACAAGCATGGGTTGCTGAAGACCTATTGTAACCCGGACCTACACGGGTTTGTGATATATTTATAAACTGAGAATGTGAGGTGAGGTGAAATGGTGCCCATACATACAGCTACACATCTGTTGTTGGAGGTTCAGGAACATTTGTCATATATGAAGGAAATACCATCTGAAGTTACATTTCAATATGTGAAATGCTGGACTTCCTCATTAATGACGTCCATGTAAAATTTGTGTGTTAGACATTTAGGCATGAAGTACGCATCCCCATGGGCATTCCCTTCTTGCTGGTCTGTTTCTTTATGCATATGAATCGGAATTTCTACTCATATCTGCAAATTCAAAACACGATATTTTGACCAAGAAGTTTCAAGCTTCAGGTATATCGATGATCTGATATGGTTCAATAACCATCAAATAGCCAATTCCCTTCCACTGATTTACCCACCTGAACCAGAAATAAAGGAGACCAATGAGACTGCTTCATCTGTTTCCTATTTAGATCTATGCTGAAAGATTCAGAGAGACAAAACACTCTCCACAAAGCTGTGTTACAAGAGGGATGACTTCAACTTTCCCTTCATGTCCAGCAATATTCCAGCGGTTCCACCCTATGGTGTTTACATTTCACATTGTTTATGTAAAACCAAGCAGGCTCTTTTCTCCCAAGATTTCAAAGAGCATCATTCGACTCTTGTTCAAAAGTTGTTTGATCAAGGTTACAACATTCAAGGCCTAAGTAAAGCTTTCAGAAAGTCTTAAGGAAGATCTGTGGTAGACATTTCTAAATTTGATGCCTCAGTGACAAAAATGTCCGATACAATGCCCTTATTTTACTTATTCCCATGTTTTTGCAGGTGAATGATTGACTTGCCTTTGCATGTTTGTGGCTGGTGCCATCGGTGGGGTAGGATACAGCAAGCCAGTGGCCGACTGTGTGAGTGAGTAAACAAAGTTACAGCAAGCCAGTGGCTGACTGTGTGAGTGAGTAAACAAAGTTACAGCAAGCCAGTGGCTGACTGTGTGAGTGAGTAAACAAAGTTACAGCAAGCCAGTGGCTGACTGTGTGAGTGAGTAAACAAAGTTACAGCAAGCCAGTGGCTGACTGTGTGAGTGAGTAAACAAAGTTACAGCAAGCCAGTGACTGACTGTGTGAGTGAGTAAACAAAGTTACAGCAACCCTGTGGCTGACTGTGTGAGTGAGTAAACAAAGTTACAGCAAGCCAGTGACTGACTGTGTGAGTGAGTAAACAAAGTTACAGCAAGCCAGTGGCTGACTGTGTGAGTGAGTAAACAAAGTTACAGCAACCCTGTGGCTGACTGTGTGAGTGAGTAAACAAAGTTACAGCAAGCCAGTGACTGACTGTGTGAGTGAGTAAACAAAGTTACAGCAAGCCAGTGGCTGACCGTGTGAGTGAGTAAACAAAGTTACAGCAAGCCAGTGGCTGACCGTGTGAGTGAGTAAACAAAGTTACAGTAACCCAGTGGCTGACTGTGTGAGTGAGTAAACAAAGTTACAGCAAGCCAGTGGCTGACTGTGTGAGTGAGTAAACAAAGTTACAGCAAGCCAGTGGCTGACTGTGTGAGTGAGTAAACAAAGTTACAGCAAGCCAGTGACTGACTGTGTGAGTGAGTAAACAAAGTTACAGCAAGCCAGTGGCTGACTGTGTGAGTGAGTAAACAAAGTTACAGCAAGCCAGTGGCTGAATGTGTGAGTGAGTAAACAAAGTTACAGCAAGCCAGTGGCTGACCGTGTGCGTGAGTAAACAAAGTTACAGCAAGCCAGTGGCTGACTGTGTGAGTGAGTAAACAAAGTTACAGCAATCCAGTGGCTGACTGTGTGAGTGAGTAAACAAAGTTACAGCAAGCCAGTGGCTGACTGTGTGAGTGAGTAAACAAAGTTACAGCAAGCCAGTGGCTGACCGTGTGCGTGAGTAAACAAAGTTACAGCAAGCCAGTGGCTGACTATGTGAGTGAGTAAACAAAGTTACAGCAAGCCAGTGGCTGACTGTGTGAGTGAGTAAACAAAGTTACAGCAAGCCAGTGGCTGACCGTGTGCGTGAGTAAACAAAGTTACAGCAAGCCAGTGGCTGACTGTGTGAGTGAGTAAACAAAGTTACAGCAAGCCAGTGACTGACTGTGTGAGTGAGTAAACAAAGTTACAGCAAGCCAGTGGCTGACCGTGTGAGTGAGTAAACAAAGTTACAGCAAGCCAGTGGCTGACTGTGTGAGTGAGTAAACAAAGTTACAGTAACCCAGTGGCTGACTGTGTGAGTGAGTAAACAAAGTTACAGCAAGCCAGTGGCTGACTATGTGAGTGAGTAAACAAAGTTACAGCAAGCCAGTGGCTGACTGTGTGAGTGAGTAAACAAAGTTACAGCAAGCCAGTGGCTGACTGTGTGAGTGAGTAAACAAAGTTACAGCAAGCCAGTGACTGACTGTGTGAGTGAGTAAACAAAGTTACAGCAAGCCAGTGGCTGACTGTGTGAGTGAGTAAACAAAGTTACAGCAAGCCAGTGGCTGACTGTGTGAGTGAGTAAACAAAGTTACAGCAAGCCAGTGGCTGACTGTGTGCGTGAGTAAACAAAGTTACAGCAAGCCAGTGGCTGACCGTGTGCGTGAGTAAACAAAGTTACAGCAAGCCAGTGACTGACTGTGTGAGTGAGTAAACAAAGTTACAGCAAGCCAGTGGCTGACTGTGTGAGTGAGTAAACAAAGTTACAGCAAGCCAGTGGCTGACTGTGTGAGTGAGTAAACAAAGTTACAGCAAGCCAGTGGCTGACTGTGTGAGTGAGTAAACAAAGTTACAGCAACCCTGTGGCTGACTGTGTGAGTGAGTAAACAAAGTTACAGCAAGCCAGTGGCTGACTGTGTGAGTGAGTAAACAAAGTTACAGCAAGCCAGTGGCTGACTGTGTGAGTGAGTAAACAAAGTTACAGCAAGCCAGTGGCTGACTGTGTGAGTGAGTAAACAAAGTTACAGCAAGCCAGTGGCTGACTGTGTGAGTGAGTAAACAAAGTTACAGTAAGCCAGTGACTGACTGTGTGAGTGAGTAAACAAAGTTACAGCAAGCCAGTGGCTGACTGTGTGAGTGAGTAAACAAAGTTACAGCAAGCCAGTGACTGACTGTGTGAGTGAGTAAACAAAGTTACAGCAAGCCAGTGGCTGACTGTGTGAGTGAGTAAACAAAGTTACAGCAAGCCAGTGGCTGACTGTGTGAGTGAGTAAACAAAGTTACAGCAACCCTGTGGCTGACTGTGTGAGTGAGTAAACAAAGTTACAGCAAGCCAGTGGCTGACTGTGTGAGTGAGTAAACAAAGTTACAGCAAGCCAGTGGCTGACTGTGTGAGTGAGTAAACAAAGTTACAGCAAGCCAGTGGCTGACTGTGTGAGTGAGTAAACAAAGTTACAGCAAGCCAGTGGCTGACTGTGTGAGTGAGTAAACAAAGTTACAGCAAGCCAGTGGCTGACTGTGTGAGTGAGTAAACAAAGTTACAGCAAGCCAGTGACTGACCGTGTGAGTGAGTAAACAATGTTACAGCAAGCCAGTGGCTGACCGTGTGCGTGAGTAAACAAAGTTACAGCAAGCCAGTGGCTGACTGTGTGAGTGAGTAAACAAAGTTACAGCAACCCTGTGGCTGACTGTGTGAGTGAGTAAACAAAGTTACAGCAAGCCAGTGGCTGACTGTGTGAGTGAGTAAACAAAGTTACAGCAAGCCAGTGGCTGACTGTGTGAGTGAGTAAACAAAGTTACAGCAAGCCAGTGGCTGACTGTGTGAGTGAGTAAACAAAGTTACAGCAAGCCAGTGGCTGACTGTGTGAGTGAGTAAACAAAGTTACAGTAAGCCAGTGGCCGACTGTGTGAGTGAGTAAACAAAGTTACAGCAAGCCAGTGGCTGACTGTGTGAGTGAGTAAACAAAGTTACAGCAAGCCAGTGGCTGACTGTGTGAGTGAGTAAACAAAGTTACAGCAAGCCAGTGACTGACTGTGTGAGTGAGTAAACAAAGTTACAGCAAGCCAGTGGCCGACTGTGTGAGTGAGTAAACAAAGTTACAGCAAGCCAGTGGCTGACTGTGTGAGTAAACAAAGTTACAGCAAGCCAGTGACTGACTGTGTGAGTGAGTAAACAAAGTTACAGCAAGCCAGTGGCCGACTGTGTGAGTGAGTAAACAAAGTTACAGCAAGCCAGTGGCTGACTGTGTGAGTGAGTAAACAAAGTTACAGCAAGCCAGTGGCTGACTGTGTGAGTGAGTAAACAAAGTTACAGCAAGCCAGTGGCTGACTGTGTGAGTGAGTAAACAAAGTTACAGTAAGCCAGTTGCTGACTGTGTGAGTGAGTAAACAAAGTTACAGCAAGCCAGTGACTGTGTGAGTGAGTAAACAAAGTTACAGCAAGCCAGTGGCTGACTGTGTGAGTGAGTAAACAAAGTTACAGCAAGCCAGTGGCTGACTGTGTGAGTGAGTAAACAAAGTTACAGCAAGCCAGTGGCTGACTGTGTGAGTGAGTAAACAAAGTTACAGCAAGCCAGTGGCTGACTGTGTGAGTGAGTAAACAAAGTTACAGCAAGCCAGTGGCTGACTGTGTGAGTGAGTAAACAAAGTTACAGCAAGCCAGTGGCTGACTGTGTGAGTGAGTAAACAAAGTTACAGCAAGCCAGTGGCTGACTGTGTGAGTGAGTAAACAAAGTTACAGCAAGCCAGTGACCGACTGTGTGAGTGAGTAAACAAAGTTACAGCAAGCCAGTGGCTGACTGTGTGAGTGAGTAAACAAAGTTACAGCAAGCCAGTGGCTGACTGTGTGAGTGAGTAAACAAAGTTACAGCAAGCCAGTGGCTGTGTGAGTGAGTAAACAAAGTTACAGCAAGCCAGTGGCTGACTGTGTGAGTGAGTAAACAAAGTTACAGCAAGCCAGTGGCTGACCGTGTGAGTGAGTAAACAAAGTTACAGCAAGCCAGTGGCTGACTGTGTGAGTGAGTAAACAATGTTACAGCAAGCCAGTGGCTGTGTGAGTGAGTAAACAAAGTTACAGCAAGCCAGTGGCTGACTGTGTGAGTGAGTAAACAAAGTTACAGCAAGCCAGTGGCTGACTGTGTGAGTGAGTAAACAAAGTTACAGCAAGCCAGTGGCTGTGTGAGTGAGTAAACAAAGTTACAGCAAGCCAGTGGCTGACTGTGTGAGTGAGTAAACAAAGTTACAGCAAGCCAGTGGCTGACTGTGTGAGTGAGTAAACAAAGTTACAGCAAGCCAGTGGCTGACTGTGTGAGTGAGTAAACAAAGTTACAGCAAGCCAGTGACCGACTGTGTGAGTGAGTAAACAAAGTTACAGCAAGCCAGTGGCTGACTGTGTGAGTGAGTAAACAAAGTTACAGCAAGCCAGTGGCTGACTGTGTGAGTGAGTAAACAAAGTTACAGCAAGCCAGTGGCTGTGTGAGTGAGTAAACAAAGTTACAGCAAGCCAGTGGCTGACTGTGTGAGTGAGTAAACAAAGTTACAGCAAGCCAGTGGCTGACCGTGTGAGTGAGTAAACAAAGTTACAGCAAGCCAGTGGCTGACTGTGTGAGTGAGTAAACAAAGTTACAGCAAGCCAGTGGCTGACTGTGTGAGTGAGTAAACAAAGTTACAGCAAGCCAGTGACTGACTGTGTGAGTGAGTAAACAAAGTTACAGCAAGCCAGTGACTGACTGTGTGAGTGAGTAAACAAAGTTACAGCAAGCCAGTGGCTGACTGTGTGAGTGAGTGAGAGAGGAATGTTACGAGTAGGGCCATGTGACCAGATTATAAACAGTCCGTTGTAGCACATACGTGTATTTTCTTCATCTTCTCGCTGTATTTCTCCACTAGGTGTTTGACCTTGACCTCTTCCTCTTTGATCAGCTCTGCCACAACTACTGGATCGGTCAGCAAGGCTGCTGTTAAAATAGAAGCAGATTGTGCTGTGATTTTGACACAAACAGCTGTATATAGGTAAATGACTTGAACCCAAGAAATGTAATAAGTCTACATCTTCTTGAAGCAAGGGAGTTAATTGACTATAAAAGTCCAATTTCCACCCTTGCCTATCTCACCTGGAATTATGGAGTTATATAATGGCTAGAATAACAAGTCCATGCATAGTCCAATCAACATACAATTCGTAAACTGCCATGCAGATTTCGGTTGATAGCAGGATTTGCAAGGCATGTGAACCGTCAAATTGGCTTCAACAGATACTTTACATATCGTTTCATGTTTTTAATCAATGTGCTCACAGGAATTGATGCACTTTTCAAAGTAAGACCCGTTTTTTACAATATAGATCTTGATTATCGATCCTATCGTCGTCACTGGGCGCCACCATTTTGTTTGAAGCAAATGCAAGTAATATCAGAGGTGGAATCTGATTGGTCAATAGGAGAGACATAGAAGGGACATAACTCAGAATAGCCCAGAAATTCCGGCCTAGTTCAGCAAGAGTGGAAACTGGACTTTTATAGTCAGTTAACTCCCTTGCCTCAGGAACATGTAAGTCAAAGGCAAAATTAAATAATCATAACAACAAATCAATGCAAAACCTTTGTGATTGAATGAATACATGTATATACAATCTGTCCAACAAACATCGCCATAAGACAAGTCACTATAGCTGCTGACAGTGACTCCCTCATACAGGAAGCAAGATGCAAAGACACGTGCTGCTCAGAATTTCAATCATGTTTTAATGGCTGTGCTATATTTTATTAAATTGATGCTAACACTAATCCTTACTAGTTACTTTTTAAACATGAAATTATGAAACGCTTAACACCTTGTATAACACCTTGCTTTGTATTTCAACTGGACAAAAGTCTGACTACTTTACAGCCATATGTGAAATTGAAATTTTGTCGGTCAATGACTGGTGACCGACAGCAGTCTGAAACTCTGAAGTGCTGAAAAAATAAGTTGGCCCAAATGCAAGGTTTTACACACAATAAGTTGGCCCAAGGTTTTACAAACAAATATAAGTTGGTCCTAGGTTTTACCCACAAATGTAAGTTGGCTCAAGGTTAACACAATAAGTTGGCACAAGGTTTCACACACAAGACTGAAGCCAGGTTACTTGCGGTGTTGGCTTCAGTCACTGTTTAGGTTTGAGAACTGAATCTGGCATGTGATGTACATAGTCCTCCTCACAGGGTGTCACGGGGCTGTCATAAAGTGAGTGAGTGAGTGAGTGAGTGAGTGAGTGAGTGTGGTTGGGTGGGTGAGTGAGTGAGTGAGTGAGTGAGTGAGTGAGTGAGTGAGTGAGTGAGTGGGTGAGTGAGTGAGTGAGTGAGTGAGTGAGTGAGTGAGTGGGTGGGTGAGTGAGTGAGTGAGTGAGTGAGTGTGGTTGGGTGGGTGAGTGAGTGAGTGAGTGGGTGAGTGGGTGAGTGGGTGAGTGAGTGAGTGTGGTTGGGTGGGTGAGTGAGTGAGTGAGTGAGTGAGTGAGTGAGTGAGTGAGTGGGTGAGTGAGTGAGTGAGTGAGTGAGTGTGGTTGGGTGGGTGAGTGAGTGAGTGAGTGGTTGGGTGGGTGGGTGGGTGGGTGAGTGAATGAGTGAGTGAGTGAGTACACTGACATATACATGTCCACAGAGAGCTGGCCTATAGGGTCTGCAACACTGCTACCCCGCTCATGAGCCAGAACAAGACATTTCAGGCAGGAACATGTGTTGTGTGTATCTACCAGCGCTTAGTAGTTCTGGTGGGACACTTCCTTCATTGACTTCTGCCATACGCTAGTCAAGATGGGTTTTGGGTTTTTTTTGGTTTCTTGTTTGTTTGTTGTTTAACGCCGCACTCAGCAATATTCCAGCTATATGATGGCAGTCGAATTTTGACCAGACAATCCAGTGATTGACATCATGTGCATCGATCTACACAATTAGGATATGATGACATGTATCAACCAAGTCAGCGAGCCTGACCACCCAATATCGTTAGCCACCTCCTACGACAAGCATAGTTCTCTACAAACAGACATCAACACATCATCGAAAATAGCACATCAACACATCCTTACTGAATTACACAAGATAATCGTGTTGTTACAGTATCTGGTAATAAAAGGTTTTCATTGTATATCTGGGCTTATATTTGTAATCTATTTTAGTCATTTTATTAAGATTTTCATTCAATATTGTTTACATTCGGGCGAAACCGTGAACTGATTGGGCCAGATCATCATTATCTACCGCAACCACAATCAGATTACCACTATTGACGCCTTGAGAGAAACTTGAGTTGACCGAGAATGGATACATATATCATAAATGACATACTTTAATTCATTAAAATTCATTTTTCTTATGGTTCGACTATGAAACGTAAATATTATGTGTATGAAACTCGCAACAGAATTCAATGAACTCAGATATACACCAAGATTCACAGATAGATATCAAGATTCACAGATATACATGAAGATTCACAGATATACACAAGAATTCACTGAACACAGATATACACAAGTATACACAGATATACATGAAGATTCACAGATATACACAAGAATTCACTGAACACAGATATACACAAGTATACACAGATATACATGAAGATTCACAGATATACACAAGAATTCACTGAACACAGATATACACAAGAATACACAGATATACTTGAAGATTCACAGATATACACAAGAATTCACTGAACACAGATATACACAAGAATACACAGATATACATGAAGATTCACAGATATACACAAGAATTCACAGATGTACACAAGAATTCACAGATATACACCCGAATTCTCAGATATACACAAGAATTCACAGATATACACCAAGATTCACAGATATACACCAAGATTCACAGATATATACAAGAATTCACTGAACTCAGATATACCCCAAGATTCACAGAACCAGGCTAGTCATGCAGGAAGGGAGGCAGTAGACGCTACAAGCGGTGGAGACACGCCGTTAGTACTCACGGGCCTGAGTCAAGTGATAGTACTCTGGTACGTGCACCAGTATGATGTGGTCGGAGCCGCGGTGGGCATGTTGGATGTAGACTGCAACAAAGTGGCCACAGTTAGTCACAGGTCAGTGACCGCTACTTACGTGCATGGGTGAGCGATGCGTACTCCGAGCAATGGACGAGCGTGATGTTGTCGCCGGGATGATGCACATTCTGCACATAGACTGAAAGACAGAACCAAATCCTGGTGAGTTAAAATCCGTTATCAGAGGCTTAGACCTCACGAACTTGAGTTTACATTTAGACCTGACATGTTTTAGAGGCTGACTGTAATTTGAAGCGAATCTTGTAATCTTTTCACTCAAATTTACATGATAAAAAATACTTTTCACTCTCGCTAGGCAGTGTTTATAATACCCACCTGCCCGAGATGGTCTATTTGGATGATGGACGGTCAGTTTGAAAAGGTTGCAAACCCGATGGTCAGGGGTCAAAGTTACTAGGTTGACCATGCACCAGTTTTTTTTGGTTTTCTAAAAACTAACATGACACAGCACAATTCTTCTGTTAACCCTTTCTTACTTTTGTTCACTGGTCAAAAAAATTCTGGAATGGTAATATTTTATCTGGTCTGGTAACTTTGCAAATGTTGCCAGTCCGAGTGTCTGACTGAAACTTGGTGAATATTACACACTTCCCTGGTTACTTAAATATATTTGTAGGCATCCCATGTATAAAGGCAAGGTCTGCAGGAGAAAGGAGAAGAGAAACAGAGGTGTGATCGATTTTTTTGTTTTCTGTGAATCAGGACAAATACTCAACCCTTCAGATCAACTTATCAGAGCACCTGTTTGTAAAGTGAATCAGGACAAATACTCAACCCTTCAGAT
Source organism: Haliotis cracherodii (assembly GCF_022045235.1). Classification (NCBI taxonomy): domain Eukaryota; kingdom Metazoa; phylum Mollusca; class Gastropoda; order Lepetellida; family Haliotidae; genus Haliotis; species Haliotis cracherodii. The sequence continues at coordinate 1,171,051 of NW_027266266.1, forward strand.
CAACTTATCAGAGCACCTGTTTGTAAAGTGAATCAGGACAAACAGTCAACCCTTCGGATCAACTTATCAGAGCACCTGTTTGTAAAGAGAATCAGGACAAATACTCAACCCTTCGGATCAACTTATCAGAGCACCTGTTTGTAAAGTGAATCAGGACAAACAGTCAACCCTTCAGATCAACTTATCAGAGCACCTGTTTGTAAAGTGAATCAGGACAAACAGTCAACCCTTCGGATCAACTTATCAGAGCACCTGTTTGTAAAGTGAATCAGGACAAACAGTCAACCCTTCAGATCAACTTATCAGAGCACCTGTTTGTAAAGTGAATCAGGACAAACAGTCAACCCTTCGGATCAACTTATCAGAGCACCTGTTTGTAAAGAGAATCAGGACAAATACTCAACCCTTCGGATCAACTTATCAGAGCACCTGTTTGTAAAGTGAATCAGGACAGACACTCAACCCTTCAGATCAACTTATCAGAGCACCTGTTTGTAAAGTGAATCAGGACAAACAGTCAACCCTTCAGATCAACTTATCAGAGCACCTGTTTGTAAAGTGAATCAGGACAAACAGTCAACCCTTCAGATCAACTTATCAGAGCACCTGTTTGTAAAGTGAATCAGGACAAACAGTCAACCCTTCGGATCAACTTATCAGAGCACCTGTTTGTAAAGAGAATCAGGACAAATACTCAACCCTTCGGATCAACTTATCAGAGCACCTGTTTGTAAAGTGAATCAGGACAGACACTCAACCCTTCAGATCAACTTATCAGAGCACCTGTTTGTAAAGTGAATCAGGACAAACAGTCAACCCTTCAGATCAACTTATCAGAGCACCTGTTTGTAAAGTGAATCAGGACAAACAGTCAACCCTTCAGATCAACTTATCAGAGCACCTGTTTGTAAAGTGAATCAGGACAGACACGCAACCCTTCGGATCAACTTATCAGAGCACCTGTTTGTAAAGTGAATCAGGACAGACACTCAACCCTTCGGATCAACTTATCAGAGCACCTGTTTGTAAAGTGAATCAGGACAAACAGTCAACCCTTCAGATCAACTTATCAGAGCACCTGTTTGTAAAGTGAATCAGGACAGACACTCAACCCTTCGGATCAACTTATCAGAGCACCTCTTTGTAAAGTGAATCAGGACAGACACTCAACCCTTCGGATCAACTTATCAGAGCACCTGTTTGTAAAGTGAATCAGGACAAACAGTCAACCCTTCGGATCAACTTATCAGAGCACCTGTTTGTAAAGTGAATCAGGACAGACACTCAACCCTTCGGATCAACTTATCAGAGCACCTGTTTGTAAAGTGAATCAGGACAGACACTCAACCCTTCAGATCAACTTATCAGAGCACCTGTTTGTAAAGTGAATCAGGACAGACACTCAACCCTTCAGATCAACTTATCAGAGCACCTGTTTGTAAAGTGAATCAGGACAGACACTCAACCCTTCAGATCAACTTATCAGGGCACCTGTTTGTAAAGTGAATCAGGACAAACACTCAACCCTTCGGATCAACTTATCAGGGCACCTGTTTGTAAAGTGAATCAGGACAAACAGTCAACCCTTCAGATCAACTTATCAGAGCACCTGTTTGTAAAGTGAATCAGGACAAACAGTCAACCCTTCAGATCAACTTATCGGAGCACCTGTTTGTAAAGTGAATCAGGACAAACAGTCAACCCTTCAGATCAACTTATCGGAGCACCTGTTTGTAAAGTGAATCAGGACAAACAGTCAACCCTTCAGATCAACTTATCGGAGCACCTCTTTGTAAAGTGAATCAGGACAAACAGTCAACCCTTCAGATCAACTTATCGGAGCACCTGTTTGTAAAGTGAATCAGGACAAACAGTCAACCCTTCAGATCAACTTATCAGAGCACCTGTTTGTAAAGTGAATCAGGACAGACAGTCAACCCTTCAGATCAACTTATCAGAGCACCTGTTTGTAAAGTGAATCAGGACAGACACTCAACCCTTCAGATCAACTTATCAGAGCACCTGTTTGTAAAGTGAATCAGGACAAACAGTCAACCCTTCAGATCAACTTATCGGAGCACCTCTTTGTAAAGTGAATCAGGACAAACAGTCAACCCTTCAGATCAACTTATCGGAGCACCTGTTTGTAAAGTGAATCAGGACAAACAGTCAACCCTTCAGATCAACTTATCAGAGCACCTGTTTGTAAAGTGAATCAGGACAGACACTCAACCCTTCGGATCAACTTATCGGAGCACCTGTTTGTAAAGTGAATCAGGACAAACACTCAACCCTTCAGATCAACTTATCGGAGCACCTGTTTGTAAATGAGCAAGGGTCTTCTGGGAACGTGAAATATACACAGGAGATAATGAGCTGTATTAAATGCTGATTGCTCTAGCACTTGTTTACAGAGACGGTGAAGGAGATTTGAACACGTCCCATGGCACGTCTTACGAGGAATCAGCTCTGTTCGGTTGATGAACACCTGGCAGAGGAATGGCAAGTATATTCCTGACTCCGCAACCCCCAGGTTGTCTACATCGCACACCTGACTGCATGCCAACAGGGGAGTGTGTCAGCCCATGTATTCTGGCATGAGAGGCTGTTGTTGTTGGCCTTGCCTAATGATCTCTGTATAAATAACTTACGACTGAAAACGGTATTTATCATTCCAAACTAGCTTCCACAGGAGACATCGACTGGTGAGATCCCACTTTATTACATATTTCACTGTGAAAGACTGAGTTGAGAAAAGTGATATTTTCATTGCAGTGAACATAACACTTGATATTTCACTGCAGTGAACGTTCATCTTTGACAGAATTATTGTCTCACAAAAGTTACTTCCCCACAAATTATCGCACTTTATCAAACGTGAATAGCCCATTCACAAACTGTTGACTTCCTATTTACGTTAGTTTCACACGGACATGGCAACATAATGACAGATGGTCATTAATGGAATCCTTATTACTTCTTGCCGTTGTTATTCTCTTGAAAATGTTTCAGATGTCAAGATATTTTTTTGTTTAATTTGATTTTTTGTATAATCATATTCAAATGTATAATAACAACAACAAATACATTATGTTACTTTTGTTTATATTTTTTAAGATTTTGCAAACACAGAACTTCTTTTTAAGTCGCACTTACAAGGGGTGGTGAAAGGTCCATGTGTGTTAGGTAGGGAGAATTTACATTTCAAGGTTTTATATTTCATGTGTCGAGTGAAATATCATGTTTCTCTCATCTCCTTTCCCCCTCAACACATGGAATATCCTCTCTATATCTCTGGGAGTTACACCACAATACAACTGCATCACAATGCTTCGCAGACCATTGTGACGTCATCAGTCACAGGGGCGATGGGGTAGCCTTGTGGCTAAAGTTTTGCTAAAAGTGGCATAAAACCATACTTACTCACCATGACATCACAATAAAAATGACATCACTAATCTCTCAGCCACTGATGCTAGTTATTAATGTTCAGAAAGAAGAAGAATATTTTTCTTTACATGACTGTCTTTGAAAGGCATTTAGAAGTGATACACATAAGGAAGAGAAACAAATATAAAAAATGAATGTGAACTTCTTTATTATAAAGTACCTGATAAAGGAGAAAGCATACACTCCGAAACATTGTGTTCCTCATAATAAAGAAGTTGACATCTATAAATACTCTTCCTGCTTACATCACTGGCTTCATACGAGACACATCATCGCAAGGCATCATACACATGCTATTCCTTACACAAAGTATTTACTATACAGAAACACACTTGGCTAATAATCTCTGTTCAGCAACAGTCCAGCTATATTCCAACAGGGGAGGGCAGTAACCCCGGGGGGAATCTATCCCGGGGGTCCAGTGGGACGAGTGTTCGCCTTAACCATGAGCCTATCCTACCCCCTAAAATTTCTGTTCCCAGCCTCACCCCACAGCAGGGGTCGATTTGCAGCGGTAGAAACTGACATTTATAGTCAACTCATCCTTCCAATAATAATATATAGCAATACCCTTAAACTGGCAAATTTCTACAAAACAAGGACTACAGGACTAGTGCCAATTTTCAACACTGATTTAACTGCTGGCCTGTTGGCACGTGGCCAGTTAAAATAACAAAGGGTTTGCTGAAATGTAAAGTACATGGCCCGTCTGATTAGTCAAAATGTCACCCCTTCTCCATGTCTGTTAAATTCTTCTAAGTGGACACTACTCGTGAATTAGGGCTGTGAGGGACACCTAGGGAACACAAGTCAGGTGGGTACTGAGTAGGACCCGGGTACCCACAGGACTACCCGGACCCGTGGTTAGTCACGTGGTATATTGTTTAATGGAAAAAATCATCTGGAACTCTATGGTTACACTATAAGTGACTAACGTTTGCATTTCTTTCTGACTATGCACTCATACCTTCAGACTTTATATGTTTGAATAAAGATAAAACTTCTGTCAACTTCAGTGTATATATGACCAGATCATTTTATAAGAGTATCTAAACACATTTTGACAGGACTATGGTCAAACTATTCCCAATGAGACATTTGTACCTATCTATTGAGACCTACAGCAGGTACCCAGGTAGGGTCGGGTAATATGGGAGTGGGTACCCGGGTAGCAAATTTGGACTCGTCCCATCCCTATTGTGAATCATGTAAGTTTGATGAGAAAATATTTAGGGCAGATTGGGTCTTGTGAATTGTTAACACAATGAAAGATATATGTCTATTATCTCGGTAAAATAACACAACCGGCTGATATTTTGTAACGTTGTGTACAACGTCTTTATTTGCTCCTAAATCATCATGAAATGAGGCATATGGAAGCCAAGATTTAATCTCAGAGTGCCGGAAAAGGCATTTCAGGGGTGAGGAGCCCCGCTATAGGTGGCTATGCTATAGGTGACTATGCTATAGGTGGCTATGCTATAGGTGACTATGCTATAGGTGACTATGCTATAGGTGGCTATGCTATAGGTGACTATGCTATAGGTGGCTATGCTATAGGTGGCTATGCTATAGGTGGCTATGCTATAGGTGGCTATGCTATAGGTGGCTATGCTATAGGTGACTATGCTATAGGTGGCTATACTATAGGTGGCTATGCTATAGGTGACTATGCTATAGGTGACTGTGCTATAGGTGGCTATGCTATAGGTGACTATGCTATAGGTGGCTATGCGACCACAGGTTTGGTCACTTTGCGGTCTCCACCATTTAGTTCTAGGCCAGTTAGTTTGGAGAAGGGCCAGGAACTTTGAAAAGGAGCAAGTCCTGCTGAATACATACAAATTTGTTGTTAAATCTACTCATGCACTGACAGCATAACCCCCCTTCCTGACACCAGGATCTGCTAATTTACCCATTGTGCTCATGTAGAAATATGTGAGGAGTGGGGACAACTCTTGATCATGCACTCCATTAAGGTAAACGTAAAACACTAACTCATTATCTAGGACACCTTGTAAGTCCCTTCGTGTCTGTATAGTGTCACGCAATTGGAATATGATGACATGCATCAACTAAGTCAGCTGCCCTGCCCACCCGATCCCGTTAGTCGGCTCTTACAACAAGCATTGGGTGCTGAAGATCAATTCTAATCTGGACCTTCATCCAGGTAAGTGATGCAGGACTCCGACGTCTTCTTACCACGAGCACTGGCACGGTGCTGATTACCAAAGACATTTCATCACAACAAGGAACCTGGAATTCCTCACCTGTCATTGGTTTCCATGCTATTCCTCTGCCTAGTGCAATGTGGCGCCTCAGTCGACAGGTCGTCTGTACGCCCCTTGATGCCAAGAGACGTACAAGACAGAGGATTTTGGCACGGTTTATTTTTGGACATACCTAATGATCATCGGGATAACTGATCCCACATAATGAAGACCAGCATAGGACCAAGCTTCACATAATCACAAGTTTATCTGGTGGTATTTCAACATTTCTGGGGTCCAAATGCTGTGAGAAATAGGTGTTTTCAGCAATATCATGTGTACTTTTATTATTTATGATCATAAATCGAACAAATTTTGCAAATCAAATAAACATGAGGTCAAAATACAGATATCACTGTATCTCAGAATCTGTATTGATCAGTGACGATTCTACTCCATCTCATCATACAATAAAATGTAATTCGATTATTTCAGCATGTTCAATAATCTGACATTTGAAATGTTATCATGTCAGCCTATGAAAAATGTTGTCTAGAACACTTCGCTCCCCACCGCTAAAGCTGTGACTTGATATTTCGCGGAGCTTCCTGTCAGATTCTAACGCTAAGCGTGTCAATAACAATGGGTGTTATTTGGACGTGCAGAGGGTTGGGCGTTCTACTCACAGTCGAATGCATATTCCGAGAATTCGCTGTCATCTATGGCTATGACCACGTTTCTCGCCTCCTCTGTCGCCATGTCAGCAGCTTGAAGATATTGACGCACGTAAATAGTATCAATGCGACCCAGCACTCAACAACAGTCCACAAACACCGAACAATCTCCTTCTTTCAGATCGCGGGACTCTGTAACCTTCGACCTTCGAACCAGGGTCAAGGTCGATTACGTCCAGCTGTAGGGGTTTCCCAGCTTTTTGATCGCCACTTCCTGAAAAGTGTTTGGGATTTGCGATAAATCGCTAACGAAATGTGTTACAGTGATTAGGCAACACGTGTTTGCCTTTACAAGATAACAATTGGCCATACAAAAAATATGGATTGCCGGGAAGAAAGGAAAAAAATATGCATTGGGTACGTGTTAAAATATTTAGTCACTTCTTTGTCAGGTATTGTGTCATGAATTGTGTTTGTCAAGCAGAAATGTTTTTAATGTTTAGGTACATGTACACGGATGGAAACAGTTTACTTAAACATTTCTCTGACACCGTTCAGGCACAGGAACTCGATGGTAGCGTGTATAACATAATATATTGGTAAATAAAAAAAATCACACCCCTCTATAAACATATATATACTCGATGATAGCGTGTATAACATACATCATCGAGTTCCTGTGAGTTCAGGAACTTCCATTCCATTGCGTTGTACTTGGATACACACACACCAGTCGGCGAGGGGATGATGGGGGGGGGGGGGGGGGGGGGGGCGCGTGGGACGAGGGATGGAGGTCCGGACCCCCCGACCCCCCTCCTATGGATCCGCCTGTCTTAGAGATATGCGGCATGCACCATGCAAGGAAAGACACATACCAAACAGCGCACGTTGCTAGGTGACAAAGTGGTCAAGAAATCTATCACATCCTTTGGAAAATTAGGCTCACGTAGTCAATTGGTCAAGAGGTCAAGAGGTCAACATGTCAAGTGTTGCCACAGTTTAGTGTGTAAGCGGTTATACTCTTGTATATTTTGAATGCTGCTATCCAAAAGGATCTTGTTTAGAAATATAACTGTCAACAGTCCATTAGCAGCAGGAAGCCCATGGTCGGGGGACACCAGAAATGGGTTTCACACATTGTAGCCATGTCGGGAAATCCTGATACAAATATATATCAAACACAGCCCATGCATTTCTATAATGTTTGGCAAGTCTAGATTACTCGGCTTCCTTTTATTATATTTTTATTAAGATAACTGAACGACTGTTTCTTTTTCTGTACGATATGTTTATTTCAGAGACTAGATGTTAGTCTAGGTGCTGATTAGCCTTGCTCCAAGTCTGTACTGAATGATACGTCCATAGATGTAGTGTCATTCTATCCTTATAAAAGGCAAGTCTAGATACGCTGACAGTACGCCGGTGTTTTATAGGGACAATTTGTTCTTATTATTTCTATTACCTAGGAATTATGATTCAAACTAATAACCATTGCCTCAGAGACACTAACCCATGTACACTAAAATGGATGACATTAATTTAATTCGTGTGTTTCTTACTATTCCATATTTTCTACCTTTTTCTATCATCAAATTGGGATTACATCTGACGTTTGTCAGTGTAATTCTATAACTGTTTATTTTAACAATGGATAAATAATCTCCACACTTATAAACTAGTTTTCACAAACTATGTTTCAAATCTAGACAAATGTAAGATTGGTCACACCACACCTGACTGTCATTTGCCATGCACCTTTAACACATTCTAAAAGGATTTAACACCGTCAACGTCTAGATTCACCCATACATGTCCACTGCTATATTTATACAATATCGAGTTGACTTGCAATCCCCAGCATCAGCATCCACGCTCAGCTAAATCATATTGATAGTGATAGACCTTCCTGATACAATAATCTCAACTATGATTTCATAATTTTGTTATACTAACCAACTTAATAGAACATTGACCTGGTTCACCCCTCAGCTTGCTACGAGGCAAGGAGTGCTTCTTGACTGTATCTGGTACAGTGAAGTAGGTAGTGTTTTTCATCATCAATAGTTGAACATGAAGAGCATAGTCTCTGATGATGTAACGGCTTGGATGGTTTTGTATATTTATGTCTAATTTATGGTTACTTAATTTTTAACTTTAACTGTCAACCTTGGACAGCTGCCCACAATGTTCCCATGGAGTGTACCTGCTGTGGCCAGCTGGTGTGATCACGTGGTCAGAATACTCCCCTCTACTCTACTCTAATGGGCTGTGTTGGGTTTTTTGTTTGTTGTTTAACGCCGCACCCACAACATTCCAGCCATATAACAGTGGTATGTAAATAATCGAGTCTGGACCAGACAATCCAATGATTAACATTTGGAGCATCGATCCACGCAATTAGAATACGATGATATGCATCAACCAATCCCGTTAGTCGCCTTGAACGGCAAGCATGGGTTGCTGAAGACCTATTCTACCCCGGATCCTCACAGGTCCTAGTGGCTATGATAGGCACTGGATGTTACACCGTGTAAGCAGGGCAGAGTTTTATTGTGGCGAGATAAGACTGGCATATCATATCATGTGATTTGGCCCTTTCTCTGCGACAAGCACATGTTCTGTCAAGACCGATGTTCTCAACATGCTCTCTACCACTGCCACTGTATTGATTTGACAACAGTGATATGAATAAACAGGTACAGGATATAAATGGCACACCTGATAAATACCATTCAATCCGCCTGTGTCCTCGCCAACATCAGATATTAGAACGTAGAACTTGAACCATCGCTTCAACTTTGTCTGTGCGACGTTACCAAGTACGTCTTGATATCTACCCTGCCATGTAAAGACAATGCTTACTGTTCAAAGTAGAAGATCTACTCCAGCTTTGTGGTGTGCTGTTTGTTATGGACACATATTTGAAGGTTGTTCATACCACGACGCGATAAACCAATGACAAAACACAGTTCAGCCACGTTGTGCTTCTGTCGAGCTGATAGTGAAATTCCTCTGTTCAAATAATCAGTATTGAACTAATTAATAATCAACTTGTAATAGTCATTTTCTTAGCAATGTAAGAGTATGTAAAGACTGATTTCCAGTTATAAAGAGAAAGAGCATGTTAACACAAGACCTTTACCAGCCGATGTGTCGGCCACGCAACAATGACAGACGAAGCGGTCGTAAAATATTCGTGAGCGGACACGCGGTCAGCGGTGGTACGACGGATGCGTCATCACAAATCTAGATGATCCACCCAACAGTAGACACAACATAGTATTACCAATTCAAACAGCAGTGTAGTATAACAAACAACAGTATAGTATTACAAACAACAGTTTAAGTTATTACACAACGGTGCAGTATTACAGACAACGTTAACAGTATTGTTACAAAGAACAGTATAGAATTACAACCACTCCTGCATGTTACGATATCAAGGCCATATTTTTTAGTAGAAATGCGTAAGTTGGAAATACCCGAACCCACTTGTTTCACAGAACACTCGAGGGAACAATCTCCGGCAGATCCATTCCGAACATGAATAGAGAAATCTCAGCTGTATGACGAAAGTCCGGAAACACTGTATGTACTGTGATCGATATCGTTTATATTAACAGGGTTCCCTGGGATCGATACCGTTCAGATAAACGGGGTTCCCTCGGATCGATACCGTTCAGATTAAAGCGATTTCCTGGCATCGATACCATTCAGATTAACATAGTTTCCCTAGGGTCGTTACCGTTCAGTTTAAAGAGGTTCCCTGTGATCGATACCGTTCAGATTAACAGGGTTCTCTGGGATGTATACCGTTCAGATTAACCAGGTTCCCTGGGATGGATACCGTTCAGATTAACCTGGTTTCCTGGGACGGATACCGTTCAGATTAACGGGGTTCCCTGGGATGGATACCGTTCAGATTAACGGGGTCCCATGGGATCGATACCGTTCAGATTAACAGGGTCCCCTGGTATCGATTCCGTCCAGATTAACAGGTTTGGTGGAGAACGGTCAGTTCAGACTTACTGCTGGTGTTTGTATCCTAATTGACTGTTGTGCCTCGTTTCTCAAGGTGTCGCTGTGCAACACTTTAATTTGTCTTGGTATGAGGGCTCGCTGATTGTGGAATTTATTTTGACACGTGAATTAATTATATCTGTACATCTGATATCAATCCCGTGGAGTATCTGAAGGTGGCCAGGCTCGGTGACTAAGTAGATTGACTTTCATCGATAATCGTAAACCGCTGGTGTGGATCACGTCATTGATTTGTCGGACTCAGGCTCGAGTATTTACAGGCCGCCGGGGCTGGCATACCGCGGAGTGTGGTGCTGACACAACTAACGTCAATAGTATGAACGAGATGCCCACTGTATACATAGTCATTCGTCATCGGACCAGTAGATGATGGACGGGTAGGTATACCCCTACTGTGTACTCCTATATCTCGGGCTGCCTGGTGAAGAGTGAGTTGAGTTTTAGGCCACTTTTAGAAATATTCTATCAACGTGATGGAGGGGTATACAAGAAATGGGCTTCAAACATAGCAAACGCTTTAACTACCAGCCCTTCCATGCTCCACGGGTGAGTGAACTGCTCTGCACAGCATCAAATGAAACAACAATGCAAATAGAGACACAATAATTCTGCGTGGTAGATACTTGTAAGAATGTGAGGTATTTCGGAGGCCCACCTCTGTCACACCACATACACGGCGGTGAAGAGTGTGAGGAGCTTATGTCAGTGTTTGCATACACAATAATTACAATTCAAATATGAAATAGGTTGTGAAGGGGTATGTTTACTCTACAGCAGAGGTGGGGCATTGCTCCATTGTGAAGCTCCGTTGCCAACAGTTGACCTCACACAGTTAATTCAAGGGCACATTGCCAACATTGTGCAGGACTCCTGTGGAATTGATTTTGTCAAAGTCCAATTGAAGCCGCTTTAATGAAAACGTGCATTTCAACGGTAAAATTGATTTGAAAGAGTATTAGGACTTAAGCCAAATCGATGACAGATAATGAACATTCGTGATGAGGCAGGCTACAGTCATCAGCCAAAAGCTTTCACTTGGCTGGCGAGAGAAACCGACCACAGCGCCTCTGCTGTAAACAGAATCAGACCAATCAAATTAATATTTTATAGTCCCAACTGTCGACACATAGCATTGCATGCAGGTGCTACTCTTCAAGCTGGCTTCGCTTGTTTCTTTAACCCTTTTTATCACAACCTGAATTTGGATTCCATCAACTGGATTGCAGTGAATATTACCTTAGGATTTACCTCAGATCATGTAACAGTTTTCCATCCGTTAACAGAACAACGAAATAGAGTTGTGTAAGCTAGGTCGTTTATTATAACAAAATGTTATACTGGAAGTGAATTAAAGGGTTAATAATTTGGTTTGCTTCAGTTATACAGTTCAGTTCCCCGGTTTGAGGAGAAGTGTTATCGTGTATACTCGACTACACTGCCGAGTCGTCTTACATTTCCTGTGGCCAATTAAACCGAGGACCAAACACACTTTACAGTGACGCAGTGTAGAAGTCAAGCAGTAGCGGGTACGACAACGACGTATGCAACACAATGGAACCTCTGCAACGTCCTCGACTGTGACGTATTCTTAGATAACGTTCTACTAGAGCTCCATGTTTTCTGGCACTCTGGGTGATTAGTTAGAGTGGCTTAACTACACCCAGTCTCGCTCGCAGACTCCCTGGACGCTTGTGTTATTATTCTTTTGAAGCTAAAACGTTTCGCCGTGCGATCAATTCTTTGAAGAGTCGGTGTCGCTGTACATTTGCTGTTCCAGTCTTGCAATTTCACAGACAAAATGGGCCATTTATCAGCGTGTCTGTGGGTTATCGTTTCTCTATGTGCTGTGGATTTTTCTCAGGCTAAGCCGATTAAAAACGACAAATGTGAGTATGACTTGGACCTTGTTGAAAACAACATCCGGGTGGTGTGTCAGGGAAAGGGGGCCAAGGTCAACATCTACGCTACCAACGCCGAGTTGAAGGAAGCGGGGATGTTACCCTCGAAGAAGGACAGACGACCGATGAGGCCACAGCGAGACTCGGAACACACGAGGGCTCACATGTACTATTTCCGTGACGCTAGTCCGATGTCCGATACCATACGGAACTCCACGAAGAAGATGGAAAGGATCAAGCGGAAGTTGTCCCGGGTGTCTTCCTCCATGACCAACATCTCGCACCATCTTGCTTCCGGTGACGAAAAGTTACAGTCGGACCTGGACGCTATGCGACGCATGCAGTATCAGTCGGTGACGCTCAAGGACACCATGTTGGCGGCCATTCAGAACCAGTACACGTTCATGAGAACCGCCATTCTCTCACACAGCGCGGAGATGTCCAAGATGATGGATTCACTGCAACTGATGATTGACGTGACCTCTAAGAGTCTCCAGAGCGCCGCAAGGTCAGAGGTCGATCTGTACTTACAGTTAGGATTCGTGAATCAGACCATGTTGACGATGAGACGCATGTTGTCCCGAGAACTCAAAAAGAAGAGAAGGCGGCCAAATATCAACAAGGAAGAATTAGGTAAGTACCTGTGCTAGTGTTCTGTCCCATAGGTCGGTCTGGTGTCTGTGGCGATCTTTGTCTGGTGCCTATGTCTACAGTTTAGTGTCTGTGTCCAAAGTCTGGTTTCTGTGTCGATCTTTGTCAACGGTCTGGTGTCTGTGTCGGTCTGTGTCAACGGTCTGGTGTCTGTGTCGGTCTGTGTCCACGGTCTGGTGTCTGTGTCGGTCTGTGTCCACGGTCTGGTGTCTGTGGCGATCTTTGTCTGGTGCCTATGTCTACAGTTTAGTGTCTGTGTCCAAAGTCTGGTTTCTGTGTCGATCTTTGTCAACGGTCTGGTGTCTGTGTCGGTTTGTGTCCACGGTCTGGTGTCTGTGTCGGTCTGTGTCCACGGTCTGGTGTCTGTGTCGATCTTTGTCCACGGTCTGGTGTCTATGTCCACGGTCTGGTGTCTATGTCCACGATCTGGTGTCTGTGTCCACGGTCTGGTGTCTATGTCCACGGTCTGGTGTCTATGTCCACGGTCTGGTGTCTATATCCACGGTCTGGTGTCTATGTCCACGGTCTGGTGTCTATGTCCACGGTCTGGTGTCTATGTCCACGGTCTGGTGTCTATGTCCACGGTCTGGTGTCTATGTCCACGGTCTGGTGTCTATGTCCACGGTCTGGTGTCTGTGTCCACGGTCTGGTGTCTATGTCTAAAGTCTGGTGTCTGTGTCCACGGTCTGGTGTCTATGTCTAAAGTCTGGTGTCTGTGTCCACGGTCTGGTGTCTATGTCTAAAGTCTGGTGTCTGTGTCCACGGTCTGGTGTCTATGTCTAAAGTCTGGTGTCTGTGTCCACGGTCTGGTGTCTATGTCTAAAGTCTGGTGTCTATGTCCACGGTCTGGTGTCTGTGTCCCCGGTCTGGTGTCTATGTCTAAAGTCTGGTGTCTATGTCCACGGTCTGGTGTCTGTGTCCCCGGTCTGGTGTCTATGTCTAAAGTCTGGTGTCTATGTCCACGGTCTGGTGTCCATGTCCACGGTCTGGTGTCTATGTCCACGGTCTGGTGTCTGTGTCCACGGTCTGGTGTCTATGTCCACGGTCTGGTGTCTGTGTCGGTATGTGTTTACATTCTAGTGTCTGTGTCGATCTGTGTCCACAGTCTGGTGTCTGTGTCGACCTGTGTCCACAGTCTGGTGTCTGTGTCGGTCTGTGTTCACAGTCTGGTGTCTGTGTCGATCTGTGTTCACAGTCTGGTGTCTGTGTCGATCTGTGTCCACAGTCTGGTGTCTGTGTCGATCTGTGTCCACGGTCTGGTGTCTGTGTCGATCTGTGTCCACAGTCTGGTGTCTGTGTCGATCTGTGTCCACGGTCTGGTGCCTGTGTCGATCTGTGTCCACGGTCTGGTGTCTGTGTCGATCTGTGTCCACAGTCTGGTGTCTGTGTCGATCTGTGTCCACGGTCTGGTGCCTGTGTCGATCTGTGTCCACGGTCTGGTGTTAGATATCAAAGTCCAACCCGATCCGTCAAGGCTGCACGGAATGTTTGTTTTTTCTCAGTGACTACAAGTCAGAACGACCTCACCGTTTGACATGGGTAAAACTGAAGCTGTCATGGTGCGTGGTCTGAGAAGTCACACAGTGTTCTTGTTACTTACTATCACCGAGAGAACTAATCACACTTCCGTCTGTTCACCATGCATCATTTAAACTCCTGTCAACATCCGATTGATTACTTTACAGCGAGCGTTTGCTTTGAGTTCGGCTCCAAATTCAATTTAGCGCGGCTCTAATACAGGTAACCTCTGCTACATTGAAAAAATAGACTGGTGGTTTCTTAAAGGGGGTGGAGTTGGGTGAGGGGGGTGAGGGGGAGATTGGTCTTAGGGCTGTATCATTTTTGCCATGTAATGTTACATTATCTCATGCTCCCCGTAACATTTTCTCAACCCCCCACCCCCCAACCCACCTTCCCCCTCTCATAATAAAGTCCCTAAATAAAATTTAATTTTATTTGTTTTAAATATTTGAAAAAGTGGCGAGGAGGGTGAAAAGTGGCGATAAAAGCGATTTTAGCAGTACATATGGATTCATTTGGGGGTGGGTGGGTGTTGTTAACATCATAGTTGTGGGTCGATCGTAGTCATCAGATATACTTGTATGATCAGCCTCCGGTGTGAGAGAAATACTATCAGTTATACAGCGGCAATACATTTAGGGAAACGCAGATTTTTATGCACGTCATTAAACATGTTTAAATTCGAAACATGTTTTAACTTTAAACATATTTAAAATCTAAACGCATTTTAACGTGGTTACATTCTGAACGTTTAGATTGGGGGGATGCGTTCAGGTGGTGTTTAGGCTGTGAGACGACATCGTATTTTATGTGTTTAGACCTAAATGCGGTAAGATAGAACACACCAAATTTGTATTCCGTTAATGGTTGAAACACATTCCTGATCATGTTTAGATCTAAACATGTCTTGTCAGTGTTTGCACACATTTTTAGTGTACTTAATAACATCACATTGACCTTCCTTCAGCGCGAGAACAGCCTCCCCCAGAAGTGACGTGAAGCTGTGTTAACGTTCATAATGTTAAAGAGTATTGCACTTACATAGCGACGTGTGTCTGTCTGTACGTCTTTCCGTCTGTCTTTTTTGGTTTGGTTTTCTGTTTTACGCCGCACTAAACAATGTTCCAGCTATATGACGGTGGTCTGTAAATAATCGAGTCTGGACCAGACAATCCAGTGATTGATATCATGAGCATCGATCCACGCAATTGGGATCGATGACATTCTTCAACCAAGTCAGCGAACCTGACCACCCGATCCCGTTAGTCGCCTTTAACGGCAAGCATGTGTTGCTGAAGACCTATTCTACCTCGAATCTTCACGGGTCTAACCGTCTGTCTGTGTGCCTGCTTGTACCAGTCCTGTCGTATGCCAGTGTTATAGAGCCCTGAGATACCATGCCGGAGTTACAGATAGATACCCCACTCAAACACAGTATACTGACAAGTCCTTGTGTTAAAGCGGAGTGAATGGGTGAGTGAGTTGTGTTTAATGCTGATTTTAACAGTAGTCCATAAATATCACGGCGGGTCAGCTTCATTTGGGAGGAAAGCCCAAAGTGATGCAGGCCTTACCAACACGGGTATGGTGCTGAGAAACCAAGAAACCTCATCGGGTCGAATCGGGGTTCGAACCCACGATCATGGGTTGCTGGCGTGCCCAAGGGACGCAATTCTGCAGAGCGAATCGTTTCCCGTCATTTACCTGCATGCATGTATGTAGTATTGACTTTACGTGTGCAGGTTTCACAAAGAAACTATGAATGGTTTGATGGCCTAGTTCAGCTAACTTAATAATTATAACTAGGGCATATATCCCCCCACAGAAGTCATCCTCGTGATATATCTACCCTGCAAAATACAGGGGCTCGATATGGCTGAAATATTGCCTATGTGACGTTAAATATTAACTCACTCACCCCGCAAAATACTAAGGAAGAATTGTCAATCATAAATGCGATGTGTACCAGGTTTCATGGTGAACACATAAACAGCAATGTCCGTTTCCTGATTGTGTTGCTGGGTTTGTCAGCATCACCATCGTGTCCATGGATGTCACGAAGACCTGCATCACTTCGGGCTTGCCTCGTCGTCAAGCTGACATACCATATATCATTACTGAATCATATTCAAAGCGGCGTTAATCTCCCTCCCTCACTGACAGTCTGCAAGGTGTTTGTTGCACTTAGCAATATTCCTGCTATATCCTAGGACGATGGTCTGTAAACAATCGAGTCCAAACAATCCTCTGATCTTCCAATTAAAGAGGGCCATAGTTTGCAGAGGGCACAACACGAAATTTGAAAACGCTTCTTTCGCAAACAAAACATTTAAGTGTTTATTTTGTACATTCCAGGAACTTGCCCTCAACAGATCGTGGCCATCGGCGCCGGTGACGTCATCAACGTGAAGGGGAAACGTGGCGCCTTTATGAAAGACGTGGCGGACGACACGGGGACGATCTTCATCATGGCGGGAAGCGGGAGCTCGGACAGACTTGTGGAGTACGAGTCAGAGATTGACCTTCAATACTCATTCACCTCCATAACCTTTGACCTGCCATTCAAATGTCAAGGCACTGGTCATGTGATCTACCGGGGCTGCCTCTACTGCCAGAGGGAGGGCACAAGCAAGATAATCAAGTACAAGTTGGACAGGATGGAAAACATGGGCGAGATTGACGTCACCAAGACCGGGATGGAGAACCAATACGCGTTCGAGTTCGGCGACATCAACGACATAGACCTCGCCGTAGACGAGTACGGGTTGTGGGCCATCTACAACACGCCGGAGACCGCTGGGAAGATCATGATTAGTCGCATCAACGACGCCAGCATGGAGATTGAACAGACATGGCTGACGAGCTACCCCCGCAGTCTTGCCAGCAACACATTCATGATTTGCGGCGTCCTCTACACGGTGGAGTCCTTCAACGAAACGCCCAACTACATCAAATACATCTTCGACACTGCCACGGCCAAGGACACTGTTCTGAAGGGGGGAAGTCTGGTGTTCCCGGCTCTGGACGACGCCGATGTCCACGTCTCCATGCTGGATTACAACTTCAAGGACGGCATTCTGTACGCGTGGGGAGGAGGCAAGGTGTACTCGTTCCATGTGTTTTTGGAGGATGGTTCCCGGATCCCGTAGTCACACGACCGTCACCTTCCAAATCTTGTTTGGACGCCGCGATGGCGGGATGAAGGGTAACGTCTTGCACTTCCTGACTTGCAGCAGCGTCATCGGTACCGTCAGCATACACTCGACGTGGCACCTACTTCCGGGAGAACTGATCGGTTCAAAACACGTGTCATGGTCACGTGTAGTCGCGTGTCGTGGTCACGTGATGATCATGGTGTACTTGGTTTGGGCTCGGTGCAAGGAGGAATTCCTCTGACCTTGATCGGTGGAGTGACGTAATGACCTTGTGACGTAATCACATTGTTCTCACGCACAAGTTTCCTTCTCTACATCTGCATCTGGCGGCTATGGGAAGCCTCTTCTGTGTCGATTCCGCCATTACTGTGCAAACCAGGACCTTTCAATCCTGAAAAAGTTCATTTCAAAAATGTTCGACACAGAATTAGAAAGCACGTAGAATATGAAAGAGATGTTATTCGTTCTCAACGCATAGTTTTGTAGTTTTGTTTTATAGTTTGTTTGTTCAAGATCGAAGGCATTTATTTCTAGTCGCATCGTCACAGCCTCATAAATGTGTATCGCAGGCTTTTGTAAATATATCTATATACACAGTGCATGCTTCCTAGAGAGTTTTGAGGGGTATTCCTGTTATTAGAACATAGGTACTTACGGCATGGTAAAATAGTTATTCTTGACTTTGGACACAAACAATATTCCAGACATTGAAACAAAAATATATGTATGACAGATATTCTAGACACCGGAACAGAGGTATTTATGGAATAGTCACGTGGGTATACAAGGTATTGAAACAAAGGCATTCTCGGCATAGGGTCATAGGCACTGAATGTGTAAGGACATGGCCACACACGGCACACAGGATTTCGAGGTAATGAAACATTTGTTATCGTGCTATTAGAACATTCCTGGATATGAAGGCCCGTCAATTATTTTTTTATTTAAGATATTATTGATGACGATAATAATATGAGGATATCGTCGATATGAATTTACTGAATTATCACTCTTCGGCTTGGTCTTTAATTGTCTTTTTTCAAGCTGTTTTATGCTCAAATGGAAACGAAAGCTAATATCATACATGTCAACAAAAATTGCAACAAATTTATTTGTATTCAATAGACTGTTGTTTACCTTCAGACTAACTGACCATGTGTTGATTCTTCGAAGAAAACGAATGGAGTTCTGTGATTCTAAAGTGTTGACATTATTAAAGGTAGGAAACGGGAGGACAGTCACATTTGCTCTTACAAATCTACCATCGCGATAAATCAAAGCTGTAAAGTTATTCAAACTTATTTGTAAACTGGGTGAGATATTGTACTCCCATTGTGATATTGATAGCCATGTTTATACTTGTACGTCGTACCGGGTAGACTTTGTGAGGGGAGACAATCCTGAAGCTTTTTCAGGGGAGACAATCCATCCATGTGTAAGGGAAGTTGGTCGTGATATGTATCAGGGGAGATAATCCTGATCTACCTCTACTTTCGCTTCTTAAACTTAACAGAATGTTCGTTACACAAACTAACCTAAATACAAAAATGAGTATGATGTGTCTGTTTAAATGCAGATGTATAGAAAATACAATTTGCTAAAATAAAATAAAAACACTTTGTAAGCTTGGAGTTGTTGTGTTAAACAGTTGACTAAGAGTGAGGTTTTTGTGAGTGCTTCAATCAGTCTCGTTTTCAATGCCATGTCAATATGTACAAATTGTCTGTCATCTTGTGTTGAGTATCGTCCCTTGGTGGAACCAGGATTCGCTGGTCCTGGGCTCGAATCCTTGATTCACCCTGCTGATAATCCTTGATCTGACAGAATCGACCCCGTGCTCGTGGGTTACACAGCAGTGATAAATATCAATACAACCTGTACACGTTCGGGCTTCCCTCCCACATTAAACTGACCCACCGTGATATAAGTGTAACAGAGGCGCTAAACACTACTCACTAACTAAATCCCTCACTCACTTCACGGGTTTCTATACACAACGTTCCGCCCGTGACGTCATGTCATTCACCGCTATGAGCAGTCCAAACTCCCATATAACACTAAACACTGTCGCTAGGCAACACTTAATATCCGATACAATCGGTGAATATATAAATAGCAGGCCAGGCAAAAACGAACTCGTCATCAGGTGTTAGTGTACTGCAGCTGTTGACTGATAACCCAGCAGATTCACCAACAATATAGACTTGCCCAAGACTCCTCCTCACGAAATACAATAATGTCGGACAGTACCGATGAAACAACACCATAAAAAGTATTGTTTGAAAAAGAAATTAAATCCGAAAACGGTTGGTGTCGATGTAAAAAGCGACGACAGTTTTGTGACTTCACAACATACTTTACGTCATAACGGACTGCAATATGGCCGTTGTCAGGGCAACGTGCGTGTTGCTCGCTTTCATTCGTAACCACTCGCATGTTTCCGTAACCAACATATTCAGCTTTTCCCGGAAAGGGACGAGTTGGTCACGAATGGCTCGCTTTGTGTACATAACTGGTAGCGCGTGTAACATACGCATGACAGATACCGATTGAACATCCCATTACACAAATCGAAAAATATTGTTACTTTTATACAGACTCTTAAACTTTGATAAAATATACACTTCAAGAATACCTCAAGGTTAGTTACAGTAATTGTACTGCCCGTGAAACAGTCTCGGCCCCTGGCGATTTTTATATAAATAATATCTCAGAAACCGACTAATCGTCACCAAACCTCACGAAGCGTCATAAAATCTCCCCCTATGCGGTCTGACATTTGAGGGTGGTGCGTCCAAGACTGTGGGCTGGGTGGATGAGGGGACTGAGATATGCAGTATTGAATTAGATGGCATTAAAGGCAGAATTCGGCAAGTCTATATTCGTGGGTGGTATGCAGTACACGAGTTGTCTTGAATTGAGGTTTCCAGACAAGGACTGTGAACTGATAAAGCATTAATAGGTCACGAGTCCTGCATCGTTGTCCTAAAACTAGGACCAACTCATTGAAGGGATGAGTTTTTTTGGGTAACGCCGTTTTGAATAGTAAGTCAGTTATAGCACAGAGTGTCAGCTTGATATATGAAGAAAGTCCCTGTCAGGAATTATTACCGTAGTATTTCATAAAGTAGTATATCTCCAGGTGTGTTTCATTAGTTTCGAAAGGTATCAACTGAAACACTAAACATTTTACCAAAATTGGAAATATTTTGTATAGAAAATAGAAATATATGAAGATAAAAAATTTAAGAAAAGTTAGATAGGGATTCGAACCTGAAAGCAAAGTACGGAAGCGAAATACGAGGGATAGACGAATCCAAGAGTGACGTCCCTTATATCCCCGACGTGACAGGCCGGTGCATTGATTCTGGTGATCATTAACAACAGCACGGGCGGCAGCGCGGAGACTGCAGGTAACACAGGTGGTGGTAGATCGCCACAGCCTCTCATTCAGATAGGATTTTCATGTAGTAGGTACTTTATAAACTTCAATATTTCTCTGTGATGCGTGACAAATGAGGCGTGACTGATGGCTCCCCGCCCCGACTTCCTCCCACGGACTGTCAGACAGCTGATAGTGACAGATAGATAATCTTATATTATTATCTCAGCTAATATCGGGACGGTCATTACACACAGGTGAAGGGCGTGGCAAGTGTGATCTGAATTGATTATACCAGACCCTTACCCTATTTATTGATTTAAAAAGACGAAATAAATACAGAGAAAATATTTTAATCGATTTTCTAAAACGAATTTTGATTAATGTATTAAATTTATTTGGTTTTTTTCGTGTGTCGATAATGTCTTCATTTGAATCGTAGTAATTTATTTTCTAGTTTGATTATATTATCTGATGTATTGTACAATGTCAAAATTATGCGGTCATTCTATATTTTCGAGTTTGAAAACAAATGAGATAGGGGTTTACATATTGATTGGATTTTTGGTACCGATAACAATAATGTCACTTTAAAAGTATCATCTTTATTGGTTTACAATAAAATTGATCATTCTTATATGTTTAGCAAAACTTATGTTTCTTTGTTCATTTGTGTTAAATTCAAACCCACATCTTTTCAGGCTACACAGAATGTTCAGATTGAACAGATGAATTCTTCAAAAAACTAAATCTTTCATCTATAACTAGTTTATGAAAACACATGCAATCTACCACTTATGCGATTCTGTCCAAAGAGTGCCTGCATGTTAACCCTTGGGTATTTGGGTGCGAAAAACACAATTTCGAATGCTGAGGTACAGCTACAGACAATACTTCAATTGTCAGTTTGTGAGATTGTGTTATGCAATGAATGAATGAAAGAGAACTTTTTTTATTTCAATACGCGGAACATGTTTACAGTGAGTTACTTTGGTCTCACATCCTATGCCGGGGTGACCTCGGGGGGCTCCAGCCTATGTCAGTGAGTCCTGTAGCTAGGCAACATTGCAATAATGTTGTCTGAGTTTGAATCCTCATTCACGTTGGTATACCTGGGTTCCAGTGAATTGTTATTTATCAAGAGTCAAAATCCACCATGTTTTCAAAGTGTGCCGGTATAGCTTTTGTCAACACCCATGCGCTTCTGGGTCCAGTGGCGCTTGCAGTGGATGCTAGTTACATCCATTCCAAGTTCATACTGACATGGGATGGAATATTTGTATCCAAGAAGGCACGACAGAAATTTGATACCTGGATTCAGATTACATGAATAAATCAACATATCAGCTCAGATGTTGAATAACATCAGACGATCAGATCCTTGTACGGTTACCATGGTTACATTTGATTCCGTTCTATAAAGAATGAGTGACTGAGTATGGTTTTACGCTGTTTTTACCCAAATTTCAGCAATATCACGGCGGGGGACACCAGAAATGGGCCTCACACATTGTACCCATGTCGGAAATCAAACCTGGGCCTTCGCCGGGACACGGTTCTATGATGATCTCTAAATCATGAGAAACAACGCTTTATGTTGAAAGTAACAATGAGAAATAAAAACAAGATTCTGAATTTTGAATCAGAGTGAGTCCAGTTGCTTGAGGGAAGCTCCAGTGTCAGAAATTGGCACTCGTCCTGTAGTCCTTGCCAAACTGCCCACTAGTTAAGGTATCATAAGGACCAGTAGAAATTTACATTTTTTAAGGGCTTTGCTATTTGTCATCATTTTAAGGATTAGTATACTGAAAATGTTAGTTTCTACTGCTGGAAGCCATTGTGACAGATGTTGGTTTTACAGACATGTGTTACACCATGTTACAGTGAAGCGCCATCTGGTGCCAGGCAATCACTAAACAGGTACTGTGTTCTTTATGTGGGCAGTAAATGACAGTAATTGTGTTGCAACTTTTAACATGTACCTTACTTATTCCAACCATAATAGCAGCGTAATGACACAACGTCCTTTTTCATTAATCTTTACTTGCTATGAAAATCAATATTCCTCAATTTTCCACTTGGTTTACTGCCACTTTGAACAATATTTTAATTGAATAAATTCATGTCATTCATTTTGACTTTGGTAAATATACTGAACAACGAAAGTTCCTGTGACATTGAATAAGATTTAATGCAAAGTTATGTTTTTTACCAAATCTGAAACAATTTCGGTCTACAACAGATAAAAGACTCCTGTAAGTGTTCAAATGGTTTAATTTGCCATACTGACTTGCCCAAATGTCAATTTACAAATCAATAGCGTGTGTGTCCACCTCTGGTTGTGATGCAAGGAACACATATTCGTCTCATGGAATGGACCAGGCGTCGCACAAAGTCCTGTGGGATATCTGTCCATATCTGCTGGAGCAGGTTTCGAAGTTCCTGGAGTGTCTGTGGAACATGTGGTTGACGTCGAAGGCGCCGATCCATCTCATCCCACATGTGCTCGATTGGTGAGAAATCAGGGGAGTGAGCTGGCCTGGGGATGACATTCACGTTGTTTTGTTGAAGAGAGTCCTGAACAAGTTGAGCAATATGAGGCCGCGCATTGTCGTGTTGTGAGGTAATGCCTGGGCCATGACGATGCAAAAACGGTAGAACAACAGGGCCAATGCTCTCGTCGCGGCAGCGCTGTCCATTGAGATTTCCCTCTACCACTATTAAACAGGGCCTCTGTCTTGCTGTAATCCCACCCCATACCATAACACTGCCACCCCCGAACCGATCTTCTTCCATGACACAATGATTGACATAACGTTCACCTTGACGTCGGTACGCTCAAATCCTTCCGAGGTGAAAACAAGACTCATTAGTGAATAGAACTTGTCCCCACTGCATGGCTGTACAGCGTAGACACTGTCTGCACCACTGTAGACGTGCTTGACGGTGGTTTCTTGTCAAAATGGGACGTCTGGCGGGTCTTCTGGCGACAATCCGTGCACATCTGAGGCGATGACATACGGTTCCATACATGTACTACAATATTGAAAACCAAACTTTACTTGTTTGAAAAATACACTAAAATATTGGTGTCACAGGAACTTTTGTTGTTGAGTATACCATGAACTCAGGTATGATGCTGTCAAACAAACAATGGTTCGAACCCACAGTTAACAGTTTGTGAATTGCTTCAGTGACACAAACATGCACAGCATGTGGGAGGGTGAAACTGCAGAAAGCACGGAGTGGATGAGTGCTTGAGTGAGTGACTCAGTGAGTGAGTGGATGAGTGCTTGAGTGAGTGACTCAGTGAGTGAGTGGATGAGTGCTTGAGTGAGTGACTCAGTGAGTGAGTGGATGAGTGCTTGAGTGAGTGACTCAGTGAGTGAGTGGATGAGTGCTTGAGTGAGTGACTCAGTGAGTGAGTGGATGAGTGCTTGAGTGAGTGACTCAGTGAGTGAGTGACTTAGTGAGTGAGTGGATGAGTGAGTGAGTGAGTGACTCAGTGAGTGAGTGGATGAGTGAGTGTGTGAGTGACTCAGTGAGTGAGTGGATGAGTGAGTGAGTGAGTGACTCAGTGAGTGAGTGGATGAGTGCTTGAGTGAGTGACTCAGTGAGTGAGTGACTCAGTGAGTGAGTGGATGAGTGAGTGAGTGACTCAGTGAGTGAGTGGATGAGTGCTTGAGTGAGTGACTCAGTGAGTGAGTGGATGAGTGCTTGAGTGAGTGACTCAGTGAGTGAGTGACTTAGTGAGTGAGTTGATGAGTGAGTGAGTGAGTGACTCAGTGAGTGAGTGGATGAGTGAGTGAGTGAGTGACTCAGTGAGTGAGTGGATGAGTGCTTGAGTGAGTGACTCAGTGAGTGAGTGACTCAGTGAGTGAGTGGATGAGTGAGTGAGTGACTCAGTGAGTGAGTGGATGAGTGAGTGAGTGAGTGACTCAGTGAGTGAGTGGATGAGTGCTTGAGTGAGTGTCTCAGTGAGTGAGTGGATGAGTGCTTGAGTGAGTGTCTCAGTGAGTGAGTGGATGAGTGCTTGAGTGAGTGACTCAGTGAGTGAGTGGATGAGTGCTTGAGTGAGTGACTCAGTGAGTGGATGAGTGCTTGAGTGAGTGACTCAGTGAGTGAGTGGATGAGTGCTTGAGTGAGTGACTCAGTGAGTGAGTGGATGAGTGCTTGAGTGAGTGTCTCAGTGAGTGAGTGGATGAGTGCTTGAGTGAGTGACTCAGTGAGTGAGTGGATGAGTGCTTGAGTGAGTGACTCAGTGAGTGAGTGGATGAGTGAGTGAGTGAGTGACTCAGTGAGTGGATGAGTGCTTGAGTGAGTGACTCAGTGAGTGAGTGGATGAGTGCTTGAGTGAGTGACTCAGTGAGTGAGTGGATGAGTGAGTGAGTGAATGACTCAGTGAGTGAGTGGGTGAGTGCTTGAGTGAGTGACTCAGTGAGTGAGTGGATGAGTGCTTGGGTGAGTGACTCAGTGAGTGAGTGGATGAGTGAGTGAGTGAGTGACTCAGTGAGTGAGTGGATGAGTGAGTGAGTGACTCAGTGAGTGAGTGTCTCAGTGAGTGAGTGGATGAGTGCTTGAGTGAGTGACTCAGTGAGTGAGAGGATGAGTGCTTGAGTGAGTGACTCAGTGAGTGAGTGGATGAGTGAGTGAGTGAGTGACTCAGTGAGTGAGTGGATGAGTGAGTGTGTGAGTGATTCAGTGAGTGAGTGGATGAGTGCTTGAGTGAGTGACTCAGTGAGTGAGTGGATGAGTGCTTGAGTGAGTGTCTCAGTGAGTGAGTGGATGAGTGCTTGAGTGAGTGACTCAGTGAGTGAGTGACTCAGTGAGTGAGAGGATGAGTGCTTGAGTGAGTGACTCAGTGAGTGAGTGACTCAGTGAGTGAGTGGATGAGTGCTTGAGTGAGTGTCTCAGTGAGTGAGTGGATGAGTGAGTGAGTGAGTGACTCAGTGAGTGAGTGGATGAGTGCTTGAGTGAGTGACTCAGTGAGTGAGTGGATGAGTGGGAGAGAAAATAGTGATGTTGATGAATGAGTGAGTGAAAATGGAGTGAGTGAAAGTGGTGAGTGGTGAGCGAGTGAGACCAGTGGCTTAGAGAGTGGATGGTTGGTTGGGTGTAAGGGTTGGTTGCTTGGTTGGGTGTAAGGGTTGGTTGCTTGGTTGGGCGTAAGGGTTGGTTGCTTGGTTGGGTGTAAGGGTTGGTTGGTTGTTGGGTGTAAGGGTTGGTTGGTTGTTGGGTGTGAGGGTTGGTTGCTTGGTTGGGTGTAAGGGTTGGTTGCTTGGTTGGGTGTAAGGGTTGCTTGGTTGGGTGTGAGGGTTGGTTGCTTGGTTGGGTGTAAGTGTTGGTTGCTTGGTTGGGTGTAAGGGTTGCTTGGTTGGGTGTGAGGGTTGGTTGCTTGGTTGGGTGTAAGGGTTGCTTGGTTGGGTGTTAGGGTTGGTTGCTTGGTTGGGTGTAAGGGTTGGTTGGTTGTTGGGTGTAAGGGTTGGTTGGTTGTTGGGTGTAAGGGTTGGTTGCTTGGTTGGGTGTAAGGGTTGGTTGCTTGGTTGGGTGTAAGGGTTGGGTGGTTGGGTGTAAGGGTTGCTTGGTTGGGTTTTAAGGTTGGTTGCTTGGTTGGGTGTAAGGGTTGGTTGTTGGGTGTAAGGGTTGGTTGCTTGGTTGGGTGTGAGGGTTGGTTGCTTGGTTGGGTGTAAGGGTTGGTTGCTTAGGTGTAAGGGTTGGTTGCTTGGTTGGGTGTAAGGGTTGGTTGCTTGGTTGGGTGTGAGGGTTGGTTGCTTGGTTGGGTGTAAGGGTTGGTTGCTTGGTTGGGTGTGAGGGTTGGTTGCTTGGTTGGGTGTAAGGGTTGGTTGCTTGGTTGGGTGTAAGGGTTGGTTGCTTGGTTGGGTGTAAGGGTTGGTTGGTTGTTGGGTGTAAGGGTTGGTTGCTTGGTTGGGTGTGAGGGTTGGTTGCTTGGTTGGGTGTAAGGGTTGGTTGGTTGTTGGGTGTAAGGGTTGGTTGCTTAGTTGGGTGTAAGAGTTGGTTGCTTGGTTGGGTGTAAGGGTTGGTTGCTTGGTTGGGCGTAAGGGTTGGTTGCTTGGGTGTAAGGGTTGGTTGCTTGGTTGGGTGTAAGAGTTGGTTGCTTGGTTGGGTGTGAGGGTTGGTTGGTTGGTTGGGTGTAAGGGTTGGTTGGTTGGTTGGGTGTGAGGGTTGGTTGGTTGTTGGGTGTAAGGGTTGGCTGCTTGGTTGGTTGTAAGGGTTGGTTGCTTGGTTGGGTGTGAGGGTTGGTTGGTTGTTGGGTGTAAGGGTTGGTTGCCTCGTTGGGTGTAAGGGTTGGCTGCTTGGTTGGGTGTAAGGGTTGGTTGGTTTAAGGTAAGGAATGGATGGTTGGTTGGGTGTAAGGGTTGGTTGGTTATTTGGTTGGGTGTAAGGGTTGGTTGGTTGTTGTTGGTTTATTGTTTAACGCCGCACTCAAACAATATTCCAGCTATATGACGGCGGTCTGTGAAAAATCGATTCTGGACCAGACAATCCAGTGAATGACATCATGAGCATCGATCCACGCAATTGGGATCGATGACATGCGTCAACCAAGTCAGTGAGCCTGACCACCCGATTCTGTTAGTCGCCTTTTACGACAAGCATAGTCACCTTTTACGGCAAGCATGGGTTGCTGAAGACCTATTCAACCCTGAAATCTTCACGGGTCTGGTTGGTTGTTGGGTGTGAGGGTTGGTTGTTAGGTGTAAGGGTTGGTTGTTTGGTTGGGTGTAAGGGTTGGTTGTTTGGTTGGGTGTAAGGGTTGGTTGGTTGTTGGGTGTGAGGCTTTGTTGGTTGTTTGGGTATAAGGGTACGTTGGTTGGCTGGGCATAAAGATTGGTTGGTTGGGTGTAAGGGTTGGTTGTTTTTTTGGGTGTAAGGGTTGGTTGGATGGTTGGGTGTAAGGGTTGGATGGTTGGGTGTAAGGGTTGGATGGTTTGGTGTAAGGGTTGGTTGGTTTGGTGTAAGGGTTGGTTGGTTTGGTGTTAGGGTTGGTTGGTTGGGTGTAAGGGTTGGTTGGTTTGGTGTTAGGGTTGGTTGGTTTGGTGTTAGGGTTGGTTGGTTGGGTGTAAGGGTTGGTTGGTTTGGTATAAGGGTTGGTTGGTTTGGTGTTAGGGTTGGTTGGGTGTTAGGGTTGGTTGGTTGGGTGTAAGGGTTGGTTTGGTGTTAGGGTTGGTTGGTTGGGTGTAAGGGTTGGTTGGTTTGGTATAAGGGTTGGTTGGTTTGGTGTTAGGGTTGGTTGGTTTGGTGTTAGGGTTGGTTGGGTGTTAGGGTTGGTTGGTTGGGTGTAAGGGTTGGTTTGGTGTTAGGGTTGGTTGGTTGGGTGTAAGGGTTGGTTGGTTGGGTGTAAGGGTTGGCTGGAAGGATGGGCAGGTGGATGGGTAAGTCAGTATTAGTGTTGGAACTGCTTGTAGCATCAGTGTGACAGTGAGTGTCATGTTAATATGAGATATGTGAATTCTGTGAAAAAAATGTTCTGAAATGATTAATTTTATTGATATTTTAAGAGCAATTACGGTATGGTTACCGCGGAGGACGTATTGAACCTTTCCAGCTGACTAACGATTGTGTAGTACTTGATTTGTCTCTATAGACATCTCATGCAAAGTTCTGGTATAGTTGAAAAGGCTGGTGTAGATGATATTGGCAGCCTGTCGTGGATGAGTGGATGCCATCAAGGTCTGTGAGTAGCCCAGTATATTACAGTATCTGTGTTGGACTGATGTCTAGCAGGGCCATGTGGTTTGTTGTACTTCTACCTTGACGTACATCAATCGTATTGGTTTTTGTTAATTTGTTCAAAATCTTACAAAAATTGTTTTCTTCTGTAAGACGTCTGGCTCAAAATGTGGTCACGATATCTGTAACTGAAGAAGGAAGAGAGAATTGCCTGCTCTCAAGGAAAGACATAAAGAATGTGAAATTTGTGCTTATGTTAATATTTTGATTCCTGTAAATTTGCTTCCAACTTCTCCAGAATCAGGAGAACTATGATCTCCAGAATCTGATAATTTATTTCAATAATAGTTATTCCAGTCATTTATATGTATATCTACAATTATAGTGACAAAATGCACAGTTGTAGTTACTGCAATATTAAAAATATGTGTGGCAATACTTTTCATGCAGAAAAGACGATAAAAATCTGCAAAGAGAATGTATTTTAAGTTTTGGGGACAGAGACAGAACCAGGTGAGCATTTTAGCTTGGAATGTTTTGCACTTTTCTATATATGACAGTGATGCTATATCTTTAGCGTCACTATGTGAGATATGACGTCATAATGGTGACGTGCGGTGTAGAACGAAAGCTTAGCAAAGCTTGTTTAGTTTTCTGTTGGGGGTGCCCCCCTCATGTCAGCTCACCACGTTATATGCTTTCAATGCCTGTCACATGTTTGAGTGAAGTTTTACGGTGTAAACATTATATACAGCGCCATATTTTGTTTCAAAGCTGTTGTCGGTCATTCTGTAATTCAGACTGACATCCCACTCAAAACACTGGACTCAGCCCGTCCTGCTGCACTCAGTATACTTGCCGACACCAAAGAGTTCGCGTTTTATTTAGTCATGTTAGGATGGAGATAAACATACTGTGTTTTCATTGTGGAGCTAGGTCACCTGTAGGTTTAAGTGAGCTAAATTTAACATTTGAAACCTCACGCTGAGTGTTCGAAATTCAATTTAGCGCGGTTAAATCTACAGGCAACCTAGTTCTTCATGTATAACCTAGTGTGTTTATGGCCTAATTGTTCACACATTTATATGATGGTGATAATCATTTTCCATTCCTACTGAGGCTCAACCACGCATTTATAGTGTCCTGGACACACAGGCCCACCTTTGAGGCCCGTGACAAGTGTGTCAGAGAACGAACCAGTATGTGCGAGTTGCTAGCTGAAGCTTGATGGTTGGAGAATGTTGTCCTTAATCGTTGACTTGTAAACTAGTTATAAATGTTATGACTGTGTTATGTAGTGACCACTTTTGTAAATGTGAGAAAGAGAGTCTCTTGGCGTGACTTACATTAGATCAAATAGATTATGTGTTTTTTGCTGATAATAATGTTGCCCAGTGTTTCTATAAGTGATTATTGGTATTTCAATAATTCTAATTGACAATTTACTCACAAAATATTGCCCTCTACCACTCAACCATTCAATAACTCACTCACTCACTCACTCACTCACTCACTCACTCACTCAACCACACATCAACTCGCATACTCATCACTCACTCACTCACTCACTCACTCACTCACTCAACCACTCAACCACTCACTCACTCACTCACTCACTCAACCACTCAACCACTCACTCGATTGTCTGGTCCAGGTTTGTTATTTACAGAGCAGCATCCTACAGGTGATCGCACTATTGCTGAGTGTTAATCATAAACACACAGAAACCCTCCATATATTGAGAACATGCTATGTTGATCTTGACTTTGACCTAGTCTACAGGCGTCAGATAACATGAGATAGGATTGCTTTGAAAGCTGGCACGAGTAGGTCACATCGGGTCAAACTGTGCTGACGTGCAACACTGAATAGCGAGCTTTGGTCTATTTCTACACCATGCTCTAGCCTACCGGGGCGTGAGTGGAATGTGATCATTAGCAGGTGTCTCACCACTCCAGCAACACTTGTAGCAACATCAGCAGCAACATTACAGCAAATTTTTCCAGAAGTAACCGGCTGAGAAACACAGGAGAATCCTTGGATCCTTAAGGCTTTCTGCTATGGTGTAAAAGTCACCAGTTTCTTGTTTCCACTTCTAACGTACGACTGAGGACTTTGTCCCCTTGACTTCAGGAGCTGATTATTTTTATGGCTTTTGTGGTTCAATATTTTGTTTGTTTGAATGTTTTGCTCTTTGATTTAGTATCTTTTAGTTTATTTTTGTGATATATTCCTTATTGGCTTTGACCATGGTTACGCTTATACAGTATTTTATACTATTTATTTGTTCTAGTTTTATGGTTGGAAAATATTGCCAGTATGACAAGATTTTGACTCAATCACCCATAATTCTGAACATGTTATTCATGTCTTACGTCTTATAGTTGATTTTGATTTAAACAGGTGCAATGCTTGCTTCAAGAATGAGAATTCAGCAGACTGAGAATGAGAGTTGACGGAGGATGCGCCTCACCCTCATCCTCCTTTCCCCGCTGCAGCGTCAGGGCGGCAACTTCTCCACCATCTCCAGAATCAGGTGAGCTTTCACCATCTCCAGAATTAGGTGAGCTGCCATTAAAAAAACCCAGGTGAGCTGCTATCTTCAGAATCAGGTGAATTTTCACCATCTCCAGATTCAGGTACGCTACCAGAATCAATAATCTGTCACTATCTCCAGCATTCGTATCTCCCTCTCTCCTCAGGTCTAACATGACCAGCCACCGGTGCCTCATGGACGACCCCTCCCTGTCTCTCTCCCCCCTTGACCACACCCACTAACTCACTGTGTCGTTGCCTATCCCCAGTTCGTACCTGACCAGCCATGGCCACCGGTGTTTCATGGAGGACCCCTCCCTGTCTCTCTCCCCCCTTGACCACACCCACTAACTCACTGTGTCGTTTCCTATCCCCAGTTCGTACCTGACCAGCCATGGCCACCGGTGCCTCATGGAGGACCCCAAGATGTTCCAATCTGTCTCAGAGTTCCAGGCATTCCTGCACTACAAGAATGTTGACCTCGTCATTGGGATCCACGCCTACAGATCTGGCTGTCTTATCAGAGGTATACAACTTCACTTTGTTCTCTGTGATGAGCAGAACAGGTCCTTACAGTTCAGGGATGTAAGAAATATCAAATAGGAAATGTTGACCAGAAATGGCTACAGAGACAGTGTATAACATAAAGATAAATAACATGTTAGGTGTATTGCCAACTTTGACTTCTCACTTGCAGGTTGCCAGGCAACACAGCACCCAGTCACTATGGTTACACAGATTAACATCTTTCCATTGTCACACCATACAAATCCCAGAAGGGAATCCGGGTTAGAATTGACTTCCATCAACCTGTGCATTGCGTAGGAGGCATTAGTCAGCATGGTTTGTAACTAGCACTATCAGTTACTGATTTGTCTGGTCAAGACCTGATATGGCTAATTTATTGTGGTCAGGCAGCTGTTACCTCCTGCGTTTCTCTTCCAGCCAGCACCGTCCCCTCTATCCTCATCCTCGGGGGCACAGACGTCAACGAGTTCTACAAGGACATCAACAAACTCTCCGTCATGACCGAGGCCGTCCACAATGCCAGGTGACTCCCCAGCAATCTGTGACCACTGACCATTGAAAGTCCAGTATTACTAGTTGACCACTGACCATTGAGAGTCCAGTATTACTAGTTGACCACTGACCATTGAAAGTCCAGTATTACTAGTTGACCACTGACCATTGACAGTCCAGTATTACTAGTTGACCACTGACCATTGAAAGTCCAATATTACTAGTTGACCACTGACCATTGAAAGTCCAGTATTACTAGTTGACCACTGACCATTGAAAGTCCAGTATTACTAGTTGACCACTGACCATTGAAAGTCCAGTATTACTAGTTGACCACTGACCATTGAAAGTCCAATATTACTAGTTGACCACTGACCATTGAAAGTCCAGTATTACTAGTTGACCACTGACCATTGAAAGTCCAGTGTTACTAGTTGACCACTGACCATTGAAAGTCCAGTATTACTAGTTGACCACTGACCATTGACAGTCCAGTATTACTAGTTGACCACTGACAGGTGAAAGACTGTTGTTGAAGTTACTAGTTGACCACTGACAGGTGAAAGACTGTTGTTGAAGTTACTAGTTGACCACTGACAGGTGAAAGACTGTTGTTGAAATTACTAGTTGACCACTTACAGTTGAAAGACTGTTGTTGAAATTTCTAGTTGACCACTTACAGTTGAAAGACTGTTGTTGAAATTACTAGTTGACCACTGACGACATTTATGCTTGAATACAGGCAACAGACATACATGGTCTCTAGTCTACCACTGAGAATAACAGAAGGCGTTGGTTGTTAATTAGCCATGCATATCCCTGCTGTGAGTTTATGCGACTTGTTACATGCTTGTGTAGCGGCCATAAAATTTCCAAGTCCCATGATGGGATTCAAACCACGGACCTTCTGATCCGAGGTCGGACGCCTTGTCCACATGACCAAAGAGTTTAACCCTGTCAGCAAGCTGGCAAGGTAAGGACGTCATCTGTGGGATGACTCCGCACCCTGCTGCATACAAGCAGACGAACAGACACAAATAAGACGTCACCTAAAACAGCATTTAAGCAGAATTATTAAAACAATGTCTACTTACCAGTGTCAACATACCCATCTGACTGACCAGAGGGAGTAAAAATACTTAATAGTACTCAATACCTAATTTGTTTTGACTGGAGCCCTGATAGAAAAATCACAATGATGTTTGTGATTACATTTTCTCAAAGCCCTCAGTGCATTAACTTTTAACTTGTACAAACCCCCATTTGTATGGCGCTCTCTTTCCAAAAGTTTTTGTCAAGATTAGTCAAAGATCAAGGTCAGCAATCATGTTTTTGTAAAATATGGAATATCATTGTCAATGTTTGTGGCATGGTTACCTCACCAGGCATAACACTTTATATTTTCATGCATCTTCACAAATCCTACCACAAGTACTGTTGATGCCATGTCTACTAAAGGTCAAGGTTATCTTTGAGGTTATCGTGAAACATTGTTGTATGTGATTTTCCAGTTTTTGTTCCGTTTTCGCTTATTATGTCCCAAGGCTTGCTTGGTAAATCCTAAGAAAGTTTCTTGATAAGAGTCAAGGTCTGGAAGTAATATTTTTGGACTGAAAGTGAAAAGGTGGAATTTGAAGGCTTTCCGCTCCTTCAGGAAATGGGGTGACAGCTGCTTCTGTTGTTGAAAGTGCTTGCTACAACTTAAGATAAATATTTCTTTACTGTATATTAAATCTTGATGTAATAAAACTGTCATGTTGCTGTGAGAGAGGTGAACTGTTGCTGTGAGAGAGGTGTACTGTTGCTGTGAGAGAGGTGTACTGTTGCGGTGAGAGAGGTGTACTGTTGCTGTGAGAGAGGTGTACTGTTTCTGTGAGAGAGGTGTACTGTTGCTGTGAGAGAGGTGTACTGTTGCTGTGAGAGAGGTGTACTGTTGCTGTGAGAGAGGTGAACTGTTGCTGTGTGAGAGGTGTATTGTTGCTGTGTGAGAGGTGTACTGTTGCTGTGAGAGTGTTGTATTACTGCCAGTATATAAATATATATATCACATCACTGACTCACTCTCTGGTTTGCAGATATGTTGTGGTGTTCGGTCAGTCAATGTGGTCCAGAGCATCGTCTTTATGGGTGAGAAGGGACACTGTTAACATAATTACACATCTAACTCTCCTCATCTCATGCTTCATCGATAATCTAACATACATATCTCAACTAATCCTTCTGTTACCATGTAACAACATTTAAATGCTGATATCAGTTTATGACGGTGGAACTAATGCTCTAAACGTTTCATGTATTTATTCTTGAAGAAACTTTTATTGTGATTAAAACAACAGACGTCCGATCTGTATCAAGTCAGCACAATTGTCTCTTCCTTGTTATATAATCACTATATCATTGCTGGTAGCAGTATCCGTCTGATGGAACGGGGGGCATGGGGGAGGTGCTGCCATTTATTAATGCGAGAAACCTAGGATCGTGGGTTCGAATCCTGGTTTGCCCTGAATATGTTTCATGGTTTGACAGCACCATGCCTGTGCTCATGGTTTTCACCTGAGTGGTAAACGTCTTGAGACTGACATCACTCTGGCCGTTCCTCCCTCATCATGCTGACACGCTGTGATGTAACTGATATACTGTTAGACTTTCTTTGTTGAGATTGTAACTATGACGACACGGATGGGCTGTGTGTGTGAAGGTGTTTTAATTGTGTTTATTATTATTGTTGTTCACAGCCAGAGATCCCAAGTAATAAAGTCAAAGAAATCAAACAAGGTTGGTATCTCCATACTTCTTGCACTTATCAGGGTCAGGTAACCTAGAAGTTCTAGTGTTTGATTGTCATCCTGAAGTCTTGTGTTCTCCATGTTGCAGCTGTGATAACCAAGCCCCCTCTGCTACAGCTGTAATAACTGAGACCCCGCCCCCACCCCTCTGTTGCAGCTGTGATAACCGAGCCCCCTCTGTTGCAGCTGTGATAACCGAGCCCCCCTCTGTCACAGCTGCAATAACGGCCCCCCTGTTACAGCTATGATACCTGAGCCCCCTCTGTTACAGCTATGATAACAGCCCCCTCTGTTACAGCTGTGATAACTGAGCCTTCCTCTGTTACAGCTGTGATAACCGACCCCCCTCTGTAACAGCTGTGATAACTGAGCCCCCCTCTGTTGCAGCTGTGATAACCGACCCCCCTCTGTTGCAGCTGTGATAACTGAGCCCCCCTCTGTTGCAGCTGTGATAACTGAGCCCCCCTCTGTTGCAGCTGTGATAACTGAGCCCCCCTCTGTTGCAGCTATGATAACTGAGCCCCCCTCTGTTGCAGCTATGATAACTGAGCCCCCCTCTGTTGCAGCTGTGATAACTGAGCCCCCCTCTGTTGCAGCTGTGATAACTGAGCCCCCCTCTGTTACAGCTGTGATAACTGAGCCCCCCTCTGTTGCAGCTGTGATAACTGAGCCCCCCTCTGTTGCAGCTGTGATAACTGAGCCCCCCTCTGTTGCAGCTGTGATAACTGAGCCCCCCTCTGTTGCAGCTGTGATAACTGAGCCCCCCTCTGTTGCAGCTATGATAACTGAGCCCCCCTCTGTTGCAGCTGTGATAACTGAGCCCCCCTCTGTTGCAGCTGTGATAACTGAGCCCCCCTCTGTTGCAGCTGTGATAACTGAGCCCCCCTCTGTTGCAGCTGTGATAACTGAGCCCCCTCTGTTGCAACTGTGATAACCAACCCCCCTCTATTACAGCTGTGATAACTGAGCCCCCCTCTGTTGCAGCTGTGATAACTGAGCCCCCCTCTGTTACAGCTGTGATAACCGACCCCCCTCTATTACAGCTGTGATAACTGAGCCCCCCTCTGTTGCAGCTGTGATAACCAAGCCTTCCTCCTCCTTCTGCCTGCTGCAGTACCTGAAGTCCAACAACCACATCCCTGCCGCAACTGCATCACTCCGTAACATCACTGTGTTTCTCCTCGTTGGTGGCATCAGGCCCGTCAAAGACCCGGTGTTTCTTATTGACAAGTTTTCAGGTAGGACACATGTAAGACTGAGAACCATCATAACAATGTCCACCCAGTCTAAGTGATGAATGTATCTGTGTGTCTACCTGTCTAGGTGATGAATGTATCTGTGTGTCTACCTGTCTAGGTGATGAATGTGTCTGTGTGTCTACCTGTCTAGGTGATGAATGTGTCTGTGTGTCTACCTGTCTAGGTAATGAATGTGTCTGTGTGTCTACCTGTGTAGGTGATGAATGTGTCTGTGTGTCTACCGGACTAGGTGATGAATGTGTCTGTGTGTCTACCTGTCGAGGTGATGAATGTGTCTGTGTGTCTACCTGTCTAGGTGATGAATGTGTCTGTGTGTCTACCTGTCTAGGTGATGAATTTGTCTGTGTGTCTACCTGTCTAGGTGATGAATGTGTCTGTGTGTCTACCTGTCTAGGTGATGAATATGTCTGTGTGTCTACCTGTCTAGGTGATGAATGTGTCTGTGTGTCTACCTGTCTAGGTGATGAATGTGTCTGTGTGTCTACCTGTCTAGGTGATGAATGTGTCTGTGTGTCTACCTGGCTTGGTGATGAATGTGTCTGTTTGTGTGTCTACCTGTCAAGGTGATGAATGTGTCTGTGTGTCTACCTGTCTAGGCGATGAATGTGTCTATATGTCTACCTGTCTAGGTGATGAATATGTCTGTGTGTGTGTCTGCCTATTTAGGTGATGAATGTGTCTGTGTGTGTCTACCTGTCTAGGTGATGAATATGTCTGTGTGTGTGTCTGCCTATTTAGGTGATGAATATGTCTGTGTGTGTGTCTACCTATTTAGGTGATGAATGTGTCTGTGGACAACGAGTCTGGACTAACAGGCTCTTTGATATGCATGTAGGGACAGTGGGGTAGCCCAGTGGTTTAGGTGTTCGCTCATCACACTGAGGACCCGGGATCAATTCCAAACATTGGTAGAATGAAGCCCATTTCTGGTGTCCCCTGCCATTTTATTGCTGGAATATTGGTAAAAGCATTGCAAAACTCACTTTAATATGTATGACATTTTCTGAGAAAGAACATCAAGTAAATATAGAGGTACATTGTGAACTGTTTTGCTTCCAGAGTGGCACAGAGAGGACAGCTCAGTGTATTATGTGATCATTGGTCCCAAGGTGAGTCTGACAGGAAGTACCAGAATTGTCATGCACCATGGCATCTGCAACTGCAGTTGTGTGACGTTCAAAGTATGGGCTGTTTGGTAGCCATGTCACACCGAAGACACGGGTCCGATTCCTCACATGGTTACAATATGTGAAGCCTATTTCTGCTGTCCCCACTGTGATATTGCTGGAATATAGAGCGTAAAACTATAGTCACTATAGGTGGAGTGTGTCACAGAGTGCAGGCACAGTGTATATCTGTGTAGGAATGCCTACTGTCCCAAAACGCAGTATTCACCCAGAATTCTGTGATGTTTGATTGGCTGTACTTGCTGTCTGCGAGATCCGGCAACTGTTCCTCATGTTTGTGTGTCTGTTTTTCAGATTGATGCTGAATACTTTGGAGAAACGTTCTGGCCAGCTGTGAAACAGTAGGTTGAAGTACTGATGATGTATTGACAGTGTGAAGAAGTTTGGTAATTTACAGGACACATGAGTGAGTGTGATCAGCCATCTTATCTGTAGTCATCCATTGGGGACCAGGTTGACATAGGACGAGTGATTGTCATAGGACTTGACTTGGAGAGGGTGGTCAGGCTTGCTTGATTGCATGCCATCGTACTCCAACAATGTTGGACATCATTGGTAACTAAATCACTGAAGACCAGACTACATTATATACAGTTGACCGCCTCCGTGGTCTTGTAGAGTGTCTGCGCAGAGAGCGGAAGGTCCGGATTTTGATCCCCGGCAGAGTCGTACCAAAAGACGTTAATAGATGGTACTTGTTGTTACCCTGTCTGGCGCTCGGCATTAAGGGGCTCAAACAAGGACTGGTCGGCTCGGAGTCTGTATACTGTGTCTGAGTGGGGTATTCATGTTAAACTGCGGCATGGTATCTCAGTGAGCTAGCACTATAAATCGGCAGCAGTCTGGACTAGTACAAGCAGCCACACACACACAGACACTTGCATGCACGTTGCTATATAAGTGCAATAATCTTGGACGCTACGTTAATCCTCATTTCACCTCACCTTGTTTACAGTCAGCTGTGATGTGGCTGGAATACTGCTGACTCAGCATTTAACTACAAACAATCCTACTTGTCATCTCCATGGAAACTGTTGGTTTACCATCAACTATGAAAACATAATCAAAACTCAAGGCTGTTGCTTGGAAATGAATGCATTGTTTATAGAGCCTCATCTTCCCAAGGCAAGGAGGAGCGGTCCGGTAGCCTTGTGGGTTAGCCTTCGCTCGTCATGCCGAAGACCCAGGTTTGATTCCCGACATGGGTACAATGTGTGAAGCCCATTTCTGGTGCCCCAATTGCTAAAAGCGGTGTAAAACCACACTCACTCACTCACTCCCGAGGCAAGGGAGTTAACTGACTATAAAAGTCCAGTTTCCACCCTTGGCGAACTTGGCTGAAATTATATCTTGTCTGGACTAAGAAGTCTATGCATGGTCCAATCAAAATCACGTAACACAATCGACAACCGGTTAGTAAACTGCCTTCCAGATTTCGGTCGCATGCAGGATTTGCAAAGCATTTGTGCCGCTAAACTCGGCGTCAACAGACTGGTGACCAATGGCCATCTGGAACTCTGGACCAGCATTAAGCAGGATGAACTACAGATGCATCTCACGACTGTTGTACTGAAATCTTGCTAATGGTCTTGAAGGTGGTCAAACCTCATTAAGTTCAAAACTTGAATTCTTTAGATAATTTTGAAAACTACTCCCAGACATTGACATTGAGAGGTTGGAATCAGGCACAAATTATGTATTTGATGTTCAGGTCCTCAGGTGTCATCTACATCCCCGGGCTTTCAAAGGAAGACACCCATGCAGCTATGAGAGACTGCTTCTCATTGGTCAATTCTTCTAAGAGTGAAGGAATGTCATTGGCTGTTCTTGAGGTATGGCAGGTCTTTCTTTATTTTCATTTGGTTTACGGAAGAATTATTATGTTGTGTTCAAGTGCCTTTAAATCCACCGCTCGCCTGATCACGTCATTGTTGTTCGACAGGGTCCCGAGTCTCCCATTACAAGTCCCAGTGACTTTCTCCTGCTTTCTTTCTATCAACTATAGGCTTTGCTAAAAAGATTGATAATCAGAATTATACTTAATGGGAAGAAATATTAATGATGATCAATATGAAGATAGTGTCATCCATTATATCTTTCATAATCAATTGTGATGAAATAATGTGTAAATTTACCAAAACAGACTTGTTATTGTCAATCATGTCAACTGCCAAAGAAGGAAAACAACTGTTCCTGTTATAACACTAATGTCCACAATGTATTCCATGTGTAAATGTGTCACAGCTGCATGAAGTTGGTTGATTTTGTTTGGACGTTTTTGCATTTTTCCTCAAAGTTACCTCTCCGATATTGAGGCATGCGAGCGCGCTCACTCGCTCTCTCCCTCTGTCCCTCCCTCCCTCCCTCCCTCCCTCCCTCCCTCCCTCACTCACTCATTCACTCACTCTGATCCTGTTCCTTGACAGGCGATGGATATGGGAATCCCGGTGCTGGCCCGCAGAGTGACCGGGAACCAGGATCTTGTCCAGGATCGGAAGACCGGCCTGCTGTATGACACGCCCCAGGTAGGTGGTGCCTCCTGGATTGTTCCCAGACAAGGTTTCAATATTCAGGCATTTCCATGGTAGTGAGAGTGAATGTGTCTTTACGTTTCCTCAATATCACAACAGGGGACACAAGAAATGGGCATCTCACCTTGCACCCATGTGGGGAATCGAACCCAGGTCTTTGGCGAAACGAGTGAACACTTGAACTACTTGTCTAGCCCACTGCCCCTCCTTGGTGGTAGCAATGAAATTAATTAAACAGACAAACCTGTAGGGATTCCAGCTGAGGTCTGGCTGAGGTCTGGCTGAGGTCTGGCTGAGGTCCGACTGAGGTCCGGCTGAGGTCTGGCTGAGGTCTGACTGAGGTCCGGCTGAGGTCCGGCTGAGGTCTGGCTGAGGTCCAGCTGAGGGCCGGCTCGGGGCCGGCTGAGGTCATATACACAAGAGTTTATACTCGGGGTGCAGCGAGGCCGGTAATATTGTTTTGTAATCCTGTGTAGATGCAGCTTGTAGAGTGCAGCTACGTATATATTTTCAGCTGCTAATGTTTTCAGAATTCTTTTTGCAGGAATTTGTGCTCCAGGCTCGCTCCATCATGTCCACTCCTGAACAGAGGGAGCAGATTGTTGCCAGGGCGAGGGCCCAGGTGGCCCAACACCACTGCTACGAGGCGGAGGGACACGCCTACATGTCACTGGTCAGGACAGCCTTGTCTGAGCCGTGTTGATCTCACTCTAACATTCACACATGTGACGAACCATGAGACGAGGGACCTCATGGGTGAAAAATCACATTTAGACTTTCCATTATATTTTAAAAATACAGCATCTTCGGTACAGAAAATTACAATTTACAAGCTTCAATTCATATTTATTACAGAGATACATGGCATCACACATAGCGATCTTCACTGACGTAAGTTGACGTCAAACGTCTTTATGACATCAGAGCACAATTGTATCCTGGCAACCATAAGGTCCCTTTGCTCCGGCTGGGTCCCGTATCTTGTTGACAAGAAACAACATTGATGGGGTTGTTTACCATTTATGAGGCTTTTTCCTCGAAAGTTTTGTCGTGTCAAGTCCACTCATTACCAAGTGAAACAGTCATGAAAATTTATATTGAAAGACCATGACATCAATATTTGAAAATATTTATTTTGCTCATAGATGTACAACTAGTTGACAAGTTTTGGTGAATTGCAATATTTAAGCTTTAACCTGTTTACATATGGTCACTGCTGTTGATGACAGATTGAAGTTAGGGGTTCAAACTTTATCAGAATTGTTTGGTTGAGGAAAGATGCAGAAATTTGTTGAACATTGTAACATTATTAACAGTTTGGTTGAGGAAAGATGCAGAAATTTGTTGAACATTGTAACATTAATAACAGATAAGAGACACCCCCCAAATGCAATAAGATATGTTCAGTTAAAAAATTATTGCGGGTTATGTCCAAAAATGTGTTCCATTTAATGACTTTTCACTGTCAGAAAGCTGATCGGTGAGTTAAAGGATCGTCATACTTCGGTTTTGTTGTAGGACATCCTTTTGCTTTAACTGGCCAATCAGACTGGAGAGACTGTGCATGTATTACCGTGACTTGATGGTGAACACATTGTACGTGATGTAACTGTCTCAACTATGAAATCCAGTCAGCGTAGATCACTGCTCATGATGTCAATCACTGGATGGTCCTGTCCAGACTCGATTATTTACAGACCGTTGTCATGTAA
Organism: Haliotis cracherodii; assembly: GCF_022045235.1. Classification (NCBI taxonomy): domain Eukaryota; kingdom Metazoa; phylum Mollusca; class Gastropoda; order Lepetellida; family Haliotidae; genus Haliotis; species Haliotis cracherodii. Next base: position 1,212,755 of record NW_027266266.1, read on the forward strand.
CTGGAATATTGGTGAGTGTGGCGTTAAACAACAAACAAACAAACAAACTTTGTGGATGCAAGATGCTCAAGGGAAACACAGGTACCATGTAGCTTTACAGATCAGAAAACCTGAGATTTTTTCAATTGTATTTGTACTGTTACGTTTTCAGTATGTATAAATATATTTTTCAATGTTATAAAAATATATTTTTTCCGATAGACATGTTACAATCTGATCTATGTGTGGCATTGTTTAAGAAGATATTGTACATTCACAAGACAACTAGAGAATCCTTGCCAACACTGACACAGCACCCTCTGTGTCATAGTGTGATAGTTGTTGGAACTTTACAGTGATAATGGTCTTGACCGACCAGACTAGAATCTTAACTTTACAAAGAAAGTGTTATCTCAAATTTTACACTTGTTACATTTGACCACTTTCTAAATGACATTGTGTGTGCATAGGATTGGGGGGTCAGGCTCGCTGACGGGGCTACCTGTCATTGGATCCATCTTGCGTAGAACTATGCTCATGATGTCAATCACTGGTTTGTCTGGTCCAGACTCAGATGATTACAGACCACTGTCATGTAGCTGGAATGTTGCTGAGTGTGGCATAAAACAACAAACAAACAAACAAATGATGATAAGATTCATCACATGAGTTCAGGGTAGCCTATTTTACTGTTGTGTCCACTGTTAGTTTACATTATCATTTACACAGTTTATGTCCATCCCGTGCTGTGGGCAATATATGATGACAGATGTGACCTATAAAAATGATTGTCAAGACCTAGCAAATAAACTTCAATCTAGGCCGTCAGTAAGACATTGCCCGTGGCAGGCACTGGTACAATCTAGGCCGTCAGTAAGACATTGCCCGTGGCAGGCACTGGTACAATCTAGGCCGTCAGTAAGACATTCCTGAATGTACTTTTGCTCAGTTTCATATTTTGAATGGAAAACGTTGTCAAAATGTTTTTGAAAGCATAGTCTGGAATGGAAGTCGCTAGTTTGAAACAAATTCTGTAAAGCTCGAGAAGTCTGCTGTCGGCTTCCTGTTAGTCATTTCATTGGTCGGTCAACGGTCGCTAAAAGTCGTCCTGACGTGACCTGCAAGGGGGTTTCCTTACATCTTTGTAATGTAATGAGTTTGGGTAGAAACTGCTTGAAAGTGTATGTTAAAGTATGTGAGTTACAATCACCTCAGCGGTAAGATCGCTTTGTAGGTGGGGGCCTGGGTACTTCGTGTTGCGTGTGGTATTTGTAGTAATAATCCAATATATGGAAATTATCGTATATCAAGTCTTTATTATTTAAATAGTTTACAAACTATAATATATGTAGTATCCAGCCCAATACAGGTGTGACAGAATTCTGCTAATAACATTTACACATTGTTTGCCAGTACCAGTTAGCACTACTTTTAGAAGCAGTCTTTTAAATATGTATATTTTAGACCTATATTCTCATGTTTGTCGGAATGGTAGTAGTGAAGTGGGTATTTGTTTATTTGAGATGTTTACTGAGGACCACCAATGGCTATCAACACTTTACAATTCACCAATTTATCAATAATGATGTTTTTACTTTATGATTGTATTTATTTTGAAATTCGAAATCATTGGGCAAATAAACTATTTTAGATTTGCTGTCTCTCTTTATACACTCGTACACGCACAGCTAACCTTGCACTCACACGTGCACACACAGTGCCCCCCCCCCCCCCCCCCCCCCCCCCCCACCCCCCCACACGCGCACACCAACATACACACACGCACACACAGTAAACGTGTACACACCCACACTCACACAGGCACCCGCCTGCACATCCACACCCGCACCCTCACACACGCGCACACTAGCATACACACATGCATGCACACACACTATACCCACAAAATGCGCGCACACACGTACGTGCACACGCGCACTTACACACGCATGCGCACATACACACATTCGCACGCACGCACGCACGCGCACATACATACATGTAAGATAAATGATATCTGACAGACACTCGTGTAGTAATTTCTATTTCTCCTCCTGACCCAGGGTGGAATAGGTCTTCAGCAACCCATGCTCGCCGTAAAAGGCGACTGTGCTTGTCGTAAGAGGCGACCAACGTGATCGGGTGGTCAGGCTCGCTGACTTGATTGATGCATGTCATCGTATTCCAATTGCGTGAATCGATGCTCATGGTGTTAATCACTGGATTGTCTGATTATTTACAGATCGCCGTCATATAGCTGGAGTAAAAGGAGACTAACGGGATCAGGTGGTCGGGCTCGTTGACTTGTTTGATGCATGTCATCGATCCCAATTGCATGGATCGATGCTCATGATATCAATCACTGGATTGTCTCGCCCAGACTCGATTATTTACAGACAGCCGTCATATAGCTGGAATATTGCCGAGTGCGGCGTTAAACAACAAACCAACCAACCATGTCTCCTGCTCAGACAACGTTCTGTGACAACCAGAATTAAGTGTCTTGTGTCGAGACTATCAGGAAAACTGGCACAGAGAGACCTAATGTACTTACGGGAAAGGTTGGAGCTGAGATATAGGAGTGTGAAACCCTGGACCCAATTCAACGTAATGACTTGAGGTTTGTACTCCCGTGACATCACCCGTGAATACTACAAGACTTCATTGTAATGGGTACTTAATGAGTGATTCAAGACAACGTGTCATCGTTCCCAGTAATATGGACCAATCATCAGGTATGTGTTGGTTGTGAGTTCGAATCCTTTGACTCATTGCTATACTCGCGCATTGGTTTCACGGACATAGGGGTACGTCTCTGAGACCTGCACCTCTTTGGCCGCGTGAAGCCATCAAGACGTGAAGTTACTGTGATACAGCGCAGCGGCGTCAGACCCAGCTCGATAACTTCCGTAAGTAAGACGAATCAAACATCTGTTAGTATTATTTTATTTATTGTATAGGTGTCAAAAAGAACTAGAACAAAAAACAGCTATAAGACGGAAAGTGTACATTCGAACAAACTAAACTCAATATAAGGCATAATCTGTGATAAAACACAACTTAGAACATTTGCAAATAAAACAATTATAACAGCTCGTATATCAGATGACATACACCATTAACTACAAGCTCGGAGACACCTTTGGTTGATGACATATTCAATACCATCGCCAAGGGAGATAACTCTCATGGCGGATGGACAGGCGGGAAAAGTCAACACCATCTCGACCGGGTGTTGTTAGTCCCATGAGACGGGCCATGCACATCAGATAAATTATATAATATTAATTGTGATTACTATAACAATAATAAAGAAAATCATGATAACATAGGTGGCCAATGCAGTCAAGACGTAAAATACCGCATGCACAAAAAGCTACCAAGTTTGAGACTCACTAAAGACAATACATAAACACACTGGCTGATATCGAAAAGCAATGAATGGTCGTAGGCCTCGTTCAGAACACTGACAATAACAACACAACGTCTAGACATACTAGCGTTACAGGTTACATCGCCTTTGGACTGGGCCCCGTTCCTAAAAGCGATGGTAGCGCTATATGACTGTCGTAAGTCCACGGTAAAGTATTGGAGTTAAATTCATCCTAGCGCTACGATCGCTTTGTGGAACGGGGCCCAGGCCTCCTCCGAAGACGGTCGTGGCGCTCTGGCCGTCGTCTTTAATGATGGATGAAGGAGTAGCGGCGGTCGAACCACGCACTGGCGTTTGCTGATGATACGTTCCCTGTGCCAATATTGTAAACTATAAATGCAAACATTAATTAATTTACAAACAAAATAAATAGAAACAAGCCAAGCCTTAGGCATAAATCAATTTACACTATTCAAATAAACTATACAACCTTGAACTTAACGCTAAACAATCTTAAACTTCTAAAAACGTCAAAAGTGGACAATACATTTCTGCTAACGAGGTCAACGTGCAGATGTAGTAATACATCACAAAAACGCACAGCATCCCTGACAGCATTTCTTTGCTTTGCCCTCTGGGGGGGGAGTAGGGGTGGGGGTGGGAGGGTTCACAGGATCGGGGGTCTGCGTTTGGATCCCGGCTTCACGGTTTAGAGCCTCGAGAAGTTGGCTCTGAGTTGGTTCTGGACTCTTGATCTTGCCGTTGTCGGAGCTGTCGTCGCTCCACTCAAGGGAGTAGTCGTCTTCTTCCTGTGGGGAGAGGAAGATGACGTTGTCATATGTTGTACCTCAGAGAGTCACTTACTCAGACTCACAACTCCCACAACATACTATCAACACTACATCCACACAAAGTCACTAACAGATACTAGACCAGCAAGCAGGCACTATTTATTGTTTGTTTGTTGTTTAACGCCGCATTCAAGAATATTCCAGCTCCATGACGGCGGTCTGTAAATAATCGCGTCTTTACCAGACACTTCAGTGATTGACATCATGAGCATCGATCTACACATTTGGAATACGATGACATACATCAACCAAGTAAGCGAACCTGACCACCCGATCCCGTTGGTGGCCTCTTACGACAAGCATAGTCGCCTTTTACGGCAACAGTCACTATTTAACAAACTCAGTCACACAGTCACTGTTTAACAAACTCACACAGTCACTATTTAACAGACTCTCACACAGTCACTATTTAACAGACTCTCACACAGTGACTATTAAACAAACTCACACAGTCACTATTTAACAGACTCTCACACAGTCACTATTTAACAGACTCTCACACAGTCACTATTTGACAGACTCTCACAGTCACTATTTAACAAACTCACACAGTCACTATTTAACAGACTCTCACACAGTCACTATTTAACAGACTCTCACAGTCACTATTTAACAAACTCACACAGTCACTATTTAACAGACTCTCACACAGTCACTATTTAACAGACTCTCACACAGTCACTATTTAACATACTCTCACTCTGTCACTATTTAACAAACTCACACAGTCACTGTTTAACAAACTCACTTAGTCACTATTTTACAAACTCACACAGTCACTGTTTAACAAACTCACTTAGTCACTTTGTAACAGACACTCACACAGTCACTTTTGAACAGACTCTCACACAGTCATTATTTAACAAATTCACACAGTCACTGCTTAACAAACTCATACAGTCACAATTTAACAGACTCTCTCACACAGTCACTATTTAACAAACTCACACAGTCACTATTTAACAAACTCAGTCACTATTTAAAAAACTCACGCAGTCACTGTTTAACAAACTCACTCACACAGTCACTATTTAACAAACTCACACAGTCACTGTTTAACAAACTCACACAGTCACTATTTAACAGACTCTCTCACACAGTCACTTTTTACCAAACTCACTCAGTCACTTTTTAACAAACTCACTCAGTCACTATTTAACAAACTCACACAGTCACTGTTTAACAAACTCACTCTGTCACTATTTAACAAACTCACACAGTCACTGTTTAACAAACTCACTCAGTCACTATTTAACAAACTCACTCAGTCACTATTAACAAACTAACACAGTCACTATTTAACAAACTCACTCCGTCACTATTTAACAAACTCACTCAGTCACTGTTTAACACACTCACTCAGTCACTATTTAACAAACTCTCACAGTCACTATTTAACAAACTCACACAGTCACTATTTAACAAGCTCACACAGTCACTGTTTAACACCATCACTCACACAGTCACTATTTAACAAACTCACACAGTACACAAGCTCACTATAAAAGGACGTGTCCTCGTATATCACTCTCTCTCTGGAACACACCGACTCAGAGGACAACACAAACTGACGGTGCGGTTGGCCCATTGGTCCACGTCACTGTGCCAGGAACAGCTGGTCGGGGGTTCGAATACAAGATCACCCTGACCAAGATCCGCGGCAACACACACGTGTTTCTTTCTCCAAGATGGTTGTAGTCTTCGTCTATTTGGGCTTTCCGTCTGTATCAGGCTAACGCCGTGATATGACAACTGCTGTTCCAAGCGCAAGCGACTCACAATACAAACTACAAGCGGGCGAAATAGTGAGTAAAAACTTAACGTTGCATCAGCATAATTTCAGCCATATAGCGACTCACCAGTACCCAGCCGGATATGATGGCGAATGAGTGGTCAGTCTGTGACGTGGCTGGTTGTGCGTCATCGCCGACAGGGACCTGTACTCATACTATCAACCACTAGGTTATCTCCATCTATCACAGTGTGACGTCAAGCAATTCGCTCATTCAGTATCACCTTATAAGGTGGTGTTGGCGAACTGGGCGTTAAACAATACACTCATACATTACCTCTTGATCGTGTTGCTCTGGAAGAAACAGACAACCCTTTGACAGCTTCAACCCCACGGGATGTGCCTCCACTTCCAGTTTGTCCTTCTTCTTTGGGACCACGCCCTTCTTCTTTGGGACCACAGGCTTCTTGTTGAACATCCTTTTCTTGTGATACATTTCTTTCTCAAACGCTTTCATGTCGGCTGTCTGGAACAGTATTCTGACGGCCCGAGAGATGGGGATCCCTTCCTGTTTGTAACATTCGTCTCCTTCCGGCATATCGAATTCCAGCTGCCGGACCAGCGAGTGTTGACTGAACAGAGGCAAAGGTCCACATCGTTCTTGTTTACTTCTCGCCATCAGCCTCATCTGCCGCTTCCCCTGGCAAACGAGATACGTCAACCGCCACGTGTACTCGCGGAACGACGAGTTCCTCTTGACGGGGTTCACCCTGGCGATCTCGCCATCTTTGCTCATGGCCAACCGCCATGACGCAATGCCCGTGTCGCTGTAGAAGATGTGGCACTGCTTGAGGTCTAAGGGGATGGTGTCATTGTCGTTCTGGTTGATGCCGTTCTCCACTTTGGGGATGGCAGCGTTGATGACGTGGCTGTGCTCGGTACCATCAGCTCGCGACGTCAACCAAGGTGCATCTTTCTTGATTGTAGAATGTGAGTTGGTTTCTGGGATGGACATACGGTAGGCGTGACAGAACCGTGAGATCCTCTTCTCCATATTGTCAGCCGAGTCTCTTTTCTCTTCTTTGATTCGCTCGCGTTTTTCTAGTATTTCCGCCGGTGTGGCTGTTGCATATCTCAAGATGGGCACGTTGACGACGGTTGTATACGTCATGCTGACGGTCTTGGCTTGACGTTCCCTCATGACGGCCAGGCCGGGGTACATTTCTTCCGGCTTCTTTACCCATATACCTCTGCGAGCGCTAGGTCCGGTCAACTTCCGGTCCGTACCACCCCGTGTTACAGGGGGTACCACTAAAATAGGGCCCTGCATGGCTGGATGGCTCTTGGTGAACTACACACAAAAACTATGATTATCAACACAGAAGGGGGAAAATAAGTTTAATGTGTGTACACACTAAAACCCTGCTAATGTGGACTGCGGAATAACGAATCAAGGGTAATACAGAGTAATGTCCCTTTATTTATCGGCGTCATGCGTGACTGACTTGTGTCATTCCTGAACAAGCCGAATGGCGACCCGTACTCCTCTAGCCAGAGCTACTTCAAACAAGAACGATAACTCTATCTCTGTTTCAGTCCAACAGTATTTGTCTTTTCCGTAGCACTCGCATATTGCTGTTTATATATTACTAAAATATCTTTGATAGACTAAAACAACATTTAACTTGTTGCAAAAATAATCTAACTTAATTATTCTCAGCTTTTTATCTTTTACTTCCAAATGTAAATTTCTAAAATATGATTTTAAAGTTTAAAAAGAGCTTACAGTGAATATGTATGTCTTTTTCAGTTTTCTCCTCAAATGTCCTCGGCTTAAAAGAATCGCAAATGTAATTTTTTGTTTTGCTTTGAATGGCCAATTAAGTTTTAAAATATTCAACGGTAATATGCATTTTAATTGTTACCTGCAATGGTAATGAAACATCAATTAACAGTATAATCCTTCTATTATCTCATGATCTCTGTAACAACTTTTGGTGATCATTTATGTTGTCTTTCATGCATATGTTGCTTCGATTTCTAACAATTAGTAAAACAGATTAATATATTACTTTAAGCACTACCAGATATAACTCAAGGGTTAACATGTGACAATTTTCCAACTATTTGTTAAATCAAAGCAATTATGAGTGTTCAATTAATAGTCCAAAACAATTACCTTGGAATATCAGCAGTTTGTCTAGTAACCTTAAAACTCGAGATGTTTAAAATGGGATGTATTCCAGATGTCAAGTTTAGAGATAATTTAAGGCTTTCACAGAATGACTTTGTAAAAGATCTGGCTAGTTGACACACGCTTTGAGAATTTACTAAATTTATCAGTTGAAACCTCACGCTGAGCGTTCGGTTCCAAATTCAATTTAGCGGGGTTAAATCTACAGGTAACCAAGCTATACATTGAAAACACAGTATGTTTATCTCCATTCTACCATGACTAAATAAAACGCGAACTCTTTGGTGCTTGCAAATATTTTGAGTGAAGCGGCATGGGTTGAGCCCAGTGTTTTGAGTGGGTTGTCGATTTGAATTACGGATTCACCGACAGCAGCCTTTAAACAAAATATGGCGCTGTATATGCTCAGGCAGTTTGTTTACACCGTAATATTTCACTCGAACAAGACAGGCATTGAAAGCATATAAGTACGGCAACTTGGAAAGCTAACATGAGGTGGGCACCCCTGAAGGAAACTAAGCAAGCTTTGCAAAGCTTGCGTTCTACACCGCGCGTCATCATTATGACGTCATATCGCTCATTGTGATGCAAAAGATATGACGTCACAGTCATCTATAGAAAAGCGTCAAATTCCAAGCTCTCTGCTCTTACTTTTTCTTTGTAGATTTCTATCGTGTTTTCTTCACGATATATATTGCTAATCTAAGCACAATATTTAATATTAAAGTTAATTATTCATATACTGAGGAGCAAAAAAAAGTATACCTCTCAGTTGAATTTATCATCTGTATGGTATTCAATAGAAAATATCTTAAGTTAGCGATATCATATGAAAAATAACTGTACGGGCGCTTAGTCAGCACTCAAAGAATACTCATTTAAAATATGATTTGATTTACATTTTTTTTTTTTTAAAAACAAAAAAAACAATATTTCATTTAATACACAACTGCTGATTGGCACCTTAGACATCTTATCTTTGAAATTCATCAGATTTACTTTTTGTGGAACATGTTTACATTTCAAAAATGGGTAATGGGTCACATAGTAAAAAAATCATTTCTTACCCCAGTCTTCATTGAACCAATTTATCTTTCTAAAACTTACTCTGTCACAGATTACGTTTCACAAACCGTTGAAGGAATTTCTGTCAAATTTCAATCACATAAAACAAATTCGGTATACTTTCTTGAATTGACTGTCAAAGATGTGGCGAATCGTCACATGGCGCTGGCTTGTGGCAGAGGTGCTGTACTGGCCGCATGGCGCCCATTGTAGGAGAGAGTCCTGCCACAGGCCAGCGCCATGTGACGTTTCGAAACAGAAGTACACATGTACAGTCCATTCACAATATTGCATATGTGTTTAATCTGAGTCTACACATAATAGAAATATAAACTTTGATTGAGAAAATATCCCGTGAAAAAAACTGTTTCCATTTGCGCATGACTTTATCCTTGTCTACATTTTCTGTACGGCTCCACGTGCTGTCATCGAAGCCCTACGGAGAGCTAGCGATACGGTCACTTTGATGTATAAAGATATATTTTCATGCATCTCACTGTCGCAGTTGTAGTAGCATATCTATATAATTATGCAAAACAGTATGTAGAGAGCTCCGAATGGCTTGCATTAGGCATTACTTTACAGAATAATCGCGTTTGTGAAAGTTCCGGTCACGTGATATGCAAATTAACGTGTTGCAGTGGTGTCATGCTAAGTCACCACTGCGCCGGAATGTGTTCCAAGAGCCTAATGGCTAGGCCTGTTGGGTACCTGTGCTTGTAGTCAATGCAGAGTATTGTAGAACTCTGAGGCTTGCTTGGGGTCTTTTCCCGAACTAAAAACAGTTGGATTTGGCAGAAATATGTCCGAAATTGTACAATGTTTCATTTTGTCGCTGTGTGGGATATCTGACTGCATTTCGTAATCACGTTACGAAACATTGTGCAGTAGACCCGACAGACTCGAAACAAAAGTGACGGCCCACAGACCAGAGTAGCTTCCTTTGATAAAGGGCAATAACTCTAGCGGGCGGACCGATGGATGGCCGCGAAAGGCAATCACTGATATTTAAAAGTTGAAAAATATCAACATTGTCTTTACACAGGGATACGGAGAAAACTAAAAAAAATGGAGGAAAAGACCAACGGGGTTATTGAAAGCGGGCACAAGTGAAAGAGAAAACGGCCAACTCAGTGTTATCGATTTTCGGAATTGTTATGTTATTAAGGAAATTCATTCACACGTTGTATACATAAATATTGTTTGATTCAATCAATTTCACTTGATGTTATGGATCCCCGACACACAAAGAAATTTGACTGACTGACTCCTGTTAGAGTAAAATAGGCTTACTGAGGGATGAAAGAATATGATAATAAATTCAGAAGCCATCGGGGGTTAGGATTTAATTATATAAGCATAAAATATACTATGAGAAGCCAGTCGGGCATGACATTATTGATTACTAATGTCTATAACTTAATTAACACGCATGACTGCCTACATCAACAACCGCGGTGTAACAAGTTTGTATCCCAGCTGATGCCACTGTCCCTTCTTCCAATCACATCCCTCCCGTCATCGCTGAGGTCACCACCGGTCAAGGATTAGGATAAACTTCGAGCCCTGCCCAACTATGTAGGGGAGCAGTAGATCTGCACCAACACATTGGGCGTCTGGTCAGTCTCTTGTACATATGTGTACATACATCATTTCGAATTTAAATAAGAAAAGTTCAGATATTAAGTTATTAATATCGACACTTTGTCACATTTTAATCGAAGATCGTTTACGTTTTAGGCGAATCAATTACAAGTGCGGAGAACAGCCCACGAACTTATACAAGCTGATAGCCGTCCTACACATTGTCCTGCCACAAGGAAATAAACCCCGAGCTCACATCCGAGAGAGAGCCTGTCTTAGGCAAACCGAGCTATGTGTCGCCTGGTCGCTCTTGAAAGACGACCGCATCAACGCAGGTGAATTTTTTACAAAATTATTGTATTATTATGATTATGCTACAGATGTGAATGTGAAGTGAATAAAATGATACTTTTCCCATATACATGTTTGCATTATTGTTTTTAGTATGGGCCGTATGAGGTGGTTGGTCGTTTTCTCTATAACCCTTTTGCCTATATGGATACCACCGAGTAATACATTAATGCCCACATTCGAAGAAAACATGCAACATCTTTTAACACACAATGTCATTTAGAAAGTGGTAAAATGTAACAAATGTTATATTTTAGATAATACTTTCTTAGTAAAGTACAGATTCTCGTACTTTCAGGGATTCGAACCCACACTGCCATAGTGAGGCAGCTAACGCCCATGAGTAAAGGCACTCAACCCAAAAAGTACGAGAATCTGTGCTTTACTAAGAAAATATTATCCCAAATATAACATTTGTTACGTGCACTATTTAGATACTCACTGTTTGTGACAGACAGCTACGATGCTACCTTGAGAAGACGCTTGCGTTTGTGTTTGGCGAAAGCAGCTAATATGTATATCCCCAAGTCTGTGACAACAGCTGTAATACAAACCAACACTATCTTATCTCAAGTTATAAACATCACTATTAGCATCCATTAAGCAAAATATCCACAATTTGACTTTTCTGGGATAACTCTGCCATAATTCACTCGTCGAGATGTTCGCTAAACAATATCAGCTAAGTTGGCACTTAATGAGTGGTATGAATCATATCTATTTCCTGTATTATAAAAGCTCTTTGTGTATTAAGTCAACAATAATGCTATTGACTATGTAAGTAATTAATATGAAAGATATTTTCTTTGTTTTCTGTTTAATCTCCTACTTACCGGGAGGCTTCTGAGCTCAGAGAAATCCAAACGACGCCCCGATCCTGTCAATGGTGATAGAGCGAGAGGTCATAGGTCACGCATTGTTGATGACGTCATCGATTTAGGCGATGACGTCATCAACATGGTACTGCTCTGCTCTATGTCACAAGTTCTAATCTCTTTCAAATATTCTATTTTTATTCGAAACTTTTTTTTTTATTTGCACGTAGCACCATCATTACATTTTTCAAAACACCCTGATATCTATATTGTTCATGCGTGCTAGAAATAGTATCTCCCTGAGATCATGTTTATTGTCATGTCTAGAATCTGATATGAGGAAATGTTTCGAGCAGAAAAGCAATGAACTCGTGTTTTCTTCATCGACTTGTAATTTTGCCCGATGGGGAACCACAGTTTGCGAACCTACTTATAACATGTCGACGTGAGTCGCTGGCAACGTTCACTTCATAGTCACTTCACTCAACTACCTGATTTAAATGTATCCCGTATATAAATAATGTCTCATTCAATCCAAGGGTTTATTTTTAAAGGTTTGTATAAATACAAAATTATGTATTTCACGTGGCCAACAAGTTAAATATAATGAAATAAGCTGCGCAAGCAGACAGGCACGTGTAAAACAGGGGACGTAACTCTTGCTTCAGGTCGTTAATTGGGGACTGACAGGTTCTATTACAGTCAATGCACTTTACACACTAGCGAAACGTTGCTGTTTATTAATTTGATCGGTAAGAAGGATCCGTAAGCTGTCGATGCCCAAGCAAATAAACAACGACAGTAAATTCCTGGATTACGTGCTACAGGCTTGACGATAATGCTTAAAGGGAGAGAACTCTGTCGCAAAATGAGTAAAGCGGCGTTAGAAATAGCACGAAGCCTGTTTGTTCCGCCATGTACACATGCAACGCGACTCTTTCAAGTATTCATCTGACTATTTATGGGTGAATGTTTTGTTTGCCGTCAGTCTGAGAACCGAAGAAGTACGTTTGTACTCCGGATAATAGGTAATTTAACGTATTTGATGCCTGATGCTGTTAATGATTGGGGCGAATCTCGAAAAGTAAAGGACGCTATCTGAGCATTTAAAAATTTTCACGTACGAAGTGTTATTCCGTATGTTATTCTCTCGTGTGTTAAACTTATAAACATCCGTACAACACCTTCAGCAGACAAACATTCCACTGGTAAAGGAAAGGTCATTACGAAGACTACTTTCTGTCGACCCGTGAACATCCGGGTTAGAATTGGTCTCCAGCAACCCATGATTGTCGTAAGAGGCGACTAATGGGATTGGATGGTCAGGTTCGCTGACTTGGTTGATGCATGTCATCGTAGCCCAATTGCGAAGATCGATGCTCACGCTGTCAATCCCTAGATTTTCTGGTCTAGACCCGATTATTTACAGACCGCCGTCATATAGCGGGAATATTGCTGAGTGCGGGGTTAAACAACAAACAAGTACGGCCTTTCAACATAGAAAATACACATAGAAATGTTCTTCGGTTGTTGTTACTAACCTTTTGCAAGAAGTAAATAAAAGGTTTCTATTGATATAAACCTGATAACAATGTAGATCTTCCTGTGCGCGAATGTAAAAACCCTTCTAAAGCAGTCTCTTAAACATATAGCTGACACGAAATCCCAACCATACGCCACATCTAAAGTCACATCAAAGTTATCTAGCTTCTGCCTTGCCCCTGACGAAAGACATATTGTAAAATGCAGAATGCTCTAAAATCAAAGTGAAAAGTAAGCAAGGGACTTAACTCTATACAAACAATATTTCTACGTACTAAAACTGTGTAGATATTTATCAAGATTAGTATCTAATCTTTGAAATGAAAATACTTTTCAGAAAAAAACACCTGTTAAATTATATTTATAAAATATAATAAAAAGTAGGACAAAGACAAGAAACTGCAGTTATCTAGACTTGCCAACTGTTATAGACTTGCATAGGCTGTGTTGGATATATTTATTTAGGGTCTGTATGACAGCCTTAACGTCACCCACTAAACAAGTTCCCACATACAATGACGGAGCGTGTGGCCATACAATGACGGGGCACGTGGCCATACAATGAAACCGGGCGTGCGGCCGTACAATGACGGGGCGTGTGGCCATACAATGACGGGGCACGTGGCAATACAATGACGGGGCATGTGGCCATACAATGACGGGGAGTGTGGCCATACAATGACCGGGCGTGCGGCCGTACAATGACGGGGCGTGTGGCCATACAATGACGGGGCACGTGGCAATACAATGACGGGGCATGTGGCCATACAATGACGGGGCGCGTGGCCATACAATGACGGGTAGCGTGGCCATACTATGACGGGGAGTGCGGCCATACAATGACCGGGCGTGCGGCCGCACAATGACGGGGCATGTGGCCATACAATGACGGGGCGTGCGGCCGCACAATGACGGGGCATGTGGCCATACAATGACGGGGCGCGTGGCCATACAATGACGGGTAGCGTGGCCATACTATGACGGGGAGTGCGGCCGTACAATGACAGGGCGAGTGGTCGTACAATAACGGGGAGTGTGGCCGTACAATGACAGGGCGTGCGGCCGTACAATGACGGGGCGTGCGGCCGTACAATGACAGGGCGTGCGGCCGTTCAATGACGGGGCGTGCGGCCGTACAATGACTGGGCGTGCGGCCGTTCAATGACGGGGCGTGCGGCCGTACAATGACTGGGCGTGCGGCCGTTCAATGACGGGGCGTGCGGCCGTACAATGACTGGGCGTGCGGCCGTTCAATGACGGGGCGTGCGGCCATACAATGACTGGGCGTGCGGCCGTACAATAACGGGGCGTGCGGCCGTACAATGACGGGGCGTGTGGCCATACAATGACTGGGCGTGCGGCCGTACAATGACTGGGCGTGCGGCCGTACAATGACTGGGCGTGCGGCCGTACAATGACTGGGCGTCTGACCGTACAATGACTGGGCCCGTGGCCATACAATGACCGGGCGTGCGGCCGTACAAACGGGGCGTGTGGCCATACTATGACGGGGCGTGCGGCCATACAATGACTGGGCGTGTGGCCGTACAATGACTGGGCGTGCGGCCGTACAATGACGGTGAGTGCGGCGGTACATTGTCGGGAAGTGCGGCCGTACTCCAACCACAACCCGCACACACAACACAACGCGACACTTCATCAATTTATTATTTAATATCCGTAAAAAAGATGTACAAAGAAAACAAACATGGAAATATTCTAAAAATGAACCATGACATAAAAGGATAACCATGTAAAATCTTGACGTTCCAGTGATGTTACAAAACACCAGCTGGTGAAGTGCCTCTCTATTTGTATCACTTTGTTTAAGGGATGTGTAAATATATGTAGTCAACAGGTTACTTCACACGCGACAGGGAGATAACAGGGCGATGTATTCCACTTCCAGCCAGCGGGCCCGGAAACCAAGCAAAACAACTGGTTTTACTGTGTAGTATAATGGTGTGATAGAAGACTCTGGTCACAGAGACATGACCTAGTCTCAGAGACATGACCTCGTCTCATGCTACACCAAGGACGCTCATAATGGACGCAACTTATTCGCACACCCGTGACCACTCGTGTGTTTCCGGGGAAAACCATGTTGTGCGACGAAGGAATTGTCATATTTTTCACATATTTTTCAGATAAACTTTTGTATAATTGTTTTTCTGGCCATTGGTCTAATAGTGAATAGATAGTGAGTCTGACTGTCTGACTGTCTGTCTGTCTGTTTGTCTGTCAGTAGACCTTACATTGCTGTTTGCTTAACCGGTTTTTAGACAAGATTACATCTTCGTCCTGATACACTTGTAATCAATCGTTGAACTATAATTCTGCTCCCTACTCTGTGAATACACGATGCGAACGTAAAATATAAATTTGCACCGTTTACTAAAATATCTAAAAATGGAATAATCCGATGAAAAATAGAATTGGTTTAAATGAGCAATTGTATCCCTCATTTTTCCATGGTAACACATGTTACCATAGTAACATGTGTAAACTGACCCTCGTGTGAATGATAACACGTGTAAACTGTATCCCCGACATTCCCATTGTAACAGGTGTAAACTATATCCCCGATGTTCCCATGGTAACAGGTGTGAGCTTTATCCCCGATGTTCCCATGGTAACAGGTGTGAACTTTATCCCCGATGTTCCCATGGTAACAGGTGTGAACTTTATCCCCGATGTTCCCATGGTAACAGGTGTAAACTATATCCCCGACATTCCCATGGTAACAGGTGTAAACTATATCCCCGACATTCCCATGGTAACACGTGTAAACTATATCCCCGATGTTCCCATGGTAACACGTGTAAACTGTGTACCACACATTTTCATGATTACATATGTAAACTGTATCGCCCATGTTCACGTAAGATTTACTGCGTATACATACCGATCAATAAGTATATGCACCGATCAATAAGTATATGCACCGATCAATAAGTATGTGCACCGATCAATGTGTATACGTACCGATCAATAAGTATATGCACCGATCAATTTGTATACATACCGATCAATAAGTAAATGCACCGATCAATGTTTATACGTACCGATCAATAAGTATATGCACCGATTAATGTGTATACGTACCGATCAATAAGTATATGCACCGATCAATGTGTATACATACCGATCTATGTGCATAAGTATCCATCAAACTGTATACTTGCGGATCTGATCGCTGTGAATCCGTATCGATCTATGTGTATATGTACCGATCTATGCGTATATGTACCGATCACAGCCTACACGTACAGATCGATAAGTATACATACCCACCTATGTGTATATTTATTGCTACACAGACTACAGTACGACTGTGGAGCATGTCGGCAATGTGGTTAACCCACTCTGGTATTCTGATGTTAAATGATTCTGTGACAATGTATTGGAATGCGGTAGGACGGTTAATAATGACGTCATCAATATCCATCTGGTGCCCCGAACTTCCGGATGTCGCTGGCGGCGTGGAGCATGCCTCCCGTCACGTGAATCGCATCGACAACTGACGACGGATTATCGAGGGTCAAGTTGTGACCTTTGGCCTTTAATCCATCCAAAATTTCCTGCGAATGAAAACCCAAACAAAACAATTAAAATAAAGGAAATTTTAACTTTGGCCTACTAAGACCTGAAACACTTGAATAGAGTATCCTGGACCCGCTTGGGTTGAACGATTCTTAGGTGATACCGTGAACAAACAGGTACATAGGTCGCATATAGGACGAGTTCCAACCTTGTCCTGGTACAGGTGCACCAAGGCAATCATGTTATCAATGGACGGCTTTCAGTTAACCATTTTGGCCACCAAATTCTCACTTGTGTATTTGGGGCGGTCGGGTAACCTAGTGGTTAAAGCGTTCGCTCGTCCAAAGGGTACAGTGTGTGAAGCCCATTTCTGGTGTCACCCGCCGTGATACTACTAGACTATTGCTAAAAGCGGCGTAAAACCATACTCACTCACTAACTTGTGTATCTAGACCATCAGTGACGTGGACATCGTGACGACCTGCGACGTTGTATACTACCTACCGGTGTCCTACATTGCGTTTGTTTGTTTGTTTTTTACTCCACAGTCAGCAATATTCCAGCTATATCACAGATGTGGTCTGGATCAGGCAGTCAGGCCTCTTACGTCTGCATGTTAGGGCTCCTGTCAGACAGTACCTGGGGAAATCCCTTCTCCACACTGAGGGTCTTCGGCAGCAGCTGGTGGTGGAGCCGCTTGCTGTCTATAGCGGCCCCGACAGGCAGCCCAAGGCGGAGGGTGTACAGGCTCACCTGGAGGAGGAACCCGGCATGTGAAACATGTCGAAGTAGAGTCTCTTTCGCGGTTTAATTGCGAGCTAATATCTGGTGGACAACGACGATGAACGAATAGTGATGATCATCGCAATAACGATGTGTATTTCATGATGATGATGATGATGATGATGATGATGAAAAGAATTTGAATTATGAAGATGGTGATGAATAATAACATTTTTTATGATGACTTAATGTTAAAGATGACGAATTCAGCTATGGACATGCAGCTCGAATAATTACCAGTGACTGTTTTGAATATTTACGCCGGTACAAGATATATTACAAGATGAAGTGCAACAATGGGGTTTATAATAACCTCAGTAACTACAGTCATCTCCTATCTGCCAAGGTAACAGATATATTAAGAGCGTTCTCTCATCATCTTACCAGCATAGTGGAGGTTGTGATCTTTGTGCCTCCCGCCGCCCCGACTGCCAGCACAACTTCTCCGGTGTTGTTGTCGATGACGATGCTTGGACACATCGACGACAGGGGGCGTTTTCTAGGTTCGATAAAATTAGCGGGGGATGCGGACACGCCGAAGTAGTTGACCTCCCCAGGTGTGGAGAAGTCGTCCATCTCGTTGTTGTAGGCGATGCCTGTGGTGCTACCGCGAACCTTGGAGCCGAAACTGACAACACAGAAACAGCAGACGACGTCACAAAGCCGCCACCACACATAGTTCATGCTCGCTTATCCGGACATCCCTCTCAGTGAAATCGCCCGGATTAACACATATCCGGATTATCAAATTATGAGAACGTTTGACCATTGTGTAATTAAAGAGTCCGGTATACACAGATTCCGCTTACGGCTGATATACATGGTTAAACATTAGCGTTGACCGAATATATATATTCTTGAAAGATTTTAAACGAGGCGGTTGAAAAAACACTTTTTATCACACTATAATGCCAAGGGTATAGCAGTTCAACCTTTCGAGATCCACTCTTGTGATATAGACACTATACTGACTAGGTAAAGTGATATAGACACTATACTGACTAGGTAAAGTAAAATAGACACTATAGTGACCAGGTGAAGTGATATAGACACTAAACTGACTAGGTGAAGTGATATAGACACTACATTGACTAGGTGAAGTGATATACACACTATACTGACTAGGTGAAGTGATATAGACACTATACTGACTAGGTGAAGTGATATAGACACTATACTGACTAGGTGAAGTGATATAGACACTATACTGACTAGGTGAAGTGATATACACACTATACTGACTAGGTGAAGTGATATAGACACTATACTGACTAGGTGAAGTGATATAGACACTACATTGACTAGGTGAAGTGATATAGACACTATACTGACTAGGTGAAGTGATATAGACACTATACTGACTAGGTGAAGTGATATAGACACTATACCGACTAGGTGAAGTGATGTAGACACTATACTGACTAGGTGAAGTGATATAGACACTACACTGACTAGGTGAAGTGATATAGACACTATACTGACTAGGTGAAGTGATATAGACACTATACTGACTAGGTGATGTGATATAGACACTTTACTGACTAGGTGAAGTGATATGGACACTATACTGACCAGGTGAAGTGGTATAGACACTAAACTGACAAGGTGAAGTGATAAAGACACTATACTGACTAGGTGAAGTGATATAGACACTACACTGACTAGGTGAAGTGATATAGACACTATACTGACTAGGTGAAGTGATATGGACACTATACTGACTAGGTGAAGTGATATAGACACTATACGGATTAGGTCAAGTGATATAGACACTTTACTGACTAGCTGAAGTGACAGAAACTATACTGACTAGGTCAAGTGATATAGACACTATACGGATTAGGTAAAGTGATATAGACACTATACTGACTAGGTGAAGTGATATAGACTCTATACTGACTAGGTGATGTGATATAGACACTATACTGACTAGGTGAAGTGATATAGACACTATACTGACTAGGTGAAGTGATATAGACACTATACCGACTAGGTGAAGTGATATAGACTCTATACTGACTAGGTGATGTGATATAGACTCTATACTGACTAGGTGATGTGATATAGACACTATACTGACTAGGTGAAGTGATATAGACTCTATACTGACTAGGTGATGTGATATAGACTCTATACTGTCTAGGTGATGTGATATAGACACTATACTAACTAGGTGATGTGATATAGACACTATACTGACTAGGTGATGTGATATAGACACTATACTGACTAGGTGATGTGATATAGACACTATACTGACTAGGTGATGTGATATAGACACTATACTGACTAGGTGATGTGATATAGACACTATACTAACTAGGTGATGTGATATAGACTCTATACTGACTAGGTGAAGTGATATAGACACTATACTGACTAGGTGAAGTGATATAGACACTATACTGACTAGGTGATGTGATATAGACACTATACTAACTAGGTGATGTGATATAGACACTATACTAACTAGGTGATGTGATATAGACACTATACTGACTAGGTGAAGTGATATAGACACTATACTGACTAGGTGTTGATGGTAGATGTTATAGCAACGGCGTTGCCCTGAGCGTCAATGATGGAAGTGTGTGTCGTCCCCGTCTTGACGCTGTCGTAGAAGGTGGGGCCGTAGAAGTCGGTGTCCTCCGTGCGGAAGTCGTTTATTTTGGCCCGAATGGAATCGGCGTAGTCGCGGGATGTCATGTTCTGTATGAGCTGAGTACGGAGATAATCATAGTGTTAAAAACAGGCGATGTGATGCCACACTCCTACACAGACACGTCCGTCACATCTGCCCTATATATTTTTAATATATTCCAAGTCGTGGTTTGTATTTCCATTTTCCAACCCTACATTTAATATCGTAGATAAAAAATACTGCATTAGATAAATGATGTTAGTGTTGATAATGCTATTATCTGCAGAAACTGTTGTCGATGTCTTGCTTTGTGTAGGTTATCTGTCGGACATGACCTCTCACCTCTGCCACGTCGACAAAGTCCTCGTCCCCCAGATCCGTCCTCTTGGCGTAGGCAAATTTCATGGCTTCCACGATCCGGTGATACGTCAATACGCTCTTCTCATTTGTCGACAGACTGTCGGGCGTGAAGTCGTAACCTAGCAACAAGACAATGCATGATGAATGTGAATCATAAGATAAGCAACAAAATCCGTTCTAACTCTTCATTAATCGACACAATCCACGTATTTGTTTAAGAAGTTTAACCTGACAAGTCTAACACCAGCAGTGGGGATTCCGACTACTCGGTCGGGTGGTCAGACTATGCAATTGCATGGCATCGTGCCCCGATGGCGTAGATCGTTGCTCATTCTGTTAGTCACCTGTTTGCCTGGTCCAGACTCGACTATTTACAGGTTGTCGTGATATAAACTCTAGAATAATAATGCCTGTGGCGTTGAAATGAAGTTCACGGACTACTTACCGTCAAGGATATTCATGATGTATTCATACACAGCCCCACTGCCGGGGGGCGGGACAGAGTACAGGGTCAGGTTGTCTCTCAAGGTCACCGACAACGGCGTCCTCCAGGTGGCGTTGTATTGGTTCAGATCCTCCCGGGAGATTATTCCGCCTGTGGTTCAGACAGTTCAGATCAAGAATACTTCATTCTACCATTGTGCCCGTGATGAGATCAGTCGAGGTTCAGTGCAGGTCAATGCAACATATCATAATAGTGAGTGAGTGAATATGGTTTCACGCCGCTGTTAGCAATATTCCAGCAATATCACCCGAAATGGGCTTCACACATTCACACATTGCACATGTGTGCAATCGAACCCGGGCCTTCGGCATTACGAGCGAACGCTTTAACAACCAGGCTACCTCACCGATCACATGTCATGATAGATTAGGTTTGTACCGCTAACGGGCGGTCGGGTAGCCTAGTGGTTAAAGCGTTCGCTCATCACGCCGAAGACCCGGGTTCGATTCTCGACATGGGTACAATGTGTGAAGCCCATTTCTGGTGTCCCCCGCCGTGATATTGCTGGAATATTGCTAAAAGCGGCGTAAAACCATACTCACTCACTCACTTAATACTCACAACGTTCATATCAATTTCTTACACCAATATTATTGAAAACTAAATACAACCAATAACGTTAACGTTCCACTTATGTTGGATGTTATGGATAGTGTCAGATCAGACCATATATAAATATGCAAATAAGGTCACGTGTCAGGTACTACTTTTACGCTCCATACATCGGTATAATGCGTTTCACGAGGTGTGGGAGTTTCATCGCGGCTTTCAATTAATTGTCAGGATATGATAACTGAGGCAGTTGAAAGGCTGTAGATTGTAATGGTGTGCCAGTTCTGTGTTTCATGAGAAGAGAGTGCAGTTTCGTGATACATTTATGAGCTTACATGCCGCCAGTACTGGACGAATAACGCTTGTCAAGCTGTTGTGATGAAGTTTGGTTTTTGATGATTCGAATTATTGCAAATCGTCATCCCTGGCCGAAACACTGGCAGCACTACTGCTGAATCACTGATGATGATCCTATAGCAACTGGGTTTGTGGGTGAAGTGGTCGTGACCTGTTTGTATATAGTACGGGTGGTGGGGTAGCCTAGTGGTTAAAGCGTTCGCTCGTCACGCCGAAGACCCGGGGTCGATTCCCAACATGGGTACAATGTGTGAAGCCCATTTCTGGTGTCATCCGCCGTGACATTGATGGAATATTGCTAAAAGCGGAGTAAAACTCACTCACTCACTCAATCAATTTATTTAGTATTTCGTTTCATATGTTTATATTGCTGTTGTGTGTTTTGTATGGTTTATGTTGCTACTAGTCTCACCATATTGCCGAGTTTCGTTGACGATGATGTCAGTAAGTGAGCCATTATAGAACGCAGATTGTCCCCCCTCAGCGATGGTGTTGAGAGTGTCTGCCAACAGGGGGAGCTTCACCTTCTCACCGACCTTGACAGGTTCCCCCGTAGTTGCGTCGAAATACATCCTGAATATACAAAAATGTGTTTTCACGTTTCACTTTCACTTTCAAATCAGAGTGAGCCAATCCATGTGGATGGGTGACCTAACGCTACATGAGCCCTAAATGCGGATCGGATGTCAAGTTGCACGTCATGTCAGTCACTGGTGTGGACGCACCAGACTCGAACATTTAATGGCCGCCGTGATACATAGAGGATATAGAAGATGTCTCCTTTGCCCCCGTCACGAGATGAGACAAACATCATATTTCAGCAGACACATGGAATATCCTATTTATTCCCTAATTTTTGTGCAGTTGTCTACCGGAAAATTAAATTATTTCATAACAAATGCAAAAGCTTGAAACCTAAATTCTCCCTACAAGACACACAGGGACGGTTACCTATCCATTGTATTTGCGACTTAAAAAAGTAGTTTCGTGTTTGCAAAATCTTAAAAAATATAAACAAAAGTATCCAAAAGTATTTAGGGTCACGAAAATTCTTTATCATACATTGATATATGATTATATACAAAGTCATATTTTGGCAAAAATATTCTTGAAAACTAGGAGACCGCTGTTGGAAGCGAAGGAAACCGCACTGAGCCTCGTTTGACGAGTTAAATGAGAAATTGACAGTTTATACAGAAACATCACTGTTCTCAACTTCAGAAAACTCCGTCTTTCACACTGAAGTATATAATAAAGCTGCAATATTCAAAACCGGGGCAAAAAAAATGAACGTCCACTCACTGTTATTTTACGTGCCGTCTCATCTAGTACTTATGTACCTGTGGGAGGAAGGTCTCGAGCAGGTCGTGTGTCGGCTCATGGTTGACTTGCGTTTGACTTGAGGTTTTGACAACATCGTGTATCGCTTGGGGTTTGACTTACGTATGGGGGGAGGTCTCGATATGGTCGCGTATCGGTTGGTGGTTGACTTATGTGGGAAAAGGTTCTTGGGAAGGTCATGCATCGGCTAATGTTAATTGGAGAAGTTCTCGACAACATTGTGTATCGGTTGGTGTTTGACTTACGAATGAGAGAAGTTCTTCAGCAGGTCGGGGTACCGGTTGATGGCCACGGACAGCGGCTCGTAGACCGGCACTCCCTCCCGACACAGTTTGATGGCGGGCTGGAAGAGGTCCCTCCATGCAAGCCGCCCGTAACGCTGGTGAGCCTCCCAGTACCCCTTGATCTCTCCGGGGACCGCGATCGCCAGGCCACCTGCGCAGATAACAATGATATAACTACCTCTGAAGCCGACGGCTGGGCAGGTCCAGTTGTTCAAGGTCCCTTAGGCGTCCCGGAAACCTATGACCCTGGGTTAGAACACCAGAATACCATTAGTTGGGATTATATTTTTATCAGCACCACACCCCTGCTCGTGGGTTTCACCAAAGTGGTAAACGTCATAGACCTCACTCTTTTCACTCCTCACAGACTTTCCCCACACACCAAGCGACTATGTTTTCCGTAAAAGGCGACTAACGGGATCGGGGGATCGGGTGATCAGGCTCGCTGACTTGGTCGATGCATGTCATCGTATCCTGATCGATGCTTATGATGTCAATCACTGGATTGTCTGGCCCAGACTTGATTATTTTCCCACCGCCGTCATATAGCTGGAATATTGTTGTGTGCGGCGTTAAACAACAAACAAACAAACAAACAGCACCAAGTGGGCACGCCGTCATTAAACTAAAATATACTGTTTAAACGGCGTTAAACCCAACTCACTCACTAACCATGCATATAGTGGAATCTAAATGACGGTATTGTTATAGAAGTACGGGGCACGCCGTATTTCAATGTACAGACGGGCAAACGGGAGGCCGGGGGTAATTAGCACTGATAGGTGAAGGAATAGCAATGGGCAAACGGGAGGCCGGGGGTAATTAGCACTGATAGGTGAAGGAATAGCAATGGGCAAATGGAAGCCAGCTAGGTAATTAGCACTGACACAGATCAAAGCAATAAGGCGTGATGAAGGAGTAAGCATATACTCCGAAACGTTGTGGTCCTCATAATGAAGAAGTTGACATGCATCAGTTATCTCCCTTATGTGTATCACTTCCAAGCCTGTCAAAGACTTGAGTGTAGAGTTGTTTGCAATTCACCCGTGGTGGCGGCAGTGAAATAAAGTCACTACACCTGTGCTGTCTCGGGATGCTGTAGGTGGCGGAGAAAGCCTAGTAGAACCGAGTGTGGTGCTCAACTCACCCAGGGTGGAGGTCAGGCCGTCGGTCCTGTTGATGTACATGGTCTGGTTGGCCAGAAGTGGCGCCCTCTCGCGGGCATCAAGGACATTAACTGTTTCCGAAGTTCTAAAACAAAAGTTTGAGATCCTTCGTTAATTACGCAATCTATTTAAGAGTAAGTTCTCTTTGTCAGCTCCAAGCTGATGCTGTAGTAACAAAAACTCGACACAACGCATCCATCGTCACCCACCCTCACTGACACCGGCCTGTTGTAGATCGTCATGAAGAACACCCACCCTCACTGACACCCACCTGTTGTAGATCGTCATGAAGAACACCCACCCTCACTGACACCCACCTGTTGTAGATCGTCATGAAGAACACCCACCCTCACTGACACCGGCCTGTTGTAGATCGTCATGAAGAACACCCACCCTCACTGACACCGGCCTGTTGTAGATCGTCATGAAGAACACCCACCCTCACTGACACCGGCCTGTTGTAGATCGTCATGAAGAACACCCACCCTCACAGACACCCACCTGTTGTAGATCGTCATGAAGAACACCCACCCTCACTGACACCGGCCTGTTGTAGATCGTCATGAAGAACACCCACCCTCACTGACACCGGCCTGTTGTAGATCGTCATGAAGAACATCACACTCACAGACAACCACCTGTTGTAGATCGTCATGAAGAACACCCACAATCACAGACACCCACCTGTTGTAGATCGTCATGAAGAACACCCACCCTCACTGACACCCACCTGTTGTAGATCGTCATGAAGAACCCCCCTCCTATCCCGGCGCTGTGGCGGTGTACCAGTCCTGTACACAGCATGGAGGCGATAGCGGCGTCTACAGCCGACCCGCCCTTGCGCGCCATGATGTCTCTGGAAGGAAAGGGAGACACATTGAATCAGGTTTCGCCTCTATCAAGTATGAGGTGTGGAAGATTGAGTGAATGAGTACGGCTTTAGGCCGCTTTAAGCAATATTCCAGCAATATCACGGCGGGGGATACCATGAATGGGCTTCACACATTGTACTCATGTGGGGAATCGAACCCGGACCTTCGGCGCGCTGAGCGAACCACAAGCCCACCGCCCCAGGTGTGGAGGATATAGGCAGGAAGGACAAAACTGGTTCTGAGCCTTTCAAGCAGTTCACGCACGTATTTTGTTTATTTATTTTTGTTTGGTTGGTTGTTGTAAAGCGTCGCACTCTGCAATATTCCAGTTATATGACGGCGGTCTCTAAATAATTGAATGAATAACGTCATATGCAAAAAGGTGACGTCACAAACAAATTCCTCATTTGCATGTTCCAGATCAGCTGTGATATTTGGTAATTCAAAGAGATATAAGTAAATTGTCCTTGGGTTCATTGAAATTCCTGCATTATGATTAGTTGAATTGTTCACGTGTTATTGCATTCATTTCCCAATGAATGTAAAAATATTAAGTCACGCCCACCGAAGCGGACTACTTTTATTACAACTGAATGTCGGGGAATCCAATATTACCGTCGAGGGAATTCACTCTCTGCTCACGTGTATCGTCATGCACAGGACATTTAGCGAAATTCATGCATATTCATTGTCATACAACCCCTTGGGGCCGAAGGCCGAGAAGGAAAGAAATAGCAAACATGCAGGCTCGTCGACTGTTTTTTCCCGCTCGCCTGGGTTCCACAACTATCATGTCTTCGGGTTTTATTTAATTTTCTAACCAGCATATTTTCCAACTGTGTCTTCCCGTTCTCAGGGAATAAATGTTCGAATCTGGCGGCAACTGACCATGCCATTTGAAACAACCGCCTTCTGCCGGACATATTTGGTCCGGTTCGTTACAGTCTGACTGCTGCAGTTCTTCTCGCCTCTTGACAGGTCCAATGAACTTTGTTTTGATTCTACTCTCCCTTGATTGGCTATTGACGTTGTAGGCGTGTTAATATATGTGCATATATCAAACAATACCCTGATTCATGTCACGCCACAGTATGTATTCCTATACCTGGAATATTTATCAATCTCGTCAATTTTGACTGCTTTGATACAAACAACTGTTATTGGTTAAACTGTTGTATGTTTTGTTTGCCGAATTTAATTATAAGCATTGACTGGTTTTATTTCCGGTTCATTGACGTATAAATCGAAAAACCTATGCGCAAACTTTTGTAAGAATCATTATGATTCATACAGTGTGCACATCGGTTTTTCGATTCGTACCCCAATGAACCGAAAACAATACACATATTTTGTAATTTGAAGTTTACACGATATACGGTTTTTCCATTGGCGGAGAGGTCGGTCACATGACCGCGAAATTGTCGTTCATCTGAACGGCACAATTTGACGTTCAAACGTTTTTCATGAGACCTTGTTCTTGAAATGACGAAAACACTGACGGACTACTTCCACATTCCTGGGGAAACCCTTGGGAATTCCCTAGCACGTAAACATACATAAGCATTCTTTCTGATCATTTAGAACCTTTAATCTTGGTCTCAGCGTTTCAGTATACATTGAGAAACGCCAGAGAGCTTGACTGCATGATTGGTCACGAATTTCTTCGCTACAGCCCATCCTAATGAACTAACGACGAAAGGCACATCCAAACCATCGTAGTATCGACTCGATCCGTGTCTAGGCTGACAGTGACCGTCTCCAGCAATCTATGAATTTATTTTGGTGTCTGTTTGACGCATCTTTAATCACCTTTCAATGATCGGCCAGTTGATCTTTAATGACTAACACATGTAACTGCCACAGGCTCATAGACAGCTTCGGATATCTCTTGCGTCACGTTTATCGTGTCGCCCATTTTGACGTCTTGTACTTGAAGAAAATGTATTACGACGCGGTGTCATTATGACTTACTGAGGTAGTTCTTCTGAGACCTTTCTCATCTAATGCTGATATGATTTGAACACATGTGTTGCGCAAGATGTTTCTGAAGAGCAAGTTATGTATCCATACGCTCATGTCACCTCTCTTTTTAAGGAACCATTTTATTCCGCGGTATAGCTGGTTGATGTATGGCTGTCAGTGTAAACATGAAGTCACACGTACTAAATAAAATTGTGTTTAGATCTTGGCCTACATCCTTTAAGGTAAGAAATTGTTATAAAATAATTATAAGAATTGACCTTCACTTTGTGTCAGTTCATTGGCGTATGAACCTTCATAGAGTGAGGGCCAAACATTGCCGCAAGCTCCGACGTTCATACAGTTTTGGCCCTCACTCTATGAAGGTTCATACGCCAATGAACTGACACAAAGTGAAGGTGAGTTCTTGAGTGAAAATGCCCTGTAACAACGTAAAGGAGATGCATAAGTGAATCGTCTGACTTGGAGAAAGGTAATGCAGGAAAAATAGATAGGCATGGAATATCAACAATGTTCATAAATATAAGCTGGAGACTGGATCAGTTTGCGTCCCATTCAGACACATTCCAGCATTATATCCCGGCTAGACACATCAAGAATGGATTTAAAACATTGAACCCATGTGAAAAAAAGAACCTGAAACCGAACGACAGCTCCACTGCCCCACCGTGGTTGGAAGATCGCCACAACTTAAGCAACAGATCCTAGGCCGCTCCTCGTCCTTGCAAACGGAGCTGTTATGCCACTCTTTGTATTTGGTACTTAGGGTTCATTTTGTTGCATTATTTGAGAATCGCAACTGAGTTGCTAAATAGATTATCTACCAACTGTGTTTGTGACGAGTGCTACTTACATTCCTATCTCTGAACATATTTTGGAGTCCGATGCA
Organism: Haliotis cracherodii; assembly: GCF_022045235.1. Lineage (NCBI taxonomy): Eukaryota > Metazoa > Mollusca > Gastropoda > Lepetellida > Haliotidae > Haliotis > Haliotis cracherodii. The sequence continues at coordinate 1,241,514 of NW_027266266.1, forward strand.
ACTGAAGCGTATCTGTATGTCCCAGTTGCTGAATGTGCCTCCTCTACTGACGGTGTCGAGGTAGTTGCTGTCACCGTCACTTCTTCCTGTTCGGTGTTCAGCGATCTCAAGCCCAAACCCAGACCAAGGGCGAGGCCAAGCGCCACCAGCACCGCGCCAGCTAGGATGGCGTATATCAAGGGCCTCGATGCAGCCCTGGAAGAAAAAATAATAATTATGTCATGTTCCTTGAAAAGCAACCTCGCTACTCGGCACTCATCCTCTCAGCCTACATTTGCGACCAACCCTTGGGACCGACCCTTGGGACCAACCTTTGCAACCAGCCCTTTCAACCAACCCTTGCAACCAACCCTTGGGACCAACCCTTGGGACCCACCCTTGGGACCCACCCTTGTGACCAACCATTGCAACCAGCCCTTTCAACCAGCCCTTGCAACCAACCCTTGGGGCCAACCCTTGGGACCCACCCTTGTGCCCAACCCTTGGGACCAACCCTTGGGACCCATCCTTGCAACCAGCCCTCGCGACCACTAACCCTTGCAACCCATATTCTCTGAAACGATGCCACAAACAAGTTCTTCGACACAAACAACTTATTATTTTCACATCAACCCTGCTAATTAGGGTGACAGCCGTTTCCAGCATATATGGTGTGTTATAGCAGATTTAACTAGCTCAACAGTAGTTCGGTAGGGTAGCCCAGTGGCTGAAGTGTTCTCTCGTCATGCCGTAGGGTCGGGTTCGATTCCTGACAAGGGTACAGTATTTACTCACTCATTCATTCTAAACAGCATCAGAAAACATTCAAGAAGACATTGTGAACACGATACGTGTCACACCAGATCAAAGCTAATACTGGACAACCATCATTGCCTAGGTAAACCGGGACAAATACATTCATACAATATGCAAACATGACAAGTCCCCCCTCAGACTTATGTGGGTCAAATATGTCTGTGTCAAAGAGGACATGTTTGACCTGGGTCAGATATACCTCTTCCCGTCGTCTCGGCTACCACTTCACCTACAACACCCGGGTGTGTCGGGCTCATCATACGATGTAGTGTTGACACAACTAGTTTATCTACCCCGTGAATAAACAGTTCGTATTTTGATCCAGTACACTTATACCTGACCGTAAGTAGTGTGACACTGACTGGCGACGCTCACGCATACGATGTCGGACATGTGGCATTGGGTTGAGGGTTGTTTTGTTGTTCTCTTCATCATTGGGGGCTGATGTGTTTTTTTCTTCATCGCAATATATATATATATACATTTCGATAACATGTAAATCTTTACCTTAAGTCACACATACGACTTTTGGGAGCGTCATTAACCTGTAACCTTGGACAATATAGAAGGAGGGGCGGTCGGGTAGCCTAGTGGTTAAAGCGTTCGCTCGTCACGCCGAAGACCCGGGTTCGATTCCCGACATGGGTACAATGTTTGAAACCGATTTCTGGTGTCCCCCGCCGTGATATTGCTGGAATATTGCTAAAAGCGACGTAAAACCACGTTCACTTACTCATAGGTGTTTATCAAATTACTAGATGCAAGTATATATACTTGTAGATTTGCATCAGAGAAGGGATAAAATACAAGTTGATCATAAATCAAATGACAAAAAAAGAATATTTACAGAAAACGGCATTATGTCATTCACACTGTAGCAACATATACTACTTAAAACAAGTAAAGGAACACCCACAGTGATAAGACTGTGTATTGCAATACAATCAGCCGTGACTGTTTAACCATAGTCATATGCAAGAATTGGGTGTTCTTTAACTTCTGTTGAATAGTATATATTCTGATTTTAACCTGATTTATTTTAGAGTATTGCCATGATCTGCCACGCTCTGACGACGTGAGGGTGCCATAAAACACCTAATTTTGGCCATAAATCAATCAATTAGATTTCGCAGAAATCCGTGGATTGTTGTAGAATCTCTGCGTCTGTACAGTTATTATGTTAAAGTGATTACTGAGAAGATTTCAACATACCTTACATAGGAATAATAACAAAAATCTCAGCTCTCACATTTGAAGAAACAATACCACCACAATTCATTACTGTTGTTTTATGTATGTACTTTTTATCGTATAGAAACACATGACACATGACACCCCTACAGTGACCAAGAGGAGATATTGCTTATATACATATCGCTTTCACGTCTTGTGTAATCGCTTTCACGTCTCGTGTAATCGCTTTCTCGTCTCGTGTAATCGCTTTCTCGTCTCGTGTAATCGCTTTCTCGATTCGTGTAATCGCTTTCTCGTCTCGTGTAATCGCTTTCTCGACTCGTGTAATCGCTTTCTCGTCTCGTGTTATCGTCAATATCCAAAGAAAACGACACCGAGATCGTCTCATTACATTAATTGCACGACGCAATAGATTCACACCATCTCCCGTTATCAATAGTGAATTCCGTACAATAACAGGAAGGCGAATTTCAACATCTACCGTTAAAACCCGGATCTATGCCCTCCGCCGGAAAGCAAGGCGTTCTGTGAAGAGTGTGACCCGAACAGCCTACCATAGGCGGCAAAGATTTGGGTGGGCAAGGCAACACCAGGGACAAGCTATGCGCTAGTAGCGTTACACCAAGTTCACATGCGAATCCACAGGGGCTTGTGACCCAAAATATAGCAGCTACAAGATAAAGGTCACACCCAGTGTCAGTGTTCTATATATACTATTCTTTTATAAAGTACACTGACATTGGGTGTAACCAAGTCTTGTAGCTGCTATTTTTGCGTCACAAGCCCCTGTGGACGAATCAAGGTTTTACCTCCGATTCACAGATGGCAGAAAACGTTGTTGGCGACGTAGCGGAATGGGGGTGGTAGTGTCATGGTGTGGGGCGGTATGACATATGACAAAACAAATATGTTCAAAACAACCTTAGCGCTACGACTGTCGTAAATCTATGTGAAGGTATGGGAGTTACGATCACCTGAGCGCTAAGATCGCTTTGTACAACGGCACCCTGGTTAGGTTATCGAGAATGGAAATTTGACTGGCCAGCGATATGTTATTCCATTCGCTAGAATTATCGCCAAAAGTTTAAACTGCAAGATGACAATACCAGACCATTCGTTGAGATGTACATTAAAAATACCGTGGCTTTGTATCTGAACGCAACGTCTAATCACAATGTCACATTATGCATGAACAGCACGTGTGACACGTGCACACAGAAGCCGAAGTGTGTCCGCCTGTAGGGGAACCCCCAATCACGTATGCAACTGAGCTGAGGAACGCACGCTTAACAATCCCTTCGAGACATTATTTTATACCAAAAAAACATGCACTATGGAGAATATTATAAAAAATTATATATGTGTAACAAAAAACATAAATGTATCCACTCACTTCTTGTGTTCTTCTCCTTTCTCGAAGTCGTGATTGTGACTCCCCATTCTGAAAAGAAAGGACCAGTTTATTATCAGAACGTGATTCGAATATGACAGGCACTGCTCGCATATCCGGCATGTCGCTATTACCAGGGGGAGCATATAGGTCACTCCATGACGCAGCAAGAATATCATATAACATATGGCCTCTCCCTGCTGGAACATCTTACTCAGCATGGGATGTGGTGTGTTGAATGCGACATCCGTCTGTCTCTGCAGTCGGACCTGTCGCTGCCGGGGGTAACCATGAGCCTTGATCATTGAGGGGCCGTAGGTGTACAGGTTTGTCGAGTTGAAAGTGGTATATCATTGAAGGGACCTAGATACAATGATGTAACGATTTTTTTTTTAACAGTCGGAAACATAATTCTTTTTTTCAAGACTGTTCTGGGACAAATTATATTTTTATATAAATTATTATTATATATTATATTATTATATAAAATCCTACCCTCAGAATATCAAATGGTTGGTCCCCTAGCGCTAGACAGGGAACATAATCATAATATATGAGATAGCTGCACGATAAATCACAAAGAACAATGAAGAACGAAACGTTTTTATTTCACGATAGAACATGTTTGTATCATGACGTCATTTCTGGAGATTCGAACATGCGCTCACAACTTGATGACGTCGTATATATGACGACGTTATTTTTGAGAGGGAAGTGTCTAGTGAGAGATGTAGTTGGGCAGCGCAGATAAAAGCGATGGACAAACGATCGCATGTAACAACGGGAGAGATCTGGCAATCGGCATTGGGAGAAATGATACAGATAATTGACGTGAGGATTGTGAGAATATGCTGGAAATACCCACTTGTGCATAAAATGGACTTGTCCGTCATTGCCGAGGATGGATTCTATTGAGGGAGTCATCATTATTTAAATATGGTTAAATATTGTCAATGCTGGTACAATTTATCGCCATCCTTAAAGAGGCTGAACATAATGTTGATAAACGACTCGTGGTCGTTGTTTATCGTACAATAAAACACTGCAGGGATAACACACCACTCGGTACATCACTGATGCAATATAACGTCTGTCTGGAGTAGTCACGTGGGCACCCGGGTCAAGGACACCCCTGTACTGATGTAATATAACGTCTGTCTGGAGTAGTCACGTGGGCAGGCGGGTCAAGGACACCCCTGTACTGATGTAATATAACGTCTGTCTGGAGTAGTCACGTGGGCAGCCGGGTCAAGGACACCCCTGTACTGATGTAATATAACGTCTGTCTGGAGTAGTCACGTGGGCAGCCGGGTCAAGGACACCCCTGTACTGATATACTATAACGTCTGTCTGGAGTAGTCACGTGGGCAGGCGGGTCAAGGACACCCCTGTACTGATGTAATATAACGTCTATCTGGAGTAGTCACGTGGGCAGCCGGGTCACAGTTATTCCCGAACCGCCTGGCGAGAGAAGAATGTGGCTACGTTGATGAAATAGCTCCTTAATGGATCTGGAGGTCTGGCTGACCGTGCATCGCGGTTTATAATATTTGGATTTATTTCATGGGCGTTTCTTACAGGTGGGTGAGTGAGTGAGTGAGTGAGTGAGTGAGTGAGTGAGTGAGTGAGTTGGGGTTTACGCCGCTTTGAGCAGCATTCCCGTTACATCATGACGTCATTTCTAATGTCTGGATGACAAAGTCGGCACGTTATGGACATCAACAACGTCTTTTGTATAGTGTTATAGCGACGTTACCGTAAAGACCGAATACCGTTGTCAACAAGACTGAGTTATGGGACAGAATTATATGTGGTGGACAGAGAACACGTGATGAGGAAGCCAATTAAACAAGATTATGGATACACAGATTGGATTATATCTAAAGACGATAGGGGTTATTGCTTAGTGAGTCCATAGTAGGCGGATGGCATTGAGCTACTTATAGAATGAGGTCACCATTCGATCCCCAAAATAAGGACACCATAACTTTCGTCATGGATCTAGCTCCTTTATGATTTTCTATTTGAACACCAGAAATGGGCTTCACACATTGTACCCATGTGCGGAATCGAACTCGGGTCTTCGGCGTGACGAGCGAACGCTTTAACCACTAGGCTACCCCACCGCCCCTTATCACATGCCACTTGCCTCCAATGAGCCTTTTTTGTCCACTCTATCTGGACAACACGGCGTTAGAAGTAGTGACGCGCGTAGCCTTCATTTCATCTCATAGTGTTCCAGGAGCCCATCCGGCACAAACCCTTGACATACTGACATATTTGTTAGTTTGTTTATTGTTTAACGCCGCACTCAGCAATCTTCCAGTTATATGACGGCGGTCAGTAAATAATCGAGTCTGGACCAGACAATCCAGTGATTGACATAATGAGCATCGATCTACGCAATTGGGATACGATGACATGCATCAAATAAGTCAGCGAGCCTGACGCCTCTTACGACAGGCATAGTCACCTTTTACGACAAGCATAGTTTCCTCTTACGACAAGTATAGTCGCCTCTGACGACAAGCATAATCGCCTCTTGTGCCAAGCATAGTTTCCTCTTACGCCAAGCATAGTCGCCTCTGACGACAAGCATAGTTGCCTCTGACGACAAGTATAGTCGCCTCTTACGACAAACATAGTCGCCTTTGATATACCGAGATGTACATGTACCTGGAGGACTGCTTCTATTGCCACACATGACCGCCTCCGTGGTCTAGTGGTGGAGCGTCCGCCCGGAGAGCGTCATACCAAAAGACGTTGAAAGATTGTACTTGTTATTACCCTGTCTGGCGCTCGGCATTAAGGGGCTAAAACAAGGACGGGTGGGCTCGGAGTCAGTATACTGAGTGGGGTATTCATGTTAAACTGCGGCATGGTATCTCAGTGACCTAGCAGTTCAAATCGGCATCAGTCCGGACTAGTACAAGCAGCCACACACACACGTACATGCACGTCGCTATATAAGTGCAAAAATCTTGGACACGACGTTAAACCCCATTTCACCTCACCTATTGCCACACACGAGCCCGTGGTACCCCCAACCCGTGGTACCCCCAACCCGTGGTACCCCCAACCCGTGGTACCCCCCAACCCTGAAGTGGGATGCGCCTAGTTTCAGTACCAAGTTGAGGACAGCATCAATGTTTTCCTTTGTGGTGGTGGGTCGACCCGAGCCGGGCATGTCCCAAACTCCCACACTGGTAAATACGGCACTGTGTCATAACGATTGTGTTCATTCGCCATTGTTTGTTATGTGGTAGATCGTACGTGTACGGGTGACGGAATAAACCGTTAGACCTCAACATGAGGTTAGGTCGATGATTCGACTTGGTTTTTCTGCAATTCAAAACAAGACGCGAACTGTTTGTAGTATGTTCGTTCGGTACACTTTATATAGTAATCAATATGGCTCCTTGTTTCAATTTGTGTGATTTCAGAAGCCTTGGCTTCGCGAAATCGCGATATCCTGTGTTTTATAAACGTGCACGAAACATTAAACGCATTCCTCGCACATCAAGCTGACACGCCGTGATATAACTTACATTGTTGTTTAAAGCGGCGTTAAATGTTGTATTTGTGTGTACATCTACACTATATTGTCAATGGCTCACTCACTCCAAGTAGCATGAATGTTTCAATAAATAAATATCAAGGGTAAAGAGATGCCATCTATCTGAATTGCTGCCCCTACTAATGCACGGGTCAGTGGTGGAGAACCATGGTCACCTTTGTCCCCGGAGCCCCCCCCCTCCCCCCCCCCCCCCCCCCAGCTAAATCCTTTGTTTCCAGATGCCCTGCAGCTGGTCAGTGCTTTGTCATTAATATCAAAATTCTTTCTTTCTTCTATCTCTGTGACTCGGGGACAAAGGTGACCATGGTTCTCCACTGACCCGTGCATTAGTAGGGGCAGCAATTCAGATAGATGGTATCTCTTTACCCTTGATACATCTCCCCGATAAAGTATGTACAAGAGAGAGAGAGAGAGAGAGAGAGAGAGAGGGGAGGGGGAGAGAGAGGGGAGAGAGAGAGAGAGAGAGAGAGAGAGAGAGAGAGAGAGAGAGAGAGAGAGAGAGAGAGAGAGTTTATCTCCTATGTGTGGTGACGTGTGGTGACACAGTTGGCCAGCATCCTGTGTACTGACCGCCTGCCCATCTATTACGTACAAGTTCCGGTTTCCGCTGAACAACACGGCGAATATTATAATATTAGGATGTTTAAGTAATAGCAGATTTTATAAATTATTTTTCGATTTAAAACCTTTTATTTGTCTCCCAGTACTTTTTATATATTACGTACACCACAAAGAGAGAGAATCAAATATCAAACTAGTCATTAATCAGCCTTGCTTTGCTCTGCCAAGTCGCCCACAGCCTTTCATTGCCCCAATAAATCCATCACTCCACACTCAGCGTTCTGGACGTTTCAAGGACCATTCGCTTTTCAATCGGTGTATATATGTATTCCACGTGATCAAATGACGATATTTCATCAGACCAAAGACGAAAAGACGTCTTTGTTTGGAAAATAGACGTATCTAGTTCTTAAAATCTTATTATGGCTGCGGATGATTATCGGTTTAGCGACGCTTTTGTCAAATTGTTATTATTTGAAGCAGGTTTGTATAGTGACAGGTCAACGGCGATTGTGAACGCCCACAGGGATTAGGACTTATGACCTTCACGCACATGTGGGGACAGTTACAACGGCATTCCCGATGAATTACCGTTGAATAAATCTTGTCCTGAAACATGGCGAGGCACTGCAGCACGTGGCTATTAGAATCTATTTAATATACAGACGTACTTCCAATTAAAAAAATGGTACTAATTATGAACAATATTATTTATTATCTACTTCTATTATGATTTGTTATCATACACATAGCTTTCATTGTCATCATAGTAATAACATAAATTCCCAGGGTAAACTCGAGGTGCAATGCATAGTGTCATAACTGCATGACAGTGTGACAGATGTGTAGCAAGAATGGAAGCAAGCGTGTGGGTAGTATATGAACAATTGCGAGGCAGTGAACTTTGTCGTGCACCTGTAGACATCACAAGTTGTAAAGTCTCCTATTGTTTTCCTGCCTCAAGTCGTGTGCTGTTAATAGGTGACCTTTTCTCACACTTTCAAGTAGCGACGGGTTAATCCTTCCCTTAACGAACTGTCCGGATACAATATGTTTGTCAGGACAGAAAGGAAAGTTTTCAGATGTAACGATTTAATGTAGAGAAACTATTTCTACGCTGAAGTGAATACTTAAGTTTTCAGTACATACCTTCCCCGTCAGCTGTCAAACTTACTGTCGCACCTTGAGGACTCCAAACACCGTCAACTGACACACAACGAGAGAGCACGTACTCGGAGTGTGCCTCGTATAATCTCGTCACAGAATGAGAGCAAACAAGGGTCGTAACCTTTGAGGTCAGATCAGCAGGGCAAGACTTATGGGCGGGGCGGGGCGGGGCGGTGTGTGTGTGTGTGTGTGTGTGTGTGTGTGTGTGTGTGTGTGTGTGTGTGTGTGTGTGTGTGTGTGTGTGTGTGTGTGTGTGTGTGTGTGTGTGTGTGTGACTGTATGTGTAATATGTATGTGTATGTGTGCATTTAAGCATGTTGGTTGGTTGTTTTGTATGTTGTTTAACACCGCACTCAGCAACATTCCATCGAGTATGGGCCAAACAATCCAGTGATTGACATCATGAGCATCGATCCACCCAATTGAGATCGATGCATGTATGTATGTATGTATGTATGTATGTATGCATGCATGCATGCATGCATGCATGCATGCATGCATGCATGTATGTATGTATGTATGTATGTATGTATGTATGTATGTATGTATGTATGTATGTGTATGTATGTGTGTGTTTTGTATGCATATGTGTGTATGCATATGTGCGTATGCATGTGTGTATGCATGTTTGTGTATGTATGTGTGTGTTTTGTATGCATATGTGTGTATGCATGTGTGTATGACCTCTACATTCTGTCACACATAACCTCAAACCTTCATCAAACGTCACCTCAATCCTCTGTCACCCATAACCTCAAACCTCCATCAAACGTCACCTCAATCCTCTGTCACACATGACCTCAAACCTCCATCAAACGTCACCTCAATCCTCTGTCACACATGACCCCAAACCTTCCTTAAAACGTAACCTCCATCCCCTCTTACACCATGACCTCAAACCTCCGTCAAACGTCACACAATCTTCAACATTTTAATCAGGGAATGACAAGGATTCAAACAACTGGTGGGGAACCAAGACACCCTGAACATCCAGAGTGTCCAGTGACTTTATAAAAATTAAACCTGAGGTGAAAATGCATTTATCCAGCACTTTCCGAACCGGGTTATGTGTGCAAACAAATCCCACCCACATGTAACACAGCCCAAACTACACGAACAGAGCACCAACTACACGGACAGAGCACCATCTACACGGACAGAGTACCAACTACACGGACAGAGCACCAACTACACGGACAGAGTACCAACTACACGGACAGAGTACCAACTACACGGACAGAGCACCAACTACACGGACAGAGCGCCAACTACACGGACAGAGCACCAACTACACGGACAGAGTACGAACTACACGAACAGAGCACCAACTACACGGACAGAGCAGCAACTACACGGACAGAGCACCAACCACACGGACAGAGCACCAACCACACGGACAGAGCACCTATCACACGGACAGAGCACCAACTACACGGACAGAGCACCAACTACACGGACAGAGCACCAACCACACGGACAGAGCACCTACCACACGGACAGAGCACCAACCATACGGACAGAGCACCAACCACACGGACAGAGCACCAACTACACGGACAGAGCACCAACCACACGGACAGAGCACCAACTACACGGACAGAGCACCAACTACACGGACAGAGCACCAACCACACGGACAGAGCGCCAACTATATGGACAGAGCACCAACCCCCCGGACAGAGCGCCAACTACATGTACAGAACACCTACCACACGGACAGAGCGGCAACTACACGGACAGAGCGTCGAATGGCTGGGCAGTTGGCTAAAAGCTCCTCGAGCCACCTTCACCAGCCCAATGGCTGCCAGTGTGGCCGATCGTGTAATGCCACTGTTAACAGGCCATGCCCGGCAGTGTGACCGTGTACTACCACTGTTAACAGGCCATGTCCGGCAGTGTGACCGTGTAATGCCACTGTTGACAAGCCATGTCCGGCAGTGTGATCGTGTAATGCCACTGTTGAGAAGCCATGTCCGGCAGTGTGACCGTGTAATGCCACTGTTAACAGGCCATATCCGGCAGTGTGACCGTGTAATGCCAATGTTGAGAAGCCATGTCCGGCAGTGTGACCATGTAATGCCACTGTTAACAGGCCATGTCCGGCAGTGTGACCGTGTAATGCCACTGTTAACAGGCCATGCCCGGCAGTGTGACCGTGTAATGCCAATGTTGAGAAGCCATGTCCGGCAGTGTGACCGTGTAATACCACTGTTAACAGGCCATGTCTGGCAGTGTGACCGTGTAATGCCACTGTTGACAAGCCATGCCCGGCAGTGTGACCGTGTAATGCCACTGTTGACAAGCCATGCCCGGCAGTGTGACCGTGTTATGCCACTGTTGACAAGCCATGCCCGGAAGTGTGACCGTGTAATGCCAATGTTGTCAGGCCATGTCCGGCAGTGTGATCGTGTAATGCCACTGTTGACAGGCCATGTCCGGCAGTGTGACCGTGTAATGCCACTGTTGAGAAGCCATGTCCAGCAGTGTATCATCCTTGTTGCTGTGTTGACATAAACTTCTACCTTGTACCACCCTCGCTGCTGTGTCAACATAAATTTCTACCTTGTGCCACCCTCGCTGCTCTGTTAAATAAATTCCTACCTGGTACCACCCTCGCTGCTGTGTCAACATAAATTCCTACCTTGTGCCACCCTCGCTGCTGTGTCAACATAAATTCCTACCTTGTGCCACCCTCGCTGCTGTGTCAACATAAATTCCTACCTTGTGCCACCCTCGCTGCTGTGTTAACATAAATTCCTACCTTGTACCACCCTCGCTGCTGTGTCAACATAAATTCCTACCTTTTACCACCCTCGCTGCTGTGTCAACATAAATTCCTACCTTGTGCCACCCTCGCTGCTGTGTCAACATAAATTCCTACCTTGTACCACCCTCGCTGCTGTGTTAACATAAATTCCTACCTTGTACCACCCTCGCTGCTGTGTTAACATAAATTCCTACCTTGTACCACCCTCGCTGCTGTGTTAACATAAATTCCTACCTTGTGCCACCCTCGCTGCTGTGTCAACATAAATTCCTACCTTGTGCCACCCTCGCTGCTGTGTTAACATAAATTCCTACCTTGTACCACCCTCGCTGCTGTGTCAACATAAATTCATACCTTGTACCACCCTCGCTGCTGCTCAGATCAGTCTCATCTGAGAAGCATTGAGACACGATAACCCACAGACAGCTGTATCACAGAATCACAAAGCCTACCATCGGTTCAGTCTCATCTGAGAAGCATTGAGACACGATAACCCACAGACAGCTGTATCACAGAATTGCAAAGCCTACCATCGGTTCAGTCTCATCTGAGAAGCACTGGGACACGATAACCCGCAAACAGCTGTATCACAGAATCACACAGCCTACCATCAGTACAGTCTTATCTGAGAAGCACTGGGACACGATAAGCCACAAACAGCTGTATCACAGAATCACACAGCCTACCATCAGTACAGTCATATCTGAGAAGCATTGAGACACGATAACCCGGAAACAGCTGTATCACAGAATCACACAGCCTACCATCGGATCAGTCTTATCTGAGAAGCATTGAGACACGATAACCCGCAAACAGCTGCATCACAGAATCACACAGCCTACCATCAGTACAATCTTATCTGAGAAGCACTGGGACACGATAACCCGCAAACAGCTGTATCACAGAATCACACAGCCTACCATCGGTTCAGTCTTATCTGAGAAGCACTGGGACACGATAACCCGCAAACAGCTGTATCACAGAATCACACAGCCTACCATCGGATCAGTCTTATCTGAGAAGCATTGAGACACGATAACCCGCAAACAGCTGCATCACAGAATCACACAGCCTACCATCAGTACAATCTTATCTGAGAAGCACTGGGACACGATAACCCGCAAACAGCTGTATCACAGAATCACACAGCCTACCATCGGTTCAGTCTTATCTGAGAAGCACTGGGACACGATAACCCGCAAACAGCTGTATCACAGAATCACACAGCCTACCATCAGTACAGTCTTATTTGAGAAGCATTGAGACACGATAACCCGCAAACAGCTGTATCACAGAATCACACAGCCTACCATCAGTACAGTCTTATTTGAGAAGCATTGAGACACGATAACCCGCAAACAGCTGTATCACAGAATCACACAGCCTACCATCAGTACAGTCTTATCTGAGAAGCATTGAGACACGATAACCCGCAAACAGCTGTATCACAGAATTACACAGCCTACCATCGGATCAGTCTTATCTGAGAAGCATTGAGACACGATAACCCGCAAACAGCTGCATCACAGAATCACACAGCCTACCATCAGTACAATCTTATCTGAGAAGCACTGGGACACGATAACCCGCAAAAAGCTGTATCACAGAATCACACAGCCTACCATCGATTCAGTCTCATGTGAGAAGCACTGGGACACGATAACCCGCAAACAGCTGTATCACAGAATCACACAGCCTACCATCGGTTCAGTCTTATCTGAGAAGCATTGAGACACGATAAGCCACAGACAGCTGTATCACAGAATCACAAAGCCTGCCATCGGTTCAGTCTCATCTGAGAAGCACTGGGACACGATAACCCGCAAACAACTGTATCACAGAATCACACAGCCTACCATCGGTTCAGTCTTATCTGAGAAGCACTGGGACACGATAACCCGCAAACAGCTGCATCACAGAATCACACAGCCTACCATCAGTACAATCTTATCTGAGAAGCACTGGGACACGATAACCCGCAAACAGCTGTATCACAGAATCACACAGCCTACCATCGGTTCAGTCTTATCTGAGAAGCACTGGGACACGATAACCCGCAAACAGCTGTATCACAGAATCACACAGCCTACCATCAGTACAGTCTTATTTGAGAAGCATTGAGACACGATAACCCGCAAACAGCTGTATCACAGAATCACACAGCCTACCATCGGATCAGTCTTATCTGAGAAGCATTGAGACACGATAACCCGCAAACAGCTGTATCACAGAATTACACAGCCTACCATCGGATCAGTCTTATCTGAGAAGCATTGAGACACGATAACCCGCAAACAGCTGTATCACAGAATCACACAGCCTACCATCAGTACAATCTTATCTGAGAAGCACTGGGACACGATAACCCGCAAACAGCTGTATCACAGAATCACACAGCCTACCATCGGATCAGTCTTATCTGAGAAGCATTGAGACACGATAACCCGCAAACAGCTGTATCACAGAATCACACAGCCTACCATCAGTACAATCTTATCTGAGAAGCACTCGGACACGATAACCCGCAAACAGCTGTATCACAGAATCACACAGCCTACCATCAGTACAGTCTTATCTGAGAAGCACTGGGACACGATAACCCGCAAACAGCTGTATCACAGAATCACACAGCCTACCATCGGTTCAGTCTTATCTGAGAAGCACTGGGACACGATAAACCGCAAACAGCTGCATCACAGAATCACACAGCCTACCATCGGTTCAGTCTCATGTGAGAAGCACTGGAAACTGGGGACCTGACCCGGAATATATAACACAGACACAAGGAACAGATACACCAATGTGAAATACTTTATAACGTCTTGACATAGATGTATATGAATTTAACCACAGACATATTTCCAGTTCAAAAGTTTCACTGTCGTGTGAGATAAATTGGCACTAAAGGGTATACCCTTTAATTAACAAATGTTTTGGCGCAGATACAATTGAACATCTGAAGATGCAGTCATACTGAGAGGTTATACTTGTCCTCGTACAATCAAGTAGCTGATTAATCGGGACTAGTGTCCCGTGATTTTGGTAAACTGGTCTAGAATAGATGAATTGACAAAATACAAAACTATCGATTCGATGTTCACTGTGATACGCGAAGATGTAAATGATTAAGAGAAGTCAAAAGACTGTTGAAACCATGAGATGGACATTATTTTCGATTTAATAATTTACTCTGTGGTTTGCTGTTTTATAGTGATGGATCGGCATTAATAGTCGCGGAGTAAAACTGTGGATGAATGTCACCAACATGCACGTCTCCAACAACGATGTCACCAACATGCACGTCTCAAACAACGATGTCACCAACATGCACGTCTCCAAAAACGATGTCACCAGCATACACGTATCCAACAACGATGCCGCCAACATGGACGTCTCCAACAGCGATGCCGCCAAAATGCACGTCTCCAACAACGATGCCGCCAACATGCACGTCTCTAACAACGATGTCACCAACATGCACGTCTCCAACAACGACGTCACCAACACGCACGTCCAAATGACGATGTCACCAATATGAACGTCTCAATGGCGATGTCGCCAACATGAATGTCTCCAACAGCGATGTCGCCAACATGCACGTTTCCAATGACGATGCCGTTAATACCCTGCTGGTTCTCCCCCTTTCCTGACGTCGGCGACGGCATGAAGCAGTCCCCCGGTCACGTGGATCGCCGACACTACTGACGCAGCCGGGTCCATGTCTATGTCTATTTCATGACCTTTGGCCTTTAACCCGTCTATGACATCCTGAAAGAAGGCAGGTATATAATGTATTAGTCAGATATATTTTCCTTACATAAAACAACAGCACAAATAATGGGTAGCTAATTCATGAACGTTCACGGTTTAAACCTAACATGTTAAACCAAATAGCAGGACTGTGTTCTTTACTATAGAAGGGTTAGGAACATCTAGACAAGGTCAAACGTATTTATATAAGATAGCTACGCGATAAATCGCAAAGAACAATGAAGATCGAAGCATGGTCTATTTAAGAAATGCACGAGTTGGGAGTTGTCTATCGTACAATAAAACACTGCAGTGTTTTATCATGAAATGACGTCACACATTGGACGACGTTATTTTTGAGGGGGAAGTGACCGGTAAGTTGTCCCCTACAGATGTATTTGGGCTACGCAGAAAAACGCAATTGCCGAATGATCGCATCCAAAGGTGGGAGAGATATGACAATCGGTATTAGGTGAAAAAATACAGTTATAGAGGATTGTGAGAATATGCGGGAAATGCCAAATCTAACCAACCTGTTGGTAAAATGGACTTGTCCGACATTTCTTATAATCCTGGCCCTGGGAGGACAGCAAACTAAAACGGTCTGATATCTCAGAGACGTAACACTGACAAGCAAAGTTGCCCAACTTTGCGGCAATTGACCTATTTACCTGAGAAAAACCTCTCTCAATACGTATTTGCTTCGGCAATAACTGGTGATGTAGACGCTTGTGATCAACTGCATCTGCTATCGGCACCCCCATCCTCAAGGCAAACATCGCCACCTGGCGGCGAGACAAGCAAACAGACTCTTTTAGTGATATCTGACAGGAACTGAGACAGAATGTTCGGCCATGTTTGATTTTGCGTGAGGATGTCCGCCGGGCTGGATAAAGAGTATTGAACTTTGAACTCCGAGATAGGAATTTAGATAACCTGTGATGTGTTCTAACTGTCCAAGAGTTAGGGTTAATTGTGCATTTCATTGCGCCAGGCACACTTATTACTACGGCGCCAGATTTACACTTTGTATACAGGCATTTAGAAAAATCTATAATTATGTTATTCAAATACATATATAATTCATAGTATTTACTTGTATCTGAACATTTTACCACATATAGTTGAAACGTCAAAACATCAATCAGGCTGCCATTCGTATTGGAAATACCTATCGTAGATAAATATGAACATGTTTAATACCAGAGGACATCCTGAATACATACACACCGTCCCGCGAAATGTCGACCAAAAAAGGTTCAAAGTTGATTAGTGTCACCGTGAGAACGTCTAGACTATGAAGTGCGTCTAACAATAAAAATATGTTTAACAACTGTCTGTGTTCACACCCATAATAATTCCTTAAAAATACCTTCAACATCTTGTGTGGATTTCGTTCAATTGTTTATGCAAACAGTTATAAAAATACTTTCAACATTTGGCGTGGATTTCGTTCAATTGTTAGTACATACAATTATAAAAATACCTTAAACGTTTTGTGTGGATTTCGTTCCATTGTTTATGCAAACAGTTATAAAAATTTGTTTGTATGTAAAATTATAGAAATATTTTCAACATTTTGTATGGATTTAGTTCACCTGCCCGTGTAAACAATGATATAAATACCTTCAACATTTGGCGTTGATTTAATGCTGTTGTTTGTCTGCGAGGATTAAGTTCAATTGTTTATACTAACTAAAGCCACTGATGTGGTGATTCTGGTTCCACCGGAAGCGCCTATCGTCATGACAACATCACCGGAAGTCTGGTTGACGATGATTGACGGGCATATAGAGGACTGGGGGCGTTTCCTGGGTTTGATGAAGTTGGCTTCAGAGGCACGGACGCCGTGCTGATTGATGATGCCTGGTGTTGAGAAGTCGTCCATTTCATTATTGAAGGTAATCCCAGTTCTACGTCCGCGAATTTTGGAACCAAAACTGCGTGAAATTACAAAATACAGTTAAAATACAAAACCAAATGAATACTGTCTGATTTCGCACTTAAGGTCATCTGTTTGTTTGTTTGTTTGTTGTTTAACACCGCACTCAGCAACATTCCAGCTATATGACGGCGGTCTGTAAAATAATCGAGTATAGGCCAAACAATCCAGTGATTGACATCATCGATCCACCCAATTGGGATCGACCAAGTCAGTGAGCCTGACCACCCTGTCCAGTTAGTCGCCTTGTACGACAAGCATAGTCCCCTTTTACAGCAGGAATGGGTTGCTGAAGATCTATTCTACCCCGGAATCTTCACGGGTCGTACGGCGAGATTGTCGGTGTCGGTGTGAGGTCAGTTGATCTCAATGTGTTGCGTGTAACGTGTAGGGCTGACGTTGTTTACAGTTATGAGATAGTCGTCTTCAACCCATTTCTCTACGATTTTGTCGTATTTGCACGAATCTTTCCAATCTTCCCATAAAGGACTGTGGGCATCAAAGTCACCAAGGATTATCCCATTTTTGCCTACGATACTGAACAACAAAAGTTCCTGTGACATTGAATAAGATTTAATGCAAAGTTATGTTTTTCACCAAGTCTCAAACAATTTCAGTTTGCAACAGATAAAAGACTCCTGTAAGTGTACAAATGGTTTAATTTGCCATACTGACTTCAGAAAATGCATGATTGCATTGAACAACATGAACATGCCAAAATGTCAATTTACAAATCAATAGCGTGTGTGTCCACCTCTTGTTACGATGCAAGAAACACATGGAATGGACCAGGCGTCGCACAAAGTCCGGTGGGATATCTGTCCATATCTGCTGGAGCATGTTTTGAAGTTCCTGGAGTGTCTGTGGAACACGTGGTTGACGTCGAAGGTGCCAATCCATCTCATCCCACGTGTGCTCGGTTGGTGAGAGATCACGGGAGCGAGCCGGCCAGGGAATGACATTCACGTTGTTTTGTTGAAGAGAATCCTGAACAATGTAGGCCCTTGATTCACACTGGAGATTATCCCACACCCACGCTTCAGACCACTTCTATTAATTTTGTGGGGGTATGGCACAGGTACAGATATGACATTACGGGCAGGGTGGTTAACAATCTCTACCATTTTTTCTAGATTCACTTCTTTATTAGCGCGTACGTTAAGCGTGAAGCCTCTTATTTTACAAATAGTGCGTACACCTTTTTTATCTGCATGGTGGAGCTTGTAAGCATAATTCTTCGGCCCACATGTGGTAAATTCGTCAATCCAGTTGCCCTCCTCTATCTCGTCTGTCCATTCCCCCACTGAATCGCCGATGGTTGGGCAGGGTTCACCCTCTTTGTGCACATATATTATGCTATCTGTATCAAAGTACAGGCACCGGCCCCCCAAAGGTTGTATACCACTGTACAGTTTTAATCGGGCCTGAGCTGTCACCCAGCTTGCAATGGCAACATTGCTGGCACCGTGGGGTTTGACAGACTGGTTTGTGGTAGCATAGGTGATGAGCAGCACATCCTCGTTTATTAAACTGATGTCTTTCACCTCTATGTCAGCATTCCGGAGAATATTGTAGAACTCCGGAAGGTCTGAAACAAACACGTTCGTGTCCATGTTATTGCGCTGAGATAACTTTCCCCACAAATTATTTAGAAGGGACTTGCTGATGGCTCTTTTTCCTGGATTGGGTGCAATTTGAGAGGCGTCAAGCATGACACCCTCCTTCCTGAATACTTCGTGTACATACTGCTGCTTTTTTTGCTCTGTATCGCAGTGCACGAGATAGCCTGAAGATTCCTGCTTCATTTTAAAGAAAGCATCTACATACCTTGTAAACAAGCCCCTTTGAGCTGTGTGCGGGTCAAATTGCTCAAAACTATCAAAATGCCAGGCATCATATATTTTCAATACCCTGTAGCCACAGTCTCGAACAGCATGATGTAGTTCGACGTAGCATATGTTGATGTCCAACTCCGCTGATCGTCGTCATGGGGACAAGGGCCAGCACTATAGCCTGTATCAGCACACGTCCGGCACACGGGGAAGTACAGCTTACCATTTGTGTGGTATGGTAATACCGGGTAATACCGGGTAATACCGGGTAATACCGGATGGTACAAGTCACCTGGTGGAAGAGCCCTGCACTGTATGATGCCATGGGTGTCAAACAGCTGCTCTATGGGGGGTGCATACAGCACCGTGGGGTGGCCTGTTGGGAAACGTCCATACTTGCATATGTACGGGTATAGAGAACATACATCAACATATTTGACTTTTTCCCCTTCGGCACACTTTCTGTGTAAAGACACACCATTTGTCCGACCTCCACAAAACCCGTTTCTAGGGTCGAGAGGAGGTGTGAAGGAACCTGCATCATCAGCTCCGCCGCTTTGCCGCCCCATGTTTTTGACAAACTCCCCGAACTTTGCATCAGTTTTCTGCATTTTCTTAAAATCGCACTCCCACAGAGCAACAACGTCTCGAACATGCGGATGTTGGCGTATGAAATTCAGCCGATACATTGTCCAGTCATGACGTTCCCTGGGCGTTGTACCTAATGAGAAATTAGAACGCCCTTACTGCCGGAAAAACATTTACGGCAACCGTGAAAATAGCAGCCCAAGAATGAATAAACAACATGATTGTGCATATCATACCCGTCAACAGCGAAATTGTGACTGCCGCATTTAAGCTTCAATTCCCCTCCCAGAGCGTGGCGCAAACGCATGCTAGGATTGCTGTGCTGTAGCCATGACAACCACTGTAAAGCCACAGTTGATTGATTCCTATCAGGGTGATACCCCTGCGGTGTAGAATATCAATTTGACGTTCCTTCAGGAAATTTGCTAGGAACACTGTCATGCATGCATTTGGGAGAGTGACACATTGCATAAGGGGATCCACACCATTGACCTCGGTAAACATTTCTCGGAATTTCCCACACCTCTGCCTGAGGATGTCAACATCACTTGACAATACCTGAGAAGCTCGCTCTGATAATTAAAGCTTTGATTCGTATTTTCCTCATACCATTTAAGGAAAAGTGCTTTTTCAGCAGCACAGATACCATCTGCGTCGTAGAAATCCTTGCTCGGCAGTGTTTTACCCACATGATACTGATTTTCAACTGTTGAAAACAGGTGTGGAAAATAACCCTTGGCAACCTCATGTAAGGCAAATGTTTTATGGAAATGTTTCAACGGCATAGATATGAAATTCAAGGAATCTTTGAATACTACACTACCCATCTGCATTCTGCCGTTATAATTTGTGTGTGTGTGTGTGTGTGGGAGGGGGGGGGGGATTATACGGGGATATATGGCTTTCAAGAGAAGTCGTACCCTATAGCGTTGTGGGCTATTGCGATGACATCACCAGCATTCCTTGATTTCCTAGCTTTCATACCCTCCTCCCCGTCGCTTTCCATGAAGCGGCTACTTGCAAGTTGAATAAACCACTCGGCTGTGTCTGTGAGGGTGTTGGGGCCCTGCAAAGATAATTTCTCTGGAGCCATGTTGGGGTGCGAGCGCATGAGAACGCCAAGGACATACACCCCTGACAGAGAACCTGTTCACTGTTTGAGATGCACGCGCCACACCCCAACTGTAAAACACACAGGTTAGGCATGTGCTCACGCTGAGGGCCAACCATACTCTCAAAGTCATAAAACACATCAGGCACCTGATTAAAGGATGCTTTAGCCTCGCCCAGAGGGGTCATGTAGCATCGGTGATCAGGGTTTAATGTTTCATGACAATGTCTACACAAGCGTGCATAATCACCACTAGCTGCGCAGCCATGGGGCTCTTTCGCGCTCGCATTGTATGTGGCCAGGCATGCGACACGTGTGTGTGTGCTACCACATGCTGACATTGTTCCCGGTATAGAAGGGGTCAGGTGTCTGTCATAGCGGTGTTGTAGGAAACCAGCTCTTACAAGAAAGGCAGATTTCCCAAACCTTTGAAATGCATCCCATGTCTCGCGTCCTTGACAAGGTCCCCTGGGTATTCCAGCCTTATATGTAAATCTATTGCATGTTGTCTTTGCAGACAGCACTTTTCTTTGCTGTAGTTCTTTCCCACTCTAGGTGTAAGTGCTCCGGATCGTCACCAGACGGTCTACCTATATCATGTAGACCGGTGACGATAGCTCGGGAAAAGCAGAGGTCGTCGTTATTTCTTACTTGAACAATAGACCTTTTCTTGAGCAAGAAGTTGTCCAGTGTTACAGCTTTTTTGGCGGTCAGCCGACCACAGCCGAACCCGACCCGGTCCGGGTTCGCCACGTGAAGAATGTTCATATCCATACGGCCATCAGGTTGAAAGTCCCTCTTGGACTGGCTCACTTTATCCATAGCAGCAAGAATGGAATAAACATTTACTGCCTCTAGCCTGTTGAAGGGTAGGTGTATTAGGGCATCCAGAGCAGGATGCTGTATGTGTAAGCCTAATCTGTCCCCGTCATGACCACCTGTAAAGAAACAAATGTCTGCAATAGGACAGTGTGCAATGGTATGAATGCATGGCGTATTACATATGTGAGCTGATTATACACGTGTTTGACATATGAAGGTTACTGTAATATTAATAGTATGTGCTGACAACACTGTGATGGAGTGGGAGGGAGAGACGGAGGTTTTTATGTAACTTACCAACATGCTCTCTCACGCGCTGTAAGACATCATCAAACACTGCTGCTAACGCCTGCTGTGGGTTTTGCAGAGGAATATTGTCCGTGTGAAAACATAGGGAGAAACGATGAGTAGCTGTTTTAAATATTTTGCTAACCACGGAATCCTGTGGTTCGAGTGTGTAGGCAGCTGTACTATGCGCGCCCACACCATCGCCGGCCCCTCCATGCTGAACTGCCGAATTGCAGCTGCGGTTCAAAAACACATTAGCTATGTCCATCAACTCATCTTTCACCTGGCTGTCCGTCACTTCCTCCACAACATCCACATTACCTTGCAGAATATGCTGTAAAGTATCTTCACACTGCGTTCTGATTTCACGATGTGCAGTTTCTCCTACCTGCATAGGTATGGCTAATAATTCCTGCTCTATAGCGGGATCGTTGATGATATTCAAAAACGCAGCTTGTAGTGACGGTGGGAGAATGGTATTGTCATCATCATCATCATCATCATCATCATCAGGATCATTAGCAACATCATGATCATGTTGGGCATACGAGGTTGAAGGCTGTGAGAGCAAGGTATATTTTATTGTTTTTTAGAATATTATTACCTGTGTACAATGTAAGTGTACATGGGAAAGTAGGTTTGGCGACAAAGGTGTTTATTGGTAGGTATGCAGAGTAGGTATTTGGGTGGGCGGAGATTTGAATAGCAATGGGTGTATTGAGTAGGTGTGGCCTGAGGTAGCACCAGGGTATATACACCCTGCTTAGGATATATATTTTAACTGTTGACTGGAAAGCAGATTTCAGAAACACTGGTTGTTTGATAGGTGTATAACTGCAGCCGTTTGCGGCATGGTAGTGACTTATATAGGAATATCCACAGCACACTGTCATGCGCAGTTGTGTATTGAGGCTGTGAACTGGGTGCTCCCATGCCCAGTCATTTCAAGAAACATGCAGCTCGGAGACCACTGGCTATGCTCGTTTAATGGCTCGTCACCGCGTGCCCAATCCTTAAGTTTAATGTGGCACGCAAAGCAGATGACTTTGTCAGGTACCGCTATAGTAGAACTCTGCACTAGCTAATTGATGAGACTTCTGCTGAAGCTGTATTGCCAGCGCTTAAAAGACCTGAACCTTGTTTGGTAGGAGGACATAGAGCTATTGAAATCCGTACCTGCCGGCATGCTATCTGTGCACGTATACATGTTGATGCAAAACACGTTGCAGGAAGAAAAACAAAACGTGGAAGCAAAACCTTTTATACCTTCTGGATGTGATGTGTTGCGGTTTCTTATTTGCTTTTCTGACACGTTACGAAATGTGCACGTAATGTTGCTGGATTTACCATTTACTTAGTAACATGTTTTGCATGGTTAAATGATATGAATAGAGCCAGACAGGTGTGATTTGTTGATATGTCTGATGCGACACTGCTATTTCTCCAGTTAAATACCCTCTGACACTGAGCAGAGGAGAGGAAATGAAAGGTGTCAGGTAATTATATTAGTCGTGTGCACCGTTAACCTGTGCGAGACTGGACATGGTGGGCCCAGATGTAAGTACATAATTACCGCATGTGTTTGGAGAATGACACTGACATGGTAAACCCTTCTGTTAACAGATGCTAAATCAAAAACCGCTGATGGGTTTATGTACATGGGTATATACCAATTTGTTGCGGGTGGTAAACTATTGTAATAAGATACGTAGTGGCGCTGTTTAAAACTACTGGGGTGGCATGTTTATGGATTAGTGAAGATTAAAAGATAACCAAATCAGCATGTGGTAGTTTGATAAATCACTTTTTAATGAGGCAGATGTACAGGGTGATGGGTGACGTAATAGTTCGGCCAAGTGGTAATCTTACTACTAACGGGATACTTTATACTGAAAGAATAGAGTTTGTCAAGGTGTAAGACGAATTCGATGAAAAGCGTGCCAGAGAAAGGACAGGTGCAGCATGTATACAACCGAAGTCATGACATGTAAGATTGAACACCCCTTTATCAACTGCCCCGGTGGCACAGTGGGAAAGTAGTTGGTTACAATGCTATATTAGAGGTTGCAGGTTCGATTCACGTGAAAATGATTTGTGACTCTTTCCCGGTCAAAGATTAGACACATATGGAAAGGCTGTCTGTAAAACCTGTGTCTTACAATTCAATTGGGTAATATTGCTGGCTAATGTTATTGACCGGGCAATCTAACAAAGTAACAGTTCCTGCTTTTTCTAAGTTCTGAAACCCTTTGGATTCTAACACTAAGGTACTCACGATGTATTTATCGTGGCCGTTATGGTAACAGCGTTGCCCTCGGCGTCGATGATGCAGGCGTTGGACGTCCCCGTCTTTATCTGGTCGTAGAACGTCGCCCCGTAATAGTCGGTGTCGTGCGTGACGCTGTCCGTGATACTGCCTCGGATGTAGTCGCCAAAGTCACGCGACGTCATATTTCTAACCAGCTGTGTGAGCGAATGAGTGAGTTCACATTTAACGTCGTTCGGAATAGTTCCTCCATTTAAGG
This sequence comes from Haliotis cracherodii, assembly GCF_022045235.1. Lineage (NCBI taxonomy): Eukaryota > Metazoa > Mollusca > Gastropoda > Lepetellida > Haliotidae > Haliotis > Haliotis cracherodii. Next base: position 1,265,823 of record NW_027266266.1, read on the forward strand.
AGTTCCGGAATAGTTCCTCCATTGAAGGAGTTCCGGGATAATTCTTCCATTTAAGGTGTTCCGGGGTCGTTCCTCCATTTAAGGAGTTCCGGAATCGTTCCTCCATTTCAGGAACTCCGGAGTCGTTCCTCCATTTAAGGAACTCCGGAGTCGTTCCTCCATTTAAGGAACTCCGGAGTCGTTCCTCCATTTAAGGAGCTCCCGAGTCGTTCCTCCATTTAAGGAGTTCCGAAATAGATCCCCCATTGAAGGAGTTCCGGAGTCGTACCTCCATTTAAGGAGCTCCAGTATAGTTCCTCCATTGAAGGAGTGCCGGAATCGTTCATCCATTTAAGGATACATTCATAAAGCCAAGATGGACAGTAAAAGAGAAACAAACCCTCACAGTAAGCGCAAATTATGATAATTAATAATAACATGGGTGGAGTGGTGAGATGGGAGATAGCGGGGACCGGAGTGACCATTTGGTATTCCGACTGTGGATGAGGGCTGGGATTTTGAACCAGATATTTCTTATTTAAAGAGTGACCCTGATTTCTTTTTTAGAAAACACCCTTGCGACAATGTTAATTTTGTGCCTGAGTGAGTGAGTGAGTATGGTTTTACGCCGCTTCTAGCAATATTCCAGCAATATCACGGCGGGGGACACCAGAAATGGGCTTCACACATTGTACCCATGTCGGGAATCGAACCCAGGTCTTCGGCGTGATGATTGAACGCTCTAACCACTAGGCTACCCGACCGCCCTTACTTTTTGTGACAAGCAATTTTGTTTTTTAACTGTCTAAAGCATGATTTTTTTTTCAAGAAATTTTGAGGACAAATTATTATTTTCCGATAACATGCAAGCCCCCCTAATAATACAAAGTAGCTTCAGCAGAGTATGTGACGTCACACAGATCACCTTTTTACCCAAGGCATACAACCACTCATGACCTTTCACCTCTGTTAAACATGACCTCTCAACTCTGTCACACATGACCTCTCACCTCTGCCACGTCGACAAAGTCCTCGTCCCCCAGATCCGTCCTCTTGGCGTAGGCAAATTTCATGGCTTCCACGACCCGGTGATACGTCAATACGCTCTTCTCATTGGTCGACAGACTGTCGGGCGTGAAGCCGTAACCTAGCAACAAGACATCTTATACTGGGTTTCACACCGTTTTGAACATGATGTCAGTTACATCACTGCGTGTCTGTTTCATGTGGGAGGAAAGGCGAAGCGATTCAGATTAACTGGTCGAGTATGGTGCAGACGAACCAAAATAAAATAATCAAGGATAATCTGAAATCTGATAATAAAATGAATTCTGGCACGACTAAGGGGAGTAACTATCTGTAGCCGAGATTGTAGCACCAGCGCCCCTAAGGAAACAGGAAAACACAAAGTAATGTTTCATGTCGGCGACTTGTTGCGGGCTGCAGGGTAGCATATCCTTGATATATGGGGTCGCTTACCATCCAGGATATTGATCATGTACTCGAACACCGCCCCGCCGCCGGTAGGTGGCATGGAGTGGACGGTGAGGTTGTCCCTGAGGGTGACGTTGACGGGCGTCCTCCACGTGGCCGTGTAGAGGTTCAGGTCCTCCCGAGTGATGACCCCGTCTGAGGGAACGAAACAGATATACACCAGCCTTCCATCCGTTCATCTATCCGTCCGCCCGTCAAACCATCCATTCATCCGTCCGTCCGTCCGTCCGTCAAACCATCCATTCGTCCGTCCGTCCGTCCGTACACCCATCCATTCATCCGTCCGTCCGTCCGTCCACCCATCCATCCATCCCTTCATCTATCCGTCCGTCCGTACACCCATCCGTTCATCTATCCGTCCGTCCGTCCGTCAAACCATCCATTCATCCGTCCGTCAACCCATCCATCCATCCGCGCAGCCTTCCTTTCTTTCATTTATTGGTTGTGCTCACCTAAAGTTAACTTATGGTCGTATTTCATTACTGACGCGTTGACAGATTGATGTGATACGTAAACAGGTTGATGTGATGCTTTGACAGGTTGATGTGAAACGCAGGTTGATGTGATACTTTGACAGGTTGATGTGATACGTTGACAGGTTGATGTGATGCGTTAACAGGTTGATGTGATGCTTTGACAGGTTGATGTGATACGTTGACAGGTTGATGTGATGCGTTGACAGGTTGATGTGATACTTTGACAGGTTGATGTGATACGTTGACAGGTTGATGTGATGCGTTAACAGGTTGATGTGATGCTTTGACAGGTTGATGTGATACGTTGACAGGTTGATGTGATGCGTTGACAGGTTGATGTGATACTTTGACAGGTTGATGTGATACGTTGACAGGTTGATGTGATGCGTTAACAGGTTGATGTGATGCTTTGACAGGTTGATGTGATACGTTGACAGGTTGATGTGATGCTTTGACAGGTTGATGTGATACGTTGACAGGTTGATGTGATGCGTTGACAGGTTGATGTGATGCGTTGACAGGTTGATGTGATGCGTTGACAGGTTTATGTGATACGTTGACAGGTTTATATAATGCGTTGACAGGTTGATGTGATGCGTTTACAGGTTGATGTGATGCCTTGACAGGTTGATATGATGCATTGACAGTTTGATGTGATGCGTTGACAGGTTGATATGATGCGTTGACAGGTTGATGTGATGCTTTAAGAGGTAATTACTTTGACAGGTTGATGTGATGTGTCAACGATTTTCTTTTGATTTATGGTAATTAGAAATGTTTTTCAAGGGATTTGGAAGTTTGATAATGGCCATTATATGTTACTGGTAGATCGTTAGCCTCAAACATCTATCAACGTAACCTGGTCATTCGGAAAGAAATCTCGTAAAAAGATACATGATAGAATTCGTATACAATCATTTCTTTGTTAGCATTCACTCCGTCACGCACTCACTCCGTCACGCACTCACTCCGTCACGCACTCACTCCGTCACGCACTTCACTCCGTCACGCACTCACTCCGTCACGCACTCACTCCGTCACACACTCACTCCGTCACACACTCACTCCGTCACACACTCACTCCGTCACGCACTCACTCCGTCACGCACTCACTCCGTCACACACTCACTCACTCCTTAACTCAACTCCCCCATCCACTCACTCACTCACTCGACACGAAAATGTTACCGTGCTCGCTGATGTCTGCCACGATGTCGTCAGTCAGGGAGCCGTTGTAGTAGACAGGTGCCCCCTTCTCCGCAATCCTCTCCAGGGTGTCCGCGAGAGCGTGGTACTTCACCCTGTCCCCAACCTTCACAGCCTCGCCCGTCACGTTGTCGAAGTACATCCTGAGGGACACACAGAACGTTGACCAAACCCGGCGCTACGTTATACTCCCTACTTCAACAACAGGTCCACCAGGCCCAGAGCGGCCAAAGTGTGCTTAAACAGCTCAAAGACACGTGCTTGCACACACATGTGTAAGATAAGTTCTCCCATCTTGCACACACACACGTGCAGGAAATGTTCTCCCACCTTGCACACTCACGTGAAAGATATGTTCCCCTACCTTGCACCCTCACATCTAAGAAATGTTCCCCTACCTTGTACACTCACGTGTATTACAATTCTCCCCCCTTGTACACTCACGTGTAAACTATGTTCTTCTACCTTGCCCAATCACGTGTAAGATATGTTCTCCCACCCTGCACACTCACGTGTAAGATATGTTCTTCTACCTTACACATTCACGTGTAAGATATGTTCTCCTACCTTACACATTCACGTGTAAGATATGTTCTCCCACCCTGCACACTCATGCGTATTACATTTCTCCCACCTTCGCATATTCACGTGTAAGATATGTTCTCCCACCTTGTACAATCACGTGTAAGATATGTTCTCCCACCTTGTACACTCACGTGTAAAACATGTTTTCCCAACCAGCCCACTCACATGTTAGACATGTTTTCCCAACCAGCACACTAATATGTTAGACATGTTTTCCCAACCAGCACACTCACGTGTAAGATATGTTCTCCCACCTTGTACACTCACGTGTAAGACATGTTTTCCCAACCAGCACACTAACATGTTAGACATGTTTTCCCAACCAGCACACTCAATTGTAAGACATGTTTTCCCAACCAGCACACTCACGTGTTAGACATGTCATGTTTTCCCAACCAGCACACTAACGTGTTAGACATGTTTTCCCAACCAGCACACTCACGTGTAAGACATGTCATGTTTTCCCAACCAGCACACTAACGTGTTAGACATGTTTTCCCAACCAGCACACTAACATGTTAGACATGTTTTCCCAACCAGCACACTCACGTGTTAGACATGTCATGTTTTCCCAACCAGCACACTAACGTGTTAGACATGTTTTCCCAACCAGCACACTCACGTGTAAGACATGTCATGTTTTCCCAACCAGCACACTAACGTGTTAGACATGTTTTCCCAACCAGCACACTAACATGTTAGACATGTTTTCCCAACCAGCACACTCACGTGTTAGACATGTCATGTTTTCCCAACCAGCACACTAACGTGTTAGACATGTTTTCCCAACCAGCTCACTCACGTGTAAGACATGTCATGTTTTCCCAACCAGCACACTAACATGTTAGACATGTTTTCCCAACCAGCACACTAACATGTTAGACATGTTTTCCCAACCAGCACACTAACGTGTTAGACATGTTTTCCCAACCAGCACACTCATATGTAAGACATGTTTTCCCAACCAGCACACTCACGTGTAAGACATGTTTTCCCAACCAGCACACTAACATGTTAGACATGTTTTCCCAACCAGCACACTCACGTGTAAGACATGTTTTCCCAACCAGCTCACTCACGTGTTAGACATGTTTTCCCAACCAGCACACTCACGTGTAAGACATATTCTTGAGGACCTCTGCATACAGCGTGATGGCGCGATGGACTGGCTCGAGGATGGGGACGCCGTTCCTGCAGAGGTCAATGGTTGGCTGGAGCAGCTCCCTCCACGGCACGCGGCCGAACCTCTGGTGAGCCTCCCAGTGTCCCATCACGTCCCCCGGAACGCCGATCGCCAACCCCCCTAGGAAAGAAACATCGTTGTTAACGGTGTATTACTCTACGTAGGCTGTGCGGCGTCCAAGGCCGACCCGCGATGCACTGCCAGAATGTTGATTAGGTTTACATCCCTGGACAAAAAGAGTTTGAAACAATTCAACCTGACACCACCATTCCCCTCTAGTTCTGGATTGCGAACCTGGATATCTGCTGCTGTCGACTACATGTGACACGTCTTGGAACGTCTACTGACACAGCTTCCATAATGGCTCCGTCGCCTGCTACAGCAACTGCCACTTCTACATCATCGACCACTGCGGTTGCTACCACCATGTTGGGCCGCCAGGGAATGATTTGTTCTTGATATTCAGAGAGAGAGAGAGAGAGAGAGAGAGAGAGAGAGAGAGAGAGAGAGAGAGAGAGAGAGAGAGAGAGAGAGAGAGAGAGAGAGAGAGAGAGAGAGAGTGCCTTACCCAATACAGAGGCTCCCTTGACTTTCCCAATATAGAAACTCTCGTTGGCTACAAGTGGCGCCGTCTCGCGGGCATCCAGGACTTCAACCGCTCTCGTGGACCTGGTGGTGAGCACATTAGATTTTCAGGTAAAATTATCGTCAGCGATCTATACCTACTTCACACTTTGTAGCAACGTCGGAATCGAACCCGGGTCTATTGGGCGATGTGCAAACACTTTAACCACAAGGCTACCGTTACGTCCCGTTATACAGACAGTCATACAGGTCCGCACACAGCCCGGTTTGTGAGCAATCTCAAAGACGGTGATGTCGCCAGGTTGCCGATCAGAGAGACGGACTGACCTACAAGACAGAAGGACGCACAGACGGAGAAGTGAAAGAACAGACAGATAAACGGACGTACCTGTTGTAGAAGGTCATAAAAAAGCCCCCGCCGATGCCGCAGCTCTGCCGTTGAACGACGCCTATACACACCATGGTGGCGATAGCGGCGTCCACGGCCGACCCTCGATGCACTGCCAGGATCTTGCTGGAGACAACAGATGAGGAATAGGTTGGTTGACAGAAACACTCTGAAACTATCCAACCTTACAACAATACTTTCCCTCTGATTGTGGAAAACTGAACTTATCAACGAATCAACGAAAGTTATTCCATCTCTTTCAAAGGGGGGAGCGAACTGTAAATGAGCAAACATCCATTTATTTGGGAGAAATGACTCCAGTAACCATTTGATAATCCGGGGAGGGTGGAGGGGAAACGGTGGGGCTTGTTGCAAGGTGTTTTTCTAAAAAAAACAGGCTCATAGTTTAAAAAATATATTTGGTTTTGTAGAAGGAGCTGAAATATCTCGATACAAGATCCCAGCCACCCCCACCCTCCAACCTCTCTAGACCAAAGCACCCCCACCCCTACCTCCCCAGACCCAGCCACCCACTCCCCTACCTCAACAGAACCAGCCACCCACTCCCCTACCTCTTTAGACCACAGCAACCCCACCCCTACCTCCCCAAAACCAGCCGTCCGCCCTCTACCTCCCCAGAACCAGCCATCCACCCTCTACCTCCCCAGAACCAGCCATCTACGCTCTATCTCCCCAGAACCAGCCATCTACCCCCTACCTCCCCAGAACCAGCCATCCACCCTCTACCTCCCCAGAACCAGCCATCTACGCTCTATCTCCCCAGAACCAGCCATCTACCTCTACCTCCCCAGAACCAGCCATCCACCCTCTACCTCCCCAGAACCAGCCATCCACCCCCTACATCCCCAGAACCAGCCATCCACCCTCTACCTCCCCAAAATCAGCCATCCACCCCCTACCTCCCCAGAACCAGCCATCCACCCTCTACCTCTTTAGACCACAGCACCCCATGCCCCTACCTCCCCGGACCACAGCACCCCCTCCCCTACCTCAACAGACCCTCCCTTATCAACGATATCCATCCTATATCCTGACAGCAGCGTTAAACAACAAAGAAACACACAAAGCAAAACACTCGTAATCCAGTATATCCCTATAGCATAACTATGTGATATTGAAGAAAACCAGTGTCGTTTGAGAATCGCTTACGTTCCGATATCCGAGCATATTTTAGCATCAGAAGTGACAGAGGCAAATCTGTAGTAGCCTCTCTTCGACTTGGGCGGTTGTTGTACGGGAGACTTGGTGCTCGTCTCCACTAGCTGTGGCGCATCGTGATGAAAGGACCTCAGACCAAATCCCGGTCCAAAGGCCAGACCGAGGCCAATGATGAGGGCTCCCGCTATCAGGGCAATGACGATTGGGCGGGAACGACGCCTGTGGAGCAGACGATGCTTACATGAACCAAGAAGTAGGTCAATTAATGGACAATTGTCAAGCTTGGCTGATACACATTCGCGGTGGGATACACCAATAATTCACATAATTCTTCACATAATTGTACCATATGATTAATCGAAACCTCACCGCGAATAGAGAAAAAGCTGAAGCGGCGTTCAGCAATATTCAATCAATGAATAGAACCCGAGTTTTCGGCGTGACGTGCGAGCGCTTTAACCAAAAGGTGACCCCACACCCCTCCACAAACAGAGGGAAGTGTACCGGCCAACTCCTCATCATCAAGTTCATGATGTTCATCATTCAGTGACACGATCAACACGACCTTATTGTGGAATGAGATCTCGTTGTTTACATTTTCGGTATCGCACGTGGGGTCAAGGTCAATAGCGACTCCATTGTCTTCTAATGCGCGACGTATGACTACAAGAAGGTACACACCTCATGTTGAACACCCCCACCCCTCCCCACACACACACCCCACACACCACACACACACCACACACACACCCCACACACCCCACCTGCCTACCTGTTCCCATGTTTGAATAGGGTCAGCGAAACACATTAAAAACAACACTATGAAAATTCGTCGTTTTTAGGTCAAATTGTGGTAAGTTATTTGCAGTCAAAATGATACCTCAAAGAATGAATGATAGGTGTACGTGATTTCACACTACATTCAGAAACGGGTCAGTAATCGGCACAAAGGACATTTCAATATGGCTGTCTTAAGGTTCACGTTTAAGTCGACTTGGATTTCTTAGAAACGCCGTAACTGGGACCAGTCTTGCTAAGTTTCAAGTCCATATGTGTGTGTCTTGTGCTTCCAGATGACGTGTCAATAGGAAAAGAATGAGTGAGGCAGACGGACTAATAACGCGGGGCGATCGGGTATCCCAATGGTTAAAGCGTTCGCTCGTCACGCCGAAGACGCTGGTTTGATTCCCGACATGGGTACAATGTGTAAAGCCCTTTTCTGGGGTCCGACAGAAGGCGGTCTGGAAATAATCGATTCAGGAACTGGCAAACCAGTGACTAGGAACAAGATCAATGATCTACGCCAACTGTCTGCGATGACCATATACTGTATAGTACCATCACTTGTCCTCTATATACTGTGTAGTACCATCACTTGTCCTCTATCTACTGACAGTGTACCATCACTTCTCCTCTATATACTGTATAGTACCATCACTTGTCCTCTATATACTGTGCTGTACCACCACTAGTCCTCTATATACTGTGTAGTACCGTCATTTTTCCTCTATCTACTGACAGTGTACTATCACTTGTCCTCTATATACTGTGTAGTACCATCACTTGTCCTCTATATACTGACAGTGTACTATCACTTGTCCTCTATATACTGTGTAGTACCATCACTTGTCCTCTATATACTGACAGTGTACTATCACTTGACCTCTATATACTGTGTAGTACCATCACTTGTCCTCTATATACTGACAGTGTACCACCACTTGTCCTCTATATACTGTGTAGTACCATCACTTGTCCTCTATATACTGACAGTGTACTATCACTTAAACTCTATCTACTGACAGTGTACCATCACTTCTCCTCTATATACTGACAGTGTACTATCACTTAAACTCTATCTACTGACAGTGTACCATCACTTGTCCTCTATATACTGACAGTGTACTATCACTTAAATTCTATCTACTGACAGTGTACCATCACTTGTCCTCTATACTGACAGTGTACTATCACTTAAACTCTATCTACTGACAGTGTACCATCACTTGTCCTCTATATACTGTGTAGTACCATCACTTCTCCTCCATATACTGTGTTGTACCATCACTTGTCCTCTATATACCGTGTTGTACCATCACTTGTCCTCTATATACTGTGTTGTACCATCACTTGTCCTCTATATACTGCGTTGTACCATCACTTGTCCTATATCTACTGACAGTGTACCATCACTTGTCCTCTATATACTTACATTGTACCATCACTTGTCCTCTATATACTTACAGTGTACTATCACTTGTCCTCTATCTACTGGCAGTGTACTATCACTTGTCCTCTATATACTGTGTTGTACCATCACTTGTCCTCTATATACTTACAGTGTACTACCACTTGTCCTCTATCTACTGACAGTGTACTATCACTTGTCCTCTATATACTGACAGTGTACTATCACTTGTCCTCTATATACTGACAGTGTACTATCACTTGTCCTCTATATACTGTGTAGAACCATCACTTCTCCTCCATATGCTGTGTAGTACCATCACTTGTCCTCTATATACTGACAGTGTACTATCACTTGACCTTGATGGTACACTCTAAGTATATAGAGGACAAGTGATGGTACAACATAGTATATGGAGGGCATGTGATGGTACAACACAGTATATAGAGGACAAGTGATGGTACAACACAGTATATAGAGGACAAGTGATGGTACACTGTAAGTATATATAGGACAAGTGATGGTACACTGTAAGTATATAGAGGACAAGTAATGGTACACTGTAAGTATATAGAGGACAAGTGATGGTACAACACAGTATATGGAGGACAAGTGGTGGTACACTGTAAGTATATAGAGGACAAGTGATGATACAACACAGTATATAGAGGACAAGTGGTGGTACAGCACAGTATATAGAGGACAAGTGATTTTACTACACAGTATATAGAGGAAAAGTGATGGTACAAAATGAGTATATAGAGGAAAAGTGATGGTACAACACAGTATATGGAGGACAAGTGATGGTACGCCACGGTATATAGAGGCCAAGTTGTGGTACAACACAGTATATAGAGAACAAGATATGGTACAATATCAGGATTCGAGTGTACAATAACCGACATTAAACCCAGTATGTAATACAGTAATATGATCAGCACTCAAACACGTGGCCAGATGAAAGACGTGTTTTGATATGAGAAAAGAGTGTTGAGATGGGAGACGTGTGTTGAGATGGGAGACGTGTGTTGAGATGGGAGACGTGTGTTGAGATGGGAGACGTGTGTTGAGATGGGAGACGTGTGTTGAGTTTGGAGACGTGTGTTGAGATGGGAGACTTGTGTTGAGATGGGAGACGTGTGTTGAGATGGGAGACGTGTGTTGAGATGGGAGACGTGTGTTGAGATGGGAGACGTGTGTTGAGATGGAAGACGTGTGTTGAGATGGGAGACGTGTGTTGAGATGGGAGACGTGTGTTGAGATGGGAGACGTGTGTTTAGATGGGAGACTTGTGTTGAGATGGGAGACGTGTGTTGAGATGGGAGACGTGTGTTGAGATGGAAGACGTGTGTTGAGATGGGAGACGTGTGTTGAGATGGCAGACGTGTTTTGAGATGAGAAAAGAGTGTTGAGATGGGAGACGTGTGTTGAGATGGGAGACGTGTGTTGAGATGGAAGACGTGTGTTGAGATGGGAGACGTGTGTTGAGTTGGGAGACGTGTGTTGAGATGGGAGACGTGTGTTGAGATGGGAGACGTGTGTTGAGATTGGAGACGTGTGTTGAGATGGGAGACGTGTGTTGAGATGGGAGACGTGTGTTGAGATTGGAGACGTGTTTTGAGATGGCAGACGTGTTTTAAGATGAGAGACGAGTGTTGTTGAGATGGGAGACGTGTGTTTTAGATGGGAGACGTATGTTGAGATGGAAGACGTGTGTTAAGATGGAAGACGTGTTTTGAGATGGGAGACGTGTGTTGAGATTGTCGATTTGTGTTAAGATGGGAGACGTGTGTTGAGATGGCAGACGTGTTTTAAGATGAGAGACGAGTTTTGAGATGGGAGACGTGTGTTTTAGATGGGAGATGTTTTTTGAGATGGGAGACGTGTGTTGAGATGGGAGACGTGTGTTCAGATGGAAGACGTGTGTTGAGATGGGAGACGTGTGTTCAGATGGGAGACGTGTGTTGAGGTGGGAGACGTGTGTTGAGAAGGGAGACGTGTGTTGAGATGGGAGACGTATGTTGAGTTGTGAGACGTGTGTTGAGATGGAAGACGTGTGTTGAGTTTGGAGACGTGTGTTGAGATGGAAGACGTGTGTTGAGATGGAAGACGTGTGTTGAGATGGGAGACGTTTGTTGAGATGGGAGACGTGTGTTTAGATGGGAGACGTGTGTTGAGATGGGAGACGTGTGTTGAGATGGGAGACGTGTGTTGCGGTGGGAGACTTGTGTTGAGATGGCAGACGTCTTTTGAGATGGAAGACGTTTGTTGAGATGGGAGACGTGTGTTGAGATGGGAGACGTGTGTTGAGATGGGAGACGTGTGTTGAGATGGGAGACGTGTGTTGAGTTGGGAGACGTGTGTTGTGATAGGAGACGTGTGTTGAGATGGAAGACGTGTGTTGAGATGGGAGACGTGTGTTGAGATGAGGACTGCACTATTTCAGTCCAAATGTTTGACTCCGCATCAAGGGAATACTGATGTGTCACGTGACCTGACACCCATGTCACTAAACACGTCACGTTTAATCTCTCCAACAAACCTCTATGTTTCAACATCCCAAATCCCCTTGGAAGTCTATAGAGAACTCTATACTCATTCTCGTTAGATACCATTGAAAGTTAACGTAAAAATGGCATCTAACGAGAATGATTTTGGTAATGTATTTATTACCCACGTTAAATATATATTTAATTTTAAATACTTAACAACTTCCGTTCGTTGACAGACCAAACTGAAACCGGTTACAAAATCTGGTTGTGGATGAATATTGATATAGGCCCAAATATGGGCATTGTTGACATTTCTATGCAGACGCATTAACCAGAGTCCCGTCTGTGCAATCAAAATGGTTCGGTATCCTTGATCTATCAGCTGAGTTTATATCATGTCCGTACCATTTTGGATGAGGGAAATCAGAGTGTTCGCCAAAGACATTCATGTTAACTGTACGACCCTATACGGAAGACGTGAAAAACAACAATCTCAAGTCTGCTTGCATGTCACTGACAGCTTCGAACGTTCGATGGGCAAGGTCACCACCGGAATAGGAAAAGACAACTGTGATCTACTCACAGCGTTTTACGTTTTATAGGAAATGTTATTCTTTACATTTTGGATATTTTGGGCCATTTAATCAGAAGTCAGACACACTTCTACGGAATTTTCGAATGATTTGTATCGGAAATGTTCACTTTGAGTGATCTGGTCGTGCAATCGCAATCGCAACTCCCGAAACAGTGACACAAAATACGCCCCGGAGGGGACACTGATGGCGCAACCAGATCATCCCAAGTAAGTATAGATATCTGACAAGATAGTTTAAACTGACTTCATTTCACCACGCTTATCCTTTTACGTAAAATTAGATTGCAAGTTGCGAAAGTAGTCGGGTGCGTCACGCTCATTGGGACCCTCGATCTATTGATCGGTAGTCGTACATTGTAAATGGATTAACCCGATTATATATAATGTCTGTAGAAGCTCTATGCATAACTGAAATAAAATGCAAACCGAATTTCATGCGTGTAACTATCTTGTTTGGTTTAATATAGTGTTTGTAAATATTTCTCGCTCTCATGCGATTTTTTTATGAATGAAAAAAATAGTCCCGGTGTGACAGAGGTCACGATTATCCAATCAAAACGAGTAAAACAAGGTCAACCTTGTACGACACACGTGTGTAGCGAATCATCAGCATTTTTACACAGTGCTACTGACTCGATATCCACCATTTGTAGCTAAATATAGCAGCACATAAAAGTGGTAATGCGGAACTAGAGGGGAATACAATTTCTTCTTCTTTTACAGATCGCTAATGAAAGAATGCAATTCCTATAAAAATGGCCGTGTTGCTTATTATCTGTAATTACTGCCCATCGCCATGTTTAAATTCTAACCATGATATCACTCCCAAATGTATTATTTAATTGTCTATCATATCATAACCTTTGTGAGGTGGTGACATATTTAATAGTAGAGTAAAGTTTCTGTGAAATAGCTATCTTGGCCTATTCTGAACACATTGTTTTCCTACGAAATAGCAAAAGCCAAATGAAAATAAAATTATTCTCTAAATTATATATTTTAAAGATGTTATGCCACTCATTGGTGGGGATATAAGTGTAATAATACAAGTTCCTAGGATGTTTGTGTTATGCTATTTTTCAAGATTATTTTAAGTATTCTACTCATACACAGGAACACGAGAGGAAAATGTCTAGGAGTATACACTCAAGACATTGTACAATATGCGATGATGTTCACACTATATATGTGAGAGGCTATGTACAGTAATATAATTATAATAATTATTTATTCTTATATTGGAACTCTTACCTCTTGTCTAGTTTCAGGAAGTTGATCACTGCTAGTTTCTGGAACAGAATAATTTTTTTCTATAAATTACACCTGTATATTCAGTTGTATATATAGATTATATAGATCTATTATTAGATATATATACTGAACAACAAACGTTCCTGTGACATGTTTTTTTACCAAATCGGAAACAGTTTTGGTTTGAAACAGATAAAAGACTCCCGTAAGTGTTCAAATGGTTTAATTTGCCATACTGACTTCAGAAAATGTGTGATTTCATAAAAAAACATGAACATGCCAAAATGTCAATTTACAAATCAATAGCGTGGTTCCGATGCAAGCAACACATCTTCGTCTCATGGAATGGACCAGGGGTCGCACAAAGTCGTGTGAGATATCTGTAAATATCTGCTGGAGCATGTTTCGAAGTTCCTGGAGTGTCTGTGGAACACGTGGTTGACACCGATCCATCTTATCCCACATGTGCTCGATTGGTGAGAGATCAGGGGAGCGAGCCGGACAGGGGATGACATTCACGTTTTTTTGTTGAAGGGGATCCTGAGCAATATGAAACCGGGCGTTGTCATGTTGAAAGGTAATGCTTGGACCATGACGACGCAAAAACGGTAGAACAGGGCCGATGATCTCGTCGCGGTAGCGCTGTCCATTGAGATTTCCCTCTACCACTATCAAACGGGTTCTCTGTCCTGCTGTAATCCCTCCCCATACCATAACGCTGCCACCCTGAAACCGATCTTCTTCCATGACACAATGATTGACGTAAAGTTCACATCGACATCGGTAAACTCGAATCTGTCCATCGCTGTCGCTGAGGTGAAAACGAGACTCGTCAGTGAATAGAACTTGTCCCCACTGCATGGCCGTCCAGCGTAGACGCTGTCTGCACCACTGTAGACGTGCTTAACGGTGGTTTCCTGTCAAAATGGGACGTCTGGCTGGTCTTCTGGCGACAACCCCTGCACATCTGAGGCCACGACGTACGGTTTGTGAAGATATTAGTCGAAGGCCAGGGATGCTTCTTGCAGTCACTGTTGCTGGCTGGAATCGATTTCGTAGGTGTGTTGTTCGAATCCAGTGTCTTGTCGTATATTGGTTAAGCGTGGCCTGCCACTCCGAGGATGGTTTCTGACTGCATTCGTCTGTTGCCAACGTTGCCATAAACACCAAATGGTGTTTCTGTGGACGTTAAATTGTCATGCAACATCACGTTGACTCGATACTGCTTCAAGCCTACCAATGGCTCGCAGACGTTTATTTTCGGAAAGGCATAGCATTTCGTAATGTTGAATGATTGCGTAATTTTGTTGTTTTTCAGAGTGGTTGTTGTCAGCACGATGCTAAATAATGCATATGGAATCCCGTTAACGCCCATGTTTTTATACCCATTATTGGGTAGTGAAATACATGGGGCTTGCATAAAAGTCAGCTTTTGCATCGAATACATGCTTTTCTGTAGCAGTTGCGTTTTTGTGACTACAATATTGAAAACCAAACTTACTTGTTTGAAAAATACACTAAAATATTGGTGTCACAGAAATTTGTGTTGTTGAGTATATATATTTGATGATACAAATGATATATCCTTATCTGGCATTCTGTATCTGTGGACACCTCTAAGAATGTCATCATGTCTCATAATCATAGGCTTCTGCTTTATGAGCAATCATTATGTCCTTGTTTCATTAACTGGTTCATCCACATCTAAGGTATCCTCACCCATGTCCTCCTCTTCACTGTCTTAGCCATGTTGAGATGACTGTTGTGTCAGCTGCTGAGTGAATGAAAGTAAAGATGACTATGGGTATGAGTATGTTGCAGTTGCTGGTATGATACATGCTGGTATGATATAAGCTGGTATATGCATAATGTATATTTCCTGACCTATGTGATATGGCAAGAATAAACAATAAAACCCCACAGTATGTATGAACCAAATGCCATGGTTATCATGAATTAACTTTAAGATGCCAATATGCAGGATTCAAATTAGATAACGAGAAGAGTTTTCAGGTTTATCAGCTAACCATATTGCTGACAGTGATGATTACTTGGTGCAGACAGAAGTAAATGATAACACAATAATAATATTATCTTCATGTAGCATACCGTTACACCTTCATCATTTGAACAAACCATTCACATTTTCTCAGTGCTGATAGATATTATTGGCCATTGGCCAAGAGAAGAAATTCACCACCAGATCATCACCCGTTACATGGGATCCAACCAACTAACAACACATTATAACCCCTGGACGCCTTTTTTAAAGTAAGGGTATACTTTGAGTTTATTTAGGGGTTCCAGGAGCACATTGCCCAGTCTAGACTAACACCTAGTCTCTTAAATGAACATATTTTACAGATCAAAACGTTTGTTAAATTATAGTTATAAAAATATTAATAAAAAAGAGAGACTCTTTTGGATATATTTGTTTCAGGGTCTGTATGGCAGACTGGACCCAGTCATCCAAGGCATGCAATTAGCTGTACAGAGTCGTGTAGAGTCGTGTCCATTATACATGCCAGAATACTATGATTGTGGGTTCAAGTCATAGAATTGTCCAGGTTATGTTTCTTGGTTTGGCAGCATCACGTTGGAAATTCTTCTCCCATTAATCTGACATGCCATGATATGCCTGAAATACTGTTTCAAGTAATGCGTCACTAAATGAAGCAGATTATTTGTTTCTTGTATTCCACCATAACCTTTTTAAAATATATCAACTGTTGAATTTGCTTTTGTTTGAGGATAGTCATTTCATTACAATCCTGCTTTCAAGGCAAGAGGACAATTATTTTTATTTGAGAAGAAATTGACTTCCAGTATATTATTTGCTCACTGAAGGGTCTATGTTAGAAAATGGTAGCAATTTTGTATTCTTTCTGTACCTCTGTTGTGTGTCCTTTAACCTCAGCTTCTGGGAACCAGCAACCTGAAACTTTAGAAAGATGACAAGCACCATGATAGTGTTAATAGTGTTAAAAATATTTAAGGATCTTTTTACAGGTAGCATATAAGGTCAAATGGAAAACATTTTTATATGAAGTGAAGCAACAAAGTGATACATCTACAAATGTTTTCTGAAAGCATAGGTCTTGGCTGTGACTTTATACTGTTTTTCTTAAAATATAAACAGGGAGGTGGTAGGCTGGTATTCCTTGATAAGATGTTTGTAAGGCAAACCAGGAGCATGTAGAGCCTTGTATGTGTGCACCAGGACAGCCAGGCAGTTCATTCACAGTATAACTATTCCCTTAACAGCTTCTCCCAGTATGAGGACACATGATTACAGACGCCCATTAATTATAGTAATGCTACAATAGAATGACCTAAGATAGCAAAATGGTACATATGAAATAAGAAATTTTACAATCAGTAGTTTGACTCCTATTTGTTCAATGTACTTAATCTATGTGGGATTGGCTTAACAATTGTATTTACTGGTTTCAGGGTTAGAACTGATAGAGAGAGAGAAACTACTGAAGAGTTCTTGACTGTGTTTACAGTTGCATTGAGTCTACTCACGAAGCAGATAGTTTTACAGATAAAACGCTTGTTTCATAACACATAAGATATTGAAAAGCTTCATATGCTGAATCATAATAACATCAATATGGCACTGAGTAAAAATGCATGAAAAAGAAGTCTTATCATAAAAAATAATTCCCCAAGATGGCAAATGTGCAACTGAGAGTGACTTCTAAAGCGAGTGTGAGAGGCAGACAGCAACTTATGAGACTTTTATGAGTATTTTAAAAAATATATGTTAAATATGATAAAACGGTAGACATTGACCAAGAAGTGTTACTTATTGCTGGGACGAGTCCAAACCCGGATACCTGCTGTTGGTCTCAAGATATAGGTACAAATGTCCGATTGTGAATAGTTTGACCATAGCCCTGGCAAAATGAATTTAGATACTCATAGAAAACAATCTGGTCATGTATACACTGAAGTTTTACCTCTATTCAAACATATAAAGTCAGAGGGAATGTGTGCATTGTTAGAGTGAAATACTGTCAGAAAACCATGCCGGCTTTTGCAGTGATTGTAGAACATTTAAACATGTCTTTTCTTTGTACACCACGTCTGAACTCCTGCAGCAAAGGCAAAAACAAACTATTCTGTCTGACATATATTATCATTATGCACATTTTACCTCAACATTCCAGTAGATCTCTATACATTAAGTACGGTAATAAGCAGGACTCCTTTGTTCTTGTTTTATTTGCCAGGTACTATATTATCACTCATATCCCCTCGACCAGAAAAGGTATTACACCTATAAAATCTACAGTTAATGGAATCTTATGATTTTCTTTCGGCTGATGATAGTAAATAACATTTCAAACTTGTGGACAGAATCTTAATGTAATGGGTCAATATTTCTAATTGTATGAGATTTTATACTATATTATCACACAAATCAACTCAACCATAAATGGAATAATACCTTTAAAATCTACAATTAATGGAATCTTAAGATTTCTTCATGACTGCTTATAGTAAATAATATTTCAAACTTGTGGACAGAATCTTAATGTAATGGGTCAATATTTCTAATTTTAAGATAATTTTTAACTTTATTATAACACATATCGCCTCGACCAGAAGTGGGGTAATGCCTTTAAAATCTACAATTAATGGAATCTTAAGATTTCTCCTTGGCTGATAATAGTAAATAACATTTCGCACTTGTGTGCAGAATCTGAATGCTATGGGTCAATATTTCTAATTTTAAGAGATTTCGTACTATATTATCTTTTATATCGCCTCGACCAGAAGTGGGGAAATGCCTTTAATATCTACAATTAATGGAAGCTTTGTTTTGAAATAGGATCTATCACATCTCCTCATATGTGGATTACAAGGATTCCCTTCAGCACAGTTATATCAAATAAATTAGTATTTCAGGCTTTGTGACTAATGGTTTCAGATGGACGACATACTAATGATGGCAGTGTTTCACATGTTTAAATGTTTGAAAGCAAAACCTAGATTTACTAAGAAGATTATTTCCTGGGATACCAAGTCAGAGAATATTGTGTAACTAAAATCGTCCGTCATCGGCGGTATGCACGCTCAGACACGGTGTGCATACAAAGATACGGTATGCATACACATATACGTTCTACGTACACCGATACGATATACCTACAAAGATACGGTATGCATACAAAGATAGGTTCAACGTCCACAGGTACGGTATACATATAAAGATACGTTCTACGTACACAGATACGTTCTGCATACACATATACGGTATACCTAAAAAGATACTGTATGCATACAAAGATACGTTCTACGTAAACAGATACGTTCTACATACATATATACGGTATACATGCAAAGATACTGTATGCATACAAAGATACGTTCTACGTACACAGATACGCAATACCCACAAAGATACGGTATACATACAAATATACGCTCTACGTACACAGATACGGTATCCTTACACAGATACGGTATGCTTACAAAGATACGTTCTACGTACACAGATACGGTGTCCTTACACAGACACGGCTTGCTTACAAAGATACGTTTTACGTACACATATATGGTATACATACAAAGATACTGTATGCATACAAAGATACGTTCTACGTACACAGATACGTTCTACGTACACAGATATGGTACACATACAAAGGTACTGTATGCATACAAAGATACGTTCTACGTACACAGATATGGTATACATACAAAGATACTGTATACATACAAGCATACGTTCTACGTACACAGATACGTGTACATACAAAGATACGACATACATACACACTGAGGAGAAGACTAAGTACTGTCCTTTGCGCCGGCTAATTCTTTTCACAGAAATGTTTCATAAGATTTAGTGTTTGGTTTCACGGTGCTTGGCCAGGACCAGTTGCAGCAAGGCTTTGTGCTTCCTATTTTGCAGGTCCGCTAACGATTTTACATAATACAACCTTTCATATATGTACGTAAATATTTGTTCACATACTGTAATATTTTGATTAGTTTACCATTTTTGTTATTTCTAAATGAATAAATGATTTAATTAAATGTATAAATAAGAGGTATCTACGCAAATTTCAAAGCACATTCTACCATGACGGCAACAGCGCTTTGAAAACGGTGCTCTCTTGCAACGCGTAACTGCAGAGGGTTCAAAGGTCCGCTATATTAGAACATTTCGAAAGAGGTCACATGTATATATGCAACAAATATTACTAAAGTTCAACATATAATATCCATAGTCTTGACTTGTTCAAAATAAGTGTTCAAAGCACATAGTTTTTTCTAAAGAAAGGTGATAAATAACCCTCCAAATTTAGTCAAAAGAGAGATATTTCAATTTCATCGCAACCTGCTTTGCACTGTTTGGAGTCACCAAGTCATTCCTTGGAAATGGAACATGACATTTCCCAT
The DNA here is from genome assembly GCF_022045235.1 of Haliotis cracherodii. NCBI lineage: Eukaryota > Metazoa > Mollusca > Gastropoda > Lepetellida > Haliotidae > Haliotis > Haliotis cracherodii. The sequence continues at coordinate 1,285,841 of NW_027266266.1, forward strand.
TGTAGGGGTAACAGGTTAAAAATGCTAAACGAATATATTTCTCCAACAAACTTTACCCCAAGTAATACAATAATCAAAATAAATGCCTCTCCACCCCGAACATGGATGTGGGAGAACTTGACCTGCGTCAGGAATACTCACATCTCACAAATGTCGATGGCTGACAGTATTGTTGACCGTTTACTTCTCCCTGCCTCAGACAAGTTGCACGAAGCAGGATGACAACCCCGATAAATGGTTCAACATTAACCTGTTTTGTTATTTGGAATGAGCCTGCTGGTACAATGTGTTTTCCAGTGGAACTGAAATATGACTGAACAGCCGCTTTTGAATATCGATCGTAAAAAGGTAAGAAAACAACATGTTGTCATTTATCAAGTACGTTTCAGAATGGTATATTTTACTTTCATTGCCAGTTCGGAGTCTGTTCGCCATCGAACATGTCCCTAACATTTTCATTTACATTGAATCTGTATGCAAAAGATATGCCTTTGTCTTGTAATCTTGTCTTGTAAGTCTTATAATCTCACCATTAGAGCAGTCAGGCTTACGGCCTAGAACATCACATCCTAACCAAAAACATCTGATATCAAACTACCGTATTTCCTCCACTAGACGCAATAGGACGTCTGTTAATTTTGCTAGAGCCTTTGACCCGGCGTGTATTAGAGACCTCGCTTGAGTGTTTTGTTATGTAAAAGAGGAAATATCGATACCTTTTATCTTTCCTATGGGTGATCGATCGGCAGCCATTTTTTATGAGTCGGTGTATAGGCTATCGATGTATTCATGCGCACGTTGTTGTGTTTTGTGTATAGAGGCTTAGTATATTTATAAGGGGTTTCCGAAGCTAACAGGAAACCTCTTTTAACCAATCAAAATCAAACTTTATGACGATGAATATCTGCCTTTGTCCAATGGCGGTCACCTGCTGGCACAAGCTATGTACTTGCCGGCGACGTTGTGTTGACCGACACTGAGAAATGATGTCTAACAATTCCTGATGTTATTCTTCTTGATCACGTGACTGATTGTAAGGCATCCTGTGACGGCCAAATTAGGTTTGATAAGTTTTCCCATAATTCAAGCCAATCTATACAGCAATACTTGGAAACGTGTCTGATCAAGGTTACGCGCACGTTTAAATTCTGTCTCAAAGTTTTCAATTTTGCGAAAGTTAACCAGGATACATCTGTAAATAGAGAGTAACCTCTTTATCATATCATGTCATTCTAAATCATATCGTCGGAAACCTCTCTCCAAACGGTAATGTATTACGTCACAGCGCATAAATGTATTACGTCACAGCGCTTAAATGTAATACGTCACAGCGCATAAATGTATTACGTCACAGCGCATAAATGTATTGCGTCACAGCGCTTAAATGTAATACGTCACAATGTCATTGATTAGGCAGACGGGCAGTGACAACAGGTGATATAGTTCCAGCTCAAACGTGTTTGTGTGACAGTGGTGTAACGATCACACTGACAAAACGAATCATCGATGGGTCCGCCTGTAGGAGTTATTGCCCTTTATCGACATGGCTGGCTCTATACAATGATACATGATACAGTACAAAACGCACACGCTTACAACGAACTGACTGACATAACTTATTTTCTTGGTCACAGGCATTTGCTGTATTCATGCTGTATATATACTTATAACGAACTTCTGTTATAACGAACTATGTATGTACCATCCTAAAACAAACTCGCTTGTTAACCTCTATGTATATGCATATTAGCCTTTGATCACGACTATAAGCTCATGTGACATTGAATCCACAGATAGTGAAAGGATACATGGACTTAAAGAATGGAACATTTTCACTGCAATTTAAGGTATTTTATTCTGCTATTTTTCCGGGGCGAAACTAAATTTTGGAACAAAAACATGCTTCTTCCCAGCAACCTATGCTTGTCATACGTGGCGACTTAACGGATGGTGATGCTTGGTTGATTTGGTGTCCTCTGCAGAATTGATATTCTGATTGGTCTGCGTGATCCAGATGGAATAGTGCTGACTGTGATGTTCACCACTCCTACTACAAGACAATTGTTGCATTGTTTCTTTGTCTGTTGTTTAACGCCGCACTCAGTAATATACCACGCAATTGGGATGTGATGACATTCTTCAAACCAACTCAGCGAGCCTGAACACCCGATCCCGTTAGTCTTCTCTCACGACAAGCATAGTCGCCTTTTACGACAAGCATAGTCGCCTTTTACGGCAAGCATGGGTTGCTGAAGACCTATTCTACCCTTCATCTTCACGGACATACAAGAGAAGGATATGATACGTGTCTTGTATGTAATTGCGCGATGTACAACGTTGATGTGATGAAGGGGTCAGAGAAGGCGTAAACGACGTTAGGATCTTGGCTCACCCAGAACACTATGAGCAACTTGCGGCTGTTTCGCCTCGCCCCCAGCCTCGTTGCCATGCAGTTTCTGTAGTTTGACGCAGATTTATGAAACTTCTTTCCTTTTCACAAACATTTCTCGTATGTTCCTATCAGTGTGTGGTCCAGCGCTTGAAGCAGAAGACTGGGTTCGATTCTCTTTATCGGAATGAAGCCACCCTGTGACATTGCGACTGCTCAAGCCGTGATACTCGTCATTTATTGAAGACGTATTGTTGAAGATTGTTGACATATTTGTATTCTCCCACTTCTCAAAATGAAGGCGATATCAAACCTGCCCCTAGCACATATAATCCAACTCGGAACTCGTTGAAAAAGGCAAAGCGGGCACTGAGAAACATGTGTATATTTTATGTCCGGTTCGGATACTTCTGTCTGCTGGGAACACAAAGACATCTCACCCAGAACTTCCTCACCAGCAAATCCTGACGAAGGACAGCGAGGACTTTGCTGCATTGTCGGCTTTACAAAACGAAACAAAAAAGCGACAAATCGACAACCCGACATTTTCGCCAAAAAGAATATACTGAATAATATGTTTGTGTGTTTGTTTGTTTGTTTGTTTGTTGTTTATCGCCGCACTCAGCAATATTCCAGCTATATGACGGCGGTCTGTAAATAATCGGGTCTGGACCAAACAATCCAGTGACTGACATCTTGAGCATCGATCCACCCAACTGGGATACGATGACATGCATCAACCACGTCAGCGAACTTGACCAGCCGATCCCGTTAGTCGCCTCTTCTGAGGTTATAGTCGCCTTTTACGGCAAGCATGGGTTGCTGAAGACTTATACACGGGTCTTGAATAATATGTAATTGTTTATGTTTTTACCCAAAATGCTTGAAGATCCGGGGTAGAATAGGTCTTCAGCAACCAATACTTGCCGTAAGAAGGCGACTATAACCTCAGAAGAGGCGACTAACGGGATCGGGTGGTGAGTCGGTTGACGCATGTCATCGCATTCCTTTTGCGTTAAACAACAAACACACAAACACAAAACAAAAACAAAAGCAGGGACCATGAAGTTCAGTGGTTTGACGGGAACACCTCGAAAATGACTGGAAAATTAACACTGTGTTACACACGTCATTGTTACACAATCTTACACATATCGTGAAGGGCGGGGGTATAGAGTCAACCAAGGAATTCGCTCCGTCCATCTGTCCGTTCGTCCTTCCGAGGACATTTTCTTGTGCGACCTATAAATTTAAATTTGGTGAACACATTTTAAACCTGAAGGAGAGATGCAGTGAGAAGTTTGATTTCAATATTTAGATTTTCTAAAAAAATACAGATTTTTTCACTTTTTCACTTAGAAACATTTGTGCGACCTATAGCTTGATAACTGCAGTATGGATTCTTTCCAAATTTAGGGAACTGTTTCCATGATAATAGAAGAGGTGCAGTGCAAAGTTTGATATTGATATGTGTATTTTCTGGAGAAATGTGAAATGTGAAACGTTTTTAATGTTGTGAACTTTGAAATTGCTTTTACTTCAACTGTTGTGAGAGCTATGGCTTGAAAACTACTTCATGGGTTCTTTTCCATTAGGAGAGGTGCAGTTCTGAAAAACAGCTATTTCACATTGTTTTACTCAAAATTACTTAGGGTAGTGTTTCGATACCATTTGGAGAGGTACAGTACAAAGTTTGATTTCGATAAGTGGATAATCTGCAAAATGATTGCTTTATTTCATGTTTTTGTAACTTTGAAATATGTTGGCGTCGAAGTCGGGGAAATTAGTGAGCTCTGCTCACTTTGTGTATTGTTTATTTTATGTAGATGCAGACACTGTCTTCTGAAACACGAAGGTTGACATTGGGCTGATACCATTCATAGTCTGCCATGTATAGTCTTGGATCCTTGTGTCTCGCTTGCATTGTGCCACGCTTGCAGTCACGCTTACATTATTCTGCCATGCTTTCATTGTCTCGCTTGCATTGTGTCTCGCTTCAATTGTGTCTCGCTTCCATTGTGTCACGCTTCCATTGTGTCACGCTTCCATTGTGTCTCGCTTCCATTGTGTATCGCTTGCATTATTCTGCCATACTTTCATAGTCTAGCTCCCTTGCATTGTGTCTCGCTTCCATTGTGTCTCGCTTCCATTGTGTCTCTCTTCCATTGTGTCTCGCTTCCTTTGTGTCTCGCTTCAATTGTGTCTAGCTTCCATTGTGTCACGCTTCCATTGTGTCTCGCTTCCATTGTGTCTCGCTTCAATTGTGTCACGCTTCCATTGTGTCACGCTTCCATTGTGTCACGCTCCCATTGTGTCTCGCTTCCATTGTGTATCGCTTGCATTATTCTGCCATACTTTCATAGTCTAGCTCCCTTGCATTGTGTCTCGCTTCCATTGTGTCTCGCTTCCATTGTGTCTCTCTTCCATTGTGTCTCGCTTCCTTTGTGTCTCGCTTCAATTGTGTCTAGCTTCCATTGTGTCACGCTTCCATTGTGTCTCGCTTCCATTGTGTCACGCTTCCATTGTGTCACGCTTCAATTGTGTCTCGCTTCGATTGTGTCACGCTTCCATTGTGTCACGCTTCCATTGTGTCACGCTCCCATTGTGTCTCGCTTCCATTGTGTATCGCTTCCATTGTGTCACGCTTCCTTTGTGCCTCGCTTCAATTGTGTCACGCTTCCATTGTGTCACGCTTCCTTTGTGTCTCGCTTCAATTGTGTGTAGCTTCCATTGTGTCACGCTTCCATTGTGTCTCGCTTCCATTGTGTCTCGCTTGCATTATTCTGCCATACTTTCATTGTCTCTCTTGCATTGTGTCACGCTTCCATTGTGTCTCGCTTCCATTGTGTCTCGCTTCCACTGTGTCTCGCTTCCATTGTGTCTCGCTTCCACTGTGCCTCGCTTCCATTGTGTCTTGCTTGCATTCGATTCGGAGTCGATTCCCAACATGGGTACAATGTGCAAAGTCCCTTCCTGGTGTCCCCCGCCGTGATATTGCTGGGATATTGATAAAATCAGATTAAAACCACTCTCTCCCTCTCTCAGTCACACATGCTTGCACTGTGTCACATTGTGGTCGAAAAAAGACGCCACAAATAGATGCGGGCTCCTGAAAGTCTTATGCACAGACAATGCACGTCTTGACGACACTGGTTGATTCTCTTGGTGACAAACAGGGTCTATTTCCCCTCAAATATGGGGACAGCGACCACTTGATGAGCTTCTTCAGAAAGGATATCACAGTTATACACTTGAACTTTATACGTTATCAGAGTTCACGGAACGGACATGGCCTTTACCTGGAAGTGTATTGACGTCATTCCCAGAGCACATTGCCGATCTACATCGTTCCTTCCAATGCTTCCGATCAATTCTCGCACAAGAGGCATCACATTGTCATTGGGAATGACGCTTTGTTACTGATACACACATGACATATTTACTGCTTGGCGTTGCTACGGGAATGACGCTTTGTTACTGATACACACATGACATATTTACTGCTCGGCGTTGCTACGGGAATGACGCTTTGTTACTGATACACACATGACATATTTACTGCTCGGCGTTGCTACGGGAATGACGCTTTGTTACTGATACACACATGACATATTTACTGCTCGGCGTTGCTACGGGAATGACGCTTTGTTACTGATACACACATGACATATTTACTGCTCGGCGTTGCTACGGGAATGACGCTTTGTTACTGATACACACATGACATATTTACTGCTCGGCGCTGCTACGGGAATGACGCTTTGTTACTGATACACACATGACATATTTACTGCTCGGCGTTGCTACGGGAATGACGCTTTGTTACTGATACACACATGACATATTTACTGCTCGGCGTTGCTACGGGAATGACGCTTTGTTACTGATACACACATGCCATATTTACTGCTCGGCGTTGCTACGGGAATGACGCTTTGTTACTGATACACACATGACATATTTACTGCTTGGCGTTGCTACGGGAATGACGCTTTGTTACTGATACACACATGACATATTTACTGCTTGGCGTTGCTACGGGAATGACGCTTTGTTACTGATACACACATGACATATTTACTGCTTGGCGTTGCTACGGGAGTCGGGTGAAACAACTTGTTGAATATGATCTCATGGTGGTTCAAAGGGATGGTTATAATGCCAAGCACTGAAATTGACCCAGGTGGATTTCTGAGTCTCACACAATCCATAATGGTTTTGGTACTCCAGAATCGACCATATCAGTCGCCATTGAGGTGTATGAAGGACTCTCAACTTGTTGCTGACAATGGATCTCGGTAATAAAGGAGTAATGTTGATTTAAAGTACTGAGTGTTTTGTTACCATTAGACTGAAGTGTTTTGTCACCAATAGTGTTTGGTGTTTTGTTACCATTAGACTGAAGTGTTTTGTCACCAATAGTGTTTGGTGTTTTGTTACCATTAGACTGAAGTGTTTTGTCACCAATATTGTTTGGTGTTTTGTTACCATTAGACTGAAGAGTTTTGTCACCAATAGTGTTTGGTGTTTTGTTACCATTAGACTGAAGTGTTTTGTCACCAATAGTGTTTTTGTGTTTTGTTACCATTAGACTGAAGTGTTTTGTCACCAATAGTGTTTTGTGTTTTGTTACCATTAGACTGAAGTGTTTTGTCACCAATAGTGTTTGGTGTTTTGTTACCATTAGACTGAAGTGTTTTGTCACCAATAGTGTTTGGTGTTTTGTTACCATTAGACTGAAGTGTTTTGTCACCAATAGTGTTTGGTGTTTTGTTACCATTAGACTGAAGTGTTTTGTCACCAATAGTGTTTGGTGTTTTTACCATTAGACTCAAGTGTATTGCCACCAATAGTGTTTGGTGTTTTGTTACCATTAGACTCAAGTGTTTTGTCACCAATAGTGTTTGGTGTTTTTTACCATGAGACTCAAGTGTATTGCCACCAATAGTGTTGAGTGTATTGTCACCTGTAGTGTTGGGTATATTGTCACCGGTAGTGTTTGGTGTTTTGTCACCAATAGTGTTGGGTGTTTCGCTAAAAGTAATGTTGGGTGTCTTGTCAGCATTAGCGTTGGGTGTATTGTCACCTGTAGTTTTGAGAGTTTTGTCACCAAAAGTGTTGGGTGTTTTCTCACCAAAAGTATTTGGTGTTTTGTCACCAGTAGTGTTGGGTGTTTTGTAACCAAAAGTGTTGGGTGTATTGTCACCTGTAGTGTTGAGTGTTTTGTCACCAAGGGTGTTGGGTGTTTCGTCACCATTATTGTTGGATGTTTTGTCACCTGTAGTGTTGGGTGTTCCGTCACCATTGACATAAAGGGGATGAGAGTGGCCCCGTCCTTGTGGGATGTAGGGGCTATATATGTCAAGGGTACTGTATGTATCTACATTACCCAGAAAAGCTGTATATCAAGGGTACTCTATGTATCTACATTACCCAGAAAAGCTGTATTTCAAAGGCACGGTATGTATCTACATTACTCAGTAAAGCTGTATATCAAGTGTACTGTATGCATCTACATTACTCAGTAAAGCTGTATATCAAGGGTACTGTATGTATCTACATTACTCAGTAAAGCTGTATATCAAGGGTACTGTATGCATCTACATTACTCAGTAAAGCTGTATATAAAGGGTACTGTATGTATATACATTACTCAGTAAAGCTGTATATCAAGGGTACTGTATGTATCTACATTACCCAGTAAAGCTGTATATCAAGGGTACTGTATGCATCTACATTACTCAGTAAAGCTGTATATCAAGGGTACTGTATGCATCTACATTACTCAGTAAAGCTGTATATCAAGGGTACTGTATGTATCTACATTACCCAGTAAAGCTGTATATCAAGGGTACTGTATGCATCTACATTACTCAGTAAAGCTGTATATCAAGGGTACTGTATGTATCTACATTACCCAGGAAAGCTGTATATCAAGGGTACTGTATGTATCTACATTACTCAGGAAAGCTGTATATCAAGGGTAATGTATGTATCCATATTACCAGGAAAAGCTGTATATCAAGGGTACTGTATGTATCTACATTACCCAGGAAAGCTGTATATCAAGGGTACTGTATGTATCTACATTACTCAGTAAAGCTGTATATCAAGGGTACTGTATGTATCTACATTACTCAGGAAAGCTGTATATCAAGGGTACTGTATGTATCCATATTACCAGGAAAAGCTGTATATCAAGGGTACTGTATGTATCTACATTACTCAGTAAAGCTGTATATCAAGGGTACTGTATGTATCTACATTACCCAGGAAAGCGGTATATCAAGTGTACTGTATGCATTTACATTACCCAGTAAAGCTGTATATCAAGTGTACTGTATGCATTTACATTACTCAGTAAAGCTGTATATCAAGTGTACTGTATGCATTTACATTACTCAGTAAAGCTGTATATCAAGTGTACTGTATGCATCTACATTACTCAGTAAAGCTGTATATCAAGGGTACTCTATGTATCTACATTACTCAGTAAAGCTGTATATCAAGGGTACTGTATGTATCTACGTTACTCAGTAAAGCTGTATATCAAGTGTACTGTATGCATCTACATTACTCAGTAAAGCTGTATATCAAGTGTACTGTATGCATCTACATTACTCAGTAAAGCTGTATATCAAGGGTACTGTATGTATCTACATTACCCAGGAAAGCGGTATATCAAGTGTACTGTATGCATTTACATTACCCAGTAAAGCTGTATATCAAGTGTACTGTATGTATCTACATTACTCAATAAAGCTGTATATCAAGTGTACTGTATGCATCTACATTACTCAGTAAAGCTGTATATCAAGTGTACTGTATGCATCTACATTACTCAGTAAAGCTGTATATCAAGGGTACTGTATGTATCTACATTACCCAGGAAAGCTGTATATCAAGGGTACTGTATGTATCTACATTACTCAGTAAAGCTGTATATCAAGGGTACTGTATGCATCTACATTACTCAGTAAAGCTGTATATCAAGGGTACTGTATGTATCTACATTACTCAGGAAAGCTGTATATCAAGGGTACTGTATGTATCTACATTACTCAGTAAAGCTGTATATCAAGGGTACTGTATGCATCTACATTACTCAGTAAAGCTGTATATCAAGGGTACTGTATGCATTTACATTACCCAGTAAAGCTGTATATCAAGGGTACTGTATGTATCTACATTACCCAGGAAAGCGGTATTTTGAGGGAACTGTATGTATCTACATAACCCAGTAAAGATGTATTTCGATGGTACTGTAAGCATCTAACCCGTAGAGCTGAGTATCGAGGGTAATGTATGCATCTACACTTCCCAGTTTAACCGTATATCGAGGGCACTGTATCACATCTCGTTCAGTCTGTCATCAGCCCCAGTCCAGCATCGTCTTCCAGAATGGCCGACTCAGATCTTGAAGGGAAAGATATAACGTGAGTTTTCTTTTTTTAACTCGTGATGGGTAGCAATCGATTGACTGGTATAGATATAAATGTTTGATGTCAGATATATGAGGAGCGATATTTTCCAGCTATATAATGTTAGTACGACCTATTTACCCTCGGCCAGGTGTCCCTCCTCATGACGGAACATTCCACCTGTGCTACCCATGAAGTCGGGATGTTCATGTCTTGTCTAGCAATTGGGGCATCCCTCTGCTGTGAGAGTGTGGTCATGGGCGCCTTAAACTGGCATGATTCAGCAAAAGTTTTTACTTCACGCCCTAAGCATTTGTATTTCACATTTGCAGGTCCAAACTCGATGAAAGTTGATGTCCGAGGAACTCTAGGGACACGCTATATAGGATTGATTTTAAGAAGCGACATCGTTTACAAATTTATCGTTTATGACAAGTTTATAATATACTGACTAGTGTCTTTTTTCTTAAATTGCTCGCTCGGCTTCCTGTCACATCGTGCACTGAATTTCACCAAATGCAAAGAATCTGATCCTTGTATCACTAATCAGCACATCAACAAACCGCAGCATACAGTATACTACTGTATGTAGGACGTCTGACACGATCAATTAAAGCACAACCTACAGTATTCTGCTGTATGTAGGACGTCTGCCACGATCAATTAAAGCACAGCATACAGTATACTGCTGTATGTAAGACGCCCTCACACGATCAATTAAAGCACAGCATACAGTATACTTCTGTATGTAAGACGCCCTGACACGATCAATTAAAGCACAACCTACAGTATACTGCTGTATGTAGGACGCCCTGACACGATCAATTAAAGCACAGCATACAGTATACTGCTGTATGTAAGACGCCCTGACACGATCAATTAAAGCACAACCTACAGTATACTGCTGTATGTAGGACGTCTGACACGATCAATTAAAGCACAGGATACAGTATACTGCTGTATGTAAGACGCCCTGACACTGCTGTATACTGCTGTATGTTGGACGCCCTGACACTGCTGTATACTGTTGTATGTTGGACGCCCTGACACTGCTGTATACTGCTGTATGTAGGACGCCCTGACACTGCTGTATACTGCTGTATGTAAGACGCCCTAACACTGCTGTATACTGCTGTATGTAGGACGCCCTGACACTGCTGTATACTGCTGTATGTAAGACGCCCTAACACTGCTGTATACTGTTGTATGTTGGACGCCCTGACACTGCTGTATACTGCTGAAATGTAGGACGCCCTGACACTGCTGTATACTGCTGTATGTAGGACGTCTGACACGATCAATTAAAGCACAGGATACAGTATACTGTTGTATGTAGGACGCCCTGACACTGCTGTATACTGCTGTATGTAGGACGCCCTGGCACTGCTGTATACTGTTGTATGTAAGACGCCCTAACACTGCTGTATACTGCTGTATGTAAGACGCCCTAACACTGCTGTATACTGTTGTATGTTGGACGCCCTGACACTGCTGTATACTGCTGTATGTAGGACGCCCTGACACTGCTGTATACTGTTGTATGTAGGACGCCCTGACAGCGCTGTTCACTGCTGTATGTAGGACGCCCTGACACTGCTGTATACTGTTGTATGTAGGACGCCCTGGCAGCGCTGTATACTGTTGTATGTAAGACGCCCTGACACTGCTGTATACTGCTGTATGTAGGACGCCCTGACACTGCTGTATACTGCTGTATGTAAGACGCCCTGACACTGTTGTATACTGCTGTATGTTGGACGCCCTGACACTGCTGTATACTGCTGTATGTTGGACGCCCTGACACTGCTGTATACTGTTGTATGTAGGACGCCCTGGCACTGTTGTATACTGCTGTATGTTGGACACCCTGACACTGCTGTATACTGCTGTATGTTGGACGCCCTGACACTGCTGTATACTGCTGTATGTAAGACGCCCTGACACTGCTGTATACTGTTGTATGTAGGACGCCCTGACACTGCTGTATACTGCTGTATGTAAGACGCCCTGACACTGCTGTATACTGCTGTATGTAGGACGCCCTGACACTGCTGTATACTGCTGTATGTTGGACGCCCTGACACTGCTGTATACTGCTGTATGTTGGACGCCCTGACACTGCTGTATACTGCTGTATGTAGGACGCCCTGACACTGCTGTATACTGCTGTATGTTGGACGCCCTGACACTGCTGTATACTGCTGTATGTAGGACGCCCTGACACTGCTGTATACTGCTGTATGTAAGACGCCCTGACACTGCTGTATACTGCTGTATGTAGGACGCCCTGACACTGCTGTATACTGCTGTATGTAGGACGCCCTGACACTGCTGTATACTGCTGTATGTAGGACGCCCTGACACTGCTGTATACTGCTGTATGTAGGACGCCCTGACACTGCTGTATACTGTTGCATGTTGGACGCCCTGGCAGTGCTGTATACTGCTGTATGTAGGACGCCCTGACACTGCTGTATACTGCTGTATGTAGGACGCCCTGACACTGCTGTATACTGCTGTATGTAGGACGCCCTGACACTGCTGTATACTGTTGCATGTTGGACGCCCTGGCAGTGCTGTATACTGCTGTATGTAAGACGACCTGACACTGCTGTATACTGCTGTATGTAAGACGCCCTGGCACTGCTGTATACTGCTGTATGTTGGACGCCCTAACACTGCTGTATACTGCTGTATGTAAGACGCCCTAACACTGCTGTATACTGCTGTATGTAGGACGCCCTGACACTGCTGTATACTGCTGTATGTAGGACGCCCTGACACTGCTGTATACTGCTGTATGTTGGACGCCCTGACACTGCTGTATACTGCTGTATGTTGGACGCCCTGACACTGCTGTATACTGCTGTATGTAAGACGCCCTGACACTGCTGTATACTGCTGTATGTAAGACGCCCTGGCACTACTGTATACTGCTGTATGTAAGACGCCCTGACACTACTGTATACTGCTGTATGTTGGACGCCCTGACACTGCTGTATACTGCTGTATGTAAGACGCCCTGACACTGCTGTATACTGCTGTATGTAGGACGCCCTGACACTGCTGTATACTGCTGTATGTAAGACGCCCTGACACTGCTGTATACTGTTGTATGTAGGACGCCCTGACACTGCTGTATACTGCTGTATGTAAGACGCCCTGACACTGCTGTATACTGTTGTATGTAGGACGCCCTGACACTGCTGTATACTGCTGTATGTAGGACGCCCTGGCACTGCTGTATACTGTTGTATGTAGGACGCCCTGACACTGCTGTATACTGTTGTATGTAAGACGCCCTGACACTGCTGTATACTGTTGTATGTAGGACGCCCTGACACTGCTGTATACTGCTGTATGTAAGACGCCCTGACACTGCTGTATACTGCTGTATGTAGGACGCCCTGACACTGCTGTATACTGCTGTATGTAAGACGCCCTGGCACTGCTGTATACTGCTGTATGTAGGACGCCCTGACACTGCTGTATACTGCTGTATGTAAGACGCCCTGACACTGCTGTATACTGCTGTATGTAAGACGCCCTGACACTGCTGTATACTGCTGTATGTAGGACGCCCTGACACTGCTGTATACTGTTGTATGTAGGACGCCCTGACACTGCTGTATACTGCTGTATGTAGGACGCCCTGACACTGCTGTATACTGCTGTATGTTGGACGCCCTGGCACTGCTGTATACTGTTGTATGTAGGACGCCCTGACACTGCTGTATACTGTTGTATGTAGGACGCCCTGACACTGCTGTATACTGTTGTATGTAGGACGCCCTGACACTGCTGTATACTGTTGTATGTAAAACACCCTGACACTGCTGTATACTGCTGTATGTTGGACGCCCTGACACTGCTGTATACTGTTGTATGTAGGACGCCCTGACACTGCTGTATACTGTTGTATGTAGGACGCCCTGACACTGCTGTATACTGCTGTATGTTGGACGCCCTGACACTGCTGTATACTGTTGTATGTAAAACACCCTGGCACTGTTGTATACTGCTGTATGTTGGACGCCCTGACACTGCTGTATACTGTTGTATGTAGGACGCCCTGACACTGCTGTATACTGTTGTATGTAGGACGCCCTGACACTGCTGTATACTGCTGTATGTTGGACGCCCTGACACTGCTGTATACTGTTGTATGTAAGACGCCCTGACACTGCTGTATACTGCTGTATGTAGGACACCCTGACACTGCTGTATACTGCTGTATGTTGGACGCCCTGACACTGCTGTATACTGTTGTATGTAAAACACCCTGACACTGCTGTATACTGCTGTATGTAAGACGCCCTGACACTGCTGTATACTGTTGTATGTAAGACGCCCTGACACTGCTGTATACTGTTGTATGTAGGACGCCCTGACACTGCTGTATACTGCTGTATGTAAGACGCCCTGACACTGCTGTATACTGTTGTATGTAGGACGCCCTGACACTGCTGTATACTGTTGTATGTAGGACGCCCTGACACTGCTGTATACTGCTGTATGTTGGACGCCCTGACACTGCTGTATACTGCTGTATGTTGGACGCCCTGACACTGCTGTATACTGCTGTATGTTGGACGCCCTGACACTGCTGTATACTGTTGTATGTAAGACGCCCTGACACTGCTGTATACTGTTGTATGTAGGACGCCCTGACACTGCTGTATACTGCTGTATGTTGGACGCCCTGACACTGCTGTATACTGTTGTATGTAAGACGCCCTGACACTGCTGTATACTGTTGTATGTAGGACACCCTGACACTGCTGTATACTGCTGTATGTTGGACGCCCTGACACTGCTGTATACTGTTGTATGTAAAACACCCTGACACTGCTGTATACTGCTGTATGTAAGACGCCCTGACACTGCTGTATACTGTTGTATGTAAGACGCCCTGACACTGCTGTATACTGTTGTATGTAGGACGCCCTGACACTGCTGTATACTGCTGTATGTAAGACGCCCTGACACTGCTGTATACTGTTGTATGTAGGACGCCCTGACACTGCTGTATACTGTTGTATGTAGGACGCCCTGACACTGCTGTATACTGCTGTATGTTGGACGCCCTGACACTGCTGTATACTGCTGTATGTTGGACGCCCTGACACTGCTGTATACTGCTGTATGTAGGACGCCCTGACACTGCTGTATACTGTTGTATGTAGGACGCCCTGACACTGCTGTATACTGTTGTATGTAGGACGCCCTGACACTGCTGTATACTGCTCTATGTTGGACGCCCTGACACTGCTGTATACTGTTGTATGTAAAACACCCTGGCACTGTTGTATACTGCTGTATGTTGGACGCCCTGACACTGCTGTATACTGTTGTATGTAGGACGCCCTGACACTGCTGTATACTGTTGTATGTAGGACGCCCTGACACTGCTGTATACTGCTGTATGTTGGACGCCCTGGCACTGTTGTATACTGCTGTATGTAAGACGCCCTGACACTGCTGTATACTGTTGTATGTAAAACACCCTGACACTGCTGTATACTGCTGTATTTTGGACGCCCTGACACTGCTGTATACTGTTGTATGTAAAACACCCTGACACTGCTGTATACTGCTGTATGTAGGACGCCCTGACACTGCTGTATACTGCTGTATGTAAGACGCCCTGACACTGCTGTATACTGCTATATGTAAGACGCCCTGACACTGCTGTATACTGCTGTATGTAGGACGCCCTGACACTGCTGTATACTGCTGTATGTAGGACGCCCTGACACTGCTGTATACTGCTGTATGTAGGACGCCCTGACACTGCTGTATACTGCTGTATGTAGGACGCCCTGACACTGCTGTATACTGCTGTATGTAAGACGCCCTGACACTGCTGTATACTGCTGTATGTAGGACGCCCTGACACTGCTGTATACTGCTGTATGTAGGACGCCCTGACACTGATGTATACTGCTGTATGTAGGTCATGTCACCGTCCATGTAAGCGCTTGTCCGTCGAGACGTATGCCGTGTTAGCGTTTTAAACTAGGTCATGCAACTGGTTAACGTAAAACAACCAGGACGCATATGTAAATAAGTCAAAAAACCTTTCCATGTCCAACAGAAACATCTGCATAAAGCAGAGTCGCTTGTACGAGTCAGACTGTATCAAGAGCATGCGATTATGAATCACTATCACGTAGTGATGGTACTAGGTGTCCTGCGCCACCTGTCGGTACATATTGACATCGGGTAATCTTACAAAGGCAATACCTCGTCAAGAACCCAGCAGTGGGACAGGCACGATACCCTTCACCCTATGTTTGTCGTTGGATGATTACATTTGATCAATGGGTGTGGCTCTGGCACCTGACTGATTGCATGGTCATCGCAGACAGTTGGCGTAGATCATTGATCTTGTTCCTAGTCACTGGTTTGCCAGTTCCTGAATCGATTATTTCCAGACCGCCGTCTGTCGGACCCCAGAAATGGGCTCTACTCATTGTACCCATGTCGGGAATCAAACCAGCGTCTTCGGCGTGACGAGCGAACGCTTTAACCATTGGGATACCCGATCGCCCCGCGTTATTAGTCCGTCTGCCTCACTCATTCTTTTCCTATTGACACGTCATCTGGAAGCACAAGACACACACATATGGAGTTGAAACTTAGCAAGACTGGTCCCAGTTGCGGCGTTTCTAAAAAATCCAAGTCGACTTAAACGTGAACCTTAAGACAGCCATATTGAAATGTCCTTTGTGCCGATTACTGACCCATTTCTGAATGTAGTGTGAAATCACGTACACCTATCATTCATTCTTTGAGGTATCATTTTGACTGCAATAAACTTACCTCAATTTGACCTAAAAACGACGAATTTTCATAGTGTTGTTTTTAATGTGTTTCGCTGACCCTATTCAAACATGGGAACAGGTAGGCAGGTGGGGTGTGTGGGGTGTGTGTGTGGTGTGTGTGTGGTGTGTGGGGTGTGTGTGGGGAGGGGTGGGGGTGTTCAACATGAGGTGTGTACCTTCTTGTAGTCATACGTCGCGCATTAGAAGACAATGGAGTCGCTATTGACCTTGACCCCACGTGCGATACCGAAAATGTAAACAACGAGATCTCATTCCACAATAAGGTCGTGTTGATCGTGTCACTGAATGATGAACATCATGAACTTGATGATGAGGAGTTGGCCGGTACACTTCCCTCTGTTTGTGGAGGGGTGTGGGGTGACCTTTTGGTTAAAGCGCTGGCACGTCACGCCGAAAACTCGGGTTCTATTCATTGATTGAATATTGCTGAACGCCGCGTCAGCTTTTTCTCTATTCGCGGTGAGGTTCCGATTAATCATGTGGTACAATTATGTGGTGACCGGTATTGGTGCATCCCACCGCGAATTTGTATCAGCCAGCTTGACAATTGTCCATTTTTCGCCCCCTACCTCCATCCATTGCTTACAGACCAAACGGAAGGAGGTGTTGTTTACCTGACTCCAGTCACCTCACTCACTTCACTTCACAGACCAATGACATGTGCCAGTTATCTTTAGTTGCTACAAACTGAAGACATGAAACCTTTGAAGGATAACAACTTCTGTATAGTTTGTAACAACATTTCATCAGGTGAAGCTCGCAAAATAGACTTGAATCGCCGTTAGTCACCTGATGAAGGCGCTTGAAGCAGTCTTGAATCGTTGTTAGTCACCTGATGAAGGCACTTGAAGTAGTCTTAAATCATTGTTAGTCACCTGATGAAGGCGCTTGAGGTCGTCTTGAATCGCCGTTAGTCACCTGATAAGGGCGCTTGAAGTAGTCTTGAATCGCCGTTAGTCACCTGATGAAGGCGCTTGAAGTGGTCTTGAATCGTCGTTAGTCACCTGAAGGCACTTGAAGAGGTTTTGAATCGTCGTTAGTCACCTGATGAAGGCGCTTGAAGTAGTCTTGAATCGTCGTTAGTCACCTGATGAAGGCGCTTGAAGTAGTCTTGAATCGTAGTTAGTCACCTGATGAAGGCACTTGCAGTAGTCTTGAATCGTCGATAGACACCTGATGAAGGCACTTGCAGTAGTCTTGAATCGTCGTTTGTCACCTGATGAGGGCGCTTGAAGTAGTCTTGAATCGTCGTTAGTCACCTGATGAAAGCACTTGCAGTAGTCTTGAATCGTCGATAGACACCTGATGAAGGCACTTGCAGTAGTCTTGAATCGTCGTTAGTCATCTGATGAAGGCGCTTAAAGTAGTCTTGAATCGTCGTTAGTCACCTGATGAAGGCACTTGAAGAGGTTTTGAATCGTCGTTAGTCACCTGATGAAGGCGCTTGAAGAGGTTTTGAATCGTCGTTAGTCACCTGATGAAGGCGCTTGAAGAGGTTTTGAATCGCCGTTAGTCATCTGATGAAGGCGCTTGAGGTAGTCTTGAATCGTAGTTAGTCACCTGATGAAGGCGCTTGAGGTAGTCTTGAATCATCGTTAGTCACCTGATGAAGGCGCTTGAAGTAGTCTTGAATCGTTGTTAGTCACCTGATGAAGGCGCTTGAAGAGGTTTTGAATCGTTGTTAGTCACCTGATGAAGGCGCTTGAAATAGTCTTGAATCGTTGTTAGTCACCTGATAAGGGCGCTTGAAGTAGTCTTGAATCATCGTTAGTCACCTGATGAAGGCGCTTGAAGAGGTTTTGAATGGTCGTTAGTCACCTGATGAAGGCGCTTGAAGAGGTTTTGAATCGTCGTTAGTCACCTGATGAAGGCGCTTGAAGTAGTCTTGAATCATCGTTAGTCACCTGATGAAGGCGCTTGAGGTAGTCTTGAATCGTCGTTAGTCACCTGATGAAGGCGCTTGAAGTAGTCTTGAATCATCGTTAGTCATCTGATGAAGGCGCTTGAAGTAGTCTTGAATCGTTGTTAGTCACCTGATGAAGGCGCTTGAAGAGGTTTTGAATCGTTGTTAGTCACCTGATGAAGGCGCTTGAAGTAGTCTTGAATCGTTGTCAGTCACCTGATGAAGGCGCTTGAAGTAGCCTTGAATCATTGTTAGTCACCTGATGAAGGCGCTTGAAATAGTCTTGAATCGTTGTTAGTCACCTGATGAAGGCGCTTGAAGTAGTCTTGAATCATCGTTAGTCACCTGATGAAGGCACTTGAAGAGGTTTTGAATCGTCGTTAGTCACCTGATGAAGGCGCTTGAAGTAGTCTTGAAATGTTCTTTCAAACAATAAAGAAAGTTTATCCCAAGTTATTATCATTTTCCATGTTTCTTTGAAATTCCTATCAAATTCTTAAGAATAAAATATTAACACATTTAAGGAAGGTTTAGTTAAAAAACTTTATACCAGTGCTATAATTCTCACGGACCTACTTCTTGGTTCATGTAAGCATCGTCTGCTCCACAGGCGTCGTTCCCGCCCAATCGTCATTGCCCTGATAGCGGGAGCCCTCATCATTGGCCTCGGTCTGGCCTTCGGACTGGGATTTGGTCTGAGGTCCTTTCATCACGATGCGCCACAGCTAGTGGAGACGAGCACCAAGTCTCCCGTACAACAACCGCCCAAGTCGAAGAGAGGCTACTACAGATTTGCCTCTGTCACTTCTGATGCTAAAATATGCTCGGATATCGGAACGTAAGCGATTCTCAAACGACACTGGTTTTCTTCAATATCACATAGTTATGCTATAGGGATATACTGGATTACGGGTGTTTTGCTTTGTGTGTTTCTTTGTTGTTTAACGCTGCTGTCAGGATATAGGATGGATATCGTTGATAAGGGAGGGTCTGTTGAGGTAGGGGGTGGGGTGGGTGGGGGTGTGGGGGGCTGGGTCTGGGGAGGTAGGGGAAGGGGGGCTGGGGGTGTGGTTTGGGAAGATGGGGGTGTGGGGTGGGTCCGGGGAGGTAGGGGGAGTGGGTGGGTCCGAGGATGCGTGGGGAGGTGGTGCTGTTGCCTGGGTATGTAGGAGGAGAGGCTTGGGTCTAGAGAGGTAGGGGGTAGGTGTGGCTGGGTCTGGGGAGGTAGGGGGAGGGGGTGCTTTGGTCGAAAGAGGTAGGGGAGTGGGTGGCTGGTTCTGGAGAGGTAGGGGAGGGGGTGCTGTGGTCTGGGGAGGTAGGGGAGGGGGTGCTGTGGTCTGGGGAGGTAGGGGAGTGGGTGCTGTGGTCTGGGGAGGTAGGGGGGGATGCTGTGGTCTAAAGAGGTAGGGGAGTGGGTGGCTGCTTCTGGAGAGGTAGGGGAGGGGGTGGCTGGGTCTTCTGGGGAGGTGGGGGGGGGGGGGGGGGTGAGGCTGTGGTCTGGGTATGTAGGAGCAGAGGCTTGGGTCTAGAGTTGTAGGGGAGTAGGTGGCTGGTTCTGTTGAGATAGGGGGTAGATGGCTGGTTCTGGTGAGGTAGGGGAGGGGGTGCTATGGTCTGGGGAGGTAGGGGAGTGGGTGCTGTGGTCTGGGGAGGTAGGGGGGGGGGGATGCTGTGGTCAAGAGAGGTTGGAGGGTGGGGGTGGCTGGGATCTTGTATCGAGATATTTCAGCTCCTTCTACAAAACCAGATATATTTTGTTAAACTATGAGCCTGTTTATTTTAAAGAAAAACACCTTGCAACAAGCCCCACCCTCCCAAGATTATCAAATGGTTACTGGAGTCATCTCTCCCAAATAAATGGATGATTGCTCATTTACAGTTCGCTCCCCCCTTTGAAAGAGATGGAATCACTTTCCTTGATTCATTGAGTTTTCCACAATCAGGGGGAAAGTATTGTTGTAAGGTTAGATAGTTTCAGAGTGTTTCTGTCAACCTATTCCTCATCTGTTGTCTCCAGCAAGATCCTGGCAGTGCATCGAGGGTCGGCCGTGGACGCCGCTATCGCCACCATGGTGTGTATAGGCGTCGTTCAACGGCAGAGCTGCGGCATCGGCGGGGGCTTTTTTATGACCTTCTACAACAGGTACGTCCGTTTATCTGTCTGTTCTTTCACTTCTCCGTCTGTGCGTCCTTCTGTCTTATAGGTCAGTCCGTCTCTCTGATCGGCAACCTGGCGACATCACCGTCTTTGAGATTGCTCACAAACCGGGCTGTGTGCGGACCTGTATGACTGTCTGTATAACGGGACGTAACGGTAGCCTTGTGGTTAAAGTGTTTGCGCATCGCCCAATAGACCCGGGTTCGATTCCGACGTTGTGTGAAGTAGGTATAGATCGCTGACGATAATTTTACCTGTAAATCTAATGTGCTCATCACCAGGTCCACGAGAGCGGTTGAAGTCCTGGATGCTCGCGAGAGGGCGCCACTTGTAGCCAACGAGAGTTTCTATATTGGGAAAGTCAAGGGAGCCTCTGTATTGGGTAAGGCTCTCTCTCTCTCTCTCTCTCTCTCTCTCTCTCTCTCTCTCTCTCTCTCTCTCTCTCTCTCTCTCTCTCTGAATATCAAGAACAAATCATTCCCTGGCGGCCCAACATGGTGGTAGCAACCGCAGTGGTCGATGATGTAGAAGTGGCAGTTGCTGTAGCAGGCCACGGAGCCATTATGGAAGCTGTGTCAGTAGACGTTCCAAAACGTGTCACATGTAGTCGACAGCAGCAGGTATCCAGGTTCGCAATCCAGAACTAGAGGGGAATGGTTGTGTCAGGTTGGATAGTCCCCATCAACATTCTGGCAGTGCATCGTGGGTCGGCCTTGGACGCCGCACAGCCTACGTAGAGTAATACACCGTTAACAACGATGTTTCTTTCCTAGGGGGGTTGGCGATCGGCGTTCCGGGGGACGTGATGGGACACTGGGAGGCTCACCAGAGGTTCGGCCGCGTGCCGTGGAGGGAGCTGCTCCAGCCAACCATTGACCTCTGCAGGAACGGCGTCCCCATCCTCGGGCCAATCCATCGCGCCATCACACTATATGCAGAGGTCCTCAAGAATATGTCTTACACGTGAGTGTGCTGGTTGGGAAAACATGTCTAACACGTGAGTGAGCTGGTTGGGAAAACATGTCTTACACGTGAGTGTGCTGGTTGGGAAAACATGTCTAACATGTTAGTGTGCTGGTTGGGAAAACATGTCTTACACGTTAGTGTGCTGGTTGGGAAAACATGTCTAACACGTGAGTGAGCTGGTTGGGAAAACATGTCTTACACGTGAGTGTGCTGGTTGGGAAAACATGTCTTACACGTGAGTATGCTGGTTGGGAAAACATGTCTTACACGTGAGTGAGCTGGTTGGGAAAACATGTCTTACACGTGAGTGTGCTGGTTGGGAAAACATGTCTTACACGTGAGTGTGCTGGTTGGGAAAACATGACCTTTCTTACACATGAGTGTGCTGGTTGGGAAAACATGTCTTACACGTGAGTGTGCTGGTTGGGAAAACATGTCTTACCCGTGAGTATGCTGGTTGGGAAAACATGTCCTGCACGTGAGTGTGCTGGTTGGGAAAACATGTCTTACACGTGAGTATGCTGGTTGGGAAAACATGTCCTGCACGTGAGTGAGCTGGTTGGGAAAACATGTCTAACATGTTAGTGTGCTGGTTGGGAAAACATGTCTTACACGTGAGTATGCTGGTTGGGAAAACATGTCTAACATGTTAGTGTGCTGGTTGGGAAAACATGTCTTACACGTGAGTATGCTGGTTGGGAAAACATGTCTAACACGTTAGTGTGCTGGTTGGGGAAAGATGTCTTACACGTGAGTGAGCTGGTTGGGAAAACATGTCTTACACGTGAATATGCGAAGGTGGGAGAACTGTAATACGCATGAGTGTGCAAGGTGGGAGAACATATCTTACACGTGAATGTGTAAGGTAGAAGAACATATCTTACACGTGAGTGTTCAATGTCGGAGAACGTATCTTATACGTGAGTGTACAAGGGGGGAGAACATATCCTCACACGTGAGTGTACAAGGTGGGAGAACATATCCTCACACGTGAGTGTACAAGGTGGGAGAACATATCTTACACGTGAGTGTACAAGGTGGGAGAACATATCTTACACGTGAGTGTACAAGGGGGAAGAACATATCTTACACGTGAGTGTACAAGGTGGGAGAACATATCCTCACACGTGAGTGTACAAGGTGGGAGAACATATCTTACACGTGAATATGCGAAGGTGGGAGAACTGTAATACGCATGAGTGTGCAGGGTGGGAGAACATATCTTACACGTGAACGTGTAAGGTAGGAGAACATATCTTACACGTGAATGTGTAAGGTGGGAGAACATATCTTACACGTGAGTGTGCAGGGTGGGAGAACATATCTTACACGTGATTGGGCAAGGTAGAAGAACATAGTTTACACGTGAGTGTACAATGGGGGAGAATTGTAATACACGTGAGTGTGCAAGGTAGGGGAACATATCTTACACGTGAGTGTGCAGGGTAGGAGAACATTTCTTAGATGTGAGGGTGCAAGAAGGGAGAACATATCTTTCACGTGAGTGTGCAAGGTGGGAGAACATTTCCTGCACGTGTGTGTGTGCAAGATGGGAGAACTTATCTTACACGTGAGTGTACAAGGGGGGGAGAACATATCTTACACGTGAGTGTACAAGGGGGGGAGAACATATCTTACACGTGTGTGTGCAAGGTGGGAGAACATATCTTACACGTGAGTGTACAAGGTGGGAGAACATATCTTACACGTGAGTGTACAAGGTGGGAGAACATATCTTACACGTGAGTGTACAAGGTGGGAGAACATATCTTACACGTGAGTGTACAAGGTGGGAGAACATATCTTACACGTGAGTGTACAAGGTGGGAGAACGTATCTTACACGTGAGTGTACAAGGTGGGAGAACATATCTTACACGTGTGTGTGTGCAAGATGGGAGAACTTATCTTACATGTGTGTGTGCAAGCACGTGTCTTTGAGCTGTTTAAGCACACTTTGGCCGCTCTGGGCCTGGTGGACCTGTTGTTGAAGTAGGGAGTATAACGTAGCGCTAGGTTTGGTCAAAGTTCTGTGTGTCCCTCAGGATGTACTTTGACAACGTGACGGGCGAGGCTGTGAAGGTTGGGGACAGGGTGAAGTACCACGCTCTCGCGGACACCCTGGAGAGGATTGCGGAGAAGGGGGCACCTGTCTACTACAACGGCTCCCTGACTGACGACATCGTGGCAGACATCAGCGAGCAC
This sequence comes from Haliotis cracherodii, assembly GCF_022045235.1. NCBI lineage: Eukaryota > Metazoa > Mollusca > Gastropoda > Lepetellida > Haliotidae > Haliotis > Haliotis cracherodii. The sequence goes on from NW_027266266.1 coordinate 1,309,730, forward strand.
GGTAACATTCTCAGTGTCGAGTGAGTGAGTGGATGGGGGAGTTGAGTGAAGGTATTAGTGAGTATAAGGAGCGAGTGAGTGAGTGAGTGTGTGGCGGAGTGAGTGCGTGACGGAGTGAGTGAGCGACTGAGCGACTGCGTGACGGAGTGAGTGAGTGACGGAGTGAGTGAGCGATTGAGCGACTGCGTGACGGAGTGAATGCTAACAAAGGAATAATTGTATACAAATTCAATAATGTATCTTTTTACGTGATTTCTTTCCGAATGACCAGGTTACGTTGATAGATGTTTTGGGCTTACGATCTACCAGTAACATATAATGGTCATTATCAAAATTCAAATTCCTTTGAAAAACATTTTATATTTCCATAAATCAAAGGAAAGCGTAAGACGCATCACATCAACCTGTCAACACATCACATCAACCTGTAAACGCATCACATCAACCTGTCAACGTATCACATCAACCTGTCAACGTATCACATCAACCTGTCAACGCATCACATAAACCTGTAAACGCATCACACAAACATGTTAACGCATCACATCAACCTGTCAACGTATCATATCAACCTGTAAACGCATCACAACAACCTGTCAACGCATCACATCAACCTGTAAACGCATCACTTCAACCTGTCAATGCATCACATCAACCTGTAAACGCATCACATCAACCTGTCAACGCATCACTTCAACCTGTCAACGCATCACATCAACCTGTAAACGCATCACATCAACCTGTCAACGCATCACATCAACCTGAATGTTTTATTCTCAAGTCAGTAATGAAATACGACCATAAGATAACACAACCAATAAATGAAAGAAAGGAAGGCTGCGCGGATGGATGGATGGGTTGACGGACGGACGGAAGGACGGATGCATGGATGGACGGACGGACGGACGGAAGGACGGATGCATGGATGGACGGACGGACGGACGGATAGATGAACGGATGGATGAATGAGTTGACGGACGGACTGAAGGAGATATGAATGGATGGGTGGACGGGCGGACGGATTGATAGATGAACGGATGGATGGATGGGTTGACGGACGGACGAAAGGACGGATGCATGGATGGACGGACAGAGGGACGGATAGATGAACGGATGGGTGTACGGACGGACGGATAGATGAAGGGATGGATGGATGGGTGGTCGGACGGACGGATGAATGGATGGGTGTACGGACGGACGGACGGATGAACGGATGGAAGGCTGGTGTATATCTGTTTCGTTCCCTCAGGCGGGGTCATCACTCGGGAGGACCTGAACCTCTACACGGCCACGTGGAGGACGCCCGTCAACGTCACCCTCAGGGACAACCTCACCGTCCACTCCATGCCACCTCCCGGCAGCGGGGCGGTGTTCGAGTACATGCTCAACATCCTGGATGGTAAGCGACCCCATATAAGTCGCCACCATGAAACATTACTTTGTGTTTTCCTGTTTCCTTAGGGGCGCTGGTGCTGCAACCCCGGCTACAGATAGTTACTCCCCTTAGTCGTGCCAGAATTCATTTTATTATCAGATTTCAGATTATCCTCGATTATTTTATTTTGGTTCGTCTGCACTATACTCGACCGGCTAACTTGTATTGCTTTGGGCTTTCCTCCCACATGAAACAGACACGCCGTGATGTAACTGCAATCATGTTCAAAACGGGGTGAAACCCAGTATAAGATGTCTTGTTGCTAGGTTACGGCTTCACGCCCGACAGTCTGTCGACCAATGAGAAGAGCGTATTGACGTATCACCGGATCGTGGAAGCCATGAAATTTGCCTACGCCAAGAGGACGGATCTGGGGGACGAGGACTTTGTCGACGTGGCAGAGGTGAGAGGTCATGTGTGATAGAGGTCAGAAGTCATGTATAACAGAAGTGAAAAGTCATGAGTGGTTGTATGCCTTGGGTAAAAATGTGATCTGTGTGACGACTCAAACTCTGCTGGAGGTACTTTTTATTATTAGAGGGGCTTGCATGTTATCGGAAAATAATATGTCCTCAAAATTTCTGGAAAAATATAATCATGATTTAGGCAGTTAAAAAAGAAATTGCTTGTCACAAAAATATTACATTGTTGCAAGGGCTTTTTTCTAAAGAAATAATCAGTGTCATACTTTTAAATAAGAAATATGTGGTACTAAATCCCAGCCCTCATCCACATCTCCCATCTCAACACTCCACCCATCTTATCATTAATTATTACAATTTGCGCTTACTGAATCTGTGAGTTTTTGTTTTGGCTTTATGAATATCTCCTTAAATGGAGGAACGATTACGGGTCTCCTTAAATGGAGGATCTATCCCGGATCTCCTTAAATGGAGGAACGATTCCGGAACACCTTAAATGGAGGAACTATCCCGGAACTCCCTCAATGGAGGAACTATACTGGAACTCCTTGAATGGAGGAACGACTCCGGAACTTCTTAAATGGAGGAACTATTCCGGAACTCCTTAAATGGAGGAACTATTCCGAACGACGTTAAATGTGAACTCACTCATTCGCTCACACAGCTGGTTAGAAATATGACGTCGCGTGACTTTGGCGACTACATCCGAGGCAGTATCACGGACAGCGTCACGCACGACACCGACTATTACGGGGCGACGTTCTACGACCAGACAAAGACGGGGACGTCCAACGCCTGCATCATCGACGCCGAGGGCAACGCTGTTACCATAACGGCCACGATAAATACATAGTGAGTACCTTAGTGTTAGAATCCCAAGGGTTTCAGAACTTAGAAAAAGCAGGAACTGTTACTTTGTTAGACTGCCCGGTCAATTGCGTTAGCTGATATTGCCCAGTTGAATTGTAAGACACAGGTTTTACAGACAGCCTTTTCATACGTGTCTAATCTTTGACCGGGGAAGAGTCACAAATCATTTTCACGTGAATCGAACCTGCAACCTCTAATATAGCATTGTAACCAACTATTTTCCCGCTGTGCCACCGGGGCAGTTGATAAAGGGGTGTTCAATCTTACATGTCATGACTTCAGTTGTATACATGCTGCACCTGTCCATTCTCTGGCACGCTTTTCATCGAATTTCTCTTACACCTTGACGAACTCTATTCTTTCAGTATAAAGTATCCCGTTGTTTTTTTATTCTTGCTGGTATTTCTTGCATTTAGACTTAGTTGAAACACACCTCCTCGGTTTTAGTGGAAAATGCAAAACCTCCAAATCGTGTTTAACTATAACGTATCACCCACTTGCATTACCCAATTGCATTTACCAGTTATATTAACTATTTATATTAACCTGTTTTATTAACCAGTTATATTAACAAGTTTTATCATTTAACTAAAGCATTTACCCATGACATAAGCTTATGACATAAAAACATGTATGTCATACCCCAATAACATAAGTAAGCGAATTAGATATGCAAATTATATAACCGGAAGTGGGACTTTTTTCGCCGGTGCACGTGAGTAGGTGTTTACAAACAACATCGATACCTTTGATGTTGGAGACAATGTTTTAATAGATCAAAGGGGAAGTGCTACAGTGATATCCGTGTTGACAAATGGATATTACATGTTACAGGTTGTTAGTACCGAATTTGAATTTGACTGTCATGAAGGCAGATTATCAAAGCTTCCCCGTGGCAAAAGTTTCATCATCGAAACGCCATCGTCGAGCACGGCGAAGCAGACGACGAACACAAAGCCGAAAGATGCCCAAGGAAGATTTGTGGCTGTTGAGGACGGCATGATCGATGGTGTGATCCTAGACAATCAAAACAAAAACACAGCCAAGAAAACTTTGTACGATTTGAAACTGTTCGATAACTTTCTAAAAGTCCAAAATGAATTTCGCCAAATGCACGAAATCCCCCCAAACGAACTAGACACACATCTCTGCAAGTTTTTCATTAGTGTTCGAAAAACAAATGGGGAAAATTATGAACCAAACAGTCTCACGGGTTTTCAGAGCAGCATCGAGAGATCACTAAAACGAAGGGGGTATGGCTTTTCGCTCACGTCATCTTTAGAATTTTCACGATCACGGAAATGTTAAAAGGGGAGAAAAATTGAACTAAAGAAAGAAGGGCGTGGCAACTTACCAAGGAGAGCCGACCCGATTGGTGATGAAGAGATCGATTCCCTGTTGCAGTCCGGATCCTTTGGAATCAGTAATCCAGTGAGCATAATATACTGTCTATGGCTCTACAACACAATCAATTTCGGGTTAAGAGGTGTCAATGATCACTACAACATGTGTTGGGGGGACATCACATTGCATGTTGATGGAGACGATCAGGAATGTCTTGAACTGTCCATGAGACAAGAAAAGAATAGGTTCAGTGAGAATCCTAGTGATTGTCGCGACGTTAGGCCCAAATTGTGAGCGTCTGCAAGCCATTGGTATGCTTGAAGCAGGATCTAGTCAACGTGATGTTGCAAGACAATTCAACGTCCAAAGAAACACCATTTGGTGTTTATGACAACGTTGGCAATAGACAAATGCAGTCAGAGATCACCCTCGGAGTGGCAGGCCACGCGTAATCAATAATCGACAAGACACATACGAAATCGATTCCAGCCAGCAACAGTAACTGCAAGAAGCATTCCTAGCCTGACCTTCGACGAATATCTTCACAAACCGTACGTCGTCGCCTAAGATGTGCAGGGATTGGCGCCAGAAGACCCGCCAGTCGTCCCATTTTGACAGGAAACCACCGCCAAGCACGTCTACAGTGGTGCAGACAGCGTCTACGCTGGACGGCCATGCAGTGGGGACAAGTTCTATCACTGACGAGTCTCGTTTTCAACTCAGCCACAGCGATGGACGGATTCGAGTGTACCAACGTCGAGGTGAACGTTACGTCAATCATTGTGTAATGGAAGAAGATCGGTTCGGGGGCGGCAGTGTTTTGGTATGGGGTGGGATTACAGCAATACAGAGGACCCGTTTGATAGTGGTAGAGGGAAATCTCAATGGACAGCGCTACCTCGCCGAGATCATCGGCCCTGTTGTTTTACCGTTTTTGCGTCGTCATGGCCCAGGCATTACCTTTCAACATGTCAACACCGGCCGCATATTGTTCGAACTGTTCAGGATTCCCTTCAACAAAACAACGTGAATGTCATCCCCTGTCCGGCTCGCTCCCCTGATCTCTCACCAATCGAGCACACGTGGAATGAGATGGATCGGCACCTTCGACGTCAACCACGTGTTCCACAGCCACTCCAGGAACTTCGTAACATGCTCCAGCAGATATGGACAGATATCCCACAGGACTTTGTGCGACACCTGGTCCATTCCATGTGTGTCTTGCATCGCAACCAGAGGTGGACACACACGCTATTGATTTGTAAATTGACATTTTGGCATGTTCATGTTGTTCAATGCAATCACACATTTTCTGAAGTCAGTATGGCAAATTAAACCATTTGAACACTTACAGGAGTCTTTTATCTGTTGCAAACCGAAATTGTTTGAGATTTGGTGAAAAACATAACTTTGCATTAAATCTTATTCAATGTCACAGGAACTTTTGTTGTTCAGTATCGTAGGCAAAAATGGGATAATCCTTGGTGACTTTGATGCCCACAGCCCTTTATGGGAAGACAGGAACGATTCGTGCAAATGCGACAAAATCGTCGAGATATGGGTTTAAGACGACTATCTCATAATTGTAAACAACGTCAGTCCTACACGTTACACGTAACACATGGAGATCAACTGACTTCACGCCGACACCGACAATCTCGCCTTACGACCCGTGAAGATTCCGGGATAGAATAGGTCTTCAGCCACCAATACCTGCTGTAAAAGGGGACTATGCTTGTCGATTAAATGCGACTAACTGGACCAGGTGGTCAGGCTCACTGACTTGGTTGATGCATGTCATCTGTCCCAATTGGGTTGATCGATGCTCATGATGTCAATCACTAGATTGTCTGGTCCAGACTTTTACAGACCACCATCATATAGCTGGAATGTTGCTGAGTGCGGCGTTAAACAACAAACAAACAAACAGATGACCTTAAGTGTAAAATCTGACAGCATTCATTTGGTTTTGTATTTTAACTGTATTTTGTAATTTCACGCAGTTTTGGTTCCAAAATTCGCGGACGTAGAACCGGGATTACCTTCAATAATGAAATGGACGACTTCTCAACACCAGGCATCATCAATCAGTTCGGCGTCCCTGCCTCTGAAGCCAACTTCATCAAACCCAGGAAACGCCCCCAGTCCTCTATGTGCCCGTCAATCATCGTCAACCAGACTTCCGGTGATGTTGTCATGACGATAAGTGCTTCCGGTGGGACCAGAATCACCACATCAGTGGCTTTAGTTAGTATAAACAATTGAAAGTAATCCACGCAGACAAACCATAGCATTAAATCAACGCCAAATGTTGAATGTCTATATTTAAATTGTATAGAAAGACAATTGAACGTTGAAGGTATTTCTATAATTGTATCGACAAATAATTTAACTAAATCCACACAAAACGTTGAAGGTATTTTTATAATTGTATACACAAACCATCGAACGAAATCCACGCCAAATGTTGAAGGTATTTCTATAATTGTATCGACAAATAATTGAACTAAATCCACACAAATGTTGAAGGTATTTTTATAATTGTATACACAAACCATCGAACGAAATCCACGCCAAATGTTGAAGATATTTTTTATAACTGTGTGCACAAGCCACTGAACGAAATCCACACAAAATGTTGAAGGTATTTTTAAGGTTTTATTATGGGTGTGAACACAGACAGTTGTTAAACATATTTTTATTGTTAGACGCAGTTCATAGTCTAGACATTCTCACGATGACACTAAACAACTTTGAACCTTTTTTGGTCGACATTTCGCGAGACCGTGTGTATGTATTCAGGATGTCCTCTGGTATTAAACATGTTCAAATTTATCTACGACATAGGTATTTCCAAGACGAATGGCAGCCTAACATATTGATGTTTTGACGTTTCATCTATATGTGGTAAAATGTTCATATACAAGTAAATACTATGAATTATATATATATTTGAATAACAAAATTATAGATTTTTTTTAATGCCTGTATACAAAGTGTGAATCTGGCGCCGGAGTAATGAGTCTGCCTGGCGCAATAAAATGCACACTTAACCCTAACTCTTGGACAGTTAGAACACATCACAGGTTATCTAAATACCTATCTTAGAGTTCAAAGTGCAATACTCTTTATCCAGCCCGGGGGACATCCTCACGCTTAAGTCAAACATGGCCGAACATTCTGTCTCCGTTCCTGCGCAGATATTACTAAAAGAGTCTGTTTGCTTGTCTCGCCGCCAGGTGGCGATGTTTGCCTTGAGGATGGGGGTGCCGATAGCAGATGCAGTTGATCACAAGCGTCTACATCACCAGTTATTGCCGAAGCAAATACGTATTGAGAGAGGTTTTTCTCAGGTAAATAGGTCAATTGCCGCAAAGTTGGGCAACTTTGCTTGTCAGTGTTACGTCTCTGAGATATCAGACCGTTTAAGTTTACTGTCTGACTGACTGACTGATATAGAAGATTTAACGTGCGCTTTCCGACTGTAGCGTATTTCACACACTGAGTTTACTGTCCTCCCAGGGCTAGGATTATAAAACATGTCGGACAAGTCCATTTTACCAACAGGTTGGTTAGGTTTGGTATTTCCTGCATATTCTCACAATCCTCCGTCGATAATCTGTATCTTTTCAACTAATACCGATTGTCATATCTCTCCCACCTTTGGACGCGATCATTCGGCCGTTGCGTTTATCTGCGTAGCCCAGATACATCTATGGAGAACAACTTACCGGTCACTTCCCCTCAAAAATAACGTCGTCCAAAATATGACGTCATCAAGTTACGAGCGCTTATTCGAGTCTCCTGAAACGACGTCATGATAGAATATTGTTTTGTCATGAATTCCATATCAACTCACTCATCTCAATCACTCACTGGACGGTCATTTGAGAATAACCTTGATTTGAAACAGTGTTTGCCGATTTAATTACAACAAGGGTGTATGTCAATCCATAGTATTCGAGACTGACGAGCTCTTTTTCTGAAGAAGATGTAAAGCATTTCAAAATATAATGAAGATTAGTATATTTCCCAAAGGAACAAAAATGAGTGTTTTTTATGAAATAAACGACTCGTGCTTGTTGTTTATCGTACAAAAATCACTGCAGGGAGAATAAAGCATGGGGGAGGCAGACACGAGCGTTTTATTCTCCCTTCAGTGTTTTATTGTACGATAAACCACGACCACGAGTCATTTGTTTCTTATATGAGATATCAACATTATGTACAGCCTCTTTAAGGATGGTTATGAAAAGTACCAGCTTTAAATATATTTACAACAGAGTAAATAACGATGACTCCCACAAGAGAATCCGACCTCCGAAATGTCGGACTAATCCATTTTACCAACAGGTTGGTTATGTTTGGTATTTCCCGCATATTCTCACAATCCTCCGTCTATAACTGTATTTTTTCACCTAATACCGATTTTCATATCTCTCCCACCTTTGGACGCGATCATTCGGCCATTGCGTTTATCTGCGTAGCCCAGATACATCTGTAGGGGACAACTTACTGGTCATTTCCCCCGCAAAAATAACGTCGTCCAATATATGACCTCATTTCACGATAAAACACTGCAGTGTTTTATTGTACGATAGACAACTCCCAACTCGTGTATTTCTTAGATAGACCATGCTTCGTTCTTCATTGTTCTTTGCGATTTATCGCGTAGCTATCATATATAAATACATTTGACCTTGTCTAGACGCTCCTAACCCTTCTATAGTAAAGAACACAGTCCTGCTATTTGGTTTAACATGTTAGGTTTAAACCAACGTTCATGAATTAGCTACCCATTATTTGTGTTGTTGTTTTATGTAAGGAAAATATATCTGACTAATACATTATATACCTGCCTTCTTTCAGGATATCATAGACGGGTTAAAGGCCAAAGGTCATGAAATAGACATGAACACGGCTGCGTCAGTAGTGTCGGCGATCCACGTGACAGGGGGACTGCTTCACGCCGTCGCCGACGTCAGGAAAGGGGGAGAACCAGCAGGGTATTAACGGCATCGTCATTGGAAACGTGCATGTTGGCGACATCGTTGTTGGAGACGTACATGTTGGTGACACCGTTGTTGGAGACGTGCATGTTGATGACACCGTTGTTGGAGACCTGCATGTTGGTGACATCGTTGTTTGGAGACGTGCATGTTGGTGGCATCGTTGTTGGAGACGTGCATGTTGGTGACATCGTTGTTGGAGATGTGCATATTAGTGACATTGTTGTTGGAGACGTGCATATTGGTGACACCGTTGTTGGAGACGTGCATGTTTGTTACACCGTTGTTGGAGACGTGCATACTGGTGACACCGTTGTTGGAGACCTACATATTGGTGACATCGTTGTTGGACACGTGCATATTAGTGACATTGTTGTTGGAGACGTGCATGTTTGTGACATCGTTGTTGGAGACGTGCATACTGGTGACACCGTTGTTGGAGACGTGCATGTTTGTGACATCGTTGTTGGAGACGTGCATACTGGTGACACCGTTGTTGGAGACGTGCATGTTGGTGACATCGTTGTTGGAGACGTGCATGTTGGTGACATCGTTGTTGGAGGCGTGCATGTTGGTGACATCGTTGTTGGAGACGTGCATGTTGGTGACATCGTTGTTGGAGACGTGCATGTTGGTGACATTTATTCACAGTTCTACTCCGCGACTATTTATGCCGATCCTTTACTATAAAACAACAAACCACCGAGTAAATTAATAAATGGAAAATAATGTCTATCTCATGGTTTCAACAGCCTTTTAACTTTTCTCAATCATTTACATCTTCGCGTATCACAGTGGACATCGAATCAATCCATCTATTCTAGACCAGTATAACCAAATCACGGGACACTAGTCTCGATTAATCAGCTACTTCACTGTATGAGGACAGGTATAACCTCTCAGTATGACTGCACCTTCAGATGTTCAATTGTATCTGCGCCAAAACATTTGTTAATTAAAGGATATACCCTTTAGTGCCAATTTATCTCACACGACAGTGAAAGTTTTGAACTGGAAATATTTCTGTGGTTAAATTCATATACATCTATGTAAAGACGTGATAAAGTATTTCACATTGGTGTATCTGTTCCTTATGTCTGTGTTGTATATTCTGGGTCAGGTTGTTGACTGCATGTATTAATATATTAATAATTATATACGTTTGGAAAGGAAAGCATCGATTAAGCTCCTGGAACTTTTTTTTAATGCTATTTACAAAGAAGCGTCCAGTCATACAGGCTTATGACACGCGTAATGTTCTTTCGCAGTTTCAGCAAAACATGCATGTGACAGTAATGAATCAAAGCAGTCATAAAATCTTCAGACATCCAATGAGCCCCATCAAAGGTGCACATAAGGCACACATACACTACTCAGACATGCAATTTGAGATTACAACTTGCCTCAACAGAGTAACAATGCCATGTGATGATGGATATTAAGCAGGAAACAAAATGATTTCGTCCCGTGTCGAGGGGACTGTACCACTTGGGCCGGGATTTCTAGTCGGATAAAGACGGAACTTGATGTGTTGAGCGCTCACAGACACAACGTTACATCGACTATGCCTAACCGGATCGGGTGGTCAGGCTGGCTGACTCGCTGACTGGTTCATGCATGTCATCGTGTCCCAATTACCAACAAACAAACAAAAATACAGAAAAAGCAAAGGTAATGCGTCCACGTTTTGCCTTACCCAACTCCCTCTCTTCTGAGGCCACCTTGATCGTCAGATTAAATCACGACGTACACCGACAGCAAACTGGCGTCACTTAACATCTGGATGTCGAGTTAAGTTTCTGACAATTATATTTTGATAAATTTTAAACGTTGTGGAGAATTGCGGTTGCGCAGCAGTGGGTCTACCCTTAAGTATATAATTGGAATATTTCAGAATAATGTAGAATATCAAAAGACCTCCCAGAGGGTGTAATAGTAATTGCAAATATCAGATTGAGATATAAGACTTCTACCTCGTTGTGTACGTGTATTGGACTAGCAGTACTCCTGTCATGTGACGCCGCACAGCAGTCTCCTGTCATGTGACGCCGCACACCAGTACTCCTGTCATGTGACGCCGCACACCAGTACTCCTGTCATGTGACGCCGCACACCAGTACTCCTGTCATGTGACGCCGCACAGCAGTACTCCTGTCATGTGACGCCGCCCAGCAGTACTCCAGTCATGTGACGCCGCACAGCAGTACTCCTGTCATGTGACGCCGCACAGCAGTATTCCTGTCATGTGACGCCGCACAGCAGTACTCCTGTCATGTGACGCCGCACAGCAGTACTCCTGTAATGTGACGCCGCTCAGCAGTACTCCAGTCATGTGACGGCGGCCTGTAATATAACAGGCCATGTACTGATTTTGTTGAAACTGAAAACGAATATTTGTATGTACATTGTGAATTATGCCTGCTGTGTACAAGTGAGGAGATTATTCTGCTTCCAAGTAATAAAAAAACGTTTAAGAAATATATTGGTTTCGCAACACAATTGGAGAAATGTCTCGGCCCAAATATTTCTTTTTTGTAGTTACCTCAGCATAAGTGATAATGCTAATGAGCTCATTCTTTTGTTTTTTTACTTCTATTTTGTTTCACGCCACACCCAGCAACATTTCCCTGATAAAATGGGGTTCCGTGAATCATCGAGTCTGGACCAGAAAGTCCAGTGATTGTCATCATAGGCATAGATCTACGCAATTGGGAAACGATGACATGCATCAACCAAGTCAGCGAGCCGGACCACACGATCCCGCTAGTCGCCTCTCACGACAAGCATAGTCGCCTTTTACGGCAAGCATGGGTTGCCGACGACCTGTTCTACCCCGGATCTTCATTGGTCGAAGTTATGACATCAGATGACGCGGAGGAGGAGGAACATTGTATGCCTCATCGTCATCGTCATCGTCATTGTCTTCATTCCACACCGACAGTGAAGGTAGAACACTCATATACTCATCTACAAGGACCTAACACCTACTCTTGCATGATGTGTCAGAACAAATGTTACCAAACATTACAGTGGATTGAAAGATAAATATCCCACTCGAGTAGGGAGTGAACCAAATGTTTGTCATATGGTTCAACAGTGCTTGCTGACATATATCCTATATCGATGTTTCTGCTGGGGACTGACGTCCCCGAGTTTCATCATAAGCTCGGAGGCTTTTTAATGTGTTTTGCCTGGAATACAAGTGACATTTGTTCCATTACTTGGACGAACATGATAAAACGTACATATGATAAATATTTAAAATAGGTGCAAACAAAGCGGTGGTCCATATGTTTACAAATGTTTGCACTGTACATACCTATATCGCCTACAGTTATTGTGCTCACGATGAAAACGTGATCTCATACTCGTAGGGCAATGTGCAGCCCTTGGATCAGGTGTTAGTTAACTCGTCGCGCCGACGGCGGTCTGTAAATAATCGAGTCTACACCAGACAATCCAGTGATTGGGATCATGAGCATCGATTCACGCAATTGGGATACGATGATATGCATCAACTTAGTCAGCAAGTCTGACCACCCGATCCCATTAGTCGCCTCTTACGACAAGCATGGTCGCCTTTTACGGCAAGCATTGGTTGTTAAAGACCTATTTATCCCGGATCTTCACGGGTCTGGAATATTGGGGAAAAGAGAGATAAATCATTCCAACCTTAAAGATGTTATCATGAAACCTTCAAAAGAGTGGCTACGTATTCTATCATAAACAGCACATTGCAGTCATGCTTTCTTGGTGCATGCAATTAGGCTATTTACCAATGGTTCCAGTGCACACAACCGGCCGACATGTCATATTGGCAGGGGTATGGCTATTTCATGTTTGTTCATTGTATTTTAGCTGGTAGAGAAATGCCATCTTTATGTTTTGTGTATATTAAACATTGATGTTCATATCAGGAAGGGTTAACTGATGCATGGTGAAACGTTGATTTTATCTCATTGAGTAGAGTTTAGTTATTGATGAATGAGTGACAGAAGGCAAGGTGATACAATGATAGGCCCGCATCATGCTGTGGTGTAATTGCGACTGCGCGCTCTGTGCCACACTGCACTACATGATACACATGTTCCCACCTGGCCCTGATTGCTTCACACACCAGGTATCGTTCAACACAGGCCTCAATGGCTGTGTTTTTAAAACCAGTTAGTGACATCTGTGGAAAGTATAACGTAAATGTACTTGATGTTTACACGACACAGGTGCCTCTCTACCTGACATAACTTTCTGTTGGACTACTTTCATGCACATGAACATTATGTTACACAACAATTGTCTCAAACATTGTCGATTTCGTAAAGTTGCTAATTGCATTTATCATCCAAAACTGGGTCCCACAGGAGATATCGCTTGTGTGAGATCAAGCGATATCTACATTGTAGATATAGGTGCTGTGAAATTACAACACAATGGTTTGCAGACCATTGTGGCATCATTTGTTACCATGACATCACAATCAAATGACATCACTAATGGCTGCTACTGAAGCTGACGAACATATACTTTGTGAGTGTGGCGGGTGCCACCGGAAGGGCAGGACGTGCTTACCATTTTTGCGAAAGTTTGCAAGACAAAGAAAATCTCACCACCGTGTCTTTTGATATCAAATATATCAACACTCGGTGGTAAAAGTGGAACAACTCCTCGGCAAGCCTCTGAGTTTTACCACTTTTATCAACTCGTGTTGACATATCTAATATTAAAAGACACTCGGGTGAGATTCTCTTTGTCTTGCAAACTTTCGCAAAAATGGTAAGCACGTCCTGCCCTTCCGGTGGCACCCGCCACACTCACAAAGTATGTGTTTGTTGCCTGGCACAGCACAGCGGTACCACGCGCCTGTAACAGGAACTTATTAACATTAAATTTAAAACAACATCAACACCCAATATATATGTCTTTATAACATTTCTAGTTCACAGACCAACTCCGACCAATTAACTAGAAATGTTATAAAGACAACTGTATCAGGTGTTGATGTTTTAAATTAATTGTTAATAACTTCCATGAATGGTAGCGCCATACATGTAGGTGTTTCATCTTGAGGGACAGGCGTGGTTGCAGGACAGTATGGTAACTGAGGTATCTAAGAAATCTGCCAGAACAAGTTCTATTCTAACTTTTGTCTCGACTTAAGACATGTCAACTCCTCTTTTGTACTGAATTACAAGTGTCCATAGTGAGTGAGTGAGTGAGTGAGTGAGTGAGTTAATATTTAAAGTCACATCGGCAGTATTTCAGCCATATCGTGACTTGAACAAGTTATGCATTTATATTATTTTTTAAAGGTGTCATCGAAGGACAGTACAACAACCAGCGATATATCACAGATTATAATTTTAAAACTAGTTTTAGAACAATAAAATAATCAGATACAATACAGACGATACAATATAAAAACGGACTGTAGATCGCCAGTAACCAAAGTTAGGCCACCATACTAGGGACCATGGGGACTTACGTTACTTCTGCTACCTACATGGTACATCAGCAGGATTTACACCATCCCTCTGGCCACTGGTAATTATCGGACAGATTAGCAAGAGAGTTAAAATCAACAAAAATACTACGATTAAAATCACAGAGAAATGCAAAGATACGTTGAATGATACCGGACTTTCGTACCTTCCGAGGGGGACAATTGTTTTACGATACTTCAACCCCCTTTGAAGATACAGCCACTAACAATCTCAGTTATGATTTCATTCCACCAAATTAAAATTCATTTACTTTATACTACACATATTATAATCAAAATTTATCTATTAATCTATTTCTTTTATAAACCTGATGATTAAATGAGCACTGATTTGATTAAAAAGATCCTTTATGGATGTAATTTGGAAATACTTATCCCTTGTGATGGAAAAATCAATGCAGTCCCAAGGGTCCATAAACATAATTGCAATGGGAGATACATTGCGTGGTCCAGCAAGTGTACCGCCAAATCCACGTCTCAAGGATTAATCACAGTTCCTTAACGCAATCAAGGAAAACCTTTCTTCATATTCAAGTGAAATCTGTACCATGTGGGTTCTCAAAAATCACCATAAAGGAACCAACTTCAAATATGTCAGACAAACGTTACGACCCTTGAGGAATTCTTACGAAACGTGATGACCACAGATATAATTATATGACTTACTTGAGAGGGGTTCAGAACAATTTGGCAAAAGAATGAGAGCATTTGAAGGCTACCGAGAAAACAATATGTGAAATGCTGGACTACCTTAGTAACAACATCTATGTCAAATGTGGGGATACGACATGTTGGCAAGGAGTAGGCGTCCCCGTGGGAATCAGTAATGCTCGTCCTCTTGCAGATCTGTTTCTGTATGCATATGAATCAAAATTGCTGCTCGTACTAGCAAAGTCAAACCAAGGTAATGTGAACAGGAAGTTTAACTTAAGCTTGAGGTATACCGATGGCCTTGTATCGTTCAGTAACTGTCCAGTAGTCAATAGCCAGGTTGTTTTCACTGATTTACACTCTGTGTGGATTAACATACAGCAAGTACACACATAAATAGAGGTTAGCACGCGAGTGTGTTTGGGGATGGTAAATATCCTGCATTAGGAAATAACATTGTATTTAGCGAGCCTTGGTGTTAAACATCACGAGAATCATGTATGACAAAAGACATGTATGTTTAGATTAAGAGTATCATTGATATATCTCCTATTTAAAATGAAATGCATATCCATGTTTACATGAGAAAATCCACCTGCTTGTTATTTGACATACGTCTTTTACAAGATTAGTCACTCGAAAGCCGCCAGGTCAGAATAGGAACGTTATTAATAACAGGATCGATGCGTCCAACACGTCATGTGTTCTAACAGCTGCCGTGCATACTGCCTAAGTTCCGAGTAGTGCCAGTGCCAGTGCTTGGTCGCGGTAAGCAGCAGCGTTGACGTTGCCACGGATGACAAAAAGCCTGGAACGTGCATTGCCACAGAAAGCACCCCACACCATGACACTTCCGCCTCGAAATCTGTCAACTTCCTGTACACAACACTGGGCGTAACGTTCATGACGGCGCCTCCACACCCTCACCCTACCATCAGCAAATCGAAGATTAAATCGGGATTGAGTGAAGACGACTTGATTCCGATTCCTCTGAGTCCATCGTAAGTGTCGCTGTGCCCACAATTGACGTTGACGTCTGTGCAATTGAGTCAGAATCGGCCTGCAGTATGGCCGTCGTGCTTGAAGGTGAGCAGTTCTCAGACGGTTTCGAGCAGTTTGCGCACTCAGTCTACCCCTAAACAGTTCATTTCTGGTTGATGTAGCCATCAAAAATCGGTTACGGAGGTGACGTAAGACAATCTGACGATCCTCTGCATGTAACGTCACACGTGGTCGACCTGGCCGAGGGCGATCAGCGGTTGTTCCCGTTTGCTGTAGACGCGTCTGTAAATCATAAACAGTCCGTCGACTACAACCCATCGTCCTTGCGACTTCAGCTACGGACGTTCCCGTCTGCACATTTGAAAGGTGTGGCATGACAAATGGCCGTAAAGACTTTTGTTTTCTTGTGTTTTTCTTTTTCTGTTAATGACTACTAACAAGTATGTCTGAAAACACGTTCGGTATTATGGCCACGTGACCAGTTGCACGTGAAAAAAATCTTTTGCCACTACAGTGCTGTGCACATGATTTTGATCGATTCACCTGCACAAAAACGGGTGTTATCTGAAGAAAATACGTGGCCATTTCTGTTTAAATACACAATAAGGGCCCACAATGATAACTGGTCAAAATGTTAAAATTTTAGGATCGTGAAGTTTTTAATTTGGTTCAGTATATATCAGTTCAACGTTTTGGTCATTATTTCAACGACCAGTCACTTCGACAAGTTGACTTCTTAGAAATGACGCCTTGCCGTGCAAAAAACGCAGCAGGTTGCGATAAAATGAAATATATATATATATATGTGGATGGTAATTTCAACAATTCTTAAAGAAAAACGTGTTCACCATTCATTTGAACTATTCAGGAAAATAAGTAATGAATATTGAGCTTGAGTTATACTTTTTACGTTTGTCATGTGCATGTGTTTGGGAATCAATATCAAATAGTGATGATACCAGGTGTTCGAGAAAAGGTAAGCGTATCCTGTCCCAACTGAGGCACCAGTCACAAACGCTTCCTTTGTTGGTTTGCTTGTTGTTTAACGCCGCACTCAGCAATATTCCAGCTATATGACCTCGGTCTGTAAATAATCGAGTCTGGACCAGACAATCCAGTGACTGATATCAAGAGCGTTGATCCGCGCAATTGGGATACGATGACATGCATTATCCAAGTCAGCGAGGCTGACCACCCGATCCCGTCAGTCGCCTCTTACCACAAGCATAGGATGATGAACTACAAAAAAGCACAGTTGGAATCGTAAAATAGACTATGCTTGAAACAGAGAGTTCTTATTATGATGGAAAGTGTATTGTAGCTTTGTAGTTTTAGATTACAATAACATATCATAATCAAAATTCGGTATATCTTTGATTTCAAAAACATACGTATAAAACATATAAACATATAAAATCAATTACCTTTTTACACAAACTGAAATGTTACAATTATTACAAAATAATTGTCGAATGAGCAAGAGAGCTTTAAACAACATTGCAGTAATATCGATTGAATACACACAGAAGGGCATTTGTGAAATCAATTCCCGGTCCCCATCCTAGTGAACGAAAGTTTCACCACTCTTCCATCCCTCAATGATAGTGACAACTGATTATATTTCAAAACAGGACATGCCACCTTCAGGCAGGTGCTGCATATACATGGGGATAAGTGTAAATTGCTTTTATATGTTTGATAGCAAATACGATATAAGGTCGACAACAGCTGGGTCGAAAGGCTATCATTTGCTGGCGTTCAACAAATATGGAAAGCGTTACATAAGCCACAGGTCGCCTTGTCTGAAGAGCAGACATACCACATCGTGCTGAGTTGTCATAGCCGTGTTGTATGTGTCTGACACTAGAGCAACACAGGGGGTATTCTGTCTGCAGCCATGGAGGTAACGTTGACTGCTTCTGTCATCATGCTGGTTGCTGGAGTCATTCAAGGTACGTGTTTATATGGAAACATATGGAAACGATCGGATGAATGAAAATTATGTTAAGTTACAAAAACACATATATCTTCTTCCTTCTCTGATGATCATCAAAGTCACTACGGGAAAGAAACCAATGGCTGGTCGCTTTGGGCGAAACACATATTCTGTATAGTTCTCTGTATATCTTCGTCCTTCTCTGATGATCATCAAAGTCTCTACGGGAAAGAAACCCATGGCTGATCGCATTGGGCGAAACACATATTGTGTATAGTTCTCTGTCGCTTTCAAAGATGCTACTTGATGAATGAAAAGATGAATGGCAGAAAGCTGTTGGTACCACAACCCAGTTACTCCATGTTTACTTAAGCATTTGGCATGATTTGATTTATGAAAAATGTGTTCAATGCCAATAATCTGATATCTGTTTTCTATACTGATAATCATCAAATTCCACAATGTGGCAAAATTTCATGTATCGAAAGATAATATTATCAGGTCGAATGAATGAGTAAAGCTAAGATATTGTCTTCTTTTCTCAAAGGTGCCACCTTGAATGTCAACAAAAGAAATGACACCACAACTACCGACACGGCTACCACGAACCGGAATTTCTTGCATGAGCTGATTTCGCTGCTGACTCGCTACCTGGGGAAGACGGTTCTGTCACAGTGACATCCACTCAACAAAGTAGTAGCTCGGGTATAGCACACATTTGTACATTAGCTCCAGATGACACAACACCAAGTAAAACAATAACCTGTAAATATTTGTTGTTTCAGTTGCACTCGTCTGTAATTATGAAAATATAAGCTACAAGTGTTGTTTTAGATGATGGTTTTTAACGTTAATACCAGGAGATTTTTCAGTATTGACGAACTACACAAATACTCGAATCGATCAATAGCTTAAAAATAAAGATCAACATAGCGTTCATTATACTCAGACACAGAGGTGATGACGCTTGTGTTCTTTGCGGTGATAAATATCTTTATTTTCAATAAACATTGTATTTAGCGAGCCTTGGCGATGCGTTTGATAAAAACTTATCATTTAACGTCATTCTTAAAATCTGTTGCGGGAAAACCAGTTCTCGTTTTTCAAAAACGGTAACTAAAGCTTTGCTTAAATGCGCGCAGTAATACATATTACGACAGGAAGTCGGTGATTTATGAGTCAGAGAATGACAACGGTCAATAAAGTTCCAAATGAAACCTGTTTTTAGACATAAAGGCAAAATGACAAATCCATAAGTCCACCCGCTTGATTACTTGCCCTTTTTCCAAGGAAGTCTGTGAGACGTTACGTTTGTTTAAGTCTGCCTGGACTGGCATAACGTTACGAAATGCAGAATGAAATGCGCACGCACGCACGAACGCGCACACACACACGTTGAGCATGCATTGAGAGGTTATATTCTGTGTATCTGTAGGAGGAGCGATGTTTACGCGGTGGGGAAAGACAACTTGCCCATCAGGAAATGACGTCATGTATAAAGGTAAGGCGTGCAGAGACACATGATCGCTTTCCTTTGATGCCCGGATAGCTTTTTTTCAAAGTTTCTTTAAATATGTTAAGAGCCGTCAACTTAATGTGGTGGGAAAGCACACGTTTACTATAACAGTTGTGACTCCTGACAGACATATAGCGTTCGATGTTATTTTAGTGTAACAACTTTTATAAATTTAGGCAAAACAGATATCCAGAAGCTGTCAAAGTAAATTCCACTTTTGTCTTCTAAGTTGATTGTAAACATTTACAACTTCAAATGTTTCCTTTGCAACCATACTGTGTCAAATTAAAAACTTCACATTTTAAAAAGTATTCACATATATGATATACAACGGACAAATGTATCAGAGAAGGTAATTTTTAATCATTAATGTCCAAAGAAGGATTTTGATTAACGGTGGTAACCACAGTTTGTTCCAAGCACCTACGGTATTCGGTAATAACATCAACAGTTTAAATCATAAGTCCCAAGCACGAGAATCTTATGGCACACTAGTTCAGTAGCGTGTATGGCCACCATGTGCGCTGACAACTGCCTAACAACGCCTCCGCGTGGACATTGTGAGGTTTGTGAACACATGATTGGGAAGACGCAAAATGTTGTTGCTGCAAAATGATGCCAAGATCTTGCAAATTCTGTGGTTGGTTCTAGAGAGTGTGCAGACTTCTGCCAAGAGCATCCCAGACGTGTTCGATGGGATTGAGGTCGGGAGACCTTGACGGCCAGTCCATGACGTTGACTCCCGCTTTCTGAAGGAAATTCCTTGTCAAAATTGCTGTGTGAGGTCTGGCATTGTCGTGTTGGAAGATCAAACCGGGTCCACGTGCTCCCATAAAAGGCAGAAGTTTTGGTGCCAGTACCTGGTCGCGGTTTAGCAGCAGCGTTGAGGTTGCCACGGATGACAAGAAGCCTGGAACGTGCATTGCCACAGAAAGCACCCCACACCATGACATTTCCGCCTCGAAATCTGTCAACTTCCTGTACACAACACTGGGCGTAACGTTCATGACGGCGCCTCCACACCCTCACACTACCATCAGAAAATCGAAGATTAAATCGGGATTCATCACAAAAACGGGTTAGCTTAAGACAATACGTGTCCATTACTGTTCAGGTGAGGTGAGGTGAAATTGGGTTTAACGTCGCGTCCAAGATTATTGCACTTATATAGCGACGTGCATGCACGTGTATGTGTGTGTGTGGCTGCTTGTACTAGTCCGGACTGATGCCGATTTATAGTGCTAGCTCACTGAGATACCATGTCGCAGTTTAACATGAATACCCCACTCAGACACAGTATACTGACTCCGAGCCGACCAGTCCTTGTTTTAGCCCCTTAATGCCGAGCGCCAGACAGGGTAACAACAAGTACAATCTTTTAACGTCTTTTTGTATGACGCGGCCCGGGATCGAACCCTGGACCTTCCGCTCTCCGGGCGGACGCTCTACCACTAGACCACGGAGGCGGTCCCATTACTGTTCAAATACACAATGAGGGCCCGCAATGATAACTGGTCAAAATGTTAAAATTTTAGGATTGAGAAGTTTTTAATTTGGTTCAGTATATATTACGTACCTTTATCACATTTAATATCGCACTTGTTCCTGTATTTCTAAGACCATCTCTCCGTAAATGTAAAATGTGGCAGTTAATTGAAGAGCCTATGTGTTCGTGGCGGTCGTGTTGCCGAATGATGTATTTTTTCCTTAAAGACAGCATATGCTATTAGTTTACATGTAAACATGTATCGATTTCCGTTTATATACTCAACAAAAAAGAAACGCAAAATGAATCAAGTCACTGTATAGTCATCGAGCCAGACGGTAAGAGTCGCCTACCTGCTGCAGGACATCGAGCCAGACGGTAAGAGTCGCCTACCTGCTGCAGGACATCGAGCCAGACGATAAGACTCGCCTACCTGATGCAGAACATCGAGTCAGACAGAAAGAGTCGCCTAACTGCTGCAGGTCATCGAGCCAGACGGTAAGACTCGCCTACCTGCTGCAGGAAAGCCAGACGGTAAGAGTTTAAATGACCTGCTGGTCATCGAGCCAGACGGTAAGACTCGTCTACCTGCTGCAGGTCATCGAGTCAGACAGTAAGAGTCGCCTACCTGCTGCAGGACATCGAGTCAGACAGTAAGAGTCGCTTACCTGCTGCAGGTCATCGAGCCAGACGGTAAGACTCGCCTACCTGCTGCAGGACATCGAGCCAGACGGCAAGAGTCGCCTACCTGCTGCCGGTCATCGAGCCAGACGGTAAGAGTCGCCTACCTGCTGCAGGACATCGAGCCAGACGGTAAGAGTCGCCTCCTTTCTGCATGACATCAAGCCAGACGGTAAGAGTCGCCTACCTGCTGCAGGACATTGAGCCAGACGGTAAGAGTCGAATCCTTGCTGCATGACATCGAGCCAGACGGTAAGACACGCCTACCTGCTGCAGGTCATCGAGCCAGACGGTAGACACGCCTACCTACTGCAGGTCATCGAGCCAGACGGTAAGAGTCGCCTACCTACTGCAGGACATCGAGCCAGACGGTAAGAATCGCCTACCTGTTGCAGGACATCGAGTCAGACAGTAAGAGTCGCCTACCTGCTGCAGGTCATCGAGCCAGACGGTAAGACTCGCCTACCTGCTGCAGGACATCGAGCCAAACGGTAAGAGTCGCCTACTTGCTGTAGGAAATCGAGCCACACGGTAAGAGTGTCATACGTGCTGCAGGTCATCGAGCCAAACGGTAAGACTCGCCTACCTGCTGCAGGACATCGAGCCACACGGTAAGACTCGCCTACCTGCTGCAGGTCATCGAGCCAGACGGTAACACTCGCCTACCTGCTGCAGGTCATCGAGCCAGACGGTAAGAGTCGCCTACCTGCTGCAGGACATCGAGCCAGACGGTAAGAGTCGCCTACGTGCTGCAGGTCATCGAGGCAGACGGTAAGAGTCGCCTACCTGCTGCAGGTCATCGAGCCAGACGGTAAGAGCCACCTACCTGCTGTAGGTCATCGAGCCAGACGGTAAGAGCCACCTCCTTGCTGCCGGACATCGAGCCAGACGGTAAGAGTCGCCTACCTGTTGCATGACATCGAGCCAGATGGTAAGAGTCGCCTCCTTGCTGCATGACATCGAGCCAGACGATTAGACTCGTCGACCTGCTGCAGGACATCGAGCCAGACGGTAAGAGTCGCCTACCTGCTGCAGGTCATCGAGCCAGACGGTAAGACTCGCCTACCTGCTGCAGGACATCGAGTCAGACGGTTAGAGTCGCCTACCTGCTGCAGGACATTGAGCCAGATGGTAAGAATCGCCTACCTGCTGCAGGACATCGAGCCAGTCGGTAAGACTCATCTACCTGCTGCAGGTCATCGAGCCAGACGGTAAGACTCGCCTACCTGCTGCAGGACATCGAGCCAGACGATAAGACTCGCCTACCTGCTGCAGGACATCGAGTCAGACGGTAAGAGTCGCCTACCTGCTGCAGGTCATCGAGCCAGACGGTAAGAGTCGCCTACCTGCTGCAGGACATCGAGCCAGACTGTAAGAGTCGCCTACCTGCTGCAGGACATCGAGCCAGACGGTAAGAGTCGCCTACCTGTTGCAGGACATCGAGCCAGACGATAAGACTCGCCTACCTGCTGCAGGACATCGAGCCAGAGGGTAAGAGCCACCTACGTGCTGCAGGACATCGAGCCAGACAGTGAGACTCGCCTACCTGCTGCATGACATCGAGCCAGACGGTAACACTCGCCTACCTGCTGCAGGTCATAGAGTCAGACAGTAGGAGTCGCCTACCTGCTGCAGGTCATCGAGTCAGACGGTAAGAGTCGCCTACCTGCTGCAGGACATCGAGTCAGACAGTAAGAGTCGCCTACCTGCTGCAGGTCATCGAGCCAGACGGTAAGACTCGCCTACCTGCTGCAGGTCATCAAGCCAGACGATAAGACTCGTCTACCTGCTGCAGGACATCGAGCCAGACGGTAAGTCGCCTACCTGCTGCAGGACATCGAGCCAGACGGTAAGAGTCGCCTACCTGCTGCAGGACATCGAGCCAGACGATAAGACTCGCCTACCTGCTGCAGGACATCGAGTCAGACAGAAAGAGTCGCCTACCTGCTGCAGGTCATCGAGCCAGACGGTAAGACTCGCCTACCTGCTGCAGGAAAGCCAGACGGTAAGGGTTTAAATGACCTGCTGGTCATCGAGCCAGACGGTAAGACTCGTCTACCTGCTGCAGGTCATCGAGTCAGACAGTAAGAGTCGCCTACCTGCTGCAGGACATCGAGTCAGACAGTAAGAGTCGCTTACCTGCTGCAGGTCATCGAGCCAGAAGGTAAGACTCGCCTACCTGCTGCATGACATCGAGCCACACGGTAAGAGTCGCCTACCTGCTGCAGGTCATCGAGCCAGACGGTAACACTCGCCAACCTGCTGCAGGTCATCGAGCCAGACGGTAAGACTCGCCTACCTGCTGCAGGACATCGAGTCAGACGGTAAGACACGCCTACATGCTGCAGGTCATCGAGCCAGACGGTAAGAGTCGCCTACCTGCTGCAGGACATCGAGCCAGACTGTAAGACTCGCCTACCTCCTGCAGGACATCGAGCCAGACGGTAAGAGTCGCCTACCTGCTGCAGGACATCGAGCCAGACGATAAGACTCGCCTACCTGCTGCAGGACATCGAGCCAGAGGGTAAGAGCCACCTCCTTGCTGCAGGACATCGAGCCAGACAGTGAGACTCGCCTACCTGCTGCATGACATCGAGCCAGACGGTAACACTCGCCTACCTGCTGCAGGTCATCGAGTCAGACAGTAGGAGTCGGCTACCTGCTGCAGGTCATCGAGTCAGACGGTAAGAGTCGCCTACCTGCTGCAGGACATCGAGTCAGACAGTAAGAGTCGCCTACCTGCTGCAGGTCATCGAGCCAGACGGTAAGACTCGCCTACCTGCTGCAGGTCATCAAGCCAGACGATAAGACTCGTCTACCTGCTGCAGGACATCGAGCCAGACGGTAAGTCGCCTACCTGCTGCAGGACATCGAGCCAGACGGTAAGAGTCGCCTACCTGCTGCAGGACATCGAGCCAGACGATAAGACTCGCCTACCTGCTGCAGGACATCGAGCCAGACGATAAGACTCGTCTACCTGCTGCAGGTCATCGAGCCAGACGATAAGAGTCGCCTAGGTGCTGCAGGTCATCGAGCCAGACGGTAAGAGTCGCCTCCCTGCTGCAGGTCATCGAGCCAGACGGTAAGAGTCGCCTACCTGCTGCAGGTCAGCGAGCCAGACGGTAAGAGTCACCTACCTGCTGAAGGTCATCGAGTCAGACAGTAAGAGTCGCCTACCTGCTGCAGGTCATCGAGCCAGACGGTAAGACTCGCCTACCTGCTGCAGGAAAGCCAGACGGTAAGAGTTTAAATGACCTGCTGGTCATCGAGCCAGACGGTAAGACTCGTCTACCTGCTGCAGGTCATCGAGCCAGACGGTAACACTCGCCTACCTGCTGCAGGTCATCGAGTCAGACAGTAAGAGTCGCTTACCTGCTGCAGGTCATCGAGCCAGAAGGTAAGACTCGCCTACCTGCTGCATGACATCGAGCCACACGGTAAGAGTCGCCTACCTGCTGCAGGTCATCGAGCCAGACGGTAACACTCGCCAACCTGCTGCAGGTCATCGAGCCAGACGGTAAGACTCGCCTACCTGCTGCAGGACATCGAGTCAGACGGTAAGACACGCCTACATGCTGCAGGTCATCGAGCCAGACGGTAAGAGTCGCCTACCTGCTGCAGGACATCGAGCCAGACTGTAAGACTCGCCTACCTCCTGCAGGACATCGAGCCAGACGGTAAGAGTCGCCTACCTGCTGCAGGACATCGAGCCAGACGATAAGACTCGCCTACCTGCTGCAGGACATCGAGCCAGAGGGTAAGAGCCACCTCCTTGCTGCAGGACATCGAGCCAGACAGTGAGACTCGCCTACCTGCTGCATGACATCGAGCCAGACGGTAACACTCGCCTACCTGCTGCAGGTCATCGAGTCAGACAGTAGGAGTCGGCTACCTGCTGCAGGTCATCGAGTCAGACGGTAAGAGTCGCCTACCTGCTGCAGGACATCGAGTCAGACAGTAAGAGTCGCCTACCTGCTGCAGGTCATCGAGCCAGACGGTAAGACTCGCCTACCTGCTGCAGGTCATCAAGCCAGACGATAAGACTCGTCTACCTGCTGCAGGACATCGAGCCAGACGGTAAGTCGCCTACCTGCTGCAGGACATCGAGCCAGACGGTAAGAGTCGCCTACCTGCTGCAGGACATCGAGCCAGACGATAAGACTCGCCTACCTGCTGCAGGACATCGAGCCAGACGATAAGACTCGTCTACCTGCTGCAGGTCATCGAGCCAGACGATAAGAGTCGCCTAGGTGCTGCAGGTCATCGAGCCAGACGGTAAGAGTCGCCTCCCTGCTGCAGGTCATCGAGCCAGACGGTAAGAGTCGCCTACCTGCTGCAGGTCAGCGAGCCAGACGGTAAGAGTCACCTACCTGCTGAAGGTCATCGAGTCAGACAGTAAGAGTCGCCTACCTGCTGCAGGTCATCGAGCCAGACGGTAAGACTCGCCTACCTGCTGCAGGAAAGCCAGACGGTAAGAGTTTAAATGACCTGCTTGTCATCGAGCCAGACGGTAAGACTCGTCTACCTGCTGCAGGTCATCGAGCCAGACGGTAACACTCGCCTACCTGCTGCAGGTCATCGAGCCAGACGGTAAGAGTCGCCTACCTGCTGCAGGACATCGAGTGAGACAGTAAAAGTCGCTTACCTGCTGCAGGTCATCGAGCCAGACGGTAAGACTCGCCTACCTGCTGCAGGTCATCGAGCCAGACGGTAAGAGTCGCCTACCTGCTGCAGGACATCGAGCCAGACGGTAAGAGTCGCCTACCTGCTGCAGGTCATCGAGCCAGACGGTAAGAGTCGCCTACCTGCTGCAGGACATCGAGCCAGACGGTAAGAGTCGCCTCCTTTCTGCATGACATCGAGCCAGACGGTAAGAGTCGCCTACCTGCTGCCGGTCATCGAGCCAGACGGTAAGAGTCGCCTACCTGCTGCAGGACATTGAGCCAGACGGTAAGAGTCGCCTCCTTTCTGCATGACATCGAGCCAGACGGTAAGACACGCCTACCTGCTGCAGGTCATCGAGCCAAACGGTAAGAGTCGCCTCCTTGCTGCATGACATCGAGCCAGACGGTAAGAGTCGCCTACCTGCTGCAGGTCATCGAGCCAGACGGTAAGAGTCACCTACGTGCTGCAGGTCATCGAGCCAGATGGTAAGACTCTCCTACCTGCTGCCGGTCATCGAGCCAGACGGTAAGAGTCGCCTACCTGCTGCAGGAAAGCCAGACGGTAAGAGTTTAAATGACCTGCTGGTCATCGAGCCAGACGGTAAGACTCGTCTACCTGCTGCAGGACATCGAGCCAGACGGTAAGAGTCGCCTACCTGCTGCAGGTCATCGAGCCAGACGGTAAGACTCGCCTACCTGCTGCATGACATCGAGCCAGACGGTAACACTCGCCTACCTGCTGCAGGTCATCGAGCCAGACGGTAAGAGTCGCCTACCTGCTGCAGGAAAGCCAGACGGTAAGAGTTTAAATGACCTGCTGCAGGACATCGAGCCAGACGGTAAGACTCGTCTACCTGCTGCAGGACATCGAGCCAGACGGTAAGAGTCGCCTACCTGCTGCAGGTCATCGAGCCAGACGGTAAGACTCGCCTACCTGCTGCAGGACATCGAGCCAGACGGTAACACTCGCCTACCTGCTGCAGGTCATCGAGCCAGACGGTAAGAGTCGCCTACCTGCTGCCGGTCATCGAGCCAGACGGTAAGAGTCGCCTACCTGCTGAAGGTCATCGAGCCAGACGGTAAGAGTCGCCTACCTGCTACAGGACATCGAGCCAGACTGTAAGAGTCGCCTCCTTTCTGCATGACATTGAGCCAGACGGTAAGAGTCGCCTTCCTGCTGCAGGTCATCGAGCCAGACGGTAAGAGTCGCCTACCTGCTGCAGGACATTGAGCCAGACGGTAACACTCGCCTACCTGCTGCAGGTCATCGAGCCAGACGGTAAGAGTGCCCTACCTGCTGCTGGTCATCGAGCCAGACGGTAAGACTCGCCTACCTGCTGCGTCATCGAGCCAGACTGTAAGAGTCGCCTACCTGCTGCAGGACATTGAGCCAGACGGTAAAAGTCGTCTACCTGCTGACAGTCATCGAGCCAGATGGTAAGAGTCGCCTCCTTGCTGCATGACATCGAGCCAGACGGTAAGACACGCCTACCTGCTGCAGGCCATCAAGCCATACGGTAAGAGTCGCCTCCTTGCTGCAGGACATCGAGCCAGACGGTAAGAGTCGCCTACCTGCTGCAGGTCATCGAGTCAGACAGTAAGAGTCGCCTACCTGCTGCAGGACATCGAGCCAGACGGTAAGAGTCGCTTACCTGCTGCAGGACATCGAGCCAGACGGTAAGAGTCGTCTACCTGCTGCAGGTCATCGAGCCAGACGGTAAGAGTCGCCTACCTGCTGCAGGTCATCGAGCCAGACGGTAAGAGTCACCTACCTGCTGCAGGTCATCGAGTCAGACAGTAAGAGTCACCTACCTGCTGCAGGTCATCGAGCCAGACGGTAAGACTCGCCTACCTGCTGCAGGAAAGCCAGACGGTAAGAGTTTAAATGACCTGCTGGTCATCGAGCCAGACGGTAAGACTCGTCTACCTGCTGCAGGTCATCGAGCCAGACGGTAAGAGTCGCCTACCTGCTGCAGGTCATCGAGCCAGACGGTAAGAGTCACCTACCTGCTGCAGGTCATCGAGTCAGACAGTAAGAGTCGCCTACCTGCTGCAGGTCATCGAGCCAGACGGTAAGACTCGCCTACCTGCTGCAGGAAAGCCAGACGGTAAGAGTTTAAATGACCTGCTGGTCATCGAGTCAGACGGTAAGAGTCGCCTACCTGCTGCAGGTCATCGAGTCAGACAGTAAGAGTCGCCTACCTGCTGCAGGACATCGAGCCAGACGGTAAGAGTCGCCTACCTGCTGCAGGTCATCGAGCCAGACGGTAAGACTCGTCTACCTGCTGCAGGTCATCGAGCCAGACGGTAAGAGTCGCCTACCTGCTGCAGGTCATCGAGCCAGACGGTAAGAGTCGCCTACCTGCTGCAGGTCATCGAGTGAGACAGTAAAAGTCGCTTACCTGCTGCAGGTCATCGAGCCAGACGGTAAGACTCGCCTACCTGCTGCAGGTCATAGAGCCAGACGGTAAGAGTCGCCTACCTGCTGCAGGACATCGAGCCAGACGGTAAGAGTCGCCTACCTGCTGCAGGTCATCGAGCCAGACGGTAAGAGTCGCCTACCTGCTGCAGGACATCGAGCCAGACGGTAAGAGTCGCCTCCTTTCTGCATGACATCGAGCCAGACGGTAAGAGTCGCCTACCTGCTGCCGGTCATCGAGCCAGACGGTAAGAGTCGCCTACCTGCTGCAGGTCATTGAGCCAGACGGTAAGAGTCGCCTCCTTTCTGCATGACATCGAGCCAGACGGTAAGACACGCCTACCTGCTGCAGGTCATCGAGCCAGACGGTAAGAGTCGCCTCCTTCCTGCATGACATCGAGCCAGACGGTAAGACACGCCTACCTGCTGCAGGTCATCGAGCCAGACGGTAAGACTCGCCAACCTGCTGCAGGACATCGAGCCAGACGGTAACACTCGCCTACCTGCTGCAGGTCATCGAGCCAGACGGTAAGAGTCGCCTACCTGCTGCCGGTCATCGAGCCAGACGGTAAGAGTCGCCTACCTGCTGAAGGTCATCGAGCCAGACGGTAAGAGTCGCCTACCTGCTGCAGGACATCGAGCCAGACTGTAAGAGTCGCCTCCTTTCTGCATGACATTGAGCCAGACGGTAAGAGTCGCCTTCCTGCTGCAGGTCATCGAGCCAGACGGTAAGAGTCGCCTACCTGCTGCAGGACATTGAGCCAGACGGTAACACTCGCCTACCTGCTGCAGGTCATCGAGCCAGACGGTAAGAGTGCCCTACCTGCTGCAGGTCATCGAGCCAAACGATAAGACTCGCCTACCTGCTGCGTCATCGAATCAGACTGTAAGAGTCGCCTACCTGCTGCAGGACATTGAGCCAGACGGTAAAAGTCGTCTACCTGCTGACGGTCATCGAGCCAGATGGTAAGAGTCGCCTCCTTGCTGCATGACATCGAGCCAGACGGTAAGACACGCCTACCTGCTGCAGGTCATCAAGCCATACGGTAAGAGTCGCCTCCTTGCTGCAGGACATCGAGCCAGACGGTAAGAGTCGCCTACCTGCTGCAGGTCATCGAGTCAGACAGTAAGAGTCGCCTACCTGCTGCAGGACATCGAGCCAGACGGTAAGAGTCGCTTACCTGCTGCAGGTCATCGAGCCAGACGGTAAGACTCGTCTACCTGCTGCAGGTCATCGAGCCAGACGGTAAGAGTTGCCTACCTGCTGCAGGTCATCGAGCCAGACGGTAAGAGTCACCTACCTGCTGCAGGTCATCGAGTCAGACAGTAAGAGTCGCCTACCTGCTGCAGGTCATCGAGCCAGACGGTAAGACTCGCCTACCTGCTGCAGGAAAGCCAGACGGTAAGAGTTTAAATGACCTGCTGGTCATCGAGCCAGACGGTAAGACTCGTCTACCTGCTGCAGGACATCGAGCCAGACGGTAAGAATCGCCTACCTGCTGCAGGTCATCGAGTGAGACAGTAAAAGTCGCTTACCTGCTGCAGGTCATCGAGCCAGACGGTAAGACTCGCCTACCTGCTGCAGGTCATCGAGCCAGACGGTAAGAGTCGCCTACCTGCTGCAGGACATCGAGCCAGACGGTAAGAGTCGCCTACCTGCTGCAGGTCATCGAGCCAGACGGTAAAAGTCGCCTACCTGCTGCAGGACATCGAGCCAGACGGTAAGAGTCGCCTCCTTTCTGCTGCAGGACATCGAGCCAGACGGTAAGAGTCGCCTACCTGCTGCCGGTCATCGAGCCAGACGGTAAGAGTCGCCTACCTGCTGCAGGTCATTGAGCCAGACGGTAAGAGTCGCCTCCTTTCTGCATGACATCGAGCCAGACGGTAAGACACGCCTACCTGCTGCAGGTCATCGAGCCAGACGGTAAGAGTCGCCTCCTTGCTGCATGACATCGAGCCAGACGGTAAGACACGCCTCCCTGCTGCAGGTCATCCAGCCAGACGGTAAGAGTCGCCTACTTGCTGCAGGACATCGAGCCAGACGGTAAGAGTCGCCTACCTGCTGCAGGACATCGAGCCAGACGGTAAGAATCGCCTACCTGCTGCAGGACATTAAGCCAGACGATAAGACTCGCCTACCTGCTGCAGGACATCGAGTCAGACAGTAAGACTCGCATACCTGCTGCAGGACATCGAGCCAGACGGTAAGACTCGCCTACCTGCTGCAGGACATCGAGCCACACGGTAAGACTCGCCTACCTGCTGCAGGTCATCGAGCCAGACGGTAAGAGTCGCCTACCTGCTGCAGGTCATCGAGCCAGACGGTAAGAGTCACCTACGTGCTGCAGGTCATCAAGCCAGATGGTAAGACTCGCCTACCTGCTGCAGGTCATCGAGCCAGACGGTAAGAGTCGCCTACCTGCTGCAGGAAAGCCAGACGGTAAGAGTTTAAATGACCTGCTGGTCATCGAGCCAGACGGTAAGACTCGTCTACCTGCTGCAGGACATCGAGCCAGACGGTAAGAGTCGCCTACCTGCTGCAGGTCATCGAGCCAGACGGTAAGACTCGCCTACCTGCTGCAGGTCATCGAGCCAGACGGTAACACTCGCCTACCTGCTGCAGGTCATCGAGCCAGTCGGTAAGAGTCGCCTACCTGCTGCAGGAAAGCCAGACGGTAAGAGTTTAAATTACCTGCTGCAGGACATCGAGCCAGACGGTAAGACTCGTCTACCTGCTGCAGGACATCGAGCCAGACGGTAAGAGTCGCCTACCTGCTGCAGGTCATCGAGCCAGACGGTAAGACTCGCTTACCTGCTGCAGGACATCGAGCCAGACGGTAACACTCGCCTACCTGCTGCAGGTCATCGAGCCAGACGGTAAGAGTCGCCTACCTGCTGCAGGACATCGAGCCAGACGGTAAGAGTCGCCTACCTGCTGCCGGTCATCAAGCCAGACGGTAGGAGTCGCCTACCTGCTGCAGGACATCGAGCCAGACGGTAGGAGTCGCCTACCTGCTGCATGACATTGAGCCAGACGGTAAGAGTCGCCTTCCTGCTGCAGGTCATCGAGCCAGACGGTAAGAGTCGCCTACCTGCTGCAGGACATTGAGCCAGACGGTAACACTCGCCTACCTGCTGCAGGTCATCGAGCCAGACGGTAAGAGTCCCCTACCTGCTGCAGGTCATCGAGCCAGACGGTAAGACTCGCCTACCTGCTGCGTCATCGAGCCAGACTGTAAGAGTCGCCTACCTGCTGCAGGACATTGAGCCAGACGGTAAAAGTCGTCTACCTGCTGACGGTCATCGAGCCAGATGGTAAGAGTCGCCTCCTTGCTGCATGACATCGAGCCAGACGGTAAGACACGCCTACCTGCTGCAGGTCATCAAGCCATACGGTAAGAGTCGCCTCCTTGCTGCAGGACATCGAGCCAGACGGTAAGAGTCGCCTACCTGCTGCAGGTCATCGAGTCAGACAGTAAGAGTCGCCTACCTGCTGCAGGACATCGAGTCAGACAGTAAGAGTCGCTTACCTGCTGCAGGTCATCGAGCCAGACGGTAAGACTCGCCTACCTGCTGCATGACATCGAGCCACACGGTAAGACTCGCCTACCTGCTGCAGGTCATCGAGCCACACGGTAAGCCTCGCCTACCTGCTGCAGGCCATCGAGCCAGACGATAAGAGTCGCCTAGGTGCTGCAGGTCATCGAGCCAGACGGTAAGAGTCGCCTACCTGCTGCAGGTCATCGAGCCAGACGGTAAGAGTTGCCTACCTGCTGCAGGTCATCGAGACAGACGGTAAGAGTCACCTACCTGCTGCAGGTCATCGAGTCAGACAGTAAGAGTCGCCTACCTGCTGCAGGTCATCGAGCCAGACGGTAAGACTCGCCTACCTGCTGCAGGAAAGCCAGACGGTAAGAGTTTAAATGACCTGCTGGTCATCGAGCCAGACGGTAAGACTCGTCTACCTGCTGCAGGACATCGAACCAGACGGTAAGAGTCGCCTACCTGCTGCAGGTCATCGAGTGAGACAGTAAAAGTCGCTTACCTGCTGCAGGTCATCGAGCCAGACGGTAAGACTCGCCTACCTGCTGCAGGTCATCGAGCCAGACGGTAAGAGTCACCTACCTGCTGCAGGTCATCGAGTCAAACAGTAAGAGTCGCCTACCTGCTGCAGGTCATCGAGCCAGACGGTAAGACTCGCCTACCTGCTGCAGGAAAGCCAGACGGTAAGAGTTTAAATGACCTGCTGGTCATCGAGCCAGACGGTAAGACTCGTCTACCTGCTGCAGGACATCGAACCAGACGGTAAGAGTCGCCTACCTGCTGCAGGTCATCGAGTGAGACAGTAAAAGTCGCTTACCTGCTGCAGGTCATCGAGCCAGACGGTAAGACTCGCCTACCTGCTGCAGGTCATCGAGCCAGACGGTAAGAGTCGCCTACCTGCTGCAGGACATCGAGCCAGACGGTAAGACTCGCCTACCTGCTGCAGGTCATTGAGCCAGACGGTAAGAGTCGCCCACCTGCTGCAGGACATCGAGCCAGACGGTAAGAGTCGCCTCCTTTCTGCATGACATCGAGCCAGACGGTAAGAGTCGCCTACCTGCTGCAGGTCATCGAGCCAGACGGTAAGAGTCGCCTACCTGCTGCAGGACATTGAGCCAGACGGTAAGAGTCGCCTCCTTTCTGCATGACATCGAGCCAGACGGTAAGACACGCCTACCTGCTGCAGGTCATCGAGCCAGACGGTAAGAGTCGCCTCCTTGCTGCATGACATCGAGCCAGACGGTAAGACACGCCTACCTGCTGCAGGTCATCGAGCCAGACGGTAAGAGTCGCCTACTTGCTGCAGGACATCGAGCCAGACGGTAAGAGTCGCCTACCTGCTGCAGGACATCGAGCCAGACGGTAAGAATCGCCTACCTGCTGCAGGACATTAAGCCAGACGATAAGACTCGCCTACCTGCTGCAGGACATCGATTCAGACAGTAAGACTCGCCTACCTGCTGCAGGACATCGAGCCAGACGGTAAGACTCGCCTACCTGCTGCAGGACATCGAGCCACACGGTAAGACTCGCCTACCTGCTGCAGGTCATCGAGCCAGACGGTAAGAGTCGCCTACCTGCTGCAGGTCATCGAGCCAGACGGTAAGAGTCACCTACGTGCTGCAGGTCATCGAGCCAGATGGTAAGACTCGCCTACCTGCTGCAGGTCATCGAGCCAGACGGTAAGAGTCGCCTACCTGCTGCAGGAAAGCCAGACGGTAAGAGTTTAAATGACCTGCTGGTCATCGAGCCAGACGGTAAGACTCGTCTACCTGCTGCAGGACATCGAGCCAGACGGTAAGAGTCGCCTACCTGCTGCAGGTCATCGAGCCAGACGGTAAGACTCGCCTACCTGCTGCATGACATCGAGCCAGACGGTAACACTCGCCTACCTGCTGCAGGTCATCGAGCCAGACGGTAAGAGTCGCCTACCTGCTGCAGGAAAGCCAGACGGTAAGAGTTTAAATGACCTGCTGCAGGACATCGAGCCAGACGGTAAGACTCGTCTACCTGCTGCAGGACATCGAGCCAGACGGTAAGAGTCGCCTACCTGCTGCAGGTCATCGAGCCAGACGGTAAGACTCGCCTACCTGCTGCAGGACATCGAGCCAGACGGTAACACTCGCTTACCTGCTGCAAGTCATCGAGCCAGACGGTAAGAGTCGCCTACCTGCTGCAGGACATCGAGCCAGACGGTAAAAGTCGTCTACCTGCTGACGGTCATCGAGCCAGATGGTAATAGTCGCCTCCTTGCTGCTTGACATCGAGCCAGACGGTAAGAGTCGCCTACCTGCTGCAGGTCATCAAGCCATACGGTAAGAGTCGCCTCCTTGCTGCAGGACATCGAGCCAGACGGTAAGAGTCGCCTACCTGCTGCAGGACATTGAGCCAGACGGTAAGAGTCGCCTACTTGCTGCCGGTCATCGAGCCAGACGGTAAGAGTCGCCTACCTGCTGTAGGACATTGAGCCAGACGGTAAGAGTCGCCTCCTTTCTGCATGAAATCGAGCCAGACGGTAAGACACGCCTACCTGCTGCAGGTCATCGAGCCAGACGGTAAGAGTCGCCTACTTGCTGCAGGACATCGAGCCAGACGGTGTGAGTCGCCTACCTGCTGCAGGATATCGAGCCAGACGGTAAGAATCGCCTACCTGCTGCAGGACATTAAGCCAGACGATAAGATTCGCCTACCTGCTGCAGGACATCGAGTCAGACAGTAAGAGTCGCCTACCTGCTGCAGGACATCGAGCCAGACGGTAAGACTCGCCTACCTGCTGCAGGACATCGAGCCAGACGGTAACACTCGCCTACCTGCTGCAGGTCATCGAGCCAGACGGTAAGAGTCGCCTACCTGCTGCAGGAAAGCCAGACGGTAAGAGTTTAAATGACCTGCTGGTCATCGAGCCAGACGGTAAGACTCATCTACCTGTTGCAGGACATCGAGCCAGACGGTAAGAGTCGCCTACCTGCTGCAGGAAAGCCAGACGGTAAGAGTTTAAATGACCTGCTGGTCATCGAGCCAGACGGTAAGACTCGTCTACCTGCTGCAGGACATCGAGCCAGACGGTAAGAGTCGCCTACCTGCTGCAGGTCATCTAGCCAGACGGTAAGACTCGCCTACCTGCTGCAGGACATCGAGCCAGACGGTAACACTCGCCTACCTGCTGCAGGTCATCGAGCCAGACGGTAAGAGTCGCCTACCTGCTGCAGGAAAGCCAGACGGTAAGAGTTTAAATGACCTGCTGGTCATCGAGCCAGACGGTAAGACTCGTCTACCTGTTGCAGGACATCGAGCCAGACGGTAAGAGTCGCCTACCTGCTGCAGGTCATCGAGCCAGACGGTAAGAGTCGCCTACCTGCTGCCTGTCATCGAGCCAGACGGTAAGAGTCGCCTACCTGCTGCAGGACATCGAGCCAGACGGTAAGAGTCGTCTACCTGCTACCGGTCATCGAGCCAGACGGTAAGAGTCGCCTACCTGCTGCAGGACATCGAGCCAGACGGTAAGAGTCGCCTCCTTTCTGCATGACATTGAGGCAGACGGTAAGAGTCGCCTTCCTGCTGCAGGTCATCGAGCCAGACGGTAAGAGTCGCCTACCTGCTGCAGGACATTGAGCCAGACGGTAACACTCGCCTACCTGCTGCAGGTCATCGAGCCAGACGGTAAGAGTCCCCTACCTGCTGCAGGTCATCGAGCCAGACGGTAAGAGTCGCCTACCTGCTGCATGACATCGAGCCAGACGGTAAGACACGCCTACCTGCTGCAGGTCATCAAGCCATACGGTAAGAGTCGCCTCCTTGCTGCAGGACATCGAGCCAGACGGTAAGTGTCGCCTAGCTGCTGCAGGACATCGAGCATGGACCAGCATCATCGACGACGTCCGTTATGTCACGTCTACAGAGAAACCTGCCATGGAGAAACTGTGTGTTTAAGCTGTAAAACACGTTTTTGGTTCATGGTGCCGATGTAATATATCGAGTGCTTATACGTCAATGTGAACGTTTTGCGGCAAATTTCAGACAGGAAGTGTACAGATTCAGCAGATTGAATGTGACGGCGTGGACAGCAATCTCGTGCGATGATAATTCCAACTTTACTGCATATCGGGACCTTGAAGAAATTCTGCAGGCACAGGTCACTCCCATTATACAAAACGCCAACGCAGTATTCGAGCATGATAATTCTAAGATACACAGCAGGACCAACCACTACATACGCCTACACAACAACGCCCAAGTTCTGCCCTGACCCTCTTGATATCCTTTTTAGAATAAAAATGTCCAAACTCGTATTCCTCCCAAAATTTCGTACAATTCTGAATATGTCATGAGCAAGTGTTTTTGAATCACTACCAAATAGTGATACCAGGTGTTCACGATAAGGTGAGCATATCCTGCCCAACCAGTGGCACCCGTCACAAACACGTGCAAAGGCAAGTCAATTTGTCACCTGGAACAACACGGGAGCTTATGGTACAAGTCAAAATAAGGAATTGCATCGGACATCGTTCTTGTCACGGATATATCAAATTTGGAAATGTCCTCCACATGTCTACCATAAAACTTTTTGAAAGCTTTACTGAGGCCTTAAATGTTATAAACTTGATTAAAAAACTTCTGCGGAACAGTTGTATGGCGCTCTATGAAATCTTGGTAGAAAGAGCATGCTGGATTTACCTCAGATCAGATCATCAATATATACTCTCTCAAAAAAGAAACGCATATAAGAATTTTAACTACAGATTTCTTTTTATTTTGATACACTGTGGACAAGTTAATAGCAAAAGACTTCGGAAAAAGTCAGTTTATGAATCACACATCGAAGTTTGATGGCGCTGAAGTCAGTACCTCGTATGACCACCATTGGCGTTCAGAACTGCGCGACATCGTCTCGGCATAGAACGAATTAGTCTCTGAATCTGATGTTGCTGCAATGTAGCCCACTCTGCCTGTAGTGCATGTGCTAGTTGCTGGAGTGTCTGGGGCTGTGGGTTATGCTGTCGCTCCCTGTGGCGGTTGATAATGGGAAGGAGGTGTGGACGAAGGACTTGATCGCAGTAGCGTTGCGATGTCAGGTTGTCTTGGATCAACACCAACTCATTTCTTCCAGTGTAGGATATGGCTCCCCACATTATCACGCTACCGCTGCTGAATCTGTCCACCTGGGGGACACAGTCGTCGGCAAAACGTTCATGACGTCGTCCGTAGACCCGCATTCTTCCATCGCGTCGTTCCTATAGAAATATCGATTCATCCCTGAACCAGGTTCGACGCCAATTCACCAATTCCAGGCCTGAACGTTTGTACACCATTGAACGCGATGACGTCGATGCTGCTGACGCATAGCGGGGCCAAAGTAGGGTCTTCTTGCTCTTAAACCTGCCTCTCGTAGTCTGTTCCTGACAGTCTGTGCAGACATCCTTCTCAATCCGGGTATTTGCCTAGCGGTAGTGGTCGCTGTAGCGCTGTTCGCTGACGCAGGTGATTTACCCGGATGTATCTATCTTGCGCCGCAGTGGTGACTCGAGGACGTCCACTAGGTCCATCTTCCAGCGAGTTCTGCTGCCGATATCTCTCCCAGAGACGAGAAATCGTGCTTTGATGAACATTCATTCGACAGGCATCTGTAAGTTGAGATTGTCCTGCTTCCAGGAGACCTATGGCGATGTGACGATTCGTGCGGCTCAGTCTTGGCATTTTGCAGTCTTCACAAACTTCCAAATAAAGTGAATGAAAAAAGACGGAGATCGATCTTTTATACCCATCCACGACACGATGTGATCCCCGAGTTTCCCGCGCATTGCACGTGCAATACATGTTCTGTGACATTAAATGCGTCTATCGAAAATCATGCTTTAACATACGGGTTTTTCATGCGGGATGCGTTTGGATATGACGTTTTAAGACAAAAACACCAGAGAAATCATAAACAAACATTTTTTGAAAAACCCACCCTGTACCAATACATTGCTGAATCAAATTACCATTTTCGTTATGCGTTTCTTTTTTGAGAGAGTATACTTGAATCTTAAGTTAAACTTCTTGGCGAAAATACCTTGTTTTGACTTTTCAAATCAGCAAGACGAGGAGCGCAATCGGTGCCCTTGGGGATGTCTACTTCTTGCCTAAATGTTGTACCCACACGTTTACATAAATTGTATCACTGAGGAAGTCCAGCATTTCACATGTTGTTTTCTCAGTAAACTCAGATGGCATTTACTATTGTTTACGAATTGATCTGAGCGTCTGAAGACAGATATGTACAAATATCTATGGTCACCACGCTTTGTAACAAAATCCCCATACGTCAAGGAATTAGGTTTTCCTCATTTTGTCATGTGTGATAGTGCTGTAGAAAGTTGAAACATCAAATGTTTTGACAGAATTAAATCTGGTTCTCTGAAATTGTAAAAAGTCAATCAAATCTTTTGAGGTTTGATAATCTACATTGTATTAATTCCACTGTCTCAAATACTTTTTGTGAATATAAAGAAAGTCCTCCCTTGATTGTAAACTACGGTTGATCTTTGAGACAGGGATTTGGTGGTACATTTGCTGGACCCTGCAATATATCTCCCTTTGTACTGATTTTAATTGAGCTTTAAAATTCAGCTCAAAAGAGGAATGTACTTGTCTTCAGGTGCTAGAGTCAAGTTATGTAGGAATTAACCCCTGGACAAATTAGGTAGGTATTAATCCATGGACAATTTATGTAGGGATTAACCAGTGGACAGTATATGTAGGTGTTAACCCGTGAACAATTTATGTAGGCATTAACCCTTTGACAATGTATGTAGGCATTAACCCGTGGACAAATTATATAGGTATTAACACCTGAAGAAAGTATGTAGGTATTAACCCGTGGACAATGTATATAGGCATTAACCTGTGGACAGATTATGTAGGTATTACCCCTGGACAATTTATGTAGGTATGAACCAGTGAACAATTTATGTAGGTATTAATCCTTGGACAATACGTGTAGGTATTAACCTATGGGTTATTTATGTAGGTATGAACCCTAGGACAATTTATGTAGGTATTACCCCGTGGATAACTTAGGTTTATCACATCATATATACCATGGGTATTCTTCGACATAACTCTCACATACACACAGATGGAAAGCCTGTTACTTCCTATCTTTCAGGATTTGCAGGAGGCAGTCACTTCGAGGCCAGAGGTGGACCAGGGACAACTCTGTGCCTCCCTGAGTCACCGATCTATGTCAGACACTCCACAGCAGGATCACATAGTTATCTATATGGTACTGAGTATCGACCAAACGCAGCCACAGATCCTCTTAACAAAATGGTCTTACACGATGTCCCTTGTGTGGTGTGCCGCAGTCGTCACAGGAGCAGTGCTGTCATGGTCCCTGCCAGGAACAAGTGCTTCCCTGAGTGGCATCTGGAATACAAGGGGTATCTCTTCGGAGGTGCCACTACACAGACAGGTTCAAGTGATTATGTGTGTGTCGATGAGGATCCAGAATCTGCCCAGGGAGGCCATGAGAACAAAGAAGGGCATCTCTTGTACCCGGTGGAGTCCAAGTGTGGTTCTCTACCATGTCCCAAATATGTTGATGGCTGGGAGATGACATGTGCAGTTTGTACGAAATAAATGAAGCATTGTACACGTCTTTCTGTGTTTGCATATTGGCTATTAGATCAACTGTATTTTATGTGTACACTTTTACAAACATTCACATGTTGATAATAAACTGACATTACTAATCGATTTAACACTTTTCCAATACAGATCAGGCAAACTTTAAAGTCTTCAAACTAAATAGCACGATAATACGGAGGAGTGACCACCTTGACCAGTCCGGCTAGTGGTTGTGGCTGGAAGTAACCACAACTGAAGAGATACATTTCCTCTTGGTGGGCAGTGGGGTAGCACAGTGGTTAAAGCGGTAACTCGTCATGCCGAAGGAAATAGGAAATATGTGTGAAGCCCATTTCTGGTGTCCCCCACCGTGATAATACTGGAATATTATCGAAAGCGGCGTCAAACCACACTCATTGACTCACTCACCTCTTGGTGGGCTGTTGCACCAGTTTTGTCGCTTTTATTTAGTAACACACACCAGTTACACAGAGTACATTGGAAGAACCTGTCACCATATTACATCCTCTTTTATGACCCCAAGGGTAAACCATATCAGTGAACATATTTCACAGTGAGCATATGTAACTTTGATTGGCTCATTGGAAACCCGGACTTTTACGGGACTACTGTCGCTACATTCGTTCGTTCACAGTTCGATTACAAGAGCACCGTTAGTTACCCAGGAAACATAACGAACCAAAGGAAAATAATGACAAACTTTAGCATAAAACAATTTATTCTGTGCTTGAGTTTGACATGTGCTGTCATATGAAAAGAATAAAAGTCTTATTTCCATCAAAAGTCATATTTCACTGTCATAAAAATTAAAAAAACAGTATTTTCATGACCCTGGGATGACGGAACTAGTATCATCCAGAGTTATGCCCTTGAAAGTTGTCTCCCTTGAATTGTCTGCTAGTGTACAACTGGAACAAAACAAGATGAGTAACATGTTTAAAAATACCTAAGACCATGCTGTCTGTTGTGTTCTTGTTTGAGTTTAGTCCCACAGACTTGCGAGGAAGCGGACCACTGATCTTTGTCCTGATTGTGGCTCTGTTGTATCCATGCTCCTTCCCACTGGTTCGCCACAAAACAGCTTATTATTTTTTCAAAGCTTTTATATTCTTCCAACTTTGGAGAGTCAACAATAAATGTTGGAAAGTATAAAAACATTAGTTTGCGTGTTTGTGTTTAAGTTTAAAATCGGAACTATTTTGTACACACACTGTCGATCACTGTAGTGACTGAGAATGCGACCTGACCAGCAGTTGACAAATCTTCGAAAAGGGAGCACTTTAGCATCAAAAGTATATAATAAATTTACTCTTTCATGGTGTTTGTCACAGACGATGTATATCTCATCTGGTGCAGTCTGAAATCCACATTTTCAAACTTCACTCGATGAGATATACATCGTATTTGAAAAAAAGCATGAAACAGTCTCTATGTCTTATATAAAGATACGTGTGAAGCTGATGGTCAGAAACTGAATTCTTATAATGAAGAGCACCGTGCTGTTTGACGTTATCTCTTTTACACACTGACGTTCTCGGACAATCGCCGCTAATCCCCAGTTTCAAGTTCACTGGACGCTTTAATATTTATGTTCATGCGCATGATCGATAACATACATTACACACAGAATGTAAGTGAGTGAGTGAGTGAGTGAGTATGGTTTTACGCCGCTTTTAGCAATATTCTAGCAATATCACGGCGGGGGACACCAGAAATGGGCTTCACACATTGTACCCATGTCGGGAATCGAACCCGGGTCTTCGGCGTGACGAGCGAACGCTTTAACCACTAAGCTACCCGACCGCCCCACAGAATGTAAGGCCGCACGTTATCCTCGCGATAAACTACATCACAAAGTCCTGGATAGAGGATCGTTTTCAGCTAGCATGATCAGTGGCCGTGGCTAGAACAACGGCTAGGTTGCCAGAGTCAGATATTTGAGGACGGTGTCCACTTGATTTACGTTAAAGTAAGACGAGTTCTATGGATGAACAACTTATTTATTACAATTAGTACGACGTTTCGGTGTAGATCCTAACACCTTTATCATCACTTGCTTGATAAAATCTATTAAATACAAACACTATTGGACGAATACAATCACGATTAATTATTTTTTTTCATTAATGCCATGCACGAATTGGAAACACGAGAGTATTGTCAACAGTAGTCGAACCGTGCTTTAATGTTTTAATGCACATGACGTGACCTTCTGTTTATAACACTCCAATAAGTGATAAGCATTCGCCCGTCTGAAATGACGGAATCACACCAACTGTTATCTAGATAAGTCTGGCGACAGCAGATTCTGAATTCTCTACGTGTACAGCATTCACTGGTAGGGAAGATTATCAGATTGTTCGGTGATCATATTGCTATAAATGCCCGACAAGTCGTTCCCATTGTGATTTTGACAAAACATTTGAAATGGATTTTGTGAAGGTGACATTGCTGGGACTTCTCCACTTCAGCGTC
This sequence comes from Haliotis cracherodii, assembly GCF_022045235.1. NCBI lineage: Eukaryota > Metazoa > Mollusca > Gastropoda > Lepetellida > Haliotidae > Haliotis > Haliotis cracherodii. The sequence continues at coordinate 1,352,309 of NW_027266266.1, forward strand.
AGTGACGGCGCCAGCTACATCGACTTGCAACGCCTCCATAACAACCTCCTCAACGACTACCAACCATACCTTCGTCCCGTCAATGACTCCTCGAAAACAGTATTTGTTAACACGGACATTGCAGTGTCCAGAATAGTCACCCTGGACGCAACCCGTGAAATCTTGGTCACGTGGTTGGACCTTGTGGTCACGTGGACGGACGAGAGGTTGACGTGGGATGACAGGAAGTACACAGATGTAAAAACGATTAACTTTCCCTGATAAAAAATATGGGTCCCAGAACTTCATGTCCTCAAAACCCACAGTGTGAAGGACACGTTCGGTGAGGCTGACAACGCTGTTCAGGTATGTTGCCCTTTTTCAGGCCGTTACAATTGTTTTTTTGTTGTTGTTTAACGCCGCACTCAACAATATTCCATCTGTATGACGGCGGTCTGTAAATAATCGAGTTTGGATCAGACAATCCAGTGATCGATATCATGAGCATGAAACCCACGTAATTTTTTACAAATATGTTGCAGGTTTTTCCCGACGGCAAGGTCGAGTGGTATATTGATCTAGAGACAAGAACACCTTGTCCTATGCGTCTCACGAAGTTCCCTTTTGACATCCATACCTGCTCAATCACAATGACCACCTCCTACCACAGGGAGCTGGATGTCAACGTCAGTGATGTCACCTTCACTGCCGAGGATGTCATCGACAGTGGTGAATGGGCAATGACGAGGGCCTCAGCAAAGAGAGTAACCCTTCGCGAACGCGGACGCAAGGGTGGAGTGAGTATGACACTGATCCTGCAGCGTCGTCAAGGTTACTATATCTTTAGTCTGATATGCCCCTATTTATTGTTACTTCCGCCAATCCTTGTGTGATCCTGGTCAAGTCCAACAGTGGCGAAAAGACGTCAACATCGGTCACCCTCTTCCTGTCCTTCACCATCTTCATCACCCTCCTCACTGATCTTCTACCACAGTCGTCCAAAGATATTCCAATCTTGACCATCATTGTCTACACGCTATTTGTGTTCAGTTCTTCCATCGTGGCATACTGCATTGTTTCACAACGGCTAAGTCAGAGAGACAAACACAGTAGGTTGACGCGGATCTTTGCTTCCGTTCTCCTGAAGAAATGCAGGAAGAAAGTTGTACAGCCAGCCACTCCACCAGACGCTGGTGACGACTCAAAGGAAGAAGACCCGGAGGAGTTCACGGACTTTCCTCTTCTGGCAGATAAACTGGACAACGTGGTGTTTGTTATCTGCGTGTTTTACACCTCTCTGGTTATGATCGGTGCCCTACTTTCTCTCCTTTTAAAATGATTATGAATTGTCGGGCATATGAACAATGGATGAAAAGAAATCCTATAAAATATCGTGAGCAGCCTACTACCAATAAGGATGACAGCTTTAAAATCATTATGAATGCTATCTGAGCATATGCCAATAAATGGGCCAAAAGAGAAGAAGAACCTGTTGAATGTCTTTCAGAGTGGATTAAGTTAGTTTGTGGATGTTGTCATTGGTAGAATAAACAAACTGAACAAGTATTTGTCACAGAGTGACGAAATATCCCCCGCCTGTACACCATAGTACCAAATATGAAGACAATCCAGCGATTAGTTCTTGAGATATTGTGGCAACACCGTTTTCCAACTCCAAAAACAGATTTGCCTGCTGTGACCTTGAAAATGGGGTCAAGGTCACCAAATCTGACAGGTGTATGCGGTGTCTGTATATACACTATAGTTCCAAATATGAAGACAATCCAGCGATTAGTTCTTGAGATATCGCGGCAACACTGTTTTCTAACTCCAAAAGCAGATTTGCCTGCTGTGACCTTGAAAATGGGATCAAGGTGACCAAAACCGACTGGTGTCTGCGGAGTCTGTATATACACCATAGTTCCAAATATGAAGACAATCCAGTGTTTAGTTCTTGAGATATCGCGGCAACACCGTTTTCCAACTCTAAAAGCAGATTTGTCTGCTGTGACCTTGAAAATGGGATCAAGGTCACCAAAACCGACTGGTGTCTGCGGAGTCTGTATATACACCATAGTTCCAAATATGAAGACAATCCAGTGTTTAGTTCTTGAGATATCGCGGCAACACCGTTTTCCAACTCCAAAAGCAGATATGCCTGCTGTGACCTTGAAAATGGGGTCAAGGTCACCAAAACCGACTGGTGTCTGCGGAGTCTGTATATACACCATAGTTCCAAATATGAAGACATTCCAGAGATTAGTTCTTGAGATATTGCGGCAACACCGTTTTCCAACTCCAAAAGCAGATATGCCTGCTGTGACCTTGAAAATGGGGTCAAGGTCACCAAAACCGACTGGTGTCTGCGGAGTCTGTATATACACCATAGTTCCAAATATGAAGACAATCCAGTGTTTAGTTCTTGAGATATCGCGGCAACAAACAGGTGGGACGTACGGACGGACGGACGGACGGTCGTGAATACTATATCCCCCGCTTCGCGCTTTCGCGCGGCGGGGGATAAAAAGAAGAAACAGAAATGGAACAAACTGACTCAATTCCAAGCAGCTGTTATCCAAAGTCTGACTGCCCTACATAAAAAGTTTGTAGTTGTCCCACTGATAAGACCACCGATATAGTTACATGTCTATCTTCTAACGTGTGAAAATTGAGAGCCAAATGTCATCTGAACTTAAATGAGAAAACAATGTGTGAAATGCTGGACTTTCTCACTGATAACATATATGTGAAATTTGGGGCTCTTTCTGACTTAACAATTGGAATTTCTGCTCGGGTTATTGGACTAAAGTGACGTGCATGCACGTGTGTGTAGGAGTTTTCGCTAAGGTTTGCTATGGGGGATAGAAGTGTACACACAATCATGTTTTGACTGAATTGAACAGGTTCTATTTCTCAGACTGCAGAAACTCAAGCAAATCCATGAGTTTGTGAGAATCCACATGATATTCGTCTCATTTGTCTCCAATCCTTTCTGGTAATATCATAAATATAGAACGTCACCTCCAGACAATGAAATTCCATTGGACGTAAAAGATAGTGCTTCTTTGGTTGTGTTAAGGATAATGGTTAATGTTTGAGGCAGGGATTGGGTCGTACACTTTCTGTGCTCAGCAACAGATCTCTCTTTTTGCATAGTTTTATGGAGTTTGGGAATCCAACACAAAAGAGGAATGGACATGTCTTTAGGTTTAAGAGTTAAAGGTTGATGCATGGTTTGGTCAGGTTTGTCCTCAAGGTAACATATTGTCTATGTACTTTATTTGACATGCCACTTATACCACGTTCTGCCAGTCAAACAGTTTATACCAAGTTCTTTGTTGAAATAATTAATTTATTGATGGGTGTGTTAGTTCAGGCCTTGTCAGTGGGAACAACCACAAGGTTTATCACGGAGAGCAGACATACTTTGCCTATCAGGTGGATGGGACAGAACAAATTTATTTCGATTGTTTCCTCTTTTCCAGTTTGTCCATTCTACCAATGACAAGGCTCTGAATTAACCAACTCTGAAAGACATTCAATGGGTTCCTCTTCTCTTTTGGCCAATATTCTCGCATATGCTTCGCCAGCATCCCTAATGATTTTGATAAGTTGTGATCCCAATTTGTAGGAGGCTGCTCACAATATTTTGGTCCATAGTTGAATAAATGACGAAGGTTGTTAAAGTTGTAAAGTTGTTAGAGAAGTCAGGTGTGGTTATATGGCCAGGAGGTTGGTAGTAATATGGTGAGTCTTGGAATTTACATCATGAGTTGCCAAATCAACGTCATGCAGCACGTTCCTATAATTGAACAATTTGGATGAAATGGTGTTTGTAAAGGAAAAAGAAACTGTTGGTGGTTTCTGAAATTTGAACGTTTGTGGGAAATTTCAAATTCAATAACAAGCGGTCTTTGTTTGATTGATTAGAATCTGTTTCTGGATTTTCCAAACGTTTCAAAACAGAGCAGAGTTATTCCAAGTGCGTTCATAGCGATGCGACAGTCGAAAGTCCATGCTAAATAACAAAGTAATGCTTCAAGCGCTTTGCGGGCCGTGGAGTGCATCATATAGAATCATTGTTTACATTGTTTGTTTACTGAATTGTAATGTATTGTTTTCTTTGTAATGTATTGTATTCCCTTTTATACATTTGGTCAAGTGTTAGGTTACATCCTTAAAGCCACTGAAATGATTGAGTTTTGGAGTTAATTCACACTTTGAACACTTGCTTCTAAAGGAAAACCCAAACGGACGCAGGTCGTACGTTGACCAGTCTGACTCAACCCACAGTCACAAACATCGTGCTCACAGGCCAGAGAAACCTACGACCACTAGATCCTGGCCCGTTGATGGACACAACACTAACCGTGACGCTACTCGTGACATACCGGTTTTATGATGAAGTGGTGTCGGTAGTTCCGGCTGTGTTGATACATGATACGAAGGTTATCCGTGAACACTTAAACGGTATGATCATGTTTGTTTGTATATTGTTTGACGCTGCACTCAGCAATATTCAAGCTATATGACGGCGGTCTGTAAACAATCGAATCTAGGACCAAACAATCCAGTGAGTGACATCATGGGCATAGATCTTTGCAATTGGGAAACGATGACATTCATTAACAAAGTCAGTGAGTCTGACCACCCGATCCCGTTAGTCGCCTCTTACGACGGGTCGTCTTAGCACTATGATCACTTTGTAGAACGGTACCCTGGGAAGGATTCTCTTCAGGATCAAAACGTTGAAAGCATTCTCTACCGTTTTGATTACAATGTGTGTGAGTTTGGGTGGCACTATTAAAAATCGTAATTTTAGCGTAAAAGGAATGGGCGGAAAAACGAAACGGTGTTACTCAATGTTTCAAATAATCCAAAGTAACAGATAAGTAACTTGGACAAGTAACTTGGACATGCTCCTGTTCCGCGAGGAGACGGAAGTTGGGCTGAATACGTTCCAGTATTTGAGATAATTCACAATTTTGCACTTTGACTGTGCTCTTAAAGTACCTCAAAATGCATTCTATCTTCAAAACAGCTTCTCAGTAATTTTTGGACCAATGATTTGACCAATCTGAACCTTCAGTCATGTCTGTTCCAACAAATAAAGGTCTGATTGTCTCAAAGAGGCCCGCCACAGCTGCTTTGAAACTAGGTACACGTGCAGTTGGTAGTAGGGCTCAATAATTTCGGATTATTCTTAATTTTGATTTGACCTTGACACGTTTTGACCTTGACACTTACATTCTGACCTCGACATTTACATTCTGACCTCGACACTTACATTTTGACCTTGACAGTTACATTTTGACCTCGACAATTAACGTTTTGACCTCGACACTTATGTTTTGACCTCGACACTTACATTTTGACCTCGACACTTACATTTTGACCTCGACAATTAACGTTTTGACCTCGACACTTATGTTTTGACCTCGACACTTACATTTTGACCTCGACAATTAACGTTTTGACCTCGACACTTATGTTTTGACCTCGACACTTACATTTTGACCTCGACACTTACATTTTGACCTCGACACTTACGTTTTGACCTCGACACTTATGTTTTGACCTTGACACTTACATTTTGACCTCGACAATTAACGTTTTGACCTCGACACTTATGTTTTGACCTCGACACTTACATTTTGACCTCGACACTTACATTTTGACCTCGACACTTACGTTTTGTACTCGACACTTACTTTTTGACGTTGACACTTACAACGTTTTGACCTTGACACTTACATTTTGACCTTGATACTTACATTTTGACCTCGACACTTCACTGGCTTCCATCATCCCAATCAGTCCCCGTGGTTGTATACCCTGTCGCATTAGTCATTCACTGGCTTCCAATTATCTTAATCAACCTTCTGTGTCCATTAATCAATTTACTGTATAAACATTGATGTTAATAAGTATATATACCTATGTTGTTCAGCACTATCCAACACTTGCTTGATACAGGTGTTAGGATCTACACCGAAACGTCGCACTAATTTTAATAAAGAAGTTGTTCATCCATAGAACTTGTCTTTCTTCTTGATATTATGTTTCATGGGATACTGTTTGTTGTTCGTGTAGCTAATACATTTATGGTTAGAATTATCATCTAAAGTAACATATTGCAGTTCAGCATTACATACACTTGTGACTGGTGTCATGTAATCTGGTTTATCTTTATGGGATATTCCAAGGATAGTTCAACAGCTGTGTTAAATTGGTTTCAAACAGATATGGCTTCTAAGACACCAATGACAACATAACTGTAGAGGAACTGTGGCTCTCTGTAAGGAGACAATTAGAACTGAGCTGCATGTAATATGTTGGGAGAAAAGCCGGTGAATTCCATCACCGATCATGAAACCTGAACAAAAGCTACAGCCCTGTTCAGCTAATGAATGTATGTTCTTTAAATACACTCGTGATTGGTGTCTTGTGTCTCCAGTATTGTTCCTTAGCTGTGTTCAATTAAATTCAAACAGTAATGACTTCCAAGACATAAATGACAACAGCCACCAGGCTTATGAGTCTGAATGAATGAGTGAGTTAGTTATACATACTCTCGCTTTGAACTGTATTTAGTTATCTGCCAAAACAGTTTCCACTGGCTGAGAAGGGCAAACTTAAAGCTCCACCCTGACTATAAATAGCCCGCAAGGTGGCGGTGTTTCAGTTTCGAACAATGACTGACAATGTAAACACAACCGAGTGTCGGGAGAGGTTTTTTGAAAACCATACGGGAACCAGATCACCATTGACCGTCAAACTTCGTATCAACTTGAATAACAAACCATGGATACAAAAAATGGCTCCATATCAAGATATAAGTAAATAAATTTTCTGTAGTTTTATCATAAAAAATCGAATCGATCGTGTTTGGCGTCTGCATCAATCACAGTGGGCGGAGCTTAATTACGTTAGCGCTATAAATAGCAAAGCACATGGTCATGTGTACATGTGACACATTTAATGCATTTGTGGTCAAAGTGTATTGTGTTGTATATTTTTACGGCAGAACATCAGTTTCGGTTAATGTAACAGTAACGATACTTAAATACGAAATTGACGACGCGATTCTTTCAGTTCTATCCGAAAATTACAGATACTTGTTTAGTTTTGGTCATTTGCATTCAACAGTTAGATTTGTGCCACACAATAATCAGTTTATATTCATAAAACGTAAATTATTACAGATTTTTCAACTAGTGTTTAGGAAGGGGCCTAACTTGAAGCACCAGAAGTTACGCCAATATTCCTCAACTTGACTACAATAGATGAATATGTCACGTGTATCAAAATAACAATGCACATAAGCAACTGGTAAATAAGTAACGAAATATATTTGATGATTTGACCTATAGAAGGCGTATCCAGATAATATTGTACTTACGATAAACGAAAACTCCAATACACATATTCCAAGACAACTTTAATTATGAATTTCCTTCACTTTCACAGAATTTTCACACACAAAACTGAGTTTGATCATTAGATCCACACTTGTCCCATGTATTTTTGTTCGGGGTATTTGGATACACTTAGCGCACAAGTTTTAAAATACAATCTGGGATCCCTTTCCCGTTTTGTCCACACCAATCCTTCATCTGCTCAGAGACCATATAATATTATATGGTCTCTGATCTGCTGCAACGTTTAATTCCGTTTCTTCAAGTCCAAGTATCTACGATCTCTCCAAACACTTCGTCCAGAAGCAATGTGCTCGAATCGACGAATTTCTGCAACATGCTGGCCGCACCATTCCTTAACTGCGATTGCCTGTGCCGTGTCACGCATGGTTGACAAAAGAAGTGCGAACATACATATTCGGCTTCATCTGGTTCCACAATGAAATCTAGCTGTGACACTGATTCACTAATCCCAAGAATCGTCACTGAATTTATCAAAGTTTCTGTTGCCCTTACAAGGGCGGGAAGAGAGGCGCCATCTTGTCGATTCGAGTTGTGAATCGGAATGATGTCATCTTGAACTGGAACTTTCTCCACGATAAAGTCACCAATGTCATAATCGAAATGACATAAGGCTCCCTGATTATCTCGAACAATTCTTCGTCAAAGTAGGCTTCACATGAAAATCTTCTGTTGCTCATATTGAAGACAAGCGAAATTGCAAAGATCTTCACAGTTGTAAGCAGCAACTCGATGCGCTCATGGGGCGTGGTTGCTAGGAGATCGCGTGGTCAGAAATGCGAAAATAAAAAGTTTTAGAAAGTAATAAAAGAAATACCCAGTGCAATGAAAAAGTACCATCTACGGGATATTTTTTAATTATAATATTCACGAAAAAAAAAATATTTTCTAAAAATGCAAAATAATTTATTAATTTATCCCAAGGTCGTAACCCTGATCACATGGTGGAAGAAATCTTTGCGATGACGCCATGAATGAGGCCGTGTGTATTACATTGTTGAATTCAACTGCCCAGGAAGATTTGTTGAGGCACTGACATTATGACAGATGCTCGTAATGGATGGAGAGAAAAATGTATCTGAGAGAAACATTGTTGCTTTGAGCTTCGAGACAAAACACGACTGCCAAAGTAGCAAGCGACCTGAATGTAAGCTTGATGAAAGTAATGATGAAACCCATTTTCACGCACATGACAGAACTAATGTGAACAAATATTTATCTGAACATCGTTTCGAAGTCTGTGAGGCTGTCCGTATTTGAATATATTTATCTCCATTCCGACGTGAAATAATATAATGTCTTCGTGTTTCAATTTTGCTGCGGCAGTGGAAAATTGCCCACCGATCTAATAAAAGAAATACTTCTACATCTACAACTGCACCGTCATAAAACCAGGTCAACTTTATCTTTGTTCCGTTGTTTATTAAAAATTCGTTTCCGAAGCAAAGCGAATCGATCTACATCATAAATTAATTCATAGACTTGATTCTAGTATCAAGTGTTTTTTTAAAATGTTATAACATTACTTACACAATTATTAAAAGGCATTTTTTGATAAGTCATATATTTTATTTCGTCCGCCCGCTCTCTGATTAGTTGAGGCTTGAGGGGAGAAACACATACAAACAATATAGATGGCCTTATGCAAATGACACTTGGCATGCCAATCAAAAGGGATGTGGGTCACTGGGACCCGCCAAGTTTCACGGATCGAGTTACTTCGGCACGAAGAGCTTCATCGGACAAGTGAGACTTTGCCAAAATACATTGCTACTGGGCAATGAAAAAACGACAAGAAACTACTTTGATCAATTGAAAATATTTTTGACCAGGTTTTTTTACACGATCGTTGTCATCCAGATGAGGCAAGATGAACACAACGAAGAAAAACATTGTTGAAATCACCGATTGCCGTATATATTGTGAGAAATGCTATTTATAAACTGCAGATATACCGTACACCACAGGATAACGATTGGTGCCCCAACACATATTATGTTTCTTGTTCATTTACACTGCTCATATGCATTACGACAAACATATTTCGTTCTAGTCTAGAAATCTAGAACTATAATTTGTTTGTTGGATAAATCGTGGACATTCACACGGTATCATTTTATGAAGATGTGAATACGACATGGCAGGTAAGTTTTGAAACCAAAGATAAACGCGTTTGTTGAAAAGTCTTGGAATCGTTTGTTAGATATTTATATTACCATTAAAACTTACGTCCTTGTTGTCAAACGGCCCACGTGGGTGGGTGTTTACATGACGTCACCCGTTTACGCATTAACCAATGAAATCTATGTGTTTATGATGACGTCATATTGACCTGTCAGATCACTTGTATAAGCTCCGCCCACTAGAGTGCGGTAGTTACTACCGCAGATGGGGCTTTAAGATGAACATTATATGGATGGATCACTAAAATACAGTGGTGACACCAGGTGTCAGCAGAAAGGGTTCGCATCTCCTGCGCTATCAGTCTGGATCAGACAATCCAGTTATTAGGATCATAAGCAATCACCCATGTCAATGTTGTATGATGCTGTCAACCAAGTCACCAAGCATGACCACCCGCTCCACTAGAGTAAGTGCCAGTGAGTAAGTAGGAGACAAAACTCACAGAGAAAATCACAGTATGAGTTAGCACATGAGAGGAACCAAGTGACGTAGGTCCTAGATGTTTCCCGCGTTGGTGAAACCGACGACACATGGAGCTGACAAATCAAGAATCATAATCAGTGTTAAAGTAGGATTCTATCCCAACTAAGGGACATATAGTATGACCAGAAATTTTAGGGATATGTTTAAGTGGATATCTGGTATAAAAAATACTGACAAGCTATCAAGTGCTTGGTTTCACTCAAGAGAGACAACTCAGTTAATCCTATTTGTGAAGAGGTAAACCCCCTTTGTTTACTTGCTAGCAGACGTCATTTTCAGTGATCCTCAGTATGGATGATTTAGAGAAGAGGAGGTTGATTTTAGAGTATTATAACAAGGACATCAGATCAGCGAAAGTGATTTCAAGTAGAACAGGCATCCCTTTGTCCACTGTTTATCGTGTTTTGAAAAATATTGAAAGTGGAGATGGCATTGAGCACAAAAGAGGTGCAGGTAGGTCCAGAAAATTGACAGTCAGTGACAGGAGGCGGCTGGGTATTCTTGTTTCTAAAAACAAACGAAGGACTTTAAAAAACTTAACACTTGATATGATTGATAGAGGAACTGTGGCTCTCTGTAAGGAGACAATTAGAACTGAGCTGCATGTAATATGTTGGGAGAAAAGCCGGTGAATTCCATCACCGATCATGAAACCTGAACAAAAGCTACAGCCCTGTTCAGCTAATGAATGTATGTTCTTTAAATACACTCGTGATTGGTGTCTTGTGTCTCCAGTATTGTTCCTTAGCTGTGTTCAATTAAATTCAAACAGTAATGACTTCCAAGACATAAATGACAACAGCCACCAGGCTTATGACACTGAATGAATGAGTGAGTTAGCTTTACATACTCTTGCTTTGATCTGTATTTTAGTGGCACTCATGAAGAGCAGCCTCCTCGTGGTGAGTGCTGGGTAACGCTAAGAGCTCTACCCGGGGTAGAATGTGTCCTCAGGACCTCATTGCTGGTCGTATGAGGCGACTAAATTGGGCAACCTTCTTGCCGTGGGTTGCGCCCCTGTGTCGGCAGAGGAAGGGAGTCTGGTAGTTGAGGGAGCCGGGGCCGGCAATAGTGTTCCACACGACTTTGACCCTAACTTTGCCTGAACGGGTGGTAAGATGGGCCCGATCCTGTTAATCAGCAGGTCATGCCAAGCCCTGTGCATAATATTGTTCAGCACAAATTTGTCAAAATGTTTTGTTTAGTCTTGGCCAAATGATGTTTTGTATGAATTTCAAATGTATACGATATGGCTGAAACATTGCCGATCTTAAATCTTAACTCACTCACTGAAATGTATAGTTCCAAATTCGTAAATTGCCTAGAGTTCTATGCCCAGAAGACGGTTGCTCATGGGCCAATCTGGATACTCCATTTTTGGTGGGGAGCTCGGATGATGAAAGTTACACAAGACATGGATTACGAAAGCCCCCTAAAAACAACGTCCTCTTGATACTGATGATAACGAACATAGACCGGCCAAATCCATTGTATACTGCAACGTTTCCTGGTTATTGTAACTCTCGACAAGACGCCTCTCAAATTGAACCTGTTTTCAATAAAGGGTAATCAGAGCATTGCAGGCGAGGTGAAAAGCATGAAACGCTTACGATCCGGCTCTATCTTAGCAGACTGTAACAGGAAACCTCAATCTACTTGTCAAATGAACTGTTTGTTGGAGTCCCGGTTTTGATCTCTGCTCGCAGAACTCTGAACACGAGCAAAGGGATTGTGAGAGATAGAGACAGATTATTCACTGACATGACTGAGATTGACATTGTTTCTGAGATGAAAGATCAAGGAGTCATCTTCGTCAAAAGGTTCACAACCTGCAAGAACAACCAAACTCAACCAACCAACACGTACCTCTTTTCCTTTTCCTCTCCGACTGCTCCAAAATTAAATTCACTCAAAATGCCAGTTTTGCAGATGCCAAAACAACGTGTTCAAACTCATGAACCAAATATATCTTATGCGTTCATTACCAGGGCGCCATCTGAACCAACCCCCAAAATACCCACTGCAACAACATTTTCAACACACTGCCAATACTGGGTAACCTCGGATAATCCTGAAATTGTCTCATATGAACAGTCCATTCACTTCACTCACAATCATCTACTACATTTCAGAGACAATCATCATCTCAGTCAGCGTCAAACCATCAGTTGTAAAAAAAAGGTAAAACCTGGAACAGAACCGTCTAAAAATTATCACAGTGGCAGACCCACAAAAGGATCTAAGAACCAGATACAACTATATAAAAAGTTAGTTTCTTCACATGTTTTACAGTGGAATTGTAGAGGACTGAAGACAGTTTTGAATTAATTACTGCTTTTAGTACAGGACTTAAAGCCATCAGCATCCTGTCTACAAGAAACCTGTCTAAAGCAGACAGATACTTTTAACCTACGTCATGATCAGTTCATTGCATACCATTCTCCTTTTTTCTCCTACCATACCTTTTTCTCCTCTGGTTGATAGGGCCATTGGGGATCCTCTACAATTCCACATACACGTAAACCATGGTTTTACACCCAATGTAAACAAGCTAGAAAAACTAAGAAAAAGGCAGAGAAATATTTTCTCCGCCACCCAACTGTCCACAATTTAAATAAATTTACACCTTTAAATGCAAAAGCTCGTCGTGTATTTAAACAAAATAAACGCTAGTCTTGGCAAAACTTATCAAAGCTTGGTGGAGTGTGAGATACAGACTTTGGTGGAGAGTGAGAGTGAGATAGTGATTTTGGTGGAGAGTGAGAGTGAGATAGTGATTTTGGTGGAGAGATACAGATTTGGTGGAGATTGAGATGGAGACTTTGTTGCTGTGTGACGATGGAGATTGGGGCCCAGTCAGACATGTTATATGGGTGTTAGTGTAGTAAACAGTGACCTCAGGCTTTGTAACAATAGTGAAAAATATATTGTACAAACGACGGCGTGGCCTGTGGCACGTGGCATGACAAAGCTGTGCCCACTTTGCACGAGACTGCCAGTTTTTCACCCCCCGCATGCGTCCCTCATATTGTTCCCACCAAATGTGATTAATAGTCCAAATTGATTGTTGAGTAACAAGTCGTTTGCTTGCATACAATAGTGGGAGGAGATCCAATCAAGTCATGCTGATGACCCTGGAAACAATTACCTGATGACAGTCGAAACAATTAGACCTACAACAAAGCACACATGTATTGAACTGCCCCCTCAGAGCGTGGACCTGTGTGTATATTACCATCTCACTAATGACATAGAGTACATATGGACGGGAACATTGGACAGTTTCACAACAGTTGTGGGTCAACATGGATGTCCTTGTGGTTGTGTTCCTCCTCCTCCTCGTCGTCTGTCTGCTCTACACTCAGGTTTCTAAACGTTCTCGGCTGCCCCCGGGGCCGTATGCAATTCCGTTCATTGGCAATCTGATTCAGTTGATGCTAAATCGGAAGAACCTGCAGCCGCTGCTTGAGCGCCTACACCAGCAGCACGGAAACGTGGTCCGCCTCTACCTCGGCAATACGCTTATGGTGGTGCTCAACGGCTTCGACGCCAACCACGAGGCGCTGGTCAAGAGAGGACTTTTGATGACGGGGAAGCCGCAAATATTGCCGGAACAGAGCAACACAGGTGAGTCACAGACACAGACGTATATCAGTGTTATCAAACGTATGTCAGTGCTGTCACACGTATGTCAGTGTTGTCACACGTATGTCAGTGTTGTCACACGTATGTCAGTGCTGTCACACGTATCTCAGTGTTGTCACACATATGTCAGTGCTGTCACACGTATCTCAGTGCTGTCACACGTGTCTCAGTGCTGCCACACGTATGCCAGTGCTGTCACACGTATCTCAGTGCTGTCACACGTGTGTCAGTGCTGTCACACATATGTCAGTGCTGTCACACATATGTCAGTGCTGTTGCGCGTATCTCAGTGCTGTCGCACGTGTGTCAGTGCCGCCACACGTATCTCAGTGCTGTCACACGTATGTTTGTGCTGTTGCGCGTATCTCAGTGCTGTCGCACGTATGTCAGTGCTGTCACACATATGTCAGTGCTGTCACACATATGTCTGTGCTGTTGCGCGTATCTCAGTGCTGTCGCACGTATGTCAGTGCTGTCACACGTATCTCAGTGCTGTTGCGCGTATCTCAGTGCTGTCGCACGTATGTCAGTGCTGTCACACGTATGTCTGTGCTGTTGCGCGTATCTCAGTGCTGTCACACGTCTCCAAGTGCTGGTGTATGTATCTCAGTGTTGTCACACGTATATCAGTGCTGTCACACATATGTCTGTGCTGTTGCACGTATCTCAGTGCTGTCACACGTATGTCAGTGCTGTCACACATATGTCTGTGCTGTTGCACGTATGTCAGTGCTGTCACACGTATCTCAGTGCTGTCACACGTGTGTCAGTGCTGTCACACATATGTCTGTGCTGTTGCACGTATCTCAGTGCTGTCACACGTATCTCAGTGCTGTCACACGTGTGTCAGTGCTGTCACACATATGTCAGTGCTGTCACACGTATGTTTGTGCTGTTGCGCGTATCTCAGTGCTGTCGCACGTATGTCAGTGCTGTCACACGTATCTCAGTGCTGTCACACGTATCTCAGTGCTGTCACACGTATCTCAGTGCTGTCACACGTGTGTCAGTGCTGTCACACATATGTCAGTGCTGTCACACGTATGTTTGTGCTGTTGCGCGTATCTCAGTGCTGTCGCACGTATGTCAGTGCCGCCACACGTATCTCAGTGCTGTCACACGTATGTTTGTGCTGTTGCGCGTATCTCAGTGCTGTCACACGTATCTCAGTGCTGTCACACGTGTGTCAGTGCTGTCACACATATGTCAGTGCTGTCGCACGTATGTCAGTGCTGTCACACGTGTCTCGCTGTTGTCACGCGTATCTCAGTGCTGTCACACGTGTCTCAGTGCTGCCACACGTATCTCAGTGCTGTCACACGTGTCTCAGTGCTGTCACACGTATGCCAGTGCTGTCACACGTATATCTGTGCTGTCACACGTGTCTCAGTGCTGCCACACGTATGTCAGTGCTGTCACACGTATGTCTGTGCTGTTGCACGTAACTCTGTACTGTCACACGTATCTCAGTGCTGTCACACATATGTCAGTGCTGTCACACATATGTCAGTGCTGTCACACGTATTTCAGTGCTGTCACACATATTTCAACTTTGTCACACATATCACAGCGTTGTCACTCATCATTAGCGTTGTCACACATATCTCAGCGTTGTCACACATTTATTAGCATTGTCTCCTTTATCTCAGAACTGACACATACTAGTATATTAGTATCTCAGCGTTGTCACACATATATCAGTGCCAACTTGTGATGTGCGTTTATTCTCTGCAGGTGTGATATTTAGCCACGGTACCCCATGGAGGAATGCGAGGAGACTCACTCTTCGAGGGCTCCGGGACTTCGGAATGGGGAAAGATGTTCTTGAACCTAACATGAAGGAAGAGATCAACTTTATCCTGGACAACCTATCTGCCAACGAAGGGCGTCCCATCAGTCTACGACCGTTCTTAACTCAGGCTGCTCTCAACGTATCAAGCAATTTAGTGTTCGGTCATAGGTGAGTCAGCAGTCCTCTGTTACCATGTGAAATACTCACACAGTCCTTTTCGTGTTTAGCATGTGTTGCACGCCCAGTCGCTGTCGTGTTTAGTATGTGTTGGACGTCCAGTCCCTGTCATGTTCAGCATGTGTTGCACGCTCAGTCCCTGTCGTGTTTAGCATGTGTTTCTCATCCAGTCCCTGTCGTGTTTAGTATATGTTGCACGCCCATTCCCTGTCGTGTTGAGCATGTGTTGCACGCTCAGTCCCTGTCGTGTTAAGAATGTGTTGCCCATCCAGTCCATGTCGTGTTGAGCATGTGTTAAACGTCATATCCCTTACGTGTTTTGCATGTGTTGCACGCCCAGTCGCTGTCGTGTGTAGCATTTATTTAGTGCACGCCCAGTTTGTGGGGCACCTCTACATGACATACCATGACGTGTGTCAGTTTCGTGTTTCTCGGATCATATGAAGCATGTGGCATATTTACAGTGATATACGACGCACAGTCAGGAACCTTGATGGAACACCACGGAATGTCTTGCAAGGTTTCTGCAGTGTTTTTGTGACATGATTTATCGAACTTTAAAAAACTAATGTTTGAAGGGACCCTCCTGATAACAGCCCTCATCGTTCTCACCTACAGTGCATGTTTACAGGTTTGAATACAACAATGGCAAGTTTCAGACCATCTTTGATTTCCTGGTACGAATGTTTGCAACTGCTGAAAATTGGAAACTCACCTTTATGGCGTTTCCGCTGTTGCGCAATTTGCCATCCATCAGGGAGGTAAGTCAGGTGATGAGTGGTGACTGTGACGGTGACGGTGACGGTGACGGTGACGGTGACGGTGACGGTGACTAGTGTCTAATGTATCTCAGCAGTGTCAAATGTATCTCAGCAGTGTCTAATGTATCTCAGCAGTGTCTAATGTATCTCAGCAGTGTCTAATGTATTTCAGCAGTGTCTAATGTATCTCAGCAGTGTCTAAGGTATCTCAGCAGTGTCTTATGTATCTCAGTAATGTCTTATGTATCTCAGCAGTGTCTTATGTATCTCTGCAGTGTCTAATGTATCTCTGCAGTGTCTTATGTATCTCAGCAGTGTCTCATGTATCTCTGCAGTGTCTAATGTATCTCAGCAGTGTCTCATGTATCTCAGCAGTGTCTAATGTATCTCAGCAGTGTCTAATGTATCTCAGCAGTGTCTTATGTATCTCAGCAGTGTCTTATGTATCTCAGCAGTGTTTAATGTATCTCAGCAGTGTCTAATGTATCTCAATAATGTCTCATGTATCTCAGCAGTGTCTAATGTATCTCAGCAGTGTCTAATGTATCTCAGCAGTGTCTAATGTATCTCAATAGTGCATTATATATCTCAGTAGTGCATTATATATCTCAGTAGTGTCTTATGTATCTAAGTAGTGTCTTAGGTATGTCAGTAGAGTCTTATATATCTCAGTAGTGTTTTATGTATCCCAGTAGAGTCTTATGTACCTCAGTCATGTCTTATGTATCTCAGTAGTGTCCCATGTATCTCAGTAGTGTTTAATGTATCTCAGTAGAGTCTTATGTATCTCAGCAGTGTCTAATGTATCTCAATAGTGCATTATATATCTCAGTAGTGTTTTATGTATCTAAGTAGTGTCTTAGGTATCTCAGTAGTGTCCTATGTATCTCAGTAGCGTTTAATACATCTCAGTAGTGTCTTTTGTATCACAGTAGTGTTTAGGGGCAGTCGTGTAGCCTAGTGGTTAAAGCGTTCGCTCATCACGCCGAAGACCCGGGTTCGATTCCCGACATGGGTACAATGTGTGAAGCCCATTTCTGTTGACCCCCGCCTTGATATTGCTGGAATATTGCTAAAAGCGACGTAAAACCATACTCACTCACTCACTCACTCTTATTTATATCAGTAGAGCCTTGTTAATCTCAGTACTGCCGTGTGTATCTGAATAGTGTTTAATGTATATCAACAGTGTCATTATCTTAGTAATGTCTTCTATATCTCAGTAATGTCTCATGTATCTCATGTGTTTTTGACGTATCTCAGTGATGCCTTAGGTATCACAGAAGTGTAAAATGTATCTCAACTATTGTTCGCTTGTTTCAGAATGTACACGAGTTTATACATGGCTTCATGAACATGTTCATCATCGTGAAGAATGCCGCCAAGGAACGCGAGTCAACCTTCCACTGCCCGGACGTCAGAGATTTCCTTGATATGAGTGTAAATAAAAAAAAGGAGAACTTACTGCCTTATAGTGAGTATACCTCCCGTCATATACATCTCTTTGTATTGGAGTGGTCGCCTTCTGTCGTTGCCATCTCGGTTGACCTGCCCCACCGCGCAAGTCCTTTGGTGTCCATAGTGGGATATAGATGTATTGGAGTGGTCGCCTTCTGTCGTTGTCATCTCGGTTGACCTGCCCCACCGTGCAAGTCCTCATGTGTCAATATATAGTGGGATATAGATGTATTGGGAAATAGATGTATTGGAGTGGTCGACTTCTGTCGTTGCCATCACGGTTGACCTACCCCACCGTGCAAGTCCTCATGTGTCAATAGCTGGATATAGATCTTCACTAAACTGCGATAATAACAAACTTAAAGGGACCACAAAATGTAGTTCGTAATAGCACGTAGTTCGTTATAAGCACGTTTACATCATAATTACAGCAAATGGACGGGGGCAAAAACAGTTCGTTATATCATCCGTCAGTTCGTTATAAGCGTGTTCGTTGTAGACGTAGTTTACTTATTGGGAATTTAGTATTGCTTAAGCTGATACTCGTAGAATATATGTTAGTGTGACCTTCGCTTCGGCAGCTCTCCGGGGTCTACGACATACAGCGTCTTTAACAGCAAGTCTTGTTTTACCTGAGCCCGGGAAGGGGTGTGGCCTTTACATGCCTATACAAATGAGTGATGGATTCCGTCTGATTTTAAGATAGCCGAACTTGAATCATGAGATGGCTTTCATCAGTGTGGCTTTTTTGAGGACTTGAGTTGAACTTTGTAAAGCCCACTGCCGACTTTACTTGCGCCCCTCCGGGTTAGATGTGGAGGGTCAATGTGGGCTTGGATTTTGCGTTGTCGCTGTGTTGTCCAGTGCTGGCTTCACCAGTGTGTCTGTCTGATCATTTCCGTGAATGATTGCCCCGCATATATAGTTTCTATATTTGTATAGATTGTTGGTTGTATTTGGTATAGAGTTTGAGTTTCTGCCGCTTATTGTTTGGAGTTTCAATTGGTGTTAAAGTTAATATATTTTGTCTTATAGTGAACATCGCATGTCTGGGGAGTAACGTTCTGTGTTCTGTTGTGCTTCTAGGGGAGTCTGTTCCCATCCTAATGGACGTATTGGTGGGATCTGTCGGGACGTTTCCGGGAACCTTGGACTGGTTCTTTCTCTACATGGTGCGGAATCCTGTTGCGCAGTCTCGATGTCAGGAGCAGATTGATCTGGTGAGCGAGATGGTCATTAAGATACTTTGATAACCTTCACAAATTATGCTGATCTTTCGAAACGCGCAAGTCCCTCAACAGTTAAGTGATCTGCACCCATTACTTACATAAATGTGTATACAGCCGTCTGACGAGTGAGTGAGTTAAAATTTAAAGTCACATCGGCAGTATTTCAGCCCTATCGTGACGTTAAAAGGTTATACATAATAAATACCTTCTTATGAGCACTTGGGATACACACGTCTTCGTGACGCCAGTGAGAGCTCTGATCAAAACGCATCACTACCTCTCCATAGTGTAAAATCATTGCGTCATTAACCTTTGCTACAACCGGGTCCTGTCTTGTAATGCCCTTGTGTTTCAATACGTTAAGGGCTATACACTCGCGGTGCCTGCAGTGTAGATGGCCCCCTGAAGCGGTACGTGGTGCGCGTCTCCATCTGCCTGTAGTGTAGATGTCCCCCTGAAGCGGTACGTGGTGCGTGTCTCCATCTGCTTGTTTACACGGAGGACACACTAATCCGAGGCAATGATCATCAACGATTGCACTCAATCGTCAACTATTGTTGATGTTATATGCTTAGTCAGTTGGAAATATGAAGGTGTATGTAGGTGTACTGGTTGCTACACCAGTGTGTTAACCCTAACGACCAAACTGTAGGTGTATTGGTTGCTACACCAATGTGTTAACCCTAACGACCAAATTGTAGGTGTATTGGTTGCTACACCAATGTGTTAACCCTAACGACCAAATTGTAGGTGTATTGGTTGCTACACCAATGTGTTAACCCTAACGACCAGACTGTAGGTGTATTGGTTGCTACACCAATGTGTTAACCCTAACGACCAGACTGTAGGTGTATTGGTTGCTACACCAATGTGTTAACCCTAACGACCAGACTGTAGGTGTATTGGTTGCTACACCAATGTGTTAACCCTAACGACCAAATTGTAGGTGTATTGGTTGCTACACCAATGTGTTAACCCTAACGACCAGACTGTAGGTGTATTGGTTGCTACATCAATGTGTTAACCCTAACGACCAAATTGTAGGTGTATTGGTTGCTACATCAATGTGTTAACCCTAACGACCAGACTGTAGGTGTATTGGTTGCTACATCAATGTGTTAACCCTAACGACCAAAATGTAAGTATATTGGTTGCTACACCAATGTGTTAACCCTAACGACCAGACTCTGGTTATATTAGTTGCTACACCAATGTGTTAACCCTAACGACCAAACTGTGGGTATATTGGTTGCTACACCAATGTGTTAAACCTAACGACCAGACTGTAGGTGTATTGGTTGCTACATCAATGTGTTAACCCTAACGACCAAATTGTAGGTGTATTGGTTGCTACATCAATGTGTTAACCCTAACGACCAGACTGTAGGTGTATTGGTTGCTACATCAATGTGTTAACCCTAACGACCAAAATGTAAGTATATTGGTTGCTACACCAATGTGTTAACCCTAACGACCAGACTCTGGTTATATTAGTTGCTACACCAATGTGTTAACCCTAACGACCAAACTATGGGTATATTAGTTGCTACACCAATGTGTTAACCCTAACGACCAAACTATGGGTATATTAGTTGCTACACCAATGTGTTAACCCTAACACTAATTTCTTATCCAACTTCTAATGGCTATCAGACGTTGTGGGTATATTGGTTGATACAAACGACCATAGTATTGAGTATTGATGTGAGTACTGATGCACCTCTCAAAGCATCTGTGGAACGCTATCAGTCTGTCTCACAGCCGATCTTAGCATTCAAAGCTTCAATCCGTGTGACTACATCTGCTGTTTACAGGAGATCGGCAAAGGTCGGTACGTGACATTGGCAGACCGACCCCGCCTGCCCTATGTGGAAGCAACGATAGCCGAGGTGCAGAGACTGGCAAGTGTTGGTAGGTTATACAAAGTACTCACTGTTCCCTGCTGACTGGGCCGCGTTTATTGAGACTCGAGTCCAGTTTGAAAGACCCGAAGCCGCCTCCGTGGTCTTGTGGTAGAGCGTCCGCCCGGAGAGCGGAAGGTCCGGCGTTCGATCCCCGGCCGCGTCATACCAAAAGACGTTAAAAGATGGTACTTGTTGTTACCCTGTCTGGCGCTCGACATTAAGGGGCTAAAACAAGGACTGGTCGGCTCGGAGTCAGTATACTGTCAGTCAGACTGAGTGGGGTATTCATGTTAAAACTGCAGCATGGTATCTCAGTGAGCAGCCACACACACACACACACACACACACACACAAACATGCATGCACGTCGCTATATAAGTGCAATAATCTTGGACGCGACGTTAAACCCCATTTCACCTCACCTGAAAGACCCGAGTACTCAGCCAAGGGAGATAACTCTCATTTGGTCGACTTTCAATAAGTTAATAGGAATGTATCTTCATGTAACTTTCTTTTTCATGAGTAATCAATTAAATCAAATAAAAGTGTCTATAGCTTTACTGTTAGTTGTTTTTCGAAACAATAAACTTATTTACAACCATTTCATAAGGATATTTACAGGTTTAAGGGATAACTTAGAAGTTGACGGATGACAAGGTGGACACAGTTTTTTTTATGGATAACAACAGTTTTAATGAAGTTGTTATCCATACAAAAGTGTCTACCTTGTACTTTATTTCATGTTTAAAAGGGATGTTTTACGAAACTATTAAACTGTCGCAAGCAGTAGACCTATCCATTATAAATTAGCGTCGTAACATTGATCATTATTAATTCAATATTTTCATGAGATATTTATAACCGGACATCACTTTATTGAATATTAACATTGTGTTACTGTATCTCATTCTAATTATTTCTTCAAATGTCGAGAAAACGTTTTATAGAAGTCAACTATAAATTTACAAGCCGAGAAATCTTTCAATGTGTGAAAATTGGTGATAACATTGAAAATGTTGCTTTTAACAAATATCACGTGAGGAATATTTTTTCAACCTGAACATGGCGTGATTTATATTGTTGACAATTCTTATTTCAATGAAGCTTCTGCGAATCAGCACACAAATTTCAAAGGTATTTTATTTGATACGCGGTTTTCTTAGTGATCTATGATGTCATTGCGACTCTTTCATTTTGTATACGATAGGACAATTGCCAATTTTATTGAACAGATGTATAATCGGCACGAGCCGAGTCTTACCCCTCGGGGACTCGAGTCCAAATTTTTAGACCCGTTGAAGCCCTCCTGCTGACCCATGGAAGGCTCAATCTTTCCCATTGACGTGTTGACAATCTTTCCCATTAAAGTGTTGACAGTTCTTCCCAATAAAATGTTGACACTTTTTCCAATTAAAGTGTAAACAATCTTTCCCATTAAATTGTTTCAAATACAATTTTATTTTATTAATAGTTATAAATCTTGAGCTTACTTACTTTTTTTCCAAGTAATAATAATTAAGATGTGATGTGTACTGAATTAAAATCATAGATCGGAAAAGATCTCTATTTTACATTTGGGACAGACAAACAGACATTTTATTCAGTATAAGGCCACTGCCCTAAATGCATTAGCATAGTAGAGATATAACCATCTGCACAGGATAGTTATATATAATACATACAGAAGTAGATGTGTATTTATATTAAATTTAAGGAAGAATATTTCTTATTTGATTTACCTTCATGGGGAATACAGGGCGGTCGGGTAGCAAGGTGGTTAAAGCGTTCTCTCGGCACGCGGAAACGTAGGTTTGATTCTGGACATGGGTCCAATATGTAAATCCAATTTCTGGTGTCACCTTCTCTCTACGGCGTTGACTTTGCCGCATCAGGTAAATTGTCAAAGAGTTTCTGCTTTTGTTTGTATTTGTCAGGTGTATCAATACACTCCTTGTCTTGCATTCAGCCTCCTTTACAATGCGCAAGAATCTGGAGGCGACGACAATCAGTGGCTACACAATTCCCAAAGACACAATAGTCATGTGCAATCTCCGGTCCTGCCACACAGACGCCAAGTACTGGCCAGACCCCGACACGTTCAGGCCAGAGCGCTTCCTTGACTCAGAGGGACGCTTCTCCAGGAAACATCCAGCGTTTGTTCCCTTCTCAGCAGGTGGGAAATCCCCTTGACAGCGCAGCTTTCTCAGACAATTTATCAGGGTACATCTATCAATGTCAGTAGGTGGGGAATCCCCTTGATAGCACAGCTTTCTTAGTCAAGGTCTCATGGGACATCTATCAATGTCAGCAAGGTGGGGAATCCCCTTGATAGCACAGCTTTCTTAGACATGGTCCCAAGGTCACCTATCAATGTCAGCAAGGTGGGAATCCCCTTGATAGCACAGCTTTCTTAGACATGGTCCCAAGGTACACCTATCACTGTCAGCAAGGTTGGGAATCCCCTTGATAGCACAGCTTTCTTAGACAAGGTCTCAGGGTACATCTATCAATGTCAGTAAGGTGGGGAATCCCCTTGATAGCACAGCTTTCTTAGACAAGGTCCCAGGGTACATCTATCAATGTCAGCAAGGTGGGGAATCCCCTTGATAGCACAGCTTTCTTAGACAAGGTCTCAGGGTACATCTATCAATGTCAGCAAGGTGGGGAATCCCCTTGATAGCACAGTTTTCATGCTCACAGGCAGTAGGTTCTCATGTCACATCTCCTCAATGCTGACATATTGATGGTGGGGAATCCAGCTACCTGTTAATAGCACTGTTGCTGTGACCCATGTAAGATTATCTAACACTTGTTCAGACACATGTACCATCCTCTACCTGTTGTTCAGACCCATGTCAGATCATCTACCTGTTGTTCGGACCCATGTAAGCTCATTTATCTGTTGTTCAGATACATGTGTAGATCCTCTACCTGTTGTTCAGACTCATATCAGATCATCTACATGTTGTTCAGATCCATGTAAGCTCATCTACCTGTTGTTCAGACCCATGTTAGATCATCTACCTGTTGTTCAGATACATGTAAGATCCTCTACCTGTTGTTCAGATACATGTAAGATCCTCTACCTGTTGTTCAGACCCATGTCAGACCATCTATATGTTGTTGTAATCCATATAAGATCCATGTAAGTTGTTATTTTACAGGTCCGCGTCAGTGTGTTGGGGAGATCTTAGCCAAGGACCAGCTCTTGATCTTCACGGTGACCCTGCTGCAACACTTCAAGTTCTCGAGGCCGGAAGGGGAGTGTTTGGACGACCAGCAGACTTTTATGTCGGCTCGATGCGCCAAGCCATACAAGGTGATTGCCACCAAGAGATAGTTCCTCGACCTCATAGACGTTGATAATAAAACACAACCATACTGATATCGTGACATTAAATAAAATCCTATCTGAATTGTGATGCTTTTTTCTTGACAGATGCTGGAATATCTTTGGCTTGATTTCAATCTTATAAATTAAATTATTCTATATCAAAATTAAGTTCCGTGGTTAAGAAAAGTATTTAGTATATACGAGAGCTGGTCATATAGTTGTAACACTAAGAAATAAAACCAACAATAGTGAAAGTGTTATTATTAACTTTATTTTTCAACATAATCTCCCTGCTTTGCAATACACTTCTCATATCGATAGTGAAGTTTCTAAATTCCAGTCAAGAAGTTTTTTTAAGCCATCCTGAAAAACCCATTCACGGCAACTTTGAGGACAGCGTTGTGGTCACAGCGCTTTCCACGAAGGTGTTCTTTCAGTTTAGGAAACAGGTGGCAATCACTTGGTGCCAGGTCTGGCGAGTATTAAGGGTCAGGAACCGCTTCAAACCCACATTGTCGCACAGCAGCCTTTTCAAGTCGAGAGGTGTGAGAAGAGGTATTGTCACGAAGTGGTATAATTCCAACAGTCAGAATTCCTCGCCGATTTCTTTGATAGAGTCTCTCTGGCGATGAAACTGTTATCAAGCTGGGGTTGTTATCCATAAAGTTTTACATTTTATTGCTTTTTCTGCAACTTCCAGAATGCAAATCAGTCAATTAATTCAGGTTCTGTCGAAACTGTACTTTGGAAAGCTAAGCTCTACGTATAAATGACGATTGTTATAATGATTCACCAAGCTGCCATACACCGCATGGTTGTGACGTTTGTCCATACACCGCTCTGTGGTCAGTCAATTGTCCCACAAAGTTAAGTGTGGTTTTACAAAATCATCAGCAGTATCAATTTGATAGGACAGCCTCATGTAAGCGTGGACGTCTTCGACTTCACGCGAACCTTGCAAGCACGGGAAGGTGTTGGTAGATCAAATGAACATCTAACCCACGCTGTCTCTTTGATTAAACTGTAAACTGCGCATGCCCACATATGTGTTATATAACCTGACTGCTACCCCAGGTTTTCCCTGTTAATGGCTGATACTGGCAGACCGCCCCCTGGTGAAGTGACTTGATGTTGCCCTGTCTGGCGCTCGTCTTAGGCGGGATTAAACAAGGACTGGTCGGCTTGGAGTGACCACTGTAATGTGTATTTCAGTGACCACTGTGATGTTATAACTATTACGAATATCCTACGTCTATTAAATCATAGCCACAAATTCCCATTTTGGCAATAATCACACTATAAAAGCTTAAGATTTTTCAACAGACGTCGCCTCCACTGGCAATTTTCCCAATAGTTTTGAGGTGGACCCCATCCTTTGTTTATCTGCCTGTGTGTGTTGGATCAACAAGCAAAATTTCTTGTTCATCAATCCCAACACTTATCGGATAATAATTCACAGCTAGTCAAGACCTAGAAGATTACAGCTGACAACCTGCGATCGTCATAGGATTATAGCAGACAACCTACGATCGTCAAGCTTGCTGATAACGGTACAGGAGAAAGATCGTTAATGTAGGTAGGTAGATTTAGTTAACGTACTGTGCGGTATGGATTCCTCCCTTCTACCGTCATCGGGGGTCTGCTCGGGGTGTGGAATTGATCAAGCAATCGGAGACCCTCACCCTAGATTTAGTACTTGTGGAAAGAACATGTGCATTCCAAGATCAAGATACACGCATTGAAATGACATATCAAAGGAGAAAATTCTCAAGCTCTGTAACGCCCTAAATTGTCCGAACTCCAAGAGGAGGACCAGATCATCGGACAAAAAAAATAATTCTGCATCGCTTTCACCTAAAACCAAAACTGAATCTAAATCAAATATAGAAAGATGTTATCTCTCACGTGAACTGACTTCCTCAGTGAAACACACGGGCAGCAAAGGATGATGTATAAAGAGAACCCCTTTTTTTTATTGTTGAGGTAAAATCACGTTACTCAACCCACCCGCACAAAACAACGGATCAGGCAAACAACTCTGGTCTTGGGACCGCAGCCTAATGCTCGGATGCTATGGGTAGTTTGGTCACTCATGGTTTTAAAGAAGCATCTGAGCCCAAACCTATTCCGTTCTCCCCCTTGAGTATGAGTGAATGGTCTCAATCATTGACCACAACCATGACCGAAATGTTTGACAAACGCTTCCAGGCTATATTACAGGATATAAATGAGCTAAAACAAAATGCAAATCTGAAGGATACGACCAGATCTAGATCACATGATGGTAAACAAAAGTCCCCCATACACGTCACAGGTCAGAAAGTTCACAGGACCAAAGACGCGTTGTATCTATGGAGAGTAGTCACTATAGCCCTACCTCACCCCGTGCTTCTCGGGAAGAGAAACATGTATCACGGGAGTCTCACAAAATTGGGTAAAATAGTGCTAAAGGTTCCCAGGACAAAAAGCGTGCTCCCTCAGCCACAGTCACATGTACGAACTGTGTCTATAGCTCGGGCAGTTATGAATCATCTAGCTATTACAGTTATGCAGCACAATCCTCGTGCAGCTCGAGCCGGGAGTCGTGGCAGAGTGATAAGCATGTACAACGTGATACCATCTCAACCCAGTGGAAAGTGCCAGGGGGTTGGTACCCAGAGGATTTTACGGGTTCTTCTCATGAGAAATCTAATAGTACACTCACGTTCAAACCAAACGACTACTCATTTAAAGATATTGTTTATGAATTCTATCAGTTCATCCCATCTGTCAAACCACCTCTGCTTATTGAACGGGCGGCTTATGAAAATCCTGTAGAAAAGAGGGAAGGTTTTTATTCATTACTTTATCCGTCATTCACTTCACAATGCGACGACGTGGTCGCAATAATGAATTCGAAATTAATCGTTCTACCAGCAGGGAGACAATGCTATAAAAACTCACAATTGTCCGTTCCCCACATCTCCTACCATTCGTGAGGAATAGTTTGATCTGGCCAGACACCCTAATATGAGGGTGAATGTTGAGATGAACAAATTCAGGAATTCAATGTTAATAAGCAGATGATAAACGTAAACACGTATATGAACTGGTTTGCAGCAGACATGTACTTCCACCTGTTAACTTTGAGGAATTTAAAGGCCAACCTTATGACTCGTAATTGAAATGAACTTGGAACAAGTTGGTTTCATTCATAGTGCGCTCGATAGCTTTCTGAAGATGCACAGGTCCGCAATTCCCGGTTACTGAACGAAATCATCTTATTCAACAGGTAGAACACAATATCTCAGATCTACTAAGACGAAGTTTGATGTCTTAGTCGATATTGGCCCCCAGTTCTTCAACGGCAAACTAACTTCTGTGATTGATGAAAGTTTATGCACCACTAGTCAGAGATTCAAAAACTCTAGTATCTCCTTGGCATCGAAGTTCAATGAATTTAGAGGTAGAATTCGTGACACTCTACATCCAAGAACCTCTCAGCCAAACCCTGTCGACAGTGCTATGTTACGGGACCTCCATTACCGATTACCAAAATTCATCTTAACGCCTATCGCAGGACCAGTCGGCGGTCGTCTGTCACTACGACGAAAATTGGAAGTCAATGACGGACTACCCTTAGCCAATTTGAAGCGGTAAAAAGAGGGTACAAACTCCTTTTTCAACAGCGTCCGGAGCTTGTAGTCAACCCCAAAGGACGACGTTTTCATCTAGTACGAGCCAAGTCTGCGGCCGCAAGTTTGGCTATACGAGAACTCCTAGACAAAGGGGCCATCAGCGTCTTACAGACGTCATACACTACAAGAGACGTTTACTCTCCAGGTTTTCTTGTCCACAAAAAGAACTCTTCAAAGATGTATATGATAATAGACCTAAAGGTACTCAACAGAGAATACCTAGTACGTCCTCAAAAGTTTCAAATGGAATCAGTAAAAAAGTTACGTAATTCTCTCAGACTAGGTGATTGGCTTGTCAGTCTGGACTTACAGGTTGCCTATTCACCCGATTTTTGGACCCTACCTATGCTTTGCAGTAAACAGTCTAAGGTTCGAATTCAACGTGCTTCCATTCGGAATATCAATAGCACCATGGCTTTTAACACGGATTATCACCCCCATCATCGGCTTGGCTCATCTAAATCTTGTAAGACTCCACAGACAAACCTTTTATCAGAAAAGGGCATTACTAAGGCTACTGTGGATGAATGGCTTCAGGCCACTATATCTGACAGTTATCGTGAAGCCCGGCTCTCAACACTAAAATGGGGAAGTTGCAAAGCTCATGAAATTCGTGAACTAGCAAAAAGTCTGGCCTCATGGAATTCAGTTGCCATCGAACAAGTGGTATCAAGCTCCCAAAGGAGATCCTACAATACTTTTACTAACTTCTACCTACGAGACGTACAACACGATTTAGAGGGACTATACTCCCTAGGCCCATTGGTGGCTGCCCAGCCTATAGTCACAAATTTAGCGTGTCATGATGTTGATGGAGGTGACGCTGTGCCTGTGAAACAACATCCCTACCAGATGAATCCAATCAAGCTTGAAACTCTAAAGAAGGAAGTTAAATACATGCCAGACAATGACAGCCAGGGTTTCGAAGCCTACATTGGTGATGTCATCAATCATTCTATGGAATGGGATGAACACCTGAAGAGGATCCATGCCTTCTTCGAGAGACTCACTGAAGTCACTTTAAATCTAGTGAAAAGTGCATTTGCACAGGCACATGGGCAATTTTCAGGTCATATCACGGGTCAAGGTTAGGTACAGCCTGTACAAGCAAAAGTGGAAGCTATTTCAAAATTCAAAATTCTACAAAACAAAAAGGAGATTTCGGAGTATGGCTGGTTACTACCGTAAATCTTGTCAAAATGCCTCACATGTGGTAGCTCCTCTCACTAATTTGCAAGGCAAAAATATGAAATTTGTTTGGGAAAGCAATTGTCAGGCTGCTTTTGAGAAACATAAAGCCATTCTCGTGACTTCTCCTGTTCTCCAAGCATCAAACTTTGAAAACAAATTTAAATACAGTCAAGTCCAGTTAATCCGACATCAATGGTTGCATATGATTATGTCGGATTAACGAAATTTAGTAGTATCAACTTGTATCTGATCTTAATAAGATTGAGGTAATCTAAGCATGTGAATTATACTGTTTTCTTTCTTTAAAGCATTAAATGTTTGTTGTTAAGCAAGTTTCTCTCTGCTACCGTTGTAATATGCAGCTACCAGCCGATTCGTCTCGCATCAAAACACGGGCTGTGTACTCGCGGGCAGATGACCACGGAATACGCTTATCACTGTGTCAGATTAACGAGACTGATTAATGAGTGATTTCAGTAATTCGTTGCAAATAAGGTGTGTCGGAGTCGGAGTGCGAGAGTGTTGGATTAACAGGTCTTAAATAGCACTGATTTTATCGGTTCCCAACATTAGTGTCGGATAAAGCCGATTGTCGGATTAATGAGTGTCGGATTAATCAGACTTGAGTGTAAGCAGTTGATGCTAGTGACATTAGTCCTGGAGCGTCCTGTAGCGGAGTCGTCCTGTTGTGGAGTCGTCCTGTTGTGGAGTCGTCCTGTTGCGGAGTCGTCCTGTTGTGGAGTCGTCCTGTTGTGGAGCCGTCCTGTTGTGGAGCCGTCCTGTTGTAGAGTCGGCCTGTTGTGGAGTCGGCCTGTTGTGGAGCCGTCCTGTTGTGGAGTCGTCCTGTTTCGGAGTCGTCCTGTTGCGGAGTCGTCCTGTTGTGGAGTCGTCCTGTTGTGGAGCCGTCCTGTTGTGGAGTCGTCCTGTTGTGGAGCCGTCCTGTTGCGGAGCCGTCCTGTTGTGGAGTCGTCCTGTTGCGGAGTCGTCCTGTTGTGGAGTCGTCCTGTTGTGGAGCCGTCCTGTTGTGGAGTCGTCCTGTTGTGGAGCCGTCCTGTTGTGGAGTCGTCCTGTTGTGGAGTCGTCCTGTTGCAGGAAAATGCATCAGGCTTTGATCATCCTGTTATTATTTAAGAAAATTTGACAAACTTCAGAGAAATTATGCCACCATTGAAAAAGAAACTCTTGCAACAATTTGAAGTGGACTTGGCTACTACTTTGTTTCCTATTTAAGTGTTCACTGATAACGATCCACTGACATTTCTTCGTAAAATTAAGAGCAAAAACCAACACCTTGTGTGTCGAATATCACAGGCTGATTAATCTGTGGCTTTGATTTATGGTTTGGAGTTTCTATGCAGTTGTGATATTCTCCACTGTGGTATGGATCGTAAGATACCATGAAACATGAAACACCTAATCAACACTTCATTGAATTCAACTGTGAATTCCTTTGAAATTCTCACAATGTGTCCGCAATATGCCTCTAATGTTACGAAATAATGCATGCTGTTTTCATAGTTTGTAACTAGGGTCACGACATATCAACATCCAATCTGATTAGAAGAAATATATATTTCACTAACGAAGAGGTGTTGTGTGATTCAATTTAGACTAAGTCACAGAAAGGTTAAATAAATGTTACCACCGAATTTGGTGACCAGAGTTTAGACCGCACAAAAATAGAGGTACTTGTGTTATCAATAAAACACTGAACGATAAGTGGTGTGATTTCTTACTGCAAAGTTGGTCCCCCATCAAGTTGGAAATCATGCATCTTAATGACCTGGTCTAATGATAAAGAGTAAACAAAGGATATATAATAATACGGTTATAATATTGGAAGCGTATAAAGTAACTGAAACCAGCAGCCACGAGAAAGACCAGAGGTTCTTTTGTTTGAGCCATTGGCCAAGTAAACAAACTGGTCAACGTGGTCAGTCTGACCTTACACTATGAGGGAACTATTTCAAACGTTACGTCTAGCCTGTCGTAACAGGACTGGGTGGTCATCGCATCGCAGTTGCGTGGATCGATGCCAATGATGTCAACCACTCGATTATTTCCAGACCGCCGACATACAGCTGGAATATTGCTGAGTGCGGTTACACAACAAAGAAAGAAAGAATGAGAAACAACGATGAATCTGTTTATCAGGTTTTTATTGCAACGTTAATCACAATATATGACACCTGCTATGGTCGATATCCAGCGATTTATTTTGTACAAACAGCACATGTCAGTTGCCAGCCATTTACATATGGTGGACATGGAAGGGAACCACATGCAGAACTGACCAAATATAAGATATGACCTTCTTTGTTTGCATGGCCTCCTGGTATGGATTCTGGGTCTTCATCTACACACACATAATCAGTTGAACCTGTGTACCTAGTGCCACCCCCGAAGAGGTAGCCCTTGTATTCCAGATGCCACTCAGGGAAGCACGCATTCCTGGCAGGGACCATGACAGCACTCCTCCTGTGGCGACTGCAGCACACCACACAAGGGACATCGTGTTCATACATGTGGTGCAGAGGCCCTGTTGCTGCATGCGTTTCATACTCAGATCCATATAGGGGGTCGCCTGAAGCTGCTGCAGTGTGGTTGGCGTAGATCGGAGAGTCAGGGAGGCACAGTGTTGTCCCTGATCCACCCTTGGCCTGGAAATGGCTTCCTCCTGCATAACCTGGGAGATTGAAAGGAACTGGTTTTCGTCAAGTCATATTTGTCAGCTGGAAATCAGATAACCAAGGGAATATCAAATACAAGTCACTTCTTGTATTTCTTAATTTAGTATTTTGAAAAACAAATATGGATTAATTGAGACCTGGTTGCTCTTTCTCATATTAAAAACCACATGAAGTGAATTCGATTTAGCATTTCTTCTTGGAAGCTTCCCCTTTATCAAATATTACATCGGAAAATTTGAAATCTTACAGGAAAATCTAACACGTTGTCTTGTGAAGAAAAACAAATTACCCGTCACTTTCTGTTTTGGGAAATCATTCATTCATTTGTTCCAGTAAACACATTCCCACATGGGTACAATGTGTGAAGCCCGTTTCTGGTTTCCCCCGCCATGATATTGCTGGAATATTGCTAAAACCGTCATAAACCTTTACTCACACTCTCCAGTAAACACAACAATAACGATATATTCTGTGACATTAGGTGATATATGTGACACAACTTCAAACCAAGTCACACTATCACTTGCAGATAGATTACAACAGTACATTTTAGACACCAATAGAAATATGGATATGTTTTCTGAAATTGTTCCTGATATTTTGTGGTGATGATCAGTATCAATTTGACTATAATTATTCGCAAAATGGATGTTCTTAAAATCTGCATGGATTGATTTAGTTTAACATTGCTGTTATTCAGTCAACTTCATAGTCGTTACCTTCTCTGTCAGTAGGCTTGTGAATTGTGTGTTTGTGTTCCTAAGGTACTCTAGTTAAAAAAATATAACGAGCAGTCAAACAAACAGGTCTCAGTTATCGTGACGAGATTTTACACCCTCACATCTGCAAGCACCAGGCTCTAATAGCAGAGTTCTACGATTCCCACGTATGTGTTTATGAATCACCATCAAATACTGTTACTGCCCCCGTCGATGGTATCTTTCACAAACACATGCAAAGGCAGGCCATGTGTTCACCAGAAAAAACACAGTAACATCAAGTGGTATGGCTTCAAATCTGGAAATGTTCACCACAGTCTCTTTTACAGCAAGAATAGATCGCTTGACTCGACTATTTACAGACCGGCGCCATATGGCTAGAATATTGCTGAGTGCCGCGTTATACAATAAATAAACAAACAATAAAACAGGCAGTCGAGCACATATACATGATGCTCGTAGCTATATAAGTGCACGACGTTATACCCCATTTCGTATCTACACATCAATACCTCAGCTGACAACTGTATAATGGTGGAACAGGAAAGTTAAAAACGAGCTAGCTTACCTGTAGATTTAGTCATACTCGATTACAATTTGGAACCAAATACGCAGCGTTAAATCTCCAAAATAAATATTTAACATATGATATATATATATATACCGATAAATGAAAAGTGTAAAGTACATATATGCAATTGATTTTCGGCTTGCAAAAGGTTATGGAGTATATTCGATTAAATGTAGTCCAAGAGATACGGTATTTGTCTTTACCCTGGAAGATCCATATAGTTGTTAATACTTGGAACAATGGCATTATGTCTGGGCTATTCAAAAATATATTTCTGAAAGATACGCCATACAAGCACCTTTATTTCAATAAGCACATAACTTTAGTGATTCTCAATTTTTATTAAATTTCTCCCATTTTCACATTGGTGTCATGCCTTTCATGTCATACTATGAGAAAATGGTCAATGGTACAATTTGTAAGAAATTGATGTTTCGAAAATATAATCAATTTTCTCCTTCATCAAGCTATAATGTTTGAAATAACACAAACATACAAACCAATCTTTGACCCAATTGCCGAACTCATGTACTTCTCTTGGACATGCTTGCCATAAAAGGCGACTATGGTTGTCGTAAGAGGCAACTAACGGGATCGGGTGGTCAGGCTCGCTGACTTGGTTGATGCGTGTCAACGTATCCGAATTGCGTAGATCGATGCTCATGATGTCAATCACTGTATTGTCTGGTCCAGACTCGATTATTTACAGACCACCGATATATAACTGGAATTACTGCTGAGTGAGGCGTTAAACAACAAGCAAAAAATAAAAAACAACTTCTCGTAGACTCTCAGGGAAAAAAATCTATCGAAATGTTTTACCTTTATACATGACATCATTTCCTAACGGACATGTTGTCTTTCCCCATCGAGTGAACATCGCTCCTCCTCCTACAAATACGCAGACATATAGACACAGAGTGGAGAAATGGCGTATTGAACTTTTATATGTGCTGTATTTTTCAAAATACATCACAAAAGAAATGAACTCAAATGAAATCGTAATATACTGTGTCCAGTAGAAATTGAAAGCAGTCATCATGTATAATGGTATTGACGAAATATCAAGATTTACCCGATTTACTACTTTGTGGAGTGGAGGTCACTGGCTGTAGAACCTTCTCCCCCAGATAGAGGCTCAGCAGCGACCTCAGCTCATGCAAGAACTGCCTGTTCGTGGAAGCCGAGCACGGGGTAATGACATTAGTTTTGTTTTTCTTCAAAGAAGCACCTACAAAACTCAAAGCAAAGTGCAAACATATCAACGATCTTTACTGGCGTGTTTCTATTAAACCATTAAGGGACAAACACAATTCTGTGCATGGAAGTCGGTAGCACTTTTGACGTTTGTTATGTCGGCCGAAAGGGGACATTGCTTTCTCGCCCTCAAAAACGGCCGCGAGAAAGCGATAGGGCGAATACACGAGACGAGAACGCGATAACATGAGACGAGAAAGCGATATCACGAGACGAGAAAAGTATCCTGACCCAGAGTGGACATCGCTTTATAGCTTTATTGCTTTATCGCGTTACCACTTTATCGCTTTATTGCTCTTTCACTTCCTCGCTTTCTCGAGGAAAAGCAATATTCCCTCTCGACCATTGTAGGGGTTGCATTGTGTTATCAGTTTCAATTTGAGGAATGTAAACATTTTCTCACTATTTACATAGGTGATTTCTGTGAAAACTAATTGATTGATTTATGGCTCAAATTAGGTGTTTTATGGCACCATTATGCCGTCTCTAAATAAATCAGATTAAAATCTAAATATAAACTATTCAAGAAGATGTTAAAGAACCCCCGATTCTTTCATATGACTATGATTAAACAGTCACGGTTGATTATATTTCAAAACACAGACTTATAATTGTGGGTGTTCTTTAAGTTCTTTTGAGTAATATATGATGTTACAGTGTGAATGCCATAATATTCTTTATGATATTTGTTTTACGATCAACTTGTAGTGTGTCCCTTCTCTTGTTATCACAGTTGATATTTGTACTGTAGAAAAACTACACATATGGAGAGACATCCTTATTAGTGTAGCCACGCAGTTAACGTTTTTGCTTAAGTAAATGAGTAAAAGACTTTTCCGTTGTACTGAATGTGAATCATTCTAATGTACTACAATACAAAAAAGAAAACATATGCGTGTATGCAAACGAAACAAGATATATCTATCTAACAAATTTATCTCCACTACAAAATGTTGCAACGTTCTAGGTATAAAAGGCAAAATAGTGGTGAAAATTATGGGAATGGATCACTTAATAGCAGCAACAACTTTTTTCGTATGGGGCATTATGGTAAATATCACATTATCGCTCTGTCGCTTTCTCACTCTATCACTCACTCTATCACTTTTTCGCGTTCTTGCCCTATCCTCCTATCACTTTCTTGCTCTGTCGCTTTCTCGTTTCGTGGTATCGCTTTATCTCTTTCTCAGGACCGTAATTGAGGGTTAAAAAGCGATCTTCCCTCTCGGCCACCATATTATGCAACTTGTTCGACGGGGGTGTAAGACATAGGACATGCTCTTTCATCGTGCGACAAGTTGCTTGTGTGCGGCATATCATACTGTGTGTCAAAACCACATGGTATGTACATGTACGCTTTCTGAACAAGAATGGCGACTCTGACATATCGCCCAAACAACACCCCGTGCTCTGAAATCATTGAACACCCTTTTTAATCTTCTGCTATTACAAGAGATCCCTTTTCGACGGTGTTGCATATATTGACTGAGATTATTGAGAATATGCATGAGTAGAAAGTCGTTGCATCACAATGATTTGGAAAATTGGAAATAAAAGTGAATCGTAAGGCCGTGACAGACGCGAAATTGCGAACAGGGGTGACCTTGGATGAAATTGGCCACATTTGACTAAATAAATCCACAAGTTTAGATTTGGTTTTTAAAATTGTTTTGGATTGTCAGAACATGGATGTCAAAGGATGCAGCAGGTTCGTCTTTAATCACAAAGGATATAGGAACAGACGCTTACTTTGTATGTTAAGAATGTGGATTATTTTTTAATATTTAATCTATACAATAAAGATTGATACCTACACTATACGTGACGTGTCAAATTAATGTCAACCATCAATAATCTGTCGATTCAAGACATGCTTCACTGAAAGACTTTCTCTTGCATTGAAAAACCCTACAATTCTGCTCTTTTCATCATTTATTTGTAATGCTGTGAACGATATTTATGGGCATTACATAATGTTACCTTTTTTCTACTTCTTTGTGTGTATTGTCGATTTCAATATCAATATGTGTTGCTAAAAAATTGGTTACACGAAACTACTACGAAAATGTATTGTGAGCAATTTCGAATTCTTACCTTGACAACAGAATTATAATGTGCTTCAGTTCTCCCCTTTCCGTTAAGCATGTGTACAGCTCTCAACTGTCTATTGTTCATATCGAATGAGTTAAGTAAATCATAACAATAACATAAAACATAAAAGTAATTTATGTCATTGTGTATTTAAGATTTAGGGCCATATTGTGTTTGCTCGCAGTTTATGTAAGGCAGTCAAGTTATTTTTATGCAATGCAGAATCTTCAATAATATTTAGAACTATTTCTCTTCTAATGTGTTTCCATGTCAACACCATGTGGTAGGACAGCCAAAACTTTACATATCCGCCATGACAGAGGTAGGCCTAGTGTCACAAAAGATGAGTTCTTAAAATGTGTTTCAAAAGTAACAAAAAACAGAGATAAGAAGTGTATGCCACTCGCTGCTATGTGAACACTAAATTGCTTACAACTTCAGTTCGTACAACCTATTACATACAACAAGTTGTACCTACCAGTTGTACCGTGTGGGTGCCCCTTAAGTAATTTGTCTTAATGTTTTCAAATGTGCATGTGTTTTTGAATATGTTTTGCGAAGCAAGATACGTACAATACATATCACTTTTTATTAAAACAACAGAACACCTGTAATGTGAAATGATTTGAATCGTGATATATGATTTGGTTTATATTGACCAAGTTTGTTATTTAAGGGACAATCCATATCATTTTCTGAGTTTATCATCTCCATATTGTGAGCCCCTGTGGCAATTCCTTGTCCTCCACAACCTATGATGGTCGTAAAAGGCGACTAAATGGATCGGGTGGTCAGGCCCTGTCACATGGTTGATGTATGCCATCATACCAGGATCGTTGGTCATGATATCAATCTCTGGCTCGACTGGTCTATACTCGAATATTTACTAACCGCCTCAATATAGCTGGAATATTGCTGAATGTGGCGTTCAACAACAAAAAAATATTTAGCGGAAATACCCCAAGAAGTGTACGGATGAAAGGAAACAACCTTAGGTTTTTATAAGGAAAGTATGCTGGTTCATAACACAACTGATAACATTTTTTTTATAAAACAAGTGCAAACATGGTTAAAAAAATGTATTGTGACCTCAATAGTTCAAACCTAGTTACGACTTGTTCACAGATTTTAAAAAAGTTTGTGATAATAAATTATGGCATTGCTAGTGAGAAGTGCAAGGTATGTTTTTGAACGCTACAAATAACACACCTAATCACATCCCGCACAACAATTACTGACGAAAACAGTTAACAACTTTAACATACACATTACGATAATTCATAAAGAAAATTGAAACTATAGTCACCTGCGGCAAGTTCCAGGCAGAGGAGGAGGATGAACGTTGTATGCAGCATCGTCACTGACTTCATTCCACACCGACAGTGAAGGTAGAGCGGGGAGACATATATACTCATCTACCAGGACCTAACACCTACTCGTGCATCATACTTCAGAACAAATGTTACCAAACATTGCAGTTGATTGAAAGATAAATATCCCACTCGAGTTGGGTGTGAACGAATCATGAGTCATAAGTCATATTTTTAAAAAGTGGCTGCAGACATAGATCCTGTGTGATACATGTACAAAGTCAAGCAAAGTAAAAGTCTGAAAACGTATTTTATGAATGTATGCATAAAAACATGTGACATTTGTTGCACTGTATGTACCCACATAAATAACATGTTTAGATGTATAGCTATATGATATCGGCTATGTTCTATCTCTCTCATGGCTACCACGTGTAAGGCGTACATGGGGTGTCTCCAGGTGTGGTATTGCTAGACTAAAAAGGGCAAATATCCATTCTCATTTAATCACTTACACGTATCACATAAACATGTTTTTAATCGAAGTCGTACGAGTTGCATGGTTACACCTGCACACAAATCCAAACCAGTGTTATATGTTTGTTCATTCATTTTATTTTAGCTGGTAAAAGAGGTGCCATCATAAACTTGTTATATACATTAGATTTAGAATGAAGCTTAAATGTATATCTCTTTAAAAGTAAATCCTTTGCTTTCTACAAACAATAAATATGGGCATTGTCTCTAATCCAGCATATAACGATTTAAACCCTCATTTCATTTTCTAAATTCTTTGCTCATTTATTTTATTTGTGCTGATAAACGGTCATCCTTATTTTTTTGTGTCCATAAAATATAGACGTTTACAGCAGTAAGGGTCAACTGATGCATGCTGAAACATTGATGATATCTCTGTTTAGTTATTGATGAATGAGTAACAGAAGGTAAGATGAGACAATGATAGGGCACGCATCTTGCTAGGGTGTAATTGCGACTGTACATTTTATGCTATGGTGCACTACATGATACACATCTTTACACCTGGCCTTGATTGCTTCACATATCATGTATCAGTACACAGGCGTTAATGGCTATGTTTACAAAACCAGCAAGTGACAGCTGTTGGTAATAGATGTAGCATTGCATCTGCCCCAGCACTGAGGTGTGCACACCGCACGCGAGTTTTTGTTGTTTAAATTCCATGTGACAATTACATGTCTCAATACCAATACTGGAAATAACTAATAATAAAAAGTACAATATATCAGCTGACAGTATCGTTGGAAATCTTATGGTAATGAGATGACTACATATCATAGAGGATGAAGCATGTTGGCTAAATCAGCTGACATTATCGACAGTGCAGTAACAGGGGAATTGTCAGTTTAGGTAGACAGATGTTTATGTTTTGGAAGATGTAAACTAAACACAATAACGGTAGGAATGGTTTCCTAAATTGAGAATGTAATAAATCAATCAAATATTCTCTAAGTGCGAAATACCAGCTAATAATGATGTGATATGAAAGTGAAAGTAAAATGGATGATAAGAGCGTCCATAACATACATAACCACTTGTGTTGTTTTATATTGACACAGAAAATGTACAAAACAAGAGGGTTGTATGCAATCTATTTCACTACTTCACACAAATGACATACTTTAACCAGTCCCGATTAGGTGTCTGACCAAACAAAGTCCATTGGGTGTAAAAGGCAAAATAGTGGTGAACATTGTTATTGATGCATTGATCACGGAAAATGAGTGGTGACACCAGGTGTTCGTGAAAAGAGTAAGTGTGTTCCACCACTGACACTTTTTATAACCAATGCAGATTTATGTTTTGGGCCTAATGCCACTCTGTGAATGCTTAATAGGTATTAATGAAAGGGAACAATCCTTTTCCATAGCCACACAAGGTCTCTGTTAAAACCGATTGTATGATTCCAACTGTGTCTTGGGCATGTGTTTATGAATAACTGTCAAATAGTGATGAGACCAGGTGTTTGCGAAAAGGTGAGCGTATCCTACACACCATACGGCATCCATCACAAACACATGCAAAGGTAAGCCAACTCATCACCTGAAAAAACATGGGAACATATGGTACAAAATAGGGAATTGCATCGGACTTCATTTTTGTCACTGCTGCGTTAAATTTTGAAATGCCTTCAACATAAACCTGTCTCCCGTGAAACGTTTGAAAGCTTTACTATGGCTTTGAGTGTTGTAACCTTGATCAAACAACTTCTGGGCAAGAGTTATGTGGTGCTCTTTGATATCTTTGTAGACTATGCCTCAAAAGCTGTGAAATGTAGACACCACTGATTTGAGCTGCAGCAATATTGCTTGACATGAAGGGAAAGTTGACATTTGAAAAGTTGAAGTCATTCCTCTTGTCACACCATCAATGTTTTGTCACTCTGAAACTTATGTATAAATCGACAAAATAAACACATGACGTGGTCTAACAGATCTACTTTAATTCTGGTTCAGGTGGGTAAATCAGTGGAAGGGAATTGCCTATTTCATGGTTCTTGATATACCCGAAGCTTAGGTTAAACTCCTTATCCAAATTCCCCGATTTTGACAATTTGAGCTTAAATTCCAATTCCAATGCGAAAAGAAACAGAACACTAAGAAAGGGCGTGAAATTGGTGCCCAGAATGTTTACCAGAATGTACAAAGACGCCCATGTTACCAAAATGCACAATGTACCCATTGGGTGACGCGTGTTGCATGGTTTGCTTCTTTCACTCTGTAGAATGCCCACGTGCAAAATGTAAAGCGAAACATGCCATATGTGTGACATTTAATACGAATACCTTATCTATATTTTCGAACATTCGTATTGTGAGTAATTTGATAACTGAACATTGAATTTCAAAACAAGTGTTTTTTTTATTGTTATTGACAGGGCTTTTCATCTTTTCTGGGCCTCATGTAAACAGTTTCACAAACGCCTAGTCAGCTAAACTTCATCCGTTAGTAAGCACAATCTACTCATCATTTCTGAAATACATGCAAGCAATTACACAAACATGACATTTTGGTAGATTCCGTGTGAGCAAATACAGAAATATATGTAAGGATTTCAAAGCTAAGCTTCATCTGTTACCAAGTACGGCTTCACAATTGACTGCCCGGGTCACAAACATCCACATGCACATATTGATTTATACACCGTTCTCTATCTGCCTGCATGAACATGTCCAGCTATTATTGCTTAAGCCAGAACATGATATACTTTCATTGAGAAAGTCACACGGCTGTACGGTAAATCATACAAGGTAATAAGTTTCTATAGGCAACATATGTTCAATTTCAGAATGTACTGAACAACAAAAGTTCCTCTGACATTGAATAAGATTTACTGCAAAGTTATGTTTTTTTACCAAATCTGAAACAATTTCGGTTTGCAACAGATAAAAGATTCCCGTAAGTGTTCAAATGGTTTAATTTGCCATACTGACTTCAGAAAATGCGTGATTTCATAAAAAAAACCATGAACATGCCAAAATGTCAATTTACAAATCAAATAGCATGTTACCATCTCTGGTTGCGATGCACCCAACACATCTTCGTCTCATGGAATGGACCAGGCGTAGCACCAAGTCCTGTGGAATAACTGTCTACATCACAGTCAGGGGATGACATTCACGTTCTGTTGAAGAGGATCCTGAACAGGTCGAGTAATACGAGTCCGGGCGTTGTCATGTTGAAAGGTAATTCCTGGGTCATGACGGCGCAGAAACGGTAGAACAACAGGGCCGATGTCCTCGTCGCGCTAGCGCTGTCCTTTGAGATTTTCCTCCACCACTATCAATCGGATCCTCTGTCTTGCTGTATTCCCACACCATACCATAACGCTGCCGCCCCTGAACCGATCTTCTTCCATGACACAGTGAATGACGTGACCTTCACCACGACGTCGGTACACTCGAATCCGCTGTGGTAGAGGTTAAAACGAGACTAGTCAGTGAATAGAACCTATCCCCACTGCATGGCCGCCCAGCGTAGACGCTGTCTGCACCAGTGTAGACGTGCTTTCCTGTCAAAATGGGACGTCTGGCGGGTCCTCTGGCGACAATCCCTGCACATCTGAGGCGACGTCGTACGGTTTGTGAAGATATTCGGCTAGGGCCAGGGATGCTTCTTGCAGCCACTGTTGCTGGCTGGAATCGATTTCGTAGGTGTGTTGTTCGAATCCAGTTGTCTTGTCGATTATTGGTTTCGCGTGGCCTGCCATTCCGATGAAGGTCTCTGACTGCATTCGTCTGTTGCCAACGTTGCCATAAACACCAAATGGTGTTTCTGTGCACGTTACATTGTCTTGCAACATCACGTTGACTCTGTCCTGCTTCAAGCTACCAATGGCTCGCAGACGCTCATTTCGGACAGGCGTGGCATTTCGTAATGTTGAATAATGCTTAATTTTGTTGTTTTTCTGAGTGGTTGTCAGCACGATGCCAAACAATGCATATGGAATCCTGTTAACGCACATGTTATTATACCCATTCTTGTGTAGTGAAATGCATAGGGCCTGCATATAAGTCAACTTTAGCATGGAATGCATGCTTTTCTGTAGCAGTTGCGTTTTTGTGACTTGATTCTATACATGTACTACAAAATTGAAAATCAAACTTTACTTGTTTTGAAAAATACACGAAAATATTGGTGTCACAGGAACGTTTGTTGTTGAGTATGTAATCAAAGTGCAGAATGCTTCCACTGTGTAACGCACCTGTCATGTCAACAATAAGCACTATTACAGTCATTCATTCAGTAGGCTTCATTATGAATATCCCTCACTTATTTTAAAAACTGTCAAACATACTATTTCCAATTCTATCATGGTTGGATGCGAGATCAGAAGCGCCGACCATTGTCTAATTGTCAACAGATAACGCTTTATGTTGTCGGATTGTAGCGCAGTCAAGTGGCACCTGTTGCACGGTACTCACGTCACTCTATCCGGGCTACCGCTGGGTCTGCGGGGTCAGCGTCCATACATGCGAAATGTCCGACACTGGCAACATAAATTATCAAAGTGTTGTAACCCCGGTTACGTGAGTAGCACTTGTCAGCAGCGTCCTTCGATATTTACCCAAAGTTTATTATGTATGACTCCCTGAACAGAATCCGTCTTCGTCGGCAAGTCATATTTTCGCATATTCTCACTGTCCTTACGTCGACTACCTGCACCATCTTTTCCCAATGACATTCGTCATATCTCTCCTACATTTGGATGCGATTGTTCGGCCATTGCGTTCTCTGCGTTGCCTACAATGTAGCTACATATATGGGGAACAACTCATCAGACACTCCCCTCTCAAAAGTAACGTGGTCCAACATAACGTGGACGTCATCAAGTGCGAACGCATGTTCGAATCTTCAGAAATGACGTCATGATAGAACTATTTATTATCGAGAAATAAACCACACTTCGTTCTTTTATTGTTCTTTACGATTTATCGCGTAGCTATCTTATACAAGGCCATAAAGGATTAGGAGAATAGAAATGAAATTATTATGTATAGGCTTCATTTGTTGGCTTAATATTACTG
Organism: Haliotis cracherodii; assembly: GCF_022045235.1. Taxonomy (NCBI): domain Eukaryota; kingdom Metazoa; phylum Mollusca; class Gastropoda; order Lepetellida; family Haliotidae; genus Haliotis; species Haliotis cracherodii. Next base: position 1,395,766 of record NW_027266266.1, read on the forward strand.
ATTTCACTATAACTCTTTCGGGCCCAAAGCATCACCTATTAGACAACAGATGGCGCCGGAACATATTTATTTAATTAAAGATATGTTCTGTGAGATGGTAATGTGATCAAGGCAATATTCTCCAAAATTCTTTCAGTGCGTGAGCGATCAGAGGTGAGCTGTATACATACGTGTCTTCTTTGAGAGGCATCTAGAAGTTGGAGTACTAAGTGGGGATAAGCTATGTGGATGAACAACTTCTTCATTACAATTAGGAGGTATGTTTCAGTGGAGGTTCTAACACCGTTATCAAGCAAGTGATGTACAGAGTTACTTACTTACTTACGTTTGGAGATTTAACGTGAGCTTTCCGACTGGAGCGTATTTCGCACACGGGCCCGGTCGGGCCATTTAGCGTGGTTTTGAAGGGAAAATAAAGGTGTTGCAACCAGAGGGGGGTTTTAGTGGTTGCTTATATAAGTTTTGGAGATTTTGAAATTTGGAATGCATGCCTAGGGGTGTGGTAGTGTACTAAGGGAGTGTGTTGGTGTGTGTTTGTTTGTTTATGTGGTGTGGTTGAGTGTTTTTAGATGCGGATCATTAGATTGGTTTTAGTTAAGTATACGCCTAGTGCTTTAAATTTTTCTATATTGTTATGTGGATTTAGGATTGATTCTAGGGTTATGGCTTTATCTAGTTTTAGATTTGTTTGGAGTGTTGCTCGGTGGGTTTGGTAGTGCGTGCAGTGTAAGAGTGCATGTTCTATTGTTTCCAGGTGTGGTCAGTGTGGGCATTTTCCGGTTGCGTGTTTTTTTATTTTTAGGAGTTGACTGTTTAGTTTAGTGTGACCTGTTTGGAGTTTGGTGATTATTCTATCAATTTTCTTGGATGGATGGAGGATTTTAGGTTTGGTTAGAGGTTTTTTGAGGATTTTGATTATCTGTGTGTTTGTTTTTAGGTATGTCTTATGCCATTTTTGGGTGATTTTACGTTTGTTAATGCTTTTGATCTCTGCTTTAGATATTGGTAGATTAAGGCTTATTTCAGGAATTTTGAGGGATTTTTTGGCGGCTTGATCGGCGTTTTCGTTTCCATATATTCCTACGTGGGCTGGGATCCAGATAAATGCTATTTGTTTGCCTGCCTCTGTTAAGTTATTTGCGCTTTTGAGTATTTGGTTAATGAGTTTAGGGCGGTTTTTGGTGTTTTTATTTTGGAGGGCCTGTAGTCCACTTAGTGAGTCTGTGAGTATTAGGATTTTTTTATGTTTTTTAGCATGTTGGTTATGGAGGGCGGATGCTATGCCCATTAACTCTGCAGTGAAGATGGATTGGTTGTTTGGGAGTCGATAAGATTGAGTGTTCCTATGTACAGAGTATGGTTGACAAGTATATATACAGGAAATGTTTATAAAGTAGAGTGGATTTGGATGTAGTTGCACTGGGGTGGAGAAGCCTGTACACAAAATAGTAAACATATTAACCCGTGAAACCTGTGAATATAAACAAAAGGATTATGACTGATTGGGGTATTTGATGAGTTGATAGTACGCAGGGGGTATGTAATAGCCTTAATCATGGTTGATTGACGGTTGGAGACTTTTGATGATGGCTTTTCTGATTTTGAAGTCTTTGATGTTGGTGGTGAGGGCTTTGACTTTGTCCTTCTTGATGCTGTGGCTGGGATTGTCACGGATATTGTCTGATAGAGCTGACTTTGAGTCAAAGTTGGAGACAGAGCTTTGATGTTATTTAATTTCGGTTTAGAGGGGCCTTGATTTTTCACCAATACACGCGTGTCCACAATTGCACGGGGTGTTGTACACGTCTTCTGATGGTTCTAGCTTTTGGCTTGATTGTGCTTTTACTGTTGCTTTAATTGCGTTCTGCATGCTGTGGCTTCTTTTGAAAACTAACATCAATGTAGGTCTATTTCTTTAAGAGTATCTGGATTTTGTGGCTTACCGTTCCAAAGTATACCACCATCCAGCCCAAAGCCACACACAGAGTTGTCAATATTGTTGTAGGAGACACGCGGAGCTGTCAGTATTGTTGTAAGAGACACAGAGAGCTGGCAGTATTGTTGTAGGAGACACGCGGAGCTGTCAGTATTGTTGTAGGAGACACAGAGAGCTGGCAGTATTGTTGTAGGAGACACGCGGAGTTATCAGTATTGTTGTAAGAGACACAGAGAGCTGGCAGTATTGTTGTAGGAGACACGCGGAGCTGTCAGTATTGTTGTAAGACACACAGGGAGCTGGCAGTATTGTCGTAGGAGACACGCGGAGTTATCAGTATTGTTGTAAGAGACACAGAGAGCTGGCAGTATTGTTGTAGGAGACACGCTCAGCTGTCAGTATTGTTGTAAGAGACACAGAGAGCTGGCAGTATTGTTGTAGGAGACACGCAGAGTTATCAGTATTGTTGTAAGAGACACAGAGAGCTGGCAGTATTGTTGTAGGAGACACGCAGAGTTATCAGTATTGTTGTAAGAGACACAGAGAGCTGTCAGTATTGTTGTAAAAGACACAGAGAGCTGGCAGTATTGTTGTAGGAGACACCCGGAGCTGTCAGTATTGCTGTAAGAGACACAGAGAGCTGGCAGTATTGTTGTAGGAGACACGCGGAGCTGTCAGTATTGTTGTAAGAGACACAGAGCTGGCAGTATTGTTGTAGGAGACACGCGGAGCTGTCAGTATTGTTGTAAGAGACACAGAGAGCTGGCAGTATTGTTGTAGGAGACACGCGGAGCTGTCAGTATTTTGTTGTAAGAGACACAGAGAGCTGGCAGTATTGTTGTAGGAGACACGCGGAGTTATCAGTATTGTTGTAAGAGACACAGAGAGCTGGCAGTATTGTTGTAGGAGACACGCGGAGCTGTCAGTATTGTTGTAAGTGACACAGAGAGCTGGCAGTATTGTTGTAGGAGACACGCGGAGTTATCAGTATTGTTGTAAGAGACACAGAGAGCTGGCAGTATTGTTGTAGGAGACACGCGGAGCTGTCAGTATTGTTGTAGGAGACACAGAGAGCTGGCAGTATTGTTGTAGGAGACACGCAGAGTTATCAGTATTGTTGTAAGAGACACAGAGAGCTGGCAGTATTGTTGTAGGAGACACGCGGAGCTGTCAGTATTGTTGTAAGAGACACAGAGAGCTGGCAGTATTGTTGTAGGAGACACGCGGAGTTATCAATATTGTTGTAAGAGACACAGAGAGCTGGCAGTATTGTTGTAGGAGACACGCGGAGCTGTCAGTATTGTTGTAAGAGACACAGAGAGCTGGCAGTATTGTTGTAGGAGACACGCGGAGTTATCAGTATTGTTGTAAGAGACACAGAGAGCTGGCAGTATTGTTGTAGGAGACACGCGGAGCTGTCAGTATTGTTGTAAGAGACACATAGAGCTGGCAGTATTGTTGTAGGAGACACACAGAGTTATCAGTATTGTTGTAAGAGACACAGAGAGCTGGCAGTATTGTTGTAGGAGACACGCAGAGCTGTCAGTATTGTTGTAAGAGACACAGAGAGCTGGCAGTATTGTTGTAGGAGACACGCAGAGTTATCAGTATTGTTGTAAGAGACACAGAGAGCTGGCAGTATTGTTGTAGGAGACACGCGGAGCTGTCAGTATTGTTGTAAAAGACACAGAGAGCTGGCAGTATTGTTGTAGGAGACACCCGGAGCTGTCAGTGTTGTTGTAAGAGACACAGAGAGCTGGCAGTATTGTTGTAGGAGACACGCGGAGCTGTCAGTATTGTTGTAAGAGACACAGAGCTGTCAGTATTGTTGTAGGAGACACGCGGAGCTGTCAGTATTGTTGTAAGAGACACAGAGAGCTGTCAGTATTGTTGTAGGAGACACGCGGAGCTGTCAGTATTGTTGTAAGAGACACAGAGAGCTGGCAGTATTGTTGTAGGAGACACGCGGAGTTATCAGTATTGTTGTAAGAGACACAGAGAGCTGGCAGTATTGTTGTAGGAGACACGCGGAGCTGTCAGTATTGTTGTAAGAGACACAGAGAGCTGGCAGTATTGTTGTAGGAGACACGCAGAGTTATCAGTATTGTTGTAAGAGACACAGAGAGCTGGCAGTATTGTTGTAGGAGACACGCGGAGCTGTCAGTATTGTTGTAAGAGACACAGAGAGCTGGCAGTATTGTTGTAGGAGACACGCGGAGTTATCAGTATTGTTGTAAGAGACACAGAGAGCTGGCAGTATTGTTGTAGGAGACACGCGGAGCTGTCAGTATTGTTGTAAGAGACACAGAGAGCTGGCAGGATTGGTGTAGGAGACACGCGGAGCTGTCAGTATTGTTGTAAGAGACACAGAGAGCTGGCAGTATTGTTGTAGGAGACACGCGGAGCTGTCAGTATTGTTGTAAGAGACACAGAGCTGGCAGTATTGTTGTAGGAGACGCGCGGAGCTCTCAGTATTGTTGTAAGAGACACAGAGAGCTGGCAGTATTGTTGTAGGAGACACGCGGAGCTGTCAGTATTGTTGTAAGAGACACAGAGAGCTGGCAGTATTGTTGTAGGAGACACGCGGAGTTATCAGTATTGTTGTAAGTAGACACAGAGAGCTGGCAGTATTGTTGTAGGAGACACGCGGAGCTGTCAGTATTGTTGTAAGAGACACAGAGAGCTGGCAGTATTGTTGTAGGAGACACGCAGAGTTATCAGTATTGTTGTAAGAGACACAGAGAGCTGGCAGTATTGTTGTAGGAGACACGCGGAGCTGTCAGTATTGTTGTAAGAGACACAGAGAGCTGGCAGTATTGTTGTAGGAGACACGCGGAGTTATCAATATTGTTGTAAGAGACACAGAGAGCTGGCAGTATTGTTGTAGGAGACACGCGGAGCTGTCAGTATTGTTGTAAGAGACACAGAGAGCTGGCAGTATTGTTGTAGGAGACACGCGGAGCTGTCAGTATTGTTGTAAGAGACACAGAGAGCTGGCAGTATTGTTGTAGGAGACACGCGGAGCTGTCAGTATTGTTGTAAGAGACACAGAGCTGTCAGTATTGTTGTAGGAGACACGTAGAGTTATCAGTATTTTTTTATGTAAGAGACACTCAGAGCTGTCAATATAGTTGTAGTAGACACACACGGACCTCTCATTATTGTCGCAGGGGTTTTCAGTATAGTAGTAAGACAGCTGACTTGTCAGTCTCTCCTGGATAGCCGGGGAATATATCCTGTCAAAAGCAACATGGACTGCCGCAGTAATGACCTTACTCATGTTTCAATATGTGCTGGATGTAGAGAGCATTACTTTGGGGAAACTGGTTTACAACTGAAAGAACACATGACTGTACCCAGACAGTAAATTCGAGATACATATGTACGTTGCGTATATGTGAGCCATTTTACTGTCTCTTCGTGTTATAAATTGTTTAACAATGATAAACATTTACTAATAGAAAAAGGAGAAAATCATGTTCATTAGGCTTTTGAAACTTCAACTTAATTCAAAAGTATAATTATCAAAACTTCCCCATGTAATTCTTTGTGTATTTGTGGACTCATACCACGACGTATTTATACCTCACACTATTGTCACTGACTATGACCTCAAAGGCATTATAACGGCAAAAATATCATGTTGTCTCTTCTACTTTCTTTGTACATGGACCTTTCCTAGAACACACCACTGACAAGGCTGTCGGGTATCAACATAACAAGGGTCAGGGTACTTGGATATGAGCACACTACTGTCAGGGCAGTCGGTGAGGACCACATCACTGACAGGACAGTCGATCATGAACCCTCAAATATCAAGGCAGCGTGTCATGAGCACACCGATATTGAAGAAGTCGATCGTAAACACACCAACATCAGGGCAGTCAATCATCAACGCGTCAATATCAGGGCAGTCGATCATGAGCATGCCAATGTCAGTGAATTCGATCATAGGCACATCAATATCAGGGCAGTCAGTCATGAACACTCCTATGCCAGGGAGTCGGTTAGGAGCACAAGAATGCCATGGCAGTCAGTCAGGAGGTTAACAATGACAGGGCAGTAGGTTATGTGAACATCAAAGCCAGGATTTGAACACATCAAAACCAGGACAGTCGGTCATGAACACAGATATCAGGGCAGTCGATGGTAGATAGGTGATAACCCAGCCTGACTGAGTTAAAGTGGTTATTGTGGAAGCAGTAAATCACATATACAACCTTGGACAGGTGGTAGCAACGTCTCAGTGCGCGATGTGACAGTGGCTATTGTGGAAGTTAAAAATAACATTTACCCCTTGGACGTGTGATAACAAAGACTTACTACGCTATGTTGCGGTGGCTATTGTGGAAGCTACAAATCACATTTTCCCCCTTGGACAGGTGATAGCAACGAGTTACTGCGTGATGTGACGGTGGCTATTGTGGAAGCTACAAATCACATATACCCCCTTGGACAGGTGATAGCAAAGACTTACTGCGCGATGCTACGGTGGGTTTTGTGGAAGCAACCAATCCGACGTGCTTCAAAATGGCAGGTGCCGGATGAAATTGTCTATATATTGATGGTCAGTATTACAGGATGAATGAAGGATTACACTGAGGTAATGGAACTCAATAGGGAATTGATGATGCTGTGAAAATAGTTGTGTCTTATATACTACTCAAAAGAAGTTAAGGATCACCCGATTCTTTCATATTGGTAATGTTTATCTGTCATGGCATGAGAGATTAACTATTGTAATATGAAAGAATCAGGTGATCCTTAACTTCTTTTGAGTAGTATATATTTGAGCCACTATTCAAGCTGTCTATGCCTTCTATATGTACCGATGTTCCGTTACACTGAAGCATACTAATATCGCCAAAATCATATTAAGAAATGCCCGTTACATGTGTACAGTAAAATGTTCTGAAAGCTTTACTGAGGCCTTGAATCTTGCAGCTTTGATCAAACAACGTTTGTGCTGTATGAGCTTTATGACGCATTGTCCCGTTACACCGAAGCATAGTTAAATCGCCAAAATCAAATTTAGAAATGATTCGAAGAAAGAGCATTGTTACAACCCGTCGTGAAATGTTGAAACCAAAGGTTGGAGCTGCTGGAAATAGCTCAAACATGTAGAGAATGTAGACTGAAGTAATCTGTCTTGTCATAGATTTTACGGATATATTTTTGTCACTCTGATTATTTGTGCATATATTTTAAAATATATATTTTCATTCTTGTTGAGTTCCAAAATAGATGTCCAATTTGGGTTAAGTATTGCTTGCCCAATACCTGCACAATGACTTTGTGTGGACATTGATCAACCCTCGGAAATTATGGTTGGTTAGTTGGTTGGTTTGTTATTTAACGTCGCGCTCAGCAATATTCCATCTATATGACGGCGGTCTGTAAAATAATCGAGTCTGGACCAGACAATCCAGTGATTAATATCATGGGCATCGATCCACGCAATTGGGATCGATGACATGCATCAACAAACGTATGTGAAGGATAAAACACAGCTCCATAGAGAAGTGATTTTTAGTGATCCATTTATTTAGATCTCAATTTATGCCTAATGGAATTTGTTTTGGAAAATAATCGAGACTGATCACTCTCTGGCGTTGACTTTTTAATTTCCTTTGATTCTGACCGCCTCGGTGGTCTAGTGGGAGAGCGTCCTCTCGGACGGGGTAGGATCCCCGGCAGCGTCATACCAAAAGACGTTTAAAGATGGTACTTGTTGTTACCCTGTCTGGCGCTCGGCATTAAGGGGCTAAAACAAGGACTGGTCGGCTCGGAGTCAGTATACTGTGTCTGAGTGGGGTATTCATGTTAAACTGCGACATGGTATCTCAGTGAGCCAGCACTATAAATCGGTATCAGTCCGGATTAGTACAAGCAGCCACACACACACATATGTACATGCACGTCGCTATATAAGTGCAATAATCTTGGACGCGACGTTAAACCCCGTTTCACCTCACCTCCTTTGATTTTAAATCACCATGTTTGCCAAAATCTATTGATGGGACGTAAAATCATACAGCGACCGCGTGTGTAAATAATTTAGTCCAATTACAAAGTATGCCACTTGCCTTTGCAGATATCTCAACAAGATATATGTGGCCATGTGATCCTCCTCAAGTTTGTGTAAAGATATAATCACTTCTGGTTTAGGAAAAAAATACGTATGCATACTTAACATCTTAAGTCCAATAGTTCTAGCTCAGTTTATAACAAAAGTATAAGTACTTTCTGTCTTCGAAATATGTCATTTGAGGTTTAATAAAACACGCACTAAGGTCCCATGCTTTTAGCTCATTGTACAAGAAAACAATTCGTATTTGAATTGTCTAACTCCAGGATATAGAAAATACTTTCTTTCTGAATTAAAGCCTTAAATCTGAAGGCCTGTGGTGCTATTTCAGTTTATACCCCAAACAAAACGCACTTCCAGTTTGGATTATTTCAAACTAGGCTGTCAGTCTAGAACTTTTCAACTGAAAGTATTGTAACTTCAATTAGCTCAATTTATTGCAAAGGTAGATTTAAGTACATCACTTGATGATTCGTAACACATGTGAACTTAGCCCAAAGGAACCCACCCCCCAAGTACAGTCAGTAAGATTGAAAGTTATATGGTTCTAGGTGAATAATGTACAAAGTTCATGGTAATTCCCGTTACATGGATTTATTTTGTCACTCTCTCTTCAACAGCAATACTACCCTTGATAGTCACGAAATGGCTGAAATATTGCCGATGTGACTTTAAATTCTAACTCACTCACTCACCCATTACCAGGGTTTGCTTATTTTGCAACAGATCATCCGTTGATACAAAGGTAGATAATTGGCGTGTTTCCCATAATTTATGAACGCTTCGTCTTATTAAAACGCGTTACAAAACGCCTTTCGCTGCATTTACATTGATGCATGAACTGGTGTAAAGTCAAACTATTTCTTTATACTGTGGTATTTGAAGCCTCATTACCGTGGCACTACAGTATAAATTGATAAGCATCTCACAACGGTGTCACATGCCAGATCTGGAACGTGTTGGACGTGTAGCGTCTGATATACATGATGCTTCATGAAAGTTTCTTAAATAATTGTATTCAGACAGTTTTCAATCCGTACGACCCGCCTTTTGACAAATAACCAAGAACATTAAATGTTCTGAACTTCAGTGCCCATCGATAATGTGTCGTGCCCATTTGCAATGATTTCTTAAAGGAAACTCTGCAGAAACACCTCTTGCAAAGTAGTCTAAATGGAAACTTCTATAATCCAATATGGCTGTTTAAAAAATACTATTTGAATAGCATCCAAAAACAAAAAGGGATAAACATGCAAGGTTGCTACATCGTGCAATCATTTTTGTAGACCAATCAAGATACGAATTTTTAAAACAAACTTTATGACAATATTTACGAAAGAAAATATACCCATTATGTCCGCAACTTACTTAAAGATGCAGTCATACAAGAAAGCAAACTATAATGAACAGCAAAAGAAACGTCACCATGGATAGATATATGAGAAACCGTATTTGTCCAAACATTTTAACATAATTTGGGACATATCGAAAAGATGAAACTAGGCAAAACTGATCATCAAGGTTGAAGTGTCCAATGTTCTTAAAGTGAAACACAACACTAGTCTGTGAGAAAATGGCATCACTAGTCAGTATCTCGTGTGTCCGCCATGTGCATTGATGACTGTCGTGCAACGTCCATACATTTAATGAATGAGGCGGTTGATGAAAGCTATAGGCACTGAAGCCTACACTCTGAGGAACGCCTGAAGCGGTTCAGCTGCAGTTGTCAGCCTTGGTCGGACGTCATTCAGTCATCTTTGAATCTCGTCCCACGGGTGCTCAATGGGATTTAAATCGGAACTGAGGGCAGGCCACTGAATCGTTCTGATGTCATTCTGCTGGACGACGTCTCATGCTGCTGTCGCAGTGTGGGCACGGGCGTTATCATGCTGAAACTCGTGGTTGCGGCGACGTGCTACATGAGGTATGGTGTGTGGTCTCAAGACTTGATCAATGTACCGAGCTGCTGTGACACCATTGCCCCCTCCCTGGACCAATGTTCTGGAATACTACAGGGCCGGCCCTCTGTGCAAGACCAATTCCACCCAACACCATGATGCTCGGACCACCCCACGAGTCTCTCTCAACAACAGAATCATCCGAATAACGTTCCCCACAGCGTCGCCAGATACATTAACGGCTCTCGTCTGAGCAGAGGACTCTTCTCCACTGGCTGGTGTCGCCATTGCTAGTGCTGTGCTGCCCACTGAAGACGGTGCGGGTGAGGAGGTGGTGTCAGAATGGGTCCTCAGTGTGGACTGTGACAGTAGAGATGTCTGCTCGTCAATCGTCGACACACAGAGTCTGCACTAATGTGTCGTTGGTGTGTCCCAATGGTCTGTCGAGCAGTTTTGGCAGCAGTAACAAAGCGATCTTGAAGATGCTGTCGCACAATCTGATGATCCTGTCGTCGGGTTGTGACCTTTGGTCTTGCACTACGTGGTCGGTCATCTGTAGTGTTGGTCCTTACGAGGACTTGAAATGCCTTGACTATTTGCAGGGTGGTTTGTGCAGCTTGCAATCGCCCAAGGGCTAGGTGTCGCTGATCTCTTGTCAATCTTGGCGTGTAGTAGCAATTCAATAACGAATGAATGTTATCCGATCTGGGTGGATGTTTCGAGGGCAAGAAATGGGAGAACGCATGTGCATTTCAATTTGCACGGAACTCACGTGCATCGGCTTATCATGGCCGTTGCCGTGATTCGTTTCGGTGATCGGTTTTATTGTCATTTGCCTTCTTTTTTATCACAAAATTTCATTTTTCCGGACAAGGTCATGTTAGATTTTAGAAACTTTGACAAATATTACCCAGATATATGAATGCCAACTTTTGATGCAATGTTACTTGGGGTGACGTTTCTTTTGCGGTTCAGTATATAAGGAAAGATACCCTACATAAATGACAAATGCGCTCTCCCCAGATTCATACCAATTTGGCTGCCATGTCACGTAACTTTTGACATATGATCAAGAACAGAAATTGTTCACTATCCAATAGCAATATATGAAGCAAAGTCTGCAACAACTTTACAAACATATAAGGCAAACAAAAATGTTTTTGCCAGTTACATTTGGACAAAAGTAGCATTCAATATGGCGGCAACCAATGGACATATCTTAGCATACTAAAAGACCGTTAGTGACGTTGTGAGTTCAAGTATGCAAACTGTAGACTCTGCTGATGCTCTGATAGTTTCCGAGAAGATTAAGGCAGACAAGTACTGAGAAAACTGTTATTTAAAAATAACTTACAGCTTCAAGTTTCTTTCATTGTGATTTTATATTACGGCAGTTGTCTTGATACTCAGTATACTACAGTATTTGTTGTCAATGTAACTTGCATGTATATGGGCCGATGGCATTTCATTGAATAAACCATTTTTTGATTGATTGATTTAGATGACATGCTGCAATGTTGGCCCTCTATCAATTAGGAAACCATACATGTTAAATATCTCGCGTAATGACACTGACCAGACAACAATAACTAAACTGACTGGTCAAAGTGGTCAGTCTGTTCTTACATAATGAGACAACCACATGCTACCCTTTGTGTCTCATGCACCTAAGTAAACTTTCATACACAGTCTTAAATGGTGCGTTTGTTGTTTAACGCTCACGTCGCCTCTCACAACAAGCATTGTCGCCTGTCACGGCAAGCATGGGTTGCTAAAGACCTATTCCACCTCGAATCTTCACAGTTTTAAATGGATATTGTGAAAACTGAATGTGTTTATCGGATGTATGTAAGACACAGTTAATGTACATATCTGACAGACAGTATGGTCTATATGGAGTGTTTTATTTTGTACAGACAGCACAGGTCATCTCCCAGCCATTTACATATGGTGGACATGGCAGAGCACCACAAGTAGATTCGACCAGGAACAAGAGATGTCCGTTTTTGTTTTCATCATCTCCCTTTATGGTTTCTGGGTCTCCATCTACGCACACATAATCACTTGAAGCTGTGTGTTCAGTGGAACCTCCAAAGAGGTACCCCTTGTATTCCAGATGCCACTCAGGGAAGCAATCATTCCTGGCAGGAACCATGACAGCACTCTTCATGTGACGACTGCGGCACACCACGCAAGGGACATCATGTTGAAACATTTTTCGTAGTGGAAGAGAGGGATCTTCAAGTTGATACTCAGTTCCATAAAGATAACTGCGTGAACCAGCGGTAGAATGGTTGTCGTAGATCGGTGATTCAGGAAGGCACAGAGTTGTCCCTGGTCCACCCTTGGCCTGGTAATGGCTTCCACCGGCATAACCTGGGACATTGAAAGGGACTAGCATTTACTTGTGTTTTAGTCAAATCAAATAGTTGCTTGGAAACCAAGTGATATTTTAATGCATTGACGAGTCTTAAAGTACTCACAGAAATGAAAAAAACCACTGTTTTTTCGATCTCAGATTTTAAATGAATGCAGTTAATATACAAAATATAAACATATTCAAACAACTCAATTAGTACTAATTGGGCCTTGGCACAAATACAGCGTATCAATATTTTTCTGTCTTTTTACACGTAAAAGTGTGTAAAAATATGAACAAAACAGACTATTGTGAAACTGAGCATAACCAGGTTTTAGTAGATCAGGGTGAATGTCCATGACCTATGACACCTTGACGACAGGCGAAAACAGGTGCTTGAAACCCACGTGCATGTGATTTGTCAGTGGTTAGTGATTTGTGAGTTGCATTGTGGGATAGTGAATCATCGTCAAAATATCAGAACGTAAAAGTAACATATTCCCTTCTCAAATAACAACTTACATGTCATTATTATTTTGTACATAAACATGGCTGTTATTTTTATTGTTGTTTTGATAACCTTTTTCCAGGCGTATTTGCATAATGCCTATAGCCTGTTTCTACCATGTCAATTTGGACTTTATTTTTGAATGTTGAAAGTGCCTCAAATTACCTCCTGTAAAGTACATTTTGTATTGAGCACTGAGATAAAACTAGCAAATCCAAAATAGTACTTTTCCAGTTGTTTTGTTATTTCGTATTTACATCTATATAATGCTTTGTGTCGATTATTAAATCCAGCAAAACAGTTGTTTTTTTCATTTTCATGAGTACTTTAGTCAATCAATTTGCCGAGTCTTTGGCAAGTCAAGAGGTGAATTCTTTTTATCATTTTCCATTTACAAATATAAAAAGTCAAAGCCCGAGAATACTCAATCCCGATTGTTCACCGAAACAGGTTCTATTTGATGTAAAAGGCAGAATAGTTGTGAAATCATGTAAATGGATACCTGAAAAATATTGATGTTTGCAAAAAGGGTATGCATGTCCTTTTCTACCGCGAGTGTAGACCATGTACAAAGTATGTTGATATCTCATGTGGATAAATTGTTGTTAAATCTCACAGCAACGTACATCATTTAAACCAAGTACAACGTACGTTTGTAAGCAAATGGGAATACTATTCTCTGACACCAGATGTATGGATATGCTTCCGGAACATCATGCTGAGTTGCTATTGCATATATTCTTAAGTTGTGTCACATATTTATGTGTGATGATCAGGATTGACTTGGCAGATATCATTCACGTCATGGATGTTGTTTTTTCTCAAATCTGCAAGGTTTGACATAGCTTAATCATATTGCCATTTAATCAACTTTATATTCTGCTTTCTCTGATGCTCTTTGACATCTTTGTAAAAAGAGCTTAATAGGGGAAAAAACAAGGACTGACCAGCAGTTTATGCATCTCAGTGAGGCATGCTTGAGGCATGGTATCTCAGTAGGCTAACACTGTGAAACTGGCATAAGTCAGGGTTCGTATAAGCAGCCACACACACATGTGTATATGTTATTTATATACGGATAAATATTGATCGATTACAATTCGTGTAAAGTACATTCATAATTGTTCATACATGAAATGGAGTATATTTGATATTGGCCTTTTCTACCATCTAATAAGTTTACTTTGATTCAACTGACACCCTGACAATTTTTAAAATGTCATGAAAAATCAAACCCATTTATGACCCCATTTGAACAAAACCCTTATTTACTTCCTTTTGACGCTCCGAAAAAGGATCTATCGAATTGTTTTACCTTTATACATGACATCATTTCCTGACGGACATGTTGTCTTTCCCCACCGAGTGAACACAGCTCCTCCACCTGAAAACACATAGATTCAGACAAATAAATACATGGCGGGGAGAGACGTGCATATGTTATACTTTTTTGTATTTTCCGCTGTATTATTCAAAGCACATCCCGGATGAGAAAGTGCAAACGGTTGAATACAGCCGACGTCAACTTAATTGTCATAAACTGAAAGCTATCATCATGTATTGAAATCACCATCTTATATATATAGAATACTAAACGAGCTCCCGTGTAATACCAATTTTATGAAATGAGCGAACAGTTCTGGTATCTGACTCGCTTTCGCTCGTCAGATACCACAACTATTCACGAGTTTTATTAAATTGGTTTTACACGGGAGCGAGTTTAGTATTTTATTTATTACTTGCCATTTATAACGTTTTTAGGATTATACTGTTGAGTGTGAATAGGCTGACACCTACACGATCCACGGCATAGTCCAACTGAGTTCAACAGAATAATACTTCAAACACGTCAAAAGATGAAACGTTTGAATTTAATACCAAATAACGGCCCACCTTTATAATTCAGGCGACCGTTGCACAAAATTATCGTAGCGCCAAGGTTATCGCAACTCACATATTTTAACTTAGACAAATGACTGTCGTTGCGCTACAATACGATCGCCTTGTGGAACGGGGCCTTGCACCTCAAAGTTTACAATCACATCACAATCCCCAATGACGTAATTTGTGGAATTTTGTTGCCAGATCCATCGGCGAAACAATGCCATGTGACGTCAGCCTAGCAACAAGGTTGCTGGTATCATCGAGTGTGCATAAGCTCCTCTCAGAGATCTATCATCTCCACACGCAATATCGTTGAATAAACCAAGGGATGTAATACAGCGGTATGTTTATTAAACGGGTGATCTCTTCACGGGCAAGTAATTAATACCTTCGCGCCATCAAAGACTAAACATAAACAGCACAAATACGTGTTTACGAGCTACTATTTTGTGGAGTGGAGGCCACTGGCGGAAGAACCTTCTCCCCCAGATAGAGGCTCAGCACTTCCGAGTCTAGGCAACCTCAGAAAGTTGTAAGTGGCGACTAAATGTGGTCAGTGGTCAACTTGGTTAATTGCGTGTCATCGTACCCATGTGCCGTTGATCGTGGTTGAGTGGTGTGTCCACACTCGATATTTAACGGGCCGCCATCATATAATTGGAATATTGCTGAATGTGGCGTTCAACAACAGACAAAATGTCCCTCAAATAGCCCATGCGTTCAACTTCATAGAGAGTGTGCGGATGACTAAAAACTATGTAGCTTGGTTCCGAACGCAACTGAAAACATGTCTGATTTATAAAACAATTTCAAACGTGGGTCGACAATTAAATTGTGACCTCAGTTGTTCAAAACTGAGTACTACTTATTTACAGATCTATTACAGGTCTATTCTTATAAATAATGTTGGAAGTGCAAGGTTTCTTGTTGAGAACTGCAAGATGGAAACATGTAAGGTATAAGAAACACACACTTTCCGCAAATAACATCCCGCACACAACAACTGGTTAAGACGTTAACATCTTCAACATACACATTATGATAATTCATAAAGAAAATTGAAACTATGCTCACCTGCGGCAAGTTCCAGACAGAGGAAGAGGATGAACGTTGTATGCAGCATCGCCATTGTCTTCATTCCACACCGACAGTGAAGGGAGAGCGGGGTGATATATATACTCATCTACCAGGACCTAACACTTACTCTTGCATCATAATTTAGAACAAATGTTACCAAACGTTACAGTTGATTGGAAGATAAATCTCCCACTCGTGTAGGGTGTGAACCAATCATTAGTCATAGGAGGCACGGGTTGTATTTCTCCAATAGCTTCCACGTGCAAAGCCCATATGAGGTGTCTCCCGCTGTGATATTGTTGGAATATAGCTGAAAAGGGCGAAAATCCATTCCCACTCACTTGTATCAGATAAACATGTATTTTATCCAACCCGTAGGAGCTAAGGTTAAATAACTTATGTATATTCCTCCAAAAATATCCATACCATTTATTAAATGTTTGGTCATTATGATTTACATCTTATGACCACTGCGATTCGTATTTGTTTTGTATGTTAAATAAAGATGTGTATGTCATTAAGGGTTAACTGATGCATGATGAAACGTTGATATTATCTGTGTTTAGTTATTGATGAATGAGTAACAGAAGATAAGATGAGACAATGACAGGACACACATCATGCTAGGGTGTAATTACAACTGCACTTATAAAGTGTCAGCTGTTGGGGATAAATGAAGCATTGACTGTGCCCCACCACTTAGTGTGCATACCAAATGCGAGTTCAAGCTTCTTCACCTTCAAGTATGTAACGGTGTTATGCTATACAACAATAATATCAAATGTTATTGTGTTTTTTTCTATGTGCCAATAGCATGTTTCAATAACAAAACTTGAAATAACTAATTATGAAAAGTCCGAACAATTTATCAGCTTAAAGTATCGTTGGAATCCTTATGGTAATGATATAACTGCATATTTGGAAACTCTTGTCTAATAGGGGATGCAGCATGTTGGCTAATTCAGCTAACATTACCGTTAGTCAGTTTTCAGGAGACAGATGATTTTGTTTTGGAGGATGGTCTTTGTTAACGTAAACTAAACACAAGAACGGAAAGGAACGGTCTTCTTATGTGACAGTTTAACCAAATATACTGAATGTGTGAAATACCAGCTAATCAGTGTGTAGTATCCAAGTGAATGAAAATGTATGACATGGGCGTCCATAAACATACATAACCATTTGCGGTGTTTTACGCAGACAGGGCAGTGTACAAAACAAGAGTGTTATATGCAGTCTATTACAATACTTCGAACACATATAAGGTCTAATTAATGAATGGGTGATTGCGATTCGCGAAAAAAGGTAAGCATGTCCCGCCACTCATAAAAAAATCATAAAAAATGTACATGTTTGTTTTAGGCCCAACACGACTCTCGTGAATACTTAACAGGTATTATTAAAAGAGAAAAGTCCCTTTCCATAGCCACAAGAAGTCTCTGTTAAAATCGGACTCGAATTTACGATTTCGACTGTAATGGGCATATGAATAACTATCAAACCTTGATGAGACAAGTCATACAGTCTTGTATAGAGTGTTTTGTCACTCTGAATCTTTATGCATAGATCTAAATATGAAACATATGAGGTGGTTTCACTGGTCTCCTTCATATCTAGTTCATGTGGGTAAATCAGTGGAAGGGAATTGGCTATTTGATGGTTATTGATATGCCTTGGCCAACTTCCCCGAATTTGCCCGTCCGAGAGTAAATTCCGATTCCGATTGTGACGCAAAAAGAGAAAGAACACAAGAAGGGAAGATAAATTACAGTCCGTTCGATTCCATCTGAGACCGATGAATTGCTCACTAAGTCAAAATCTAATAATTGCAACAAAACCAAAATATGCACAGCAACATGAATTGGACAGACCAACTCTGATGGTTTGTCTCATAATTTTGAACACACGAATAAAACAATTGTTTAACAAACGATCATCACATTGTTGACATTTTTCGCCATCCCATACCAGGGAGGACCAGTCGCCCATAGAACAGCCAGGTGGGCTAGTTTCATGTGCGAAAGTGACGTAAGGCTTGCTGAGCAAACCATAGACGCGTGATTGCTATACCTGAAACAATGAGAACATCACTCAACGCGAAGTCAATTATTTGCAAGGTCTTCAAATTTTTTTAAAAAGAATGTGAAAGAGGTAGACCACAATATGCTTTGAAAAAGTATCGTTTACGAACTGCACGTGCAGTTGGGATAACAGAAGGGAAGTTAAAATCTATGTTAAAACAGTGTACTGATTCAACCTGCAGTGACACATGTGTAGCCGGGCGTGGTGTCATGTGTCCAGCCACTGGGCTGCTAGTCAAAACATGAGGCAGTTCTTGAAGATGATGATGATATTTATTCTTTTGTAGTAGATGGTGGGAGGGAAGCTGTAAACAAGAGTCCTCCCTCCATAAAGAGCTCATGCAGAATAAGTTATAATTTAATTTAAGCCAAAAGGAAACAGATTAATTTATAGGGATATGTTGGGGAGCACATGGTTGAAGACCATGTGCTCAATTAATGTAACACAAAATGTGTGAGCTGGCAAACATTTAGATATAACAAATTAAATAATAATGCAATTAAATATATTTTACTTTAATGATAAGCTGTGATACCCTTTCTATGAATATATTTGTTTCCAAAGCAGGATGGAAAGAGATAAGAATATTGAAATGTTTCTCACCTGTAAACAAGAGTCCTCCCTCCATAAAGAGTTCATGCAGAACGCATGAGGAGGGCAGGTGAGAAAGGAAGTTAAAGAAGTGGACCAAAGGGCCAATCAAAAGAAAGGTAGCATCTGACAAATATTAAAGGAAGTCAAGATGCTTCAGTCACATAAAGTGGTGGACATATCTAAAAATAGATAGGGTGAAGTCCAGGTGAAGCTGGAGAAATTACAAAGGCTGCAAAAGGGTATCAGGTTGGTGTTAGTTGGCTGACATTCAACTGCAGACAAGGACAACATATAATGAACATATAATGAACACAGAATGAAGTGATGGTGATAATAGATGAACATGTATGTATATATGTATAGAATGAATCTAAGGGGGGTTACAAGTGGGTGGTACTTATGTGGCTATAACTCATTCAGAGTTAGCACCACCACCCGGCTACATACACCCCCACTTTGGGAAATGGCGACCTCGCCATTAAATAACGGCAATGTATAATTACATCCTCACACCCAGACACTTTGTTTTACAACAAACTGCCCATCTGTCATCCACTTTGGCTTTGTTCGGGTTCGTCCAACTCGCCGAGGTGGTGGCTGTGGAGTTGACGGTCCTGAGCCAGGGATAGAACTGGTTGGTGCAGTTGGTGCTGGTGTGGATGGTGAAACTACTGGTGACACACTTGCAAATGGCGGGCTGATTGGTGGCAGTGCTGACACTGGGGATGATACCGACACTGGAGAAGGAGAACTCTCAATAGCCATGTTGGTTGTTGAGATCTCAAGTGTTGTGTCAGTACTTGTGTCCTTAAGCTCGCCAGAAGATGGTGTTGAAGTTGTAGTCGTCGTCGTCGTCGTCGTCGATGTCGATGGTGTGCGCCGTGGCCTGGGTATGGGCTGACCATTCGTACCAATGGGAAGGAGTAGATTACGGTGGAGTACAGGACATTCTCTGGTTCCTTCCTTATGAACTTTAAACACAGGAATGTCGGCATGAGGTTGAGAATCAACCACGTAATACTCCTCTTCCCACCGGTTAGCCAGTTTTTGCTTCCCACGTATGTTGACGTTACGCACCAATACAACGTCACCAACCTTGATTGTGGCTCCGCGTGCCTTAAGATTATAGGCTTTGCGTTGTTTAGCCCGTGCCCTTTCAAGGTTTGCACCTGCAAGCTCATATGCAGTGTGTAATTTGCGCTCTAGATCAGCAGCAAACTGCGTATAAGCTGGTGATGAAATATTGGCCAGTGATGTACCAAAAGCAGCGTCAACAGGCAGCCTAGGTTGTCTGCCAAACATGAGGAAGTAGGGAGTGAACCCCGTTGACTCATGGAGGGAACAGTTATAGGCATGAACTAAGTGAGAAAGGTGATCTTTCCACTTTGCCTTTTGCTGCTCCTCCAGAGTGCCGAGCATCCCTAAGAGCGTCCGATTAAACCGCTCACATAGACCATTACCCATTGGATGATACGGAGTGGTCCGCGTTTTGAGAATACCCAATATGCTGCACAGCTGTTTGATGATATCACTCTCAAAGTTCCGGCCTTGATCAGAGTGCAACTTCTCTGGAATGCCATAGTGAACAATGAAGTGATCAAACAGTACTTTGGCTGTAGTACGTGCCGTTTGGTTGCGAGTGGGAATGGCAACAGCATATTTGGTGAAATGGTCCGTAATGACCAGGATATTCTCATAACCACCAGAGGAGGGCTCCAAGCTGAGATAGTCCATGCACACCAACTCCATAGGTTGAGTGGTTTGGATGCTAACTAATGGTGCACGCTCAGTTTGGTTAGGAGCTTTACGAAGTATACACCTCTGGCAGCAGCGAATCCTTTTCTCCACATCCGTGATCATTCCCGGCCAGTAAAACCGTGTCCGGAGAAGAGCCACGGTCCTGTCCCTACCAAGATGTCCCATGCCGTCATGTAGATGGGTAATGACCTCATCTCTTTTAGACTGAGGAACAATCAATTGATAGTAGGGCACTACACCATCTGAAAGTTGTTGCCTGTGGAGAAGGCCAACTTTGACAGTGAGTGAGTCCCACTGCCTGAGAATGGATGCAGTGTCCCGGTCCATGGATTTAAGAGCCTCCTTGGTTGGACGTGTATCATTACGGATGAGGTCCAAAATCAATCAGATTGAGGAATCAGCTTGCTGATATGTTCTCATCCATTGGCTAGCGACAACGTCAGAAAGTTCCATACCATCGACCGCCAACATACAATTCATCACCTCCTGATTGAGGGAGAGTGTCTCCACGGCACATGATGAGATGAGTTGCCCATTACAGAGAGCAGACACACTTTGAATGTCCATGGACTCACGCGGCAACCTGGACAAAGCATCTGCATCAACATTCCTTGCACCCGGAACATACTCAAGGGAGAAGTCATAAGTAGCAAGTTCTGCGAGCCAGCGATGCCCAGTTGCATCCAACTTAGCAGAAGTTAGGACATACGTGAGGGGATTATTGTCAGTCTTTACAGTGAATGAGTTGCCATACAAGTAATCATGAAACTTCTTGGTGACAGCCCATTTTAGAGCCAAAAACTTATGAGCAGGGTAATTGCGCTCGGCTTTGCTGAGACTGCGACTTGCATAGGCAATCACTCGCCTTTGATTGTCTTGGGATTGGTACAGTACTGCACCCAAGCCATCCCCACTTGCATCGATGTGCAATTCAAAGGGCAGAGTGAAATCAGCAAAAGCCAAAACGGGAGCACAAGAAAGCCTGCTAATAAGCTCCCTGAAAGCTGACTGTTGAGCATTCCCCCATACAAATGGTTGGTTTGACTTGATCTTGTGCTTGGATCTCCCGCCATGACCAGCAAGCAAACTGGTTAGTGGCTTGGCAACTTTAGCGTAGTCTGGAACAAAACGTCTAAAGTAGCCGGAGAATCCAAGAAAACGACGAACATCTTCGACATTACGTGGAATTGGCCAGGTCTTCAATACTTCAATCTTCTCAGGGTCTGTTTTGATACCCTCCTCGGAGATTATGTGACCTAGGTACTTAACGGAGGTCTGCAAGAATTGGCATTTTGACGGCTTTAGCTTGAGCCCGTTCTTGCGCAATCTTTGAAAGATTGCTCGTAATCTCTCAAGATGCTCATCAAAGGTCTTAGAAAACACAATGCAGAATCAAGGGTTGCCTCAGCAGGGAAACCACTGAGAAGATCTGCAGCAGAACCCTTGGCTGCTCTCCGCATGGTATTGAATATGGCGGTGTCAGAGTGAGCATTTTAACGTCGACACCCCAATATTTCAAGGCGCCACTGACTATATTTCACATCACCCTTTGCCCTATCCCCTGAAAATGTTGACAACCGGGGACTTGGTGCATTGATTATTGGCATGTACGAGGTGTGTGATATGGGCATAGTGGAATGCGGATTTGCCAGGAACTGACTAGGCTGAGCAGTTGGAGTGTACCCAGGGTATAGAATGGGCATGGGTACATGTCTGTTGGGCCAAGCCTCATTTGGTGCCCCAGTCGGACGTGTAATGACACGCGACTGCTGTGAGTAAGGGGTTGATGAACCCTGGGGTTGATTATAGCTAAAGAGTGACCCGTAGGGCCTAGGCAAAGATTTCAGCAATTCTATCCTAGGGCTATGGTCTTGTGGGAGTATTGCCCGCTGGGAAGGCTCCATGGGTGACCATATATCAGGCAACAAAGGAGACCCCAGAGGTGAATGTGTTAGCAGTGACGGTAGCCCAGGTGTATATGGTTGGGGAACAACCCTTTGGCTATCCACAGGAGGTGGAGGCACATGCGGCCGAAACAACGTATCTCCAGACCCAACATCAGCTACATAAGTGGTCTGAGGTGGATGTGGATTAGTGTCATCTGCTAGACGGTAGAGTAAACTAGTACGGACTAAGGGATCAAGCTGATGGATGAAATCCACAACCTGATCAACCTGTGATCTAACATCACTGTCCGACTGAGCCATGATGTGTATGATAATACAAGTATGACAAACCTCCAAAAAGGCAACAAGGATCCTATACGTTGGGACCCAACAACAATATTATGAACCGAGGCGATCGCAAAGTGCAAAAACTCCTAAGTATTAGGAAACCAAGTGCAGGGCTCCTACAAAAGCAAGGATACAAGATGGACTATGGTGTGATATGGGTAGACTTACAACTGCGGGGAACTAACCACTACCCCAGGTAAGTAGCAATGCAAGTAGCCAAACAACAATCAGGATGTAGTCACCTGAAGGACAACTTATGCATGTACTGAGGTCAGGTAAAATGAAACACTAGCCAGATGATCCCAATGGAAACGAAATAATCCAGCAAGCAAAGGCTACGGGGTGAGACTAACCTGGCAACAACTACAAAGTCATCCCAGATACAAGCAGTAACTGCAAGTACTACAGACCAGACAACCACTGGAAATAAGTCAAGATGCAGCAACAACTGAGTTGTACATACAGAAAGTAAATGTAACAGGAGATACTAACTGAACTCCACTGTTACATATGAAACTTACATATGAGGGGAAACTATACAAATATCTCACATCACAGATATACTGTTCCTTGAGATAATAGATATGCAATTGAGGGAGATACTGAGGAATGATCACTAATCACTGATAGCGTTCAAATATTTCAAACAGAAGATCTAATATGACTGATGATAGAGATGAAGCCTATAATGGGATATGGTATATGGTGAAATGAAGAAACAACACAAGACAAAACAAAATACTTATGGTAAACATGTTAGTGGTTTGCTGAAGAGAGATATGTCCACACGGAAGGAAAGACAGCAGGAACAGCATGGAAAAAGAAGTACTGAGGATAGAGTCTGACACAGGTAAAGTAAGAAGGGTATCAATGCAAATATCAAAAGTATCGACAGAAAATATATCAAATGAAAAAACAAACTTTGGATTTTGAAATTGAACTGTTTAAGTTAAATGTTAAATAATTTCAAATATAAATTTGGAATCAAAGTCAAATTATTACCAGCTACACTTAATATTAACCTGAAATTTTTATCAGTGGTGAAATTTTGAATAGATATGAACTCCAATTAATTTTTCAGAATAAACTTGTCAGCGAGATGAAAAATGAATCTATACTATATATATATATAATTTGAATAAACACTGTAGACATAGAAATGTGGTAGAAATAGAATTTGTACTATAATATAATCAATACTCTGTAAAAGTCAATGGGATTATAAATTTCAAACAAATATAAACATGATAAACATATAATATATATCACAGGATAAATAGAAATATACAAGGTGGATCACAAATGTCTCGATAGTCAGGCTCAAAAGTCAATGTCCTGAATTTGTGAAACACAAAAAATCAAAAGTTCAAAGGTCCATACACTTCATGAAACAATGATGAATGAACTATTCATTCACATAAGTGTATAAGATGTCCTTGGAAACTGCATGAACTCTTCTATGTTGATTCCATCTAATGAATGATGAACTGCCTCTTCTCACTGTACAAGTGATGATGCTGATGAAACTAGCAGCCCCACGTTGGGCGCCATTTTGAAGCCGGGCGTGGTGTCATGTGTCCAGCCACTGGGCTGCTAGTCAAAACTTGAGGCAGTTCTTGAAGATGATGATGATATTTATTCTTTTGTAGTAGATGGTGGGAGGGAAGCTGTTAACAAGAGTCCTCCCTCCATAAAGAGTTTATGCAGAATAAGTTATAATTTAATTTAAGCCAAAAGGAAACAGATTAATTTATAGGGATATGTTGGGGAGCACATGGTTGAAGACCATGTGCTCAATTAATGTAACACAAAATGTGTGAGCTGGCAAACATTTAGATATAACAAATTAAATAATAATGCAATTAAATATATTTTACTTTAATGATAAGCTGTGATACCCTTTCTATGAATATATTTGTTTCCAAAGCAGGATGGAAAGAGATAAGAATATTGAAATATTTCTCACCTGTAAACAAGAGTCCTCCCTCCATAAAGAGTTCATGCAGAATGCATGAGGAGGGCAGGTGAGAAAGGAAGTTAAAGAAGTGGACCAAAGGGCCAATCAAAAGAAAGGTAGCATCTGACAAATATTAAAGGAAGTCAAGATGCTTCAGTCACATAAAGTGGTGGACATATCTAAAAATAGATAGGGTGAAGTCCAGGTGAAGCTGGAGAAATTACAGAGGCTGCAAAAGGGTATCAGGTTGGTGTTAGTTGGCTGACATTCAACTGCAGACAAGGACAACATATAATGAACATATAATGAACACAGAATGAAGTGATGGTGATAATAGATGAACATGTATGTATATATGTATAGAATGAATCTAAGGGGGGTTATAAGTGGGTGGTACTTATGTGGCTATAACTCATTCAGAGTTAGCACCACCACCCGGCTACACATGCATATGAGGGGACCATCTCAAAACCCATGCGATGTTTTAAAGTCGATTCATTTCAACAAGAGATGGATAGAAACGCCATTAAGACTGAAGATTGAAGAGTTACGCCCCTTGTCATGTCAAGACGTGTGTTGATGCGCTCTCTCAAAAATTCACCTTAATGTCGTATTATGGCCGAAATTGACAGAAAGTGGAAATAAGCGTTTGACATAATACCAGGGACCGAAGTAAGACAAGAAATGGTGTCGATCGACGTCTATAGAGCAAGAATTGGACTTTTCACTCAACCAAGCACCCGGCAAGTAACACTTGACAAACATGGCGAGTATTCACCGACTGACGTTGGGTCTGATATACACTTCT
Source organism: Haliotis cracherodii (assembly GCF_022045235.1). NCBI lineage: Eukaryota > Metazoa > Mollusca > Gastropoda > Lepetellida > Haliotidae > Haliotis > Haliotis cracherodii. The sequence goes on from NW_027266266.1 coordinate 1,420,949, forward strand.
GAATCGATGTATGCACAGCTGTGTTTATCTTGCATATTCGTTTAAGCTATGCTGTTTTGAACGCATGTGAAAATGTTGATATGTATTCATATTAACCAAAAGAGCTTGTTTGTGACCTTGTTTTCACCAGTGACGTCACATCATTCAAAACTGAATGGCCAGCTTGGCCATCTCAATCTTCACGTGCTCCAGTCGCTTGCCTTTTAGGTGGTAATCCACTGCTCGTTGAGGTAATAACACATATAATCGTGTGTGCAAACGACATCGAAATAAATCCCAGACCACTTACCTTAGCAGAAGTCAAAGATACCATTTTGAAGGAAATCCAGTGCGTGAAATGTGATCTCGGAAGTCAGATAACCACACTATCAAATAAGGGTTCGAGAACTGAGCACCAGATTTCATAACATTGAATCAAAGATGACCAAACTCCAGAGTGACATGCAAACTGTACAAAACAACCAGAGCATAATGTACGAGGACGTTGGTTTGATCTCCGGTAAGATGGAAAACGTGGAGGAGAAATTAGCACAGTTCGACGGCGAGATCGACAAGCTAGAGGCATTTAGCAGGCGTGACAACGTTATCCTCTATAACGTGACAGAGGAAACAGGGGAGACGCACACTGATTGCAAGGTCAAGGTACTAGACATCTTGAACAGCAATGTTCAGACCAAGACATGGGTTAGTGATGACGTCATCCGTGCACATCGACTCGGCGCCCAACGTGAGGATACCTCTAAACCAAGACCGCTAATTGCTAATTTACGGCTGTCTGATTACAAGATTGAAGTATTGAACACTCAAGAATATCGGTTATGGAGTCTCAAGTGACTTAACTATCCGCAAACGCGAACAACTTAAAGCCGTGAAAGATAGAGGACTGATTGGATATTTTAAAAATGGTAAGCTGTTAACTAAACCACGAAATGATGAACATAACCATGACACACACAAATCTGAGAGCTCCAAACGACAATTGAGGACTACCTCAAAGCGTGGTGGCAACCATAAGAGATAACAATCCGGCCAGGGCCAGTATTCGACACAGAATGGAAATAACACCGGTAACGATAAACATTTGTCATTGTTGTCCTGGAACATTTGTGGCCTACGTAAAATGTTTGATGATTGTGTCTTTATTGCCTACCTCCAATCATTTGATATTGTGTGTCTCTTGGAGACATTTATATCAGATTTCCTAGACTTAAACTGGTTACCTGGTTACCAAATGTACTTTACCCCAGCAGTTAAAACATCATTGTAAGGTAGATGTTCTGGTGGTGTGTGTCTCTGCGTTAGGCAAGATGTTGTGAACATGTGCACTCACCTTAGCACCGACATGGAAAATATCATATGTTTAAAATTTCCAAAATCTGTGTTTAATTTTAAATGTGATTTAATGTTGTTGTGTACATATGTCCCTCCGGCAGGTTCAACATTTTACAAAGGGAGAACTGATTCAGGTTGCCTTATTGATAAAGTGGAAGCTTTTATATTGGAACATTGGTCTGATTTCACTTCTTCACATGTGCTACTCTGTGGTGATTTTAATGTCCGCACAGGCAACGAAAATAATCCCATTTCTGAGGAAAGTGATGACTTTGGACATGATGATGTATACATTGATGTCGACAATGCCCCTGTTGAACAACGTGTATCGCACGATGGTACTATCAATAGATCGGACGCATTTTATTGAATGTATGCTTTGTACTTCATATGTTTATTCTAAATGGGAGAGTTTATGATGATAGTGCAGGCGAGTTTACTTTTGTAGGAGATACTGGTTCTAGTGTTGTTGAATATTTTATTGCATCTGCTGATTTTTTTCCAGTATGTAGATATGTTAAATGTTGGTGATCGATCTGATTCAGACCATTTCCCTCTTAAGTTATCCTGCAGGTTTCCTTGTAGCAATCGTGCCATACATAGTTTAGACTGTGAGGATGATGTCTCTATGAACAGTACATTTTCATGGAACGAATCGAAGAAAAGCATTTTTATCACAGCACTTTTAAATTGTCACGGCTAGTCCGACTAAACAGCACTTTACTCATTCCGAAATTATTTTGGAATACTATAGGTTCTCTTCAGAGACATCCTACCTCCAAAGGATCTATATCCCAAACAGAATGGTTACATCATTTCAAGAAGTTATTCTTAAAAGATGATTCGATATATTTGGTAGACAATGAGTGCTTTGAACGTGATGATGATGGCGTCAGTGAAATTCTTAGTGATGTTGACATGCTTCTGTTGGAATCGCCTGTCACGGAAACGGAAATATTTAATGCTATATCTCACCTTAAAACAGGTAAATCTGCTGGGGATGATTGTGTTATAGCTGAAATGCTCAAGTACTCACTACCTGATACTATGCCTTTTCTGGTTAAATCGGATTTTTGATACAGGTATTTTTCCTTCTATCTGGTCAAAATCTATAATTATTCCGCTATTCAAGAATGGAAACGTAAACAATCTTGACAATTATCGGGGTATATATCTCATGAGTATCCTTAGTATTTGGTAGACAATGAGTGCTTTGAACGTGATGATGATGGCGTCAGTGAAATTCTTAGTGATGTTGACATGCTTCTGTTGGAATCGCCTATCACGGAAACGGAAATATTTAATGCTATATCTCACCTTAAAACAGGTAAATCTGCTGGGGATGATTGTGTTATAGCTGAAATGCTCAAGTACTCACTACCTGATACTATGCCTTTTCTGGTTAAATCGGATTTTTGATACAGGTATTTTTCCTTCTATCTGGTCAAAATCTATAATTATTCCGCTATTCAAGAATGGAAACGTAAACAATCTTGACAATTATCGGGGTATATATCTCATGAGTATCCTTAGCATTTACATCTATCATCAATAATAGATTAACACAGTGGTCAAATATGAGAGATTTGATCCCTGAAACACAAGCGGGATTTAGAAAGGACTATTTCACTTTTGACCACATATTTACTTTGTATAGAGTCATTGAGAAATATTTATCGTACAGGAAACGTAAGTTGTATGTGGCCTTTGTTGATTTTAAAAAGGCATTTGATTCTGTGAATAGAGCTAATTTGTGGAGGTGTTTGAAAAATAAGGGTTTAGGAGGGTGGGTACTTGTCATTATTAAATCAATGTATGCAAATGTAAAATCATGTGTTCGCTGTGGTGATATTAAGAGTGACTTTTTTTATTGTCCGATAGGTTTACGTCAAGGATTTGTTTTAAGTCCTATACTTTTTTCATTTTTTTATAAATGAGTTATATGTTGATATCATACAGTCTGGTGGACATGGCGTCCAGCTCCCCCCTGATATAATAGAACTTTTCATGCTACTTTTTGCAGATGATGTGATTTTGATGTTTAGTACTATTATTGGTCTACAGAAGCAGCTTAACATACTTTCGGAATATTTAGATAAATGGAAATTTAGAGTTAATCTTGATAAAACAAATATTGTTATATTTCGTAGAGGTGGTCGAGTGGCCACAAGAGAGAAATGTTTTTTTAAAGGTATACGTTTTAATGTTGTGCATGAATACAAATACCTTGGCATATTGTTTACCCATACACTGAATCTGAATAAGTCAGTAATTAATCTCACAAACAGAGCAAAGAAAGCTGTGTTACAAGTCCACTCTATTATGTCTAAGCTTGGAGTTATTTCACCAAAAATGTATTTTAAATTATTTGATTCTCAAATACAACCTATTGTAATATACGGGTCTGAGATATGGGGTTGTAAAGAGTTCTATACAATTGAAAAGGTTCATCTCCTCGCTTGTAAAACAGTTTTTGAATGTTGGTATGTCAACACCAAGTAATATGGTTTATGGAGAATGCGGGAGATTCTCATTGTACATTGGATCTTACACTCGTTGTTTGAAGTATTGGTGTAAAATAATAATAATAATAATAATAATAATGCCTGAACACCGTTTACAAAAGAAAGCCTACAACATGCTCGTACACCTTGACAGTCTTTGAAAGAACACATGGGCTTCTTGTATTCGTACATTGCTTTTTACATATGGCTTTGGTTTCATTTGGCTGTCCCAGACAATTGGTAATGCAAATGTTTTCATTAAGTACTTTCGCAAGCGTGCCATTGACATGTTTCATCAGAAATGGCATTCAGATTTTTATGAAAGTTCAAGATATGATACTTATCGCCAATTCAAGTCATTGCTTGAGCCAGAATCTTATTTATCAAATTTTCGGTACAGGAATTCTCGTAACACCCTTATTCGTTTTAGACTTGGCCTGAATGATCTAAAAATTAACACAGGGAGATTTTCATCTATTGAGTAATCGATACGAATATGCCCATTTTGTGACTTTGATGTCGAAGATGAATACCATTTCATGTTTATTCGCCCTATATACGAAAATGTAAAAAACAAGTACTCACTGCAGTGGTCTTTATTTCATTTTAATGCTGAAAGATTGTCTTCATTACTGTCTTGCAAGGATCTTATAACACAACATCAACTGGCTTTGTACATACATGATGCTTTTTTGTTACGAAGTGAATTGTTACCTTGGCTTTCTATTTTATAAAATATGTTATGTAACTCCGTTGCATATGGGCCTGTGGCCTTTCATACAATAAAGAAAGAAAGACTCTGTATAAACAAAATATATATGTCTCTCTCCGTACTCTATAAAAATATATGGAGACAAATTATTCTTTGACCATTTCAAAATATCAGTTATGGAAATTGCTACACCAATTTGGTTTCCGTTACAAAAATGTAGGCTCCGAAATTATACATGCATTATGTGAGAGGTATTATGATATTGTTCGACTAAGGAACCATTTCTTACGCACAATACGAGAAAAACGTTACGGGGGTTGTGAGCTCGTATACTTGGACGAAACGTGGGTAAACGCTTCCCATACCACAGGAACACAATGGTTCCCTAGCTCCTCTTCTGATTTCTGTGCAGGGAAATTGTCACTTGGCAAGGGTGAGCGGCTTATTGTGCTCCGTGCTGGCTGCAAGAGTCGGGGATTCCTATCAGGCTGTTCCCTAGTCTTCAAGACAAAACCAAGGACAACCGAGACTATCATACCGAAATGAACGGAGCGGTATTCCTAGAATGGGTTAATTCATTTGGACATGTTTAAAAATCTCGCAATCTTGCAATCTCGACTTGCCAAATTAGGCCACAAAAACACAAATTCGCGAGAACTCAAGAATGCGACATTTCATTTTCTCGCGAACTCGTGTTCTCGCGTTCTCGTGTTCTCGTTTTTAATACGCTGTCCGTGCACGTGCGTAATATCATAAGGTCAAGGCGCATGCGCACGTCAATAGTCATGCTTTTTTCATGCTCTTCATTCCCCAAGTAGCATTTAGCAAACTTATGACTTGAGCTTGAAAATGCTATGTAATTTACATACACATGTAAGTCCCATGTAGAGTGAGTGAATGACTGAGTATGGTTTTACGCCGCTTTTTGGTAGAATTCGTAGATGTGTATCCTCTCCCACCTGACTACAAACTATCCTGCCTTACATTATTCTATTGCCTCAAAGTTCCTAGAAATAGAAATATCGCTAATATGTGTGTTCCTACTCCGTACAGGTAGCCCTACTGAACACGCATGATACATGTGAATCGCACCCTTCGACAGCAATTTACACAGATGCCTTAAATTGTCCGATAAGAAAACTTCCGTCTCACATGTATTTTAAAGTTCAATCAAACTCTAACTTTTAATTTATTGCAGCCTTGACATCCACATGACAGGCATGCTTATACTGGAAACGAACCCCCAAGATCTAGCCCGAGGGATCGGCATGGCTCTGAATACAACTGAGTGAGTTTGGCTTAACACCGCTTTGCACAGTATTTATATTTCAGTTATACCCTGGCTTCTCAGCTTGAAATGGGACGAAACCCACCATCATAGAATTCTGGCACGCCCAAGGAACGCAACTCTACACAGATAATTGCGACGCCTCAGACGACTGAGCCACAAGATGACTATATTGATAATTGTCAGAAAAACGCGAGAACGTGAGATCGCGACATTAGTCAATTTTCGTAATCTCGTGATCTCGCGTTTTCGCATTTTTGAAAATAGTTTCATACAGCTGTATAGGCAATTGACACAAAATCACCAAAACGTGAGATCGCGAGAACGCAACATTGGTCAAGTGTTTCAATCTCGCGTTCTCGCGTTTTCAAAAATAGTTATTTATAACTGTACAGGCAATTTGGACGAAAGCACCCGATAATGCGAGATCGTGACATTGGTCAAGTGTCGCGATCTCACGTTCTTTTTTTTGTAAAAACTATTTACAATTTCTTTTTTCAATGGTTACATAGGACGGTTTGAGTGGAACAGCGCTAGCCAATCAGAATTCGCGTAGGAATTGTGATATTTTAATAAACATTTTCCCGCAATTAATTATGAAAATGTCGAACCGTGTAAAAACTGAGCAGATATATGTATTGTTACTTGCACAGCGGATATGAATAATACATAAATAGTAAAAACAATAATAATTGACAACCGAAAAAAAAGTTTTTAAAATACGAATTGTTCATATGAATATAGTTAATCCCCATGGCCCATCCTCTATATCTCCAGGGCTCGCATTTCGGTAAAACCTATAGTAATTCCTGGATCCGTTCGCGAGGTTTTCTCGATCTTAAATTACCTAACCATGCCAGATTAACTACATGTATAAACACATGAAAAAGCGGGTGTTCTTTAACTCCTTTTGAGTCATATGTTATGTATTGAGACAATTCTCAGAAAGTTTGGAAACATTTGATTTTGCAGGTTCAGAGAGGTAGGATTTGGAAGACATGTACCCCAAAATCTATTAATTAGTTTCGTATGGCTTAAGTAGCGACTATGGTGTTGTGTAAAAATGCGAGATCGCGAGAATCTCGTTTTAGCTGAAAGCTATAAATTGGTCTTTGAGATTTTTGTTTTTAATGAATATGCTAGCCGTATATAATATTGCCTCATGGAGAAAATCCCTGGACTGTTATTTCTGTAACAGTGCAGCCACGAATAGCTGCAATACTGCTGATGTGGCTTTAAGCAATATTTACTCTCTCACTGACAGCTATATTTTGTTTCAAGCTTCAGGACACTTTAATGTTTTAAATATCACTGGACATTCATGTACACAATTACTTTTCTTTTCTCGTGTTTTGAGCTTATGTAGCTCGTTTCAAAAGGTCGAGATCTCGAGAATGCGAGATCGCGAGAATGCCCTCACAGTATTCCATAATAGTGCAAAATATAATTGGAGAACGTCCACGTGCAAAATATAAGGCGGAACATGCCAGGCGTGTACGACAACGTTTATTAAGGAAGATGTGATATTGATATTCCCCTCAGAATAACTTATTAATTCTTTCGATCATTGTTACTGTGAGATATTTAATAACTGTGCTTTATATTTCACAAAATATATTGTTTATTATTCTCCGGGCTTTTCATCTTTTCTGACCTTGAATTAAGGAATTACACCGTTACTGAGCACAATCTACTCACCATTTCTGAATTTTATGCAAGCGATAACACAAACATTCCATTTTGGTAGATAGCGTGTCGGCAATAACAGAAATACACGTTAGGTTTCGTAAAGCTAAACCTCAGCTGTGGCCAAGTACGGCGACACAGAAAAAGTATTTTATGATAGTTGAGTGCGTCACAAACATCCACACGCACCATATTGATTTATACATCATTCTCTATCTGCCTGCCCTAACATGTCCAACTATTATTGTTCAAGTCTGACATCCAATATACTTTATAGTACACGACTCAACAGTATATCATGCAAGGCGATGCAATGTTAAATCTCACCCTGAGGTTCGCTATTTGTGTAGACAACAAATGTTCATTTTTATAATATCATCAATATTCCGAACATTTCCGCTGTGTCACGCACCTGTCATATTACGAATATCCACTATTACAGTCACGAACTCAGCAGGGCTCATTGTGAAAACCCGATACCCATTCAGTGGAAGGATGAAAACATTACCGCTTAAAAAGTTTGTATTACGGCGTGTATTCTGTGAAGACTAATACATCAGTGATAAGGCAATACAGGGATAAGTAGAAACGAAATAAAATTATACTGCTTAGGCATTATATGTGGGCTTCGTGGTAGTGATCGACCTAAGATGTGAGATGGAAATGTGATCAAAGTAATTCTCCGAAATTATTTCAGTGAGTAGGGGGAGTCAGTAGTGAAGTGTATACATACGTGTCTTACTTACTTACTTACTTACTTGCTTGCTTGCTTGCTTGCTTGCTTGCTTGCTTTGGAGATTTAACGTGCGCTTTCCGACTGATGCGTATTCAGCACACGGGCCCGGCCAGGCCATTTAATGTGTTTCCGAAAGGGGCGAAAGTGGTGTGTGCAACCCAAGAGGGGGCTTTAGGGGTTGCTTATATAGAATTTGGGAATTTTTAGATTTGGAATAGATGCCGATGGGGTTGGGGAGGAGAACTAAGGGAGCTGGGTATGGTGGATGTTTGTTTGTTTATGTGATTTTGATTTGGTAGATTATAGTGTTTTTAGATGCGTTTTATTAGTTCCGTTTTGATTAAGAATACGCCTAAGGCCTTGAAGTTTTTTAGTTTATTTTGTAGGTTTAGTATTGTTTTGGGGGTTTTTTTTAGGTGGTTATTTAGGTTGGTGTGTCCTGTTTGGAGTTTAGTGATTACTCTGTCGATTTTTTTTGATGGATGGAGAATTTTTGGTTTGGTTAATGGTTTGCTGAGTACTTTTTTGATTTGGCTATTTCAGTTTAGATATAGGTTATGCCATTTTTTGGTGATTTTTTGCTTGTTTACTTTTTTAATTTCTGATCTTGAGATGGGAAGTTTAAACTTATTTCTGGGATTTTGAGGGATAGTTTGGCTGCCTTATCGGCGTTTTCATTACGTATATTCCTACGTGGGCGGGTACCCACAAGAAGGTTATTTGTTTGCCTGCCTTAGTTAGGTCGTTGGAGCTTTTGAGTATTTGATTTATTAATTTAGGTCGGTTTTTGGTATTTTGGTTTTGGAGGTCACTTGGGGAGTCGGTAAGTATTAGGATTTTTGTGTGTTTTTTGGATTCTTGATTATGGAGGGCTGAGGCCATGACCAATAGTTCTGCCGTGAATATTGATTGGTTGTTTGGGAGTCGGAAGGATTGTGTGGTTTTAGTTGGTTGTGTGGTATGGTCTCCGAAATCTGTGTGCTTGGAGGTCGGATCTGAAGATCCGTCCGTGTAAATGTGACACCAATTTGGCCAATTTTCGTGTATGTATGCTGGTGTGGTGGTTTTAGCAATGTTTGGGTCGGTTTCTTTATTTATAGTCAGTATTGTTGTAGGAGACATACACGGAGTTGTCAGTATTGTTGTAGGAGACACCCATGGAGTTGTCAGTGTTGTTGTGGGAGACATACACGGAGATGTCAGTGTTGTTGCAGGAGACATACACGGAGCTGTCAATATTGTTGTAGGAGTAACACAGGAAGTTGTCAGTGTTGTTATGGGAGACATACACGGAGATGTCAGTGTTGTTGTAGGAGACATACACGGAGCTGTCATTTGTTAGTGTTGTTGTAGGAGACACACACGGAGCTGTCAGTATTGTTGAAGGAGACACACTCGGAGTTGTAAGTATTGCTGAAGGAGAAAGACACGGAGTTGTCAGTATGGTATTAGGAGACACACACGGAGCTGTCAGTATTGTTGAAGGAGACACACTCGGAGTTGTAAGTATTGCTGAAGGAGAAAGACACGGAGTTGTCAGTATGGTTTTAGGAGACACACACTGAGCTGTCAGTATTGTTGAAGGAGACACACTCGGAGTTGTACGTATTGCTGAAGGAGAAAGACACGGAGTTGTCAGTATGGTATTAGGAGACACACACGGAGCTGTCAGTATTGTTGAAGGAGACACACTCGGAGTTGTAAGTATTGCTGAAGGAGAAAGACACGGAGTTGTCAGTATGGTTTTAGGAGACACACACGGAGCTGTCAGTATTGTTGAAGGAGACACACTCGGAGTTGTAAGTATTGCTGAAGGAGAAAGACACGGAGTTGTCAGTATTGCTGTAGGAGACACACACGAAGCTGTCAGTAGTGTTGTTGTCACGCACCTCTATGTCCAACTTGCCCAATAATAACTGAAGATTGCAATTTTACATTTTGCGGTGATAAACTATTTACAGTTAAAAACAACAAGGATTGCCGCAGTAAAGATGTTATGTTTAAACATGTGTATACCAATGTCAGGGAAGTCGGTTATGACACACCAATGTCAGGGAAGTCGGTTATGACACACCAATGTCAGGGAAGTCGGTTATGACACACCAATGTCAGGGAAGTCGGTTATGACACACCAATGTCAGGGAAGTCGGTTATGACACACCAATGTCAGGGGAGTCGGTTATGACACACCAATGTCAGGGGAGTCGGCTATGACACACCAATGTCAGGGCAGTCGGTTATGACACACCGATGTCAGGGGAGTCGGTTATGACACACCGATGTCAGGGGAGTCGGTTATGACACACCAATGTCAGGGCAGTTTGTTATGACACACCAATGTCAGGGCAGTCGGTTATGACACACCAATGTCAGGGGAGTCGGTTATGACACACCGATGTCAGGGCAGTCGGTTATGACACACCAATGTCAGGGGAGTCGGTTATGACACACCAATGTCAGGGAAGTCGGTTATGACACACCAATGTCAGGGGAGTCGGTTATGACACACCAATGTCAGGGGAGTCGGTTATGACACACCAATGTCAGAGGAGTCGGTTATGACACACCGATGTCAGGGGAGTCGGTTATGACACACCAATGTCAGGGGAGTCGGTTATGACACACCGATGTCAGGGGAGTCGGTTATGACACACCAATGTCAGGGAAGTCGGTTATGACACACCAGTGTGTGGGCAGTCGGTTTTGACACACCAATGTCAGGGTAGTCGGCTACGACACACCAATGTCAGGACAGTCGGGCACGAGAACACCAGTTTAAGGGCAGTCAGGCACGAGAACACCAGTGTCAGCACATGAACACACAAATGTCAGTGTAATCAATCATGAGCACATATCAGGGCCGTCATATATCCGTAAACCGAAGTCAGGTCAGTCGATTTAGAAAACATTCACCCGGTTTAACTGCGTGATGTTATGGTTTCTATAAGGGGTAGCTACAAATCCCATATACCACCTTAGATAGGTGATAACCCAGACTGACTGAGTTTAAGTTGTTAATGTGGAAGTTTCAAATCACATATACCCTCTTTGACAGATGATAACAAAGACTTACTGCACGATGTTACTGTAGTTATTGACGAAGTTACAAATCACATATACTCTTTTTGACAGGTGATAACAAAGACTTACTGCGCGATGTTACTGTAGTTATTGACGAAGTTACAAATCACATATACCCTCTTTGACAGGTGATAACAAAGACTTACTGCGCGATGTTACTGTAGTTATTGACGAAGTTACAAATCACATATACCCTCTTTGACAGGTGATAACAAAGACTTACTGCGCGATGTTACTGTAGTTATTGACGAAGTTACAAATCACATATACCCTCTTTGACAGATGATAACAAAGACTTACTGCGCGATGTTACTGTAGTTATTGACGAAGTTACAAATCACATATACCCTCTTTGACAGGTGATAACAAAGACTTACTGCGCGATGTTACTGTAGTTATTGACGAAGTTACAAATCACATATACCCTCTTTGACAGATGATAACAAAGACTTACTGAGCGATGTTACAGTGGTTATTGTGGTAGCTACAATTTCCGGTGCGCCTCACGACGACAGGTTACAAGTTACAAGATAAAATCACGTGTAGATGACTTAAGGACTACGTTAAGGTACAATCGAGAATTGATGATGCTGTCAGCAGAGAGTTCTCACGAATAGGAGGGGTTGGTATACTTTTGAGCCACGATTAAAGCTGCCTATGCCTTTTTATGTACGGATCAGCGTTGTCCCGTTACAACGAAGCATCGTAAAATCGGCTGGACGACTAGGGTAGTTATGGGATGCACAGTTAGGCCAAATCTATCGCAAATATTGACATTCTATTAAAAATAAAGATCAATAACATTCCAAACTTAAGACACGCTGCTTTGATTATAGCGGCAAAATTATTTCCGAAATCATGGAAAATCCAAAACGTCACAAACACAAGCAAGGGCAAGTCAGTTGTCCACCTGATAAAAACAAGGGAACACATGGTACAAGTCAAAATAGGCAATTATATAGGAATCCTTCGCATGTGAGTGAGTGAGTATGGTTTTACGCCGCTTTTAGCAATATTCCGGCAATATCACGGCGGGGGACACCAGAAATGGGCGTCACACATTGTAACCATGTCAGGAATCGAACCCGGGGTCTTTGCAGTGACGAGCGAACGCTTTAACCACTAGACTACCAGACCTCCCCATCCTTCGCATGTGAAGCGTAAAACGCTCTGAAACCTATACTAAGGCATTGAATATTGTAACCTTGATCAAACACCTTTTGAGCAAGAATTGTATGACGCGCATTGAGCATGCTTGATTGTACCTTAAAACATTGGAACGGTTGAAACCAAAGGTTGGAGATGTTAGAAATTGCTCTTACATGGAAGTCATCCCTCATGTCATACTGTTTTGTGCATAGTTTTGTATATTTTGTATCTTAAGTTATTAAATGTTGAAACTAAAGGTTGGAGTTGCTGGAAATAGCGCTCACGTGTAGCGAATACTGACTATTGGAAGTCATCCGTCTTGTTATTCGGTTTTGTGCATATATTTTTGTCTCTGATTATTTGTGCATAGATCTTAACATATGTTGGGTTTTTTTTCATTCTTGGTGAGTTCAAACATAAATGTCCTATTTTGGTTATGTGGTGCTTGAAAATACCAGTAAAATGACTTCATGTGGACATTAATCAACGGAACGTACGTCCCCAGGAACTTGTTTCTGAATATATTCAAGACTTTTTAAATTTCCTTTGATTCTAAAACAGTGTACTTGCCAAACTCTGTTGATTCGACTTAAAATCACACAACGACCGCGTGTTTTAATCATTTAGTCCAAGTACAAAGCATGCCGTGACCCTCCTTCAGTTTGTGTTAAGAAATCAGTTCTGGTTTCTAAAAAATAGGTCTGCTTTCTTTACATTTTACCTCACAAAGTCCAATAGTTCTAGCTCAGTTTACAATAAAATAATTAGTACTCTCTGTCTTCGTACTTCGCCATATGAGGTTGAATAAAACACGTTCTTTTTATAAACCTGAAAATCACATGGTTGCAGCTCGTTTTGCAACAACACTATTGTCTAATTTTCGGTTTCACAAAATACTTTCTTACTGCATTAAAGCCCTGAATCTGAAGGCCCGTGATTTTATCTCAGTTTAGACAAAAACAAAGGCTCTTGGCACTTCTAGTTTTGATTATGTCCCTACTTTATTTACCTAGAACTTAAAAACGGAATTCTCATGGTTTTCGCTCAGGTCATTACAAAGGGTTGAATACTTCCGGTTTGGATTACCTCACTTGTTCTTGAAACAAATGCTGACTACATTAGCACTTCAAAGAGGAAAGTATTGTGGTTGTAGTTTACCTTGTAACTGAAAAAAATGTTCTTGAAACAAAGGTTGCCTGTCTATCTATATATTTAAGTTTATCACTTGATGATTGGGAACGCATCCTTCAAGCACAGTAAGATTGAACGTTATATGGCTCTAAGTGAATAAGGTACAGAGTTCACAGTAATTCCCGCTATATGGCTTTAATTGTCACTTTCTCTTAAACAAAAAAACAATGGGTTTTCTATAATGCACTTGGTTACTGTTTTACTTTATCCTTCGTGGATGTAAAGGTAGATAATTGGCGTATTTCCCATACTGTATTTTCGTCTTAGAAAAAAACGTTACAAACACGTTTCACTGCCTTGACATTGATGCATGAAGTGGTGTTAAGTCAAACAATTCCTTTTTTCCATTATATTTGAAACATCATTACCGTGACACTACAGTATAAATTGACAAGCATCTAAAAACGCTGTCACATGCCAGATTTTGGAAGCTGTTGGGCCTGTAGCGTCTGATATGCATGATGCTTACATTTTAAAAATGATTGCATTCAGACAGTTTTCAATCCAATATGGCCACTTAACGACACGCCGTTTGGCAAAGAACTCAGAACACTAATGTCCAGAGTCTTTTGGTGATGCGTTGTGCCCAACCTGGGCAGACACAACCTTTGCAAAGTAGAATCCGATATGTCTGTTACACAAATCACGTTTTGACATGCACCCAAGAACAAAATCTGTTTACGAACAGGATTGCTATCTAATTACATAGTGCAATCATTTTATTTCAAAAAAGCAATAAAGAAAGCACTTTATGATCAAATTTACAAAGAAAATATATCCAATATGTCCGCAAGTTATCAAGATTTTTAAAAAAAACAGTCATGACCTAAAGAATGGATATCTGTTTACCTAAATGTGATGAATTGATTCAGAAAGGAAAGAAGGAAAGATCTGTTCCCCACAAAAATGACAAATGCACTTTCAAAAGATTCATTCCAATTCTCCTGCCAAGTCACGTGACTTTTGACATATGATCCAGAACAGAAAATGTTCACTATCCAATATCACCATATGAATAAAAGTACATCAAAGCTCAGTCTCGAAAGATGACTCTAAATCAGTTCTATCAGGCCTCATCCGTGACAACCCAAGCCACAGCATTCAGTGGGAGAGAGTCACAACCCTCGCCACCAACCTCAAAGACTTCAAGATCAGGAAACTACAAGAAGCTATCAACATCAAAAGAATCCAGCCGTCAGTCAACCGTGTCCAAGACTATTACATACTCCTGGCGTACCATCAACTCAAAGACCCTAATCAGTCATTATCCCGTTGTTTGTATTTCTGGCTTCATCCCTTGTTTATGTCAGTGACTTCATCGATGATTGTCATCACTACCCTTGTGTGTACATAACAGGCTTCTCTACTCCAGTATAACAATATCTACTCTACTGTATAAACACTGCCTCCTACTTGTATATATACTTGCCAACCACACTCTGCCGCGCTACAACCACACTACAACCACACTGCTTCCCAATGCACCTACCCTAAAACTAAATGTAAAAAATGCGCACAAACAGACTGCCCAGGCACATGCACACCCTGGTGCATCCACTGCAAATCCACCCAACACACCTCACTTTCAAACCAATGCCCACACAGACACACACTCACCCAGCAGGCCAACAAACACATAAACATAGAAACGGCTAAAATCCAAACACGAAAATTTGCTACACCTGCATCTAAACCACTCCTCCCTACACCACACCCAAACACCATCCCACAAACAAACACCACACCCATAACCGACAGCTCTGTCTGGGACCCCTACCGAGAAACCGCACCCACCTCACACACACAAGCAGCCACTCAACCAACCACGAACCCTCCCAAAACATCAACCCCCGCATGCAAAACAAACCTCAAAATGACCACCACAACACGACCCTCATCCAAGCACCCTACAGCCCATATGGCAACAACGCTCTCCCACAAGCAAGCACAACAACAAAACACAAACACTAAGAAAACATCAGCTACACCCATCCCGCCAACACCTTCACAACCCTCCACATCACATGCCTCCCCCATGGAAACTCAACCATCTAAACCTAATCCAACCCATGACGAAGATTTCTCCACTACTGAGGAAACAATAGACACTACTCCAACTAAAACAAACCAAACTTCCCAACCAGCCAACACCCCAAACCTAAATAACCTCACCTTACTCCTAGCATATATGCATAGTCAAAACTCACCAAAAGCTAGTATGGAATCCTTCCACAAAGTAGCTTTCAATCTAAAATTAACCGATCTTCCCTTCTTCCTCTTTAACCTCCATCTAAAAGAACTCACCGAATAAAATAAAAACTAAAAACTAAATCACCAATCACCCGAAACCAATAATGGAAGGACTAAATATTTTTCAGTGGAACGCCAACGGACTCACCTCCCACGGCCATGAACTAAAAACTAAATTTAAACTAAATAAAGGCCCTCACATTGCTTGTATACAGGAAACCAAATTCTCAAAAAAATCGAAATTCACACTACCTAACTACAACTCAGTTAGAACTGACAGAGCTAAACCGAAAACAAGAAGAGCCGCAGGAGGACTAATCATATTTATCAGGGAAGATATAAATTACGAAGAAATAAAAATAGACACGCCAAACCTAGAAGCCAACGGCATTAAAATCACATTAAATAACCGAAACATAAACGTCATAAATATTTACCATTGGGCGGAACAAAAAGTCCAACCTGAGGATCTAAACAAACTACTCAAAATAAGCGATAAATCTACTATATTCCTAGGAGACTTTAACGCTCACCATCCTACATGGAGCATAGATGATAAAATAGATAATCATGGCAAATTAATCTCCGAATGGATAGAAACAAACGACCTAGTACTCCTTAATAGCAACCAACCCACGAGGTACGATAAGATAAACCAAAAAATGTCGGCTATCGACCTAACCATATGCACCGCAGATCTAGCCCAAAACACTCAATGGGAAGTGCACGACGTCCCGCTAGGTAGCGACCACTTCCCCATAAACATAACCATAGGAAATACAAACGTACCAATCCAAACAGAAAACCAAGAACCAAAATTCCATTACAATAAAGCTAACTGGGACCAATTCCAAGATATCTGCAACGAAGCTAACTTAAACGAAATAGAAAATAATGATCCAGAAACCTATTGTAAAAACCTAACAGACTATATAATAAACGCAGCCAAAACCTCCATCCCCTTCAAAACATCTAAGACAGGCAAACCGACGGTACCATGGTGGAATGAGGAAATAGAACAGACCAGACGAAAACGTAAATCAGCCTTCAATAAAGCAAAACGCGACTACAAATATTTAAACATAGCCCACGAACTAAACCACCAGGTTCAAAAACTAGTCCAAATAGCCAAAAGTAGAGACTGGAAAAAATTCTGCGAAGGTATAAATAACCGTACAGATGCCAGAACGGTCTGGCGCAAAATCCACGCCATTAGAGGCTTAAAACGACATAAAAAAAAACCTAACATTAACAACTCAACCAACCCCGCCCAAAAAGCAAATAATCTCGCCAACCACTTTTCGGCCGTTAGCAGTAACAGCAACTTCAGCCAAAAATTCCAAGATAAACTTAAAACAGAAAACAAACCCACAAAAGAACCAAACAATAACAATCTAGAAATAAATCAACCCTACACAATGGAGGAGCTCCTCTACGTAATCCAAAACAGGAAAAAGGGCACAGCCCCAGGATTAGACCTAACCTCTTACCAAATAATTAAAAAACTCCCCCTAAAACTACTCCAGGCACTACTCAAACTATACAATCTCATCTACCTAAACGGACAGGTTCCTACTCCCTGGAAACAGGCCCTAGTCATACCAATCCCTAAACCTAATAAACCAGCTAATCAAGCTAACTCATATAGACCAATATCCCTAACTTCAAACTTATGTAAAGTAATGGAATCAATGGCTAAAAATAGATTACAATATTACCTAACCCAAAATAAAATCATAAACCCAGATCAAAGCGGTTTCACTCCTGGCCGCTCAACCCTAGATAACCTCGCCCGACTAGAACAAGATATTAAGACAGGACAACTAAATAAACAATATACCACAGGCATCTTCTTAGACTTCTCTAAAGCTTTCGACATGGTATGGCACGATGGGCTAATACAAAAACTTAAAAAAATAGGACTCAAAGGTCAGATAATAAACTACATCCAGGACTTCTTAAACAATCGTAAAATAACCGTGGGTATAGACCAAACTCTATCGGACCAATGTCCCCTAGAAAATGGCACTCCACAGGGCAGTATCCTCAGCCCCACCCTCTTCAATATAATGATAAACGATCTATTCGAGGGTCTATCCCCTAAAGTAAACACATCAAAATTCGCGGATGATGGAGCCATCTGGATCCGCACTAAAAGCATGAAAATGGCCAAAAATCTACTCCAAAAATCTCTTAATAAAATACAACAATGGGCTGACAAATGGGGCTTCTCCCTTAACACAGAAAAAACAACAGGAATAGTATTCAAACATAAAAAACATGAAACCCGCCTCCCCAATCCTCCAGCTAAACAATCAAACAATCAAATTTCAAAAACAAACCAAATTCTTAGGACTTATTTTCGATGAACATCTCACCTGGGATGCTCACATCCAAAACCTAACAACTAAATGCAGTAAAGACCTAAACACCCTAAGATGCCTAACTGGCTCTAACTGGGGAGCCTCCAAAGATACTCTCCTCTCTCTCTACATATCCCTAATTAGATCAAAACTAGACTACGGCTGCGCCATATACAACACCCTAAACAACTCTCTATCTAAAAAACTTGACTCAATACAATATCAGGCTCTCAAACTCATTACACGCACCCAACATGGCACCTCCTACACCTCACTTCAGGCCTTAACAGGAGAAATGCCACTAAGTCTACGCAGGGAACAGCTAAGCTTAAATTTCTGGGCCGCGTCCCAATCAAACCCTCTCATCCAAAACTTAATAAACCAAAACATCAGCCCCAAAAACCAAGCTCTAGCTCGTAAACACCCCTTACTTACCCCAATATCCCAAAGAATAACAAACTACCTAAATGAACACCAAATTAAAAATCTTAAACAAAACTGCAAACAATCAAATATCTTCACCCCTAAACTTAAAATACCCAAAATAGACACAACACTAGCTAGCCAAATAAATAAACAAACCGACCCAAACATAGCTAAAACTACCACACTAGCATACATACACAAAAATTGGCCAAATTGGTGTCACATTTACACGGACGGATCCTCAGATCCGACCTCCAAACACACGGGTTTCGGAGTCCATACCACACAACCAACTAAAACCACACAATCCTTCCGACTCCCAAATAACCAATCAATATTCACGGCCGAACTAATGGGCATGGCCTCAGCCCTCCACAATCAAGAATCCAAAAACAACCAAAAAATCCTAATACTTACTGACTCCCTAAGTGGACTACAAGCCCTCCAAAACAAAAATACCAAAAACCGACCTAAATTAATAAATCAAATACTTAAAAGCTCCAACGACCTAACAAAAGCAGGCAAACAAATAACCTTCTTGTGGATACCCGCCCACGTAGGAATATACGGTAATGAAAACGCCGATAAAGCAGCTAAACTATCACTCAAAATCCCAGAAATAAGCTTAAACTTACCCATCTCAAAATCAGAAATTAAAAGTGTAAACAAACAAAAAATCACAAAAAAATGGCATAACCTATATCTAAACTCAAATAGCCAAATCAAAAGAGTGCTCAGCAAACCACTAACCAAACCAAAAATTCTCCATCCATCAAAAAAAATCGACAGAGTAATCACTAAACTCCAAACAGGACACACCAACCTAAATAACCACCTAAAAAAACTTAAAAAACACACTACAGGTAACTGCCCACACTGCAAACAACCAGAAACCCCAGAACACGCACTCATCCACTGCACACACTACCTAACACATCGAACCGCATTACAAACCACCCTCAATCTAAACAAGGCTCTCACTCTAGAAGCAATACTAAACCCACAAAATAAACTAGAAAACTTCAAGGCCTTAGGCGTATTCTTAATAAAAACGGAACTAATAAAACGCATCTAAAACCATAATAACCTACCAAATCAAAATCACATAAACAAACAAACATCCACCATACCCAGCTCCCTTAGTTCTCCTCCCCAACCCCATCGGCATCTATTCCAAATCTCAAAATTCCCAAATTATATATAAGCAACCCCTAAAGCCCCCTCTTGGGTTGCACAGACCACCCTCGCCCCTTTCAGAAACACATTAAATGGCCTGGCCGGGCCCGTGTGCGAAATACGCATCAGTCGGAAAGCGCACGTTAAATCTCCAAAGTAAGTAAGTAAGTAAGTAACTCTGCCGCGCTAAATGTCCCTGACCGTTTTCAGGACAGATTCACGTTCTCAGGAACTAAAAACAAAGAAAATATCGATTATAGTGCCCTATGGGCTCAAGGCATGCTTAAACGCAAACAGCCTCAATCTAGCCCACCTAAGGCTAAAATGGTACAGAAAAGACAAAAAATGGTCTCATCAGAATCAAAGACACAGCAAAATAGAAGACCACAAACCAAATGGGAAAAAGTAGTCTTTAGCGCAGACTTCTCCCAAGATCTTAATAAGATCCTAACAGCTCAAGATATTGCCAAAGAGCTGAAGCACAAAAATATTATTCGAATAAATAAGTGTGGAAGAGGGTATGTTGTTGTCGGGGACAACCTCACAGAGTCAATTGATATGCCCAAAAGCAAAAACGGGATCAAACTAAAATGGGATACCCCAAAGTGGCTTAGCAATGTCAGATGTGCGGTACATCTTGACAAAAAAATTAATGACGACGAGCTTTATCAAATTGTCTGTCAAGCTCAAAAGAAAGTCACCCAACCTACAATCCTGTCGGCATTCAGGATCAAATCAATGGGCACAAACAACACACGAGTAGTGATACTCACATTACTTGGACAGTCAGTCCCCGGCCACCTTAATCTAGGTGGTAAGGACATAGAAACAATGCCATACAGGAAGAGGCCAACCCAATGCACAAACTGTATGCTCTATGGACATACGAAAACATCATGTAACCAGCCACCCAAGTGCAAAAACTGTTCCCGAGTTTCTTGCAAAGAAAACTGCAACACATGGTGTGCAAACTGCAGGAAAGAGGGTCATTCATCCTTGGCGCCGAAATGTCCTAAACGCTTGCTCATCAGCAAACGTATAAATAAAATACCTACTCAGCAATCTGAATCCAAATCTATTCAACCCAATGAGGTCGAAAAAACCCAAGCGACTACTGATCACTCTACTGAGCAAACAATCGAATCTGTGAGCACTGAGCAAACAATCGAATCTGTGAGCACTGATCCGCCTGCTCACAGGCACAAAGCCACTGCAAAACGCAAGGGGAAAAAGACCCAAGCTCCCCAATCAAACCCCATGCCTTCTAATCCTCAAACTGAGGAACACAGCAAACGAATCAGTCAGGCTCAGAAAACACCAGCTCATGGTAAACAAAAGGCTCAGAACACAAACAAAGTTGTAGGGTTCATTGCAACGGCATTGATCCAAATTACAAGCAGAAAAATGAGTGTCAAAGCCAAAGCCACCTGTATCCTCAAACTGGCTTCCAAAATAATGAAATACAAAGGAACAAAGAAACAGTTCCTAAATAGGGTATGCCCTAAAACTCAATAAGCGCTCATCTATAAATTATCATGGACTTGCTTTTACTACAGTGGAACGCAAATGGCCTTAAGAGCCACGGCAATGAACTGACTGCACTCGTCAAAAAAAAGGTGATCAAGCCTCATGTCATTCTAATACAGGAGACTAAACTCAGTGAAAAAGCCAAATTCACACTACCTGGGTACACCCAATATAGAAAAGACAGAAAAAGACTTATGCCTGGCAACAAGGGAGGAGGACTAATCACCCTTGTCCACGACAGCTGTACCTCCAAGAATATTGAAGCAAACGTAGGAAACCTTGAAACCCAAGTAATCTCCCTAAAACTGGCAAATGGCAACGAATTACGCATAGCTAACATATATCTCAGGGTTACCCATGAAACGAACATGGAAGAGTTAACAAGACTAGCTCAAATAGTAGGCAAAAATGGGATAATCCTTGGTGACTTTAATGCCCACAGCCCTCTTTGGGAAGACAGGAATGATTCATGCAAATACGGCAAAATGGTAGAGAAATGGGTTGAGGACGACAATCTCATAACTCTGAACAACGGCAGTAACACACGTTATGACCAAGTCCACAACACGTGGAGTTCAATTGATCTTACAATTGCCACCAAACACCTCGCCTCACATTGCCAATGGCAAGTCCATGACGACACTTGGGGAAGCGATCACCTTCCTATACTCACCTACATAGGTAGCCCACCACAATTAGAGGAACAGCCCGATCCTCAGCCCACATGGGACTATGCAAAGGCTGACTGGCCTAAATTCAGAAAGGAATGTTTATCATTCAAGTCCTCAGAAATTGCCTCGGATGATCCTGACCTTTTTTGCCAAAATCTCACCTCAGCAATTATTGCCGCAGCTGAAAAATCAATTCCAAAAAAAGACTACAAAACTGGCAAAACGCCGGTACCATGGTGGAACAGGGAAATAGCAAAAGCTAGGAGAGTGAGAAAGAAAGCCCTAAATAGGTCAAAAAGGGATAAATCAGCCTTTGCCCAAGTCCGAGCAGCCAGGACGAAAGTAAGACAACTCATAGACGATTCTAAAAAAGAGTCATGGCAGACATTCTGCAAATCCCTTAATGAGAAAACAAATGCTAAAACAGTCTGGAGCAAAATACACGCAATCAGGGGTAAGCGGAAACCCACAAAAATTCCCAAGTTAGCCAACGCCCATACAGTCAAAGAAAAGGCCAACATTCTAGCTGAGCACTTCTCATCTGTCAGCAGCAACACAAATTGCAGCGAAGAATTCAAACAGGAAAAAATGCTTATGCCTAAGCTCTCAAAACGGCCGCAAAGCAAGCATCTGGTATACAATATACCATTTACGGTGACAGAGTTTGATGATGCGATACAACATAGAAAAGGCACAGCACCTGGTCTTGACACAACCAGCTACGAGATATTGAAAAACCTACCTGATCAAACCAAAGGCTTACTCACTGAGTTGTATAACACGATATGGTCCAAAGGAGAAGTCCCAAAAGCATGGAAACATGCTGCGGTTATCCCGCTGCTAAAGCAAGGGAAAGAAGAAGCCCTACCAAACTCTTATCGACCGATCTCACTCACCTCAAACATGTGCAAAGCCATGGAAGCCATGGTTACAAAAAGGCTCATGCATCATCTTGAAACTGGCAATCACATAAAACCTGACCAAAGTGGCTTCAGGAAGGGACACTCGTGTCTAGATCATATTCTAAGACTGGAAAATGAAATAAAAAAAGCCCAATTAAACAGACAATACCTAGCCGCAGTATTTCTGGACTTCAGCAAAGCCTTCGTGGAGTTGAAGGGAACATGGCAAACTTCATAGACAGCTTCCTGCAAGACAGGTCGCTATCAGTTAAAATAGGGAACAATCGATCGGATCCTATGGCACTGGACAATGGCACGCCACAAGGCAGCATCATAAGCCCAACCCTGTTTAATATCATGATCAATGATCTTTTTGACCATGTCAACTCTCCTACCCAAACTTCTAAGTTCGCTGATGACGGAGCAATATGGGTAAAGCACAGAGATATCTCACAAATCAGAAAAAAACTCCAGTCAGCCCTGGACGGAGTAGATCAATGGTGCGATAAATGGGGATTCACCCTTTCAAGTGAAAAAACGGTTGGAGTTCTATTCAAACGCCGGGGGAAAGATGCTATGATACCCCGTGTCTCCATAAAAGGCAAATCTATCAAATTCGAAAAATCTGCAATACTTCTTGGAGTTATCCTTGATCAACACCTCACTTGGCGCAAGCATATAGAATATGTGGAAAACAGATGTCAAAAAGACCTGAACGTATTACGGGCAATTTCAGGCACATCTTGGGGCACATCGAGGGACACTCAGCTGGACCTCTACAAAGCTCTTATCAGATCAAAAATTGACTATGGTTGTGAGGCTTTTCACTCAGCATCAAATACTGTCTTGAGGCGCCTAGACAGAATACAATACAAAGCCCTAATGCTGGCCACAGGCTCAGCGACAGGCACCTCACTAGAAGCACTACAAGTAGAAACAGGAGAACTCCCATTGAAACTAAGAAGAGAGCAGGCAATATTATCGTTCTGGGGACGAACATCAAACCCTTTGGTTAAAATGATATGGCAAGACAAAAACGCTCGAGATGAAGCCCTAGCTCGAAAAAATCCCTCACTAAAGCCATCTGGGATATTAGTGCGTGAACTCATTCGAAGTCACAATTGCGATGACATTCAGCCTCCAGAAAGTCACTACAAAGGTTTACACCCTCCCTGGACTTTACAAACTCCCAAAGTTGACACTGCTTTAACATCAGAAGTCACTAAAAGAGAAAACCCAACCCTACTACGATCAGTAGCTATCACTAAAATTCAAACTACCTGGGACAGCTGGGCCCATATATACACTGATGGATCCAAGAATCCTATCAACAACAGTGCTGGTTACGGTATCCATATCCACAGCTCCAAACCCCAAGCACATTCAGTTCGCTTGCCTGATGGTCAGTCAGTATTCACGGCTGAATTGGAGGCAATTCATCATGCACTCAAACTCATACCGGAACTCCCGGAAGCAAAGGCAGTCGTCCTATTAGACTCGCTAAGTGCACTTCAGGCCATCAGTGGGAGAAACTCAAACTCCAGGCCAAACACAGTCAACAATATTCTATACGAATATACAAAACTATCGGACCAAGGGCAACAGGTGGAGCTGTGTTGGATCCCCTCTCACATAGATATTCATGGAAATGAAAAAGCAGACTCACTGGCGAAGCTAGCTCTAGACAAAGTGGATATACAGCCTATTCCCTTTAGTAAACTAGAGATAAAAAGCAAAATCAAAGCCTCCATAGCAAAAAGATGGCAAGCCCAATGGGACGCAAGTAAGATCGGCAGATGGCTATACAAAATTCAACCCAAGGTCCAACAAAAGCCAAACTCATACCCAAATGAAAGGAAAATTGAAACTGCTATCTCACGCCTCAGACTTGGTCACAAAAAGCACTATGACAAGGTTTGCTCATCTTGCAATCAGGCTGAAACCATTGACCACCTGTTACTAGAATGTCAAGACCATGCCCCAGCCCGGGCTAGGTTAAAACAAGAATTGCAGTTAGATCCGCTATCTGTCATAGATCTCCTAAAGCCAAGAGATGCAATAGCGAAGGCCAAACTAACTCTATTTCTGAGAGATGGACAGCTGCTCGAACGTATATAAACAGAGCAGCCAAGGATAAAAATGAAATCATATCAATATAAGAAAATAGAACTCATATCAATGCAAAAACAGAAATTATGTGAACACCGAAATCACAATAGATATGTGAACCCTTCTCACACACAGGAGTCCCAAAAAGGGACAGGTCAGCCGAAATTGCCTAGGCAGAAGGCGACCTCTTAAACACCTAATGCAACAACAACAACAACAACAACCACACTCTGTAAATCACTTGCTTGATAATAGTGTCAGAACCTACACCGAAACATCTCTCTTAATGGTAATAAAGACGGTGTTCATCCATAAATTCTTATCCTTACTTAGTACTCCAACTTCTAAATGCCTATCAAAGAAGTCATTAAAATCAGTTCTTAGTTCTCGCTATCAGTAATAATAAATATTAACAAAGATCTGAGGAAATCCCATTACGGTTCACGTCAGAAAGACCTTTCACGAACTTTGACCGACCACTGAAATGACTAACAAGAAGTCGATATCAGCCAATTAGAAAGCAGCTTTCTCGAGCTTTACGGCACTCGTTTCAACCTAGGCGACTTCCATTTCAGACTACGCTTGAAAAATATGTTGACACAGTTCTCGATTAAAATTTTGAAAATTGAACAACATTCCGGAATTTCTGATATAAGGTTGCGATTGTATGTCAGTGTTTCCCACGTACTCTTCAACGCCTCCTCCCTTCAAATGTTTATCCGACGAAAGCGAGATATAGACGATATTTTTGACAGAATCAGTCGTACAGGCCGTAACTGTCGTTCGGAATACCCCATGTTAACATTTTCGAGGTTGCATGATTAGTAATCACATTCCGACTGTCACTTTCACGATCTGGTAAGCGACACTCTGATTGGTTGGATGAAAGGTCGTTCTGACGTGACCCTTCATGGGATGTCCTCAGATCTTTGTTCAGCGATAGCGAGAACAAAAATCTGATTTTAATGAGACTTGATATTTTCCACAGTGATATGAATAGGGTATTCTTTAAAGCGTCGTAAAATAACTCTTCTAAGCAATCAGTGCTTCAACATTTCATGAATTTCTTTCAAACAGCTATCTATATTTTGGCAACGAGAAATTTTTACCCATGTAACGAGAGCATTTACTCTCTTGTGTTAAGAAATAATACATTTTACATCAAATAGACATCTTTAAATGTTAGCAAGATACTTCAAAAATATATTTTTCAAAACACAGATCTAGACTGGTTAAAAAAAATGTAGTTTTGTCATTTAGTGTAACAACTATTTAGAAAAAAAAAAATTTTACATTGTGTCCAGAGTTTAGACAACACAAAAAACATTAAAATGGATCTTCATTTTGGTCAAGAGGACAACAAACATATTTTGTGTCGCGTTTAGGTACTTGTGTAATCAAGGAAGCATGGTGTGATAACATGCTTCAAAATTAAACCTGTCTGCTGTCAAAAAAAGACAAATAAATAAGTTAAACTATAATTATCTTTTTTATTGCGGTAGTTGTCTTGATATCACTTACGTATTTGTTAATATAAAGGTATGTCTGTGAAGCTCGCTTGTATATGGGCCGATGACATTTCCTTCAATAATACCATCATTTGATTGATTGACTCATATGATATGCTACAATGTTGGCCCTCTATAAATTAGGAAAACATGGATGTTGACGGCCTTGTGTACTAACACTGACCAGAAGCTCCTCCGCAGCTTGGATCTCCAGCCAGCGATTTCTAAACTGACTGGTCAACGTGGTCAGTCTGTCCTTACACAATGAGACAATTATTTCAAATGCTACCTTTTGTGCCACATGCACTTCAGTAAACTTATATACACAGTTGATATGGATATGAAAACTGAATGTGTTTATCGGCTGTATGTTAGACACAGTTAATGTACATATGTGACAGACAGTACGGTCTATGTAGAGTGTTTTATTTTGTACACACAGCACAGGTCATCTCCCAGCCATTAACATATGGTGGACATGGCAGGGACCCACAGATAGACTCGACCAGGTACAGGAGATGTCCGTTTTTGTTTGCATGGCCTCCCTTTATGGATTCTGGGTCTCCATCTACACACACATAATCACTTGAACCTGTTTGTGAAGTGGCTCCTCCGAAGAGGTACCCCTTGTATTCCAGATGCCATTCAGGGAAGCACGCATTCCTGGCAGGGACCATGACAGCACTCCTCCTGTGACGACTGCGGCACACCACACATGGAACATCGTGTTGAAACATGTTGTGCAGAGGTCCAGTTGCTTGAAAAGTTTCATACTCAGACCCATAGAGAGCACTGCCTGATCCTGCTGTAGTATGCTTGGCGTAGATCGGAGAGTCAGGAAGGCACAGAGTTGTCCCAGGCCCGCCTTTGTGTGTGTAATGGCTTCCACTTGCATAACCTGAGAAATTGAAAGGATCTAGGTTTAATTCTGTGCAAAGATAATCTTTATTAAATATTGAAATCATCAAAAGTCTTTGTTTATTAATTTTGCCGAGCCCATGGCAAGGCGAATAGTGATTAACCAAGACTTGGTTGCTCATATAACGAAAACTCAACAAGTTCTATTTATTATTCTCACCCCAAAGCCTCCCCTTTAACAATATATAATACATCGAAATTGTTGAAATGTACGGCACAATATGCATATATGTGCATTTGGTCCTGAGGCGTGGAAGAAAAACAAAAGACCCATTCGTTTCCGTTGGAAACATCCATTTACCGAAAAATAAGTACCAGTCAAAGCACGTTGCTCGTGCCAGGTTCAGTGTGCTGAACGTAGGTACCATGGTGCTTATGTAAGTCACGTACAGCAACAACGGTTCATATGTAACATCAGATTTACAAATATTTATAGAAACGTACTTCTTTCTCATTCATTGATGGTATGCATTTTCAAATAACAAGACGTGGATTGAATTAATTTTGAGAAGAAAATATTCAATTTATAGTTGTCTTTTTGTACTTCTCGGTCGTAAGTCATTATATTTTTTCTTTTGACGACAGAGAAAATTATCAATAAATTCTAACTATATCGATTGTTTCGTGTAGATAGTATGTTTTAACTCATTGTATTTCCGCCCGTGCTGCACGAGCACTCGATCACATGCGTTCAACAGAAAGAGTCGGAGCGAGAGAGAGAGAGAGAAATTGTCGAAAGTATTGGAGGTATACTCTTCAGGTAATTAGTTGTACTTTATATTGTTTATTAATGCTTAGAGTAGCTTTTCATGTATTATTTCATGTAATTTTATATTTATGCATATTTGAAGGAAAAGTGTAGGATTTTGACATCTGTTGACCCTTGGAGTGAGTGAGTGAGTTGGGTTTAACGCCGCTTTTAACAGTATTCCATTTATATCACGGCGTGTCAGCTTAATGTGGGAGGAAAGCCCGAAGTGATGCAGGTCTCAGACGTTTACCACTTCGATGAAACCCACGAGCACGGGTATGGTGATGACCAGCCTAGAAACATAATTGGGGCTAACTGGGATTCGAACCCACAATCATAGGTTTCTGGCATGTCCAAGTGACGCAACTCTGCACAGCGAATCGCGGCGCCTAAGACGACTGGGCCACCCGTGTCCCCGTTGACTCTTGGAACAGTCCGTTATATTCTAGCGTAGGGACTTTCCTTTTTGAGTACATTTACTTGAGAGCACAACCTATTTCCCCTCGAGTAAAATAGACTAGTCCAAATCTCGGCATTAGGCCAGCTGGCAGTGTTACGCTAGTTTCAGTGTTTGTTTACATTCTTGAGTCAAGTAAATGTTGTTATATATTCAAAAGCATTAATTCTTTCGCTATTTTGGTATTTCATGTAATATCTAACGATATTTCCGAGTACTTTGCAATTATTTTCGTTAGAGAAGTGAACTTTCAATTGAGGGGGTTTTTTTTGTAAGCAACAAGTGTATGTAAGCTTCCAGAGAGTTTGCGTGCACTTTATTTTTGAGTAAGACTACACTTAAAAGAGATTATATACTCTTAAAAAAAAAGAAACTTGACATAGATGTAAAACCACTTTTTGCCAAATGTATAAAACATTAAATGAGAACCAAATAAGTCAAACAGAAAGATGATGTGTCTATAATTTGCAAAAAACACATGCAAAGCATATAAACGTAGCGTTTGGGGATCAATTTTACAGCTTCATCCTAACGCAACCGCCTGTAAAAAACGTGCAGCACATGATCCTGCATTTAGGCATGAAGGCCCCCCTGCTGAATGGGTATAAAAATCCACATCAACGGCTGTTCATACAGTCCTTATAACGGCAGTAGAGGCGGTGACAGAATGCCATGACTGAATGCAGCTCAACGGAACAACGCCATTGGGAGATTACAAGCTGGAGCAACTCAGCAAGAAGTGGCCAGGCACTTTGGCGTCTCCAGACAGACAATCTCCGCACTGTGGACCCGATACAACAACACCAACAGAGTTGAGGATAGACCAAGGTCAGGAAGACCAAGGGTGACAACCCTAGCACAAGATCGATACATCCGGCTGTGACACCTCCGAGACAGCACTACCACAGCCACGTCTAAAACCACACAGATCCCTGGGGTACGCAGAATATCAGATCAAACGGTACGCAACAGACTGAGGGAGGCTGGACTTTTTGCACGAAGACCTGTTCGACGTCATGTATTGATCCCACGTCATCTCGCGGACCGTCTGTTTTGGTGCCAACAGAGGGTTAGATGGGCACGTGCAAAGTGGAGAAATGTACTGTTTACTGACGAGTCCTGTTTCCTACTCACACGTGCTGATGGGCGCGCACGTGTCTACAGACGTCGGGGTGAACGTTACGCCCCGAAATGTGTGCAGCAGGTTGTCCCATTTGGCGGCGGGAGTGTCATGGTATGGGCCGGAATTCATCACGGTGTTAGGACGCTTCTCGTGCATGTGGCAGGTGCATTTACAGGTGTGCGTTACAGAGACTTGATCCTACAGCCTTACGTTTTTCCTCACGTCAGCGTTCATGGCGGACAGTTCCAGCAGGACAACGCTCGACCGCATATTGCACGTGTTTGTCAAGACTTCTTACAGCACAACAACATCGAGACATTACCTCCGCCAGCCCGGTCACCAGATTTGTCCCCCATTGAGCATCTGTGGGATGAGTTTGATTGACGCGTTTGCAGAAGGAATCCACCGCCCCAAACACTTCCGGCGCTTCTTGATGCATTTCAGCATGAATGGCAGCACATCCTACAGCGTGTTATTGACAACATGATTGCATCTATGGGTCGTGGGTGTTAAGCGGTGATTGATGAATGTGGTGGGCACAACCGATACTGACATGTTCTGTACCCCTGTGACATTAACTGTATCGTGTACTTGTGTCTGTCTAAGTGACACGATTAATGTTTTGAACATTGGGTACATTGATCTTCAAACAGTGTTTCAATTATGGTTTCTGTGTCCTATTTTGAAACAATCGCATTATATTACATTTTGAAAGTCAATGTCAAGTTGTTGTTTTTTAAGAGTATATATTATGGGTTTCCTTATATTTTGTTACACTATTTTATATATTTATTTGATAATTATTTCATAAATAATATGAGGCATTCCAGAGATAATTAGTGACACAGAGTCATTGTACAATTGATTTAATGCCAAGAGACTTTCACTAAGGGCTGTATTTTATTTATTTAGTGATTGTATGAATATTAGGTGTTCAGAAGCCCTCCCGTTTTCCCGTTTTCCCATTCTTGTCCAAAACAATTTTTTTCTGAAGAGTGAAGAAGTTCTTCAAGAGAGTAGAGAGATACAGAATGGTCGAGAGAGGAGTGATAGAGATTCATGAAGAACAAGAGTCAGGAGTACAAGATGGAAAAGCGGAAACAGAGAATACACAAGAGTCAAACTATGAGTATGTGAAAACCAGACGAAGGGTGCTAAGAGGTGAAATTACAAGATCAATTCGAAGAATAAATGACCAGATCAAAAAAGAAACCCTATCAGAGACGATAGCAGATAAAGAGTTAGGAGATCTAAGAAGAGACTTTGACAGTGCATTGAACTTTCACAGTGAACTGTATGGATATGATGAGGAAGCTAAACTAGAAAGATGGGAAATGACCTCACTAGAGATGTCCAATCCATTGAAATGGAAGTCGAGGACTATTTTACAGTTGAAGGTACTCAGAGTGAAATAAACAGTGTTTCAAAGAGCCCCATGGACACCTGGATAGACAACTTGGCAGAAATCATACACCCAAAACCAAAAGTAAAAATGACCATTGCTGAAGCATTGTATCGCCTTGAATCAACAAGAGAAATGCCTTCTAGCAGATCAATGACTTTCAATCGTGATCCGTTACAGTATGTAGAGTTCATTGAGACATTTAAGATTCAGATTTATGACAAAATTCACCTGAATGATGATCAGAGACTGCAACACCTGAAGACAGCATTAACATGAGATGCTGCCAGAGCTATAACTGGCCTGGGATGTGCAGGAGTAATGTGCGCCACTGCTTTGAAGATGGTCAAAGAACAGTTTGGACAAAGATCAGTAATTGCCAGAGCACACATCAAGAAGTTGACAAGCAGGGAGAGACTTCGACCCAATGACAGATATGGACTCACTTTCACTGGACATCACGAACTGTCTAGCTAATCTAGACAGATTGCAGTTTATCTCTGACGCTAACGCTACGGAAACCCTAAGAAAGTTAATAGAACGTCTACCAGACTACCGCATCAGGAAATGGAAAAGTCATGCCACTGATCTTAGAGAGGTGAACTCCCAGACCTACAGACCATCAACAACTACCTTTGTAAGCAGGTGAAGACAGAATTTGACCCAGATTTCGGAGACATTGACAAGAGTTACAGAGACAAAGAGAGAGATCAACGAAGAGGGATCCATTCAGTTAGAGAGATCAAATGTCATGTCTGCAGTGAAGGTCACAGACTGTCCTACATTCAGAAATTCAACTGTTCCCAACAGAGTAGCCCTGATAAAGAAGAGTAGACTATGTTTCTCCTGCCTCAACAAGGGACATGTCACAAGAGACTGTAGACTGAAGAAGGCCTGTGGAAAAGACAACTGTACGAGGACACATCACATGCTGATACATACAGATCCAGTAAGATTTGGGTGTGCAACATCAGTGCTAGATAATGACAGCATCATGCCAGTGGTCAGGGTAAATTTCATATCAATAAATGGAAGAGTAAAAGAAGGAAATGTTCTGATAGATGGGGAAGCGGGGACTACAATAATAAGAAAAGGCTTTGCTAAAACACTAGGTCTACAAGGAGTGAAAGAGGAACTAGAGATAGGGGTAGTAGGAGGCAAGAGGCATGTAAACAGTGATAGTCGTCGTCATAAATTCTGGATATGTCCCCTTGATAGAGATGAAGATTACGAAATCAAAGCTCATGAACTTGACCAGACTGTACTGAGTGTTCCTGATCTGAATAGAGAATGGCTGTCGACGTTTAAGCATTTGAAAGGTATCTCCTTCCCACATGAGGGAGGTGACATTGACATGATACTAGGAGTACAATACAGTCATCTCCTTGCAGAACAAGAAGTACGAGAGGGGCGCCCGTTTGAACCAGTAGCAAGACTGACCAGACGTGGATGGTGTGTAATCGGCTCAGACCATAAGCAGAAGACTGGTAGCTCAAGTGTCAACTTCTGTCGAAGACTAACTAATCCAGACATCGCGAGAAGGTAGGACATGGGGACCATAGGAGTTCAAGCATCACATTTCGCCTGTCCCAGAGATATCCTATCGGAAGATGACAGAAATGCTCTGGCGCTAATGGAATCTTCATGTCAGAAACAAGGGGATAGATATGTCATAGGATTGCCCTGGAAAAGAGACAAATCAGAATTACCAAACAACTATGCCTTAGCTGCAAAACGAATGACGTCACTGGAGAGGGGATTGAAAACAGAACTATACAAGAGGGGATGAAGGAATTCATAGACAATTACCTACCACATCATGGGGTGTACAGGGAAGATAAAGAAAGTACACCCTTGAGAATAGTCTTTGATCCAACAAGCACGTTCAAGGGAGTCTCCTTTCTTTCCTGTACAAGGGTCCATCACTGCTGGGTAATCTGCTCGGTATCCTCATACGCTTCAGAGAAAGAGCCGTAGCATTTCAAGGTGATATATCAGAGATGTTCTTACAGATCCGCCTACCAGAAGCTGATACACAAGTACACCGATTCCTGTGGAGAGATCTAGATGCAACAAGAGAGCCTACAGTATATCATCTGATGAGAGTGACATTCGGCGACAAACCATCCCCTGATATGGCCAACTTCGTCATGTTAAGATAGCAAGAGAAAATGAAGAAGAGTATCCAGAGGCTTCAGAAATATTGACAAATGACAGATACATGGATGACATAATTCATTCCTGCAACTTACCAGAAGAGGCAGCTAAACTGATGGGAGAACTTTACCACATACTTGCATCAGGTTCTTTCAAGATAAAGAAATGGTATAAATCAGCTGATTCAAGTCCATCAAACATAAAAAAGGCAGACCTGAGAGACTGTGAAGACCTTGGGAGTGTTCTGGAATTGTGAAAGTGACACAATACACTTCAAAGTAGAAATGAAAATGGAAGAGCAGCTGATGAAGACTATCCAGACTATCCATGATATATGATCCACTTGGCATTGCAACCATCACAACCATCAGAACAAGAATAGCCATGCTATACCTGTGGAGATTGAAAGATACTGACTCGGATGGTGTATTGTCCAATGAAGACTGTAAGAAATGGAGAGAATTGTTTCTGGATCTGGAAAACCTGAATAAGATACATGTAGAGAGATGCCTGAGACCAGAAGAAGTAAGCTCAACCCCGGAACTGCATGTTTTCTGCAATGCAAGCCAGAAAGCATATGGAGCCTGTGCATATCTGCTGTGGAGAACAAGTGAGGAACCTGAAGTTCAATTAATAGCAGCAAAGGCAAGGGTGGCACCACTAAAACAGTCAACAATTCCTCGACTAGAGCTGATGGGAGCTCTACTAGCGTCTAGACTGGCAAGAACCATTTACACAGAACTGCGAGAAAAGCCTGATGTACTCCTGTGGACTGACTCCCAAATAGTGTTCAAATGGATAAATGCTGAATCAACAACAAAGAAGGCCTTCGTGGGTGTCTGGGTGGCTGAAATACAGAGTGAGTGGAACATAAATATATGGCAGTTTGTTCCTACCGACCTCAACCCGGCTGACGATCTGAGTAGAGGGATAAAAATGAGTGACATCAAGAACACCTGGTTCCATGGAGCTTCATTCCTCAAGAAACCGAAAGGAAAGTGGCCTGACCAGACCATCTGTGCAAAACCAGCAGACAGAACACCCGACAATGAAGACAAGCAGGTTTAATCAACATGTGCAAGTGTAATGACTGAAGTGATTAATCTATCCTCAATCATAGACTTTTAGAAATATTCACAAGACTGATCCCTGTAACATCATATTGCCTCAGATTTCTCAGAAATCTCAGGTCAGCAGTAAAAGAGAGAAATCTTAACAAGTGTCTGCTTCCAGAAGAGAGAAAATCAACAGAAACATGGTGGATAAAGCAGGCACAGAAGGAAATCCCAGACTGGAGAAGAACATGCAGTGAGTTGTCTCCCTTTGTAGAAGATGGAATCATCAGAGTAGGAGTAAAACATTCATATCTAAGCTATGACCAAGTTTATCCTGTGCTGTTAAGTGGTTCCAGTCACATCGCCAAGCTCATCCTTAGAGAAGTACACAACAAAACATACCATGCTGGAGTAGAGAGAACACTGTCTGAAAGCAGAAGAAAATACTGGATAGTGAAAGGTAGAAATGCAGTGAAAGGTGTAGTGAGAAAATGTGTAATCTGCAGGGAAATGCGACAACCTGCACATTCGACACTGATGAGTGACCTGCCGTCAGAAAGACTGAAGATATATTCACCGCCATTCACAACAACCGGTGTAGACTTGTTTGGACCATTTCACCTAAAGTATGGAAGAAATAAGAAAATTAAAGCATGGGGTGCTCTGTTTACATGTGCTGCAACAAGAGGAGTGAATTTGGAAACAGTAGAACGCTTCTCAACAGATTGATTTCTACACGCTCTGAGAAGATTTGCATCACATCATGGCTGGCCATCGACAATCATCTCGGATAATGGTACGTCGTTCGTTGGAGCAGAGAGAGAATTGAAGAAAATCTTCAAGGACGGACAGCGGGACATCAAAGAAGTAAGTGCTTTCAACAATGTGAAATGGATTTTCACAAGACCTCTAAGACAACATCAAGGAGGTATGTATGAAAGCCTGATAAAGCAAGCCAAACGAGCAGTCCGTGTCATGGTTGGAGACCCTACTTTGTCATTGAATGAGATGTCAACAATATTCAGTGAAGTGTAAAGTCTGTTAAATTCAAGACTGCTTGGATACTGCTCGAATGACCCAAAAGACACCAAACCACTTCATCCTTGGTAATGCTACAACAGATGTTCCACATGGACATTTCGACCAATCCCTGAGTCTCAGAAAGAGATTTGATTTCACACAAACCCTGGTAAACCAGTTTTGGAAGAGATTCATAAGAGAAGTAAAGGGTGACAACTAGCCATTGATGATATAGTGCTGTTAACAGACAATCAATCTGCACGCAGAAAATGGCCCTTGGCATGTGAAGTTGAAGTGTTTCCAGGTAAAGATGGTGTAATCCGAAATGTGAAAGTGAAAACTCAGAACGGACTGTACAAAAATCAGTTCAGAAGTGCTGTGTTTTGATTAAAAACTAACTTTGTGCTGAGATACATGAACTGACATAGTGAGGGATTAAGTGTAAATAAACTGATGTCCAAAAGAAACTTTACCAACTGAAAATATATATTTCAGACAAAGCACAATTTATTTTTCAATGAAGTCTATCTCAAACACATAACCTAAATACAACAACAGTGTATGCAGAAAATGTTAATCGTCTGTTACATGTTTGCGAGATAACACGCGAAAAAGTGAAAAACACGGGCACCACGGACGACTGCAAATGCACGTGCGGGTAAGGGTATAAAATGATTGCAACGGCAGGTCAGACATCCACAGTGATGAAAAGAAATGCCACGATTCACAGTCAAACAACGTGAACGAGCCTTTGGTATGGTACAGATGGGAGCCACCCACGCCCATATTGCACGAACCTTCGGTTGCTCCCGTGTTACCAACTTGATGCAAAGTTACAGACAGACAGGACGAACCGCTGACAGGCCAAGAACAGGCAGACCCTGGGTGACCACGCCCCATGATGACCGGTACTTATGTACCTTGCGCCTCCGAAATCGCTTCCCGACGGTGACATAATCGGCGACAAATGCCTTAGGCCACAGGGTTAGTCGACAGACAGTAGCCAGGAGACTTAGGGCTCATGGAATCAGGGCTTTACAGAGGACAGCTATTGACAGCGCAACATCGTCGTCTGCGATTGAGATGGGCCCGGACTGTACGATGTTGGCAACGACGTGACTGGCAGAGGGTCGTCTTCACTGACGAAAGTCGATTCTGTATGTTTAGGGCTGATGGAAGACAACGTGTTTACCACCGAAGGGGTGAACAAACGGCGGCGTGTTGCGTGCAGGAGGTCGTACCATATTGTGGAGGGAGTGTCATGGTGTGGGGAGGGATCTGTGGGCAGGAGAGGACACCGCTGGTCATCGTTGACGGACACTTGACAGCTCAGCGTTAGATGGATAACATTCTTCGTGCAGTTGTCCTACCATTTCTCCAACAGCAGCCACGTGGTGTCATTTATCAGCATGACAACGCTAGAGCCCATAGAGCCATAATTGTCACTAACTTCCTCGCAGTCGTCAACGTCGTGCCGTGGCCTGCACGCTCACCCGACATGGGCCTCCTAGAACACCAACCGGCAAGAACTGATCTTGGCCCTCCAAGAAGAATGGCGTCAAATCCCACGTGACCACATCAGACGACTGACATTTTGTGTGCGTCGAAGAGTTTTTGCGTGTATTGAGGCATTTGGTGGTCACACACGCTACTAATGACTTGTTATTGAACGTGAGCGACTGTTTATGTACTCTGCCTATTGTCCATGATTCTGAAAGCTCGAGTTTTGTACCACACCCAATTTGGGGGGCTCTGACGTCATTCTCGGTCGCGGTATGATTGTCATTTTCCGTGTTGATTATGATGATATATTGATCTTCTCAATACACTTGACTTCATGCATGTATGTTTTGTTGTTATTGAGCAAGAGTGATTTCAAACTCTGGTAAAGTTACTTTTGGACGTCAGTTTATATCAAGAGAGTGAATGTGAACATTTTGTGATGATTTGCATTTAAAGATGTTTTCTTTGCTTATTTTCACTTTGTTGTGGCCCCCGAGTGTGGATTGAATTAATTTTGTGAAGAAAATATTCAATTTATAATGTTGTAATACATTATCTATTTTAAAAGCTTAAGTTGTCTTTTTGTACTTCTCGGTCGTAAGTCATTATATTTTTTTCTTTTGTCGACAGAGAGTTGTCAATAAATTCTAACTACATGTTTATCGATTATTTCGGGTAGATAGTATTTTTTAACTCATTGTATTTCCGCCCGTGCTGCACGAGCACTCGAACACATGCGTTCAACAGAAAGAGTCGGAGCGAGAGAGAGATATTGTCCAAAGTAAGGGAGGTTTACTCTTCAGGTAATTAGTTGTACTTTATATTGTTTATTAATGCTTAGAGTAGCTTTTCATGTATTATTTCATGTAATTTTATTTTTATGCATATTTGAAGGAAAAGTGTAGCATTTTGACAACTGTTGACTCTTGGAACAGTCCATTATATTCTAGCGTAGGGATGTTTTCTTAAATGTACATTTATTAGCGCCAAAGTCACTTTATTTTCAATGTTTTTCCAATATTTGTAATGTTTATCGTTTTCGCTTTATTTAGGCTTTTTTAGGCTTTCCTTTTTGAGTACATATACTTGAGAGCACAACCTATTTCCCCTCGAGTAAGATAGACTAGTCCAAATCTCGGCATTAGGCCAGCTGGCAGTGTTACGCTAGTTTCAGTGTTTGTTTACATTTTGGAGTCAAGTAAATGTTGTTATATATTCAAAAGCATTAATTCTTTTGCTATTTGGGTATTTTATATGATATCTAAATATATTTCCGAGTACTTTGCAATTATTTTCGTTAGAGAATTGAACTTTCAATTGAGGTGGGTTTTTTTGGTTTTTTTGTAAGCAACAAGTGTATGAAAGCTTCCAGAGTTTTTGCGTGCACTTAATTTTGAGTAAGAGTGCCAAAGAGATGATATATCATGGATTTCCTGATATTGTGTTACACTATTTTATATATTTATTTGATAATTATTTCATAAATAATATAAGGCATTCCAGAGACAATTAGTAACACCGAGTCATTGTACAATTGAGAGTTATGAATTTAATGCCAAGAGACTTTCACTGAGAGATGTATTTTAGTGATTGTATGAATATTTGGTGTATAAACAAAGATTTATTATTTTTGTCAATTGTTTTCAGAACTCCGTCATCAGAGTAAATAAATAGGTGCTCGGAAGCCCTCCCGTTTTCCCATTCTTCTTTGTCCAAACCAAGACGAATAATTTTAGGTTACAGAATGTAGAATTGTGGCTTTTACTACGATATTCAAAGTTCATTTTCCCAGAAAAGCAGCCCTGCTACGTGAAAATAAAGTCTGCTCGTTCCTTCGTATTGAGACCCGTGAAGATCAGGTCTTCAGCAACCCATGCTTGCCGCAAAAGGCGACAATGCTTGTCGTTAGAGGCGACTAACGGATCGGGTGATCAGGCTCTTTTCAGTAAGAGTATCTTCATGGAAAAAGCATGCTCGATTGCAAACATTAATGAAATAAAATAACGATGCACGCGGGCACGCACGCACGACTCGCGCAATTCGCTGTATAAGCGGTGAAATCCATTTTGAACACCACGTTAAACCCCGTTTCGCCTCACCTCACAATATAACCTCGCTGACACCAAAAGTCTGTTTTTAATGGTAGAATGGAGGAAAACATTATGTGGTTTCACTGTAGAACAAGACTAACGGTAGATTTAATTGTGCTAGATTTGGAACCGATCGCGAATGAGAAGCGTTAAATCTTCAAAATAAATACATTAAAAAGTCTACAGTTACAGACACTGTACACATATAATTGTTTTCGTTTTGCATGAGATGATACCATCCTATAAGTTAACTTCGATTGAACTGACACCCTGAAAATATTCAGATAACATGAAAAGTAAATCCATCTGACAAAGTGATTTACTCTCTTTTAACTTTTAGAAAACGTAGGTCTTGAAATGTTTTACCTTTATACATGACCTCATTTCCTGACGGACATGTTGTCTTTCCCCACCGAGTGAACATCGCTCCTCCTCCTACAAAGACACAGAAAAAACACAGATTTCTTTACAAACAAATCAATACTTGACGGGGAGAGACATGGTGTGTGCTAATCATTATGTGGAGCCGCATTGGTAAAGTATGTTATGCATGAATTCAGATTAAATGACTTCAGCACAGAATGTAAACAGTAGAATACCGGCGAATTTGAACAATCATCATAAATTGAAAGCAATCATCAAGTACTGATATCACCATCTGATATATACCTTCCTGAGATCAGAGACTAATCATACACAGAAGCACAAAGGCTTGTTTACCCGAGCTACTACTTTGTGGAGCGGAGGTCACTGGCTGTAAAACCTTCTCCCCCAGATAGAGGCTCAGCAGCGACCTCAGCTCATGCAAGAACTGCCGGTTCGTTGAAGCCGAGCACGGAGTAATGACATCGGTTTTGTTTTTCTTCAAAGCAACACCTAAAAAACTCAAAGCAAAGTTTGCATATAGTAATTTAATAAACACCACTGTCAGTGAGTGAGTATGGTTTAATACGGCTTTTGGCAATATTCTAGAAATATTACGGCGGGGGACACCAGAAATGAGCTTCACACATTGTAGCCATCGGAAATCGAACCCGTAAGGAGCAAATGCTTTAACCACTAGGTTAACTCACCGCTCCCATTGCTATGACGATGGTGTTATCACGTTGATATCTTTATTGGGATAACTACACATATCAATATCAATGTTTTAGTTTTTAGTTTTAGTTTAAAGTATTGAATAGTGAATGATATTCACAAGTATCAAAGAGCATGTTAGTCTAAACATGGAGGAATATAACTAATGTTAACGTTCATCCGACACAACGTTTGTGTCGACGACAGGGAGGGGGAGGGAGAGACAGACGGGGGGGGTGGGGGGGGTGGTAGGCATTTAGCTTAGAACTCCTATAAATGCGGCAATTAAGTTTCCAACTAAATCGTAAAAAAGCCGCGGACCTTCTGAGGAGTTTTAAAGAATTTAAGTAAAAGTACAAGACTTTTCCTTTGTACTAAATGTGAATCTTTTTAATTTACTACTATACAAGAAAGAAAACACATGCGTGTATGCAAACGAAACGAGATAACATTCTGAATGT
The DNA here is from genome assembly GCF_022045235.1 of Haliotis cracherodii. Lineage (NCBI taxonomy): Eukaryota > Metazoa > Mollusca > Gastropoda > Lepetellida > Haliotidae > Haliotis > Haliotis cracherodii. The sequence goes on from NW_027266266.1 coordinate 1,461,574, forward strand.
ATATCTAACAAATTTATCTCTACTACAAAATGTTGAAACGTTCCAGGTCCAAAAGGTACAATAGGAATGGCTCACTGGAAAGCTGCAAAAAAAAAATTAATTTATGGCATTATGGGAATGATCGGTTTCTCACTTTATCATTTTCAACCTTTATCGCTTTCCCGCTCTATTGCTTTCTCACTTTCTTGCTTTATCGCTTTCTCGTATCATTCTATCAGTTAATCACTCTATCCCTCTATCGCTTGCTTAGTATATTGCCTTCCCATCTCGTGGTATCGATGTCTCGTCTCGTGTTATAGCTTTCTCATCTCTTGTTATATTTTTCTCGTCACGTGGTATTGCTTTCTCATCTCTTGGTATCCCTTTTGCCTTCTTCTGTTATCGCTTTCTCGCGACCATAATTGAGGGCGACAAAGTGATGTTCCCTTTCGGACCTCATTGTATGCAACTGGTTGTACATAAGACATGCTCTTTCATCGTGCGACAAGCGGTATGTGTGCGGCCTATCATACTGTGTATTAAAACCACGTGATATTTACATGTATGCTTTCTAAACAAGCAAAGCGACTTTGACATGTTGCCAAGGCGAAATCAACATAAATCAAGAGTGAAAACAAACTCGTGCTCTGAAATCTTGAGAACATGCATGAGTTAAAATCATGGCAAGAATTGAGGAATTAATAATATTTATGTATCACAATGATTGGAAAAATTAAGCACAACTGTATTTTGTTTTCAATATTCCTTGGATGAAATTGGCCACATGTTACAAAATACATCCAAAAGTTTAGATTTGGTTTTTCAATTTGTTTTGGATCGTTCGATTGACAGAACATGGATGTCAAAGGATGCACCAATTTCGTGTTTAAGCACAAACGATATAGAAACAGATGCTCACTTTGCATGTTAAGAATGCTCATTTTAATATATTTGATTTAAACAATAAACATTGACTATGCGTGACTTGTCAAATCAATAACAACGAACAATTTATATTTTTATCTGTTTATGCAAGACATTTTTCACATAATGATGTTCTCTTGCACCGAAAAAACCTACAATTGGATTCTTTTTATCACATATTTGTGAACGAAAGTTATTGGTGATATATAATGTTACATTTATAACTTATAAAACTTAAACTTTCTTTTGTTATGTCTATTTCAATATCAATATTTGCGTGGAAAAGTTTGGTTACTCATTAACAAACTAATACGAAAAACATTGTGAGACACAACAACCGCGTTACAATGGTCTACTATACATGTGTAGCTCAGCGCAGTCTTGCCCTTCTTCATCACTCTTCATCAAAGTATTGTTCATATCGAATGAGTAAAGAAAATCATAACAAATTGATAACATTCTCATTGTGTATTTCAGACATAGGGCAGTATTGTGTTTGCTCACAGTTTATGTAAAACAGTCAAATACTAACCTTCATCACACAATATGTTTATATGTGTGCAATTAAAAGTGGCTGTATTGAAGTTATTTTTATGCAATACAGAATCATTGACAACATTTAGCACTATTTCTCTTCTAATGTCGTCTTATTTTGCAATTAAGTGTTTACACCATGAGGTAGAACAATCAGTACATCACATATCCGTCACTTCAGAGGTAGTCCCGATGTCATTTGACCACAATTCTGGTACAATGTTCAGTACTTCAAATATGTTTCAGAAGTAACAAATACATGTCTCGCGAGACACGAGTTGTATGCAACTCATCGCTGTGTAAACGAAAATTGCTTCCAACTTCAGTTCTTACAAACTATTACATACAACAAGATATACCTAGTAGTTGTGTGAATGCCCCTCAAGTCATTTGGCTTAGCTTCCTCAAATGCATATGTGTTATTGAATGCTTGTAACGAAACTACATACGTACAATATTTCTATCAATTTCTATAAAAGCAACATAACCACTGTTATACGAAATGATTTGAATCGTGATTTTCTTCTTATTGACCAAGTTGGTTAGTTATTAAACGTTTGCTAAATTTCTACAATCCATATAATTTTCTGAGATTATCAGCTCCATATGGTGAGCCCCTGTGGCAATTTCTGGTCCTCCGCGACCTATGATGGTCGAAAAAGGCAACTAAATGGATCGGGTGGTCAGGCCTGTCACATGGTTGATACATGCCATCATACCCGTGAGACATGGATCGTTGTTCATGATATCAATCACTGGTTTGTCTGGTCCGCCACCATATAGTTGGAATATTGCTAAATGTGGAGATTCAACAACAAACACAGTCCCCCTAAAATAGCCAACTTGTTCATATTCGTAAGAAGTGTGCAAATGAAAGGGAAAAAACTCAGGTTCATAACACAACTGAAAATATGTTTGATTTATGAAACAAGTGCAAACAAATAGTGCTTCGTGGCCTCAATAGTTCAAACTTAATTACGACTTTATGACAGATTTTAGATAAAAGTTTGTGCTAATAAATTATGTCATCGGTATTGTTCTATGTTGGAAGTTCAAGGTATATTGTTGAGCATTACAGGTAGCTAAAAATAACATCCCGTACAAAACTACTGGTTAAGAAGTTAACATCTTCAACCCACGCATTATGATAATTCATAAAGACAATTGAAACTATAGTCACCTGCGACGAGTTCCAGGCAGAGGAGGAGGATGAACGTTGTATGCAGCATCGTCATTGTCTACATTCCACACCGACAGTGAAGGTAGAGCGGGGAGACATATATACTCATCTACCAGGACCTAACACCTTCTCTTCATCCTTTAGAACAAATGTTACCAAACATTGCAGTTGATTGAAAGATAAATATCACACTCAAGTGGGGTGTGAACGAATCATTAGTCATATTTTGAAACAGTGGCTGCTGACATATATCCTATGTGTTACATGTACAAAGTCAAGCAAAGTGGTTGATGAATGTCTGCATAAACCATGTGACATTTGTCACTGTATAAAGCCAGATCAAAAAGCATGTACAGATGTATGGCTAAAATATAAGAAATCGGCTGTTCAAGCATTAGTAGACATATGCGAATAAAATGTTGACCCATGGTGTACATGTTTACAAAAGTTCGTGCTGTACATACCTACATGACCTTCAGTAAATATCCTCACATGCTCGTGTGGCAATGAATAGGTCCGTGGTGAAGGTGTTAGCACGTCGCGACGATGGTACAGCAGCTGCTCCATTTCTCCAATTTGAATCCCCACCATTGGAGAATGCTTCTAACTAAATATGGTTGATAACTATCTCGTATAACTAATGTTATATTGGGGATAACACTTTCTTAGTAGTACAGATTCAAGTACTTTTTGGGGGTTGAGTCCCGTCCAGGACTCGAACCCACACCTGCCAGGGTGAGGCACCTAATCGCCAGTACACAAAGTCAGCGATCTTACCCACTCAGCCACCGAGGCTTCCACAAAAATGCAATATAGCCAAATAACCCCTATTTGACCACACCCCTCCGCCCCTTGGGGGGTCAGCCCCACCATTTGTACAATTTTGAATCCTCACTACCTTCGGATGCTTCCAGTCAAAATTCGTTAATTTCCTATTAGTGGTTCAGAACCAGAAGTCGTTTGAATAAATTGTTGACGTACGGACGACAGACGGACGACGGATGCCCCGGTGGGCATAAGCTTACCTTGGTCCTTTGGACCAAGTGAGCTAATAATTCATGGTTTCACCTAAAAAGAAGTTCAACCAAATTGTTTCATGTTTGTTCATTCATTTTATTTTAGCTGGTAAAAGAAATGCTACATAAATGTGCTATGTACATTAAATATAGAATGTACATAATGTATTTTGCTTGAAAACACTTTACTATTCATTTTCTTCCTACATTAAACATGGAAATTGTCACTTATCCAGTATTTAAGGATTAAAGCACACATTTCATTTTCTAAATTATTTGCTCATTTATTTTATTTGAGCTGGTAAAAAAATGTCAACCTTTTTTGTATATAAAATATATATGTTTACAACAGTAAGGGTTAACTGATGCAATCTGAAACGTTGATATTATATCTGTTTAGTTATTGATGAATGAGTAACAGAAGGTAAGATGAGAAAATCATGGGTGTGTAAGGCAATATTTAATAAGGAAGATGTTATATTCTCCTTAGAATAACTTATATATACTTTCGAACATTGGTATTGTGAGTTATTTGATAACTGTGCTTTGTATTTCACAACAGGAGTTGTTGAATTATTATTGTCAGGGCTTTTCGTCTTTTCTGAGCCTCATGTAAATAACTACACAAACGCCTAGTCAGCAATAACGGATGTTATATATGCAAACAATTACACAAACATGACATTTTGGTAGATACCATGTCAGCAAAAACAGAAATACATGTAAGGTTTTCAAAGCTAAACTTCATCTGTTACCAAGTACGGCGTCACAGTTGACTGCCCGGGTCACAAACATCCACGCACACATATTGATTTATACACCGTTCTCTATCTGCCTGCATGAACATGTCCAACTAGTATTGCTTAAGTCAGATACACAATATGCTTTAATTGAGAAAGTCACATCACTCTACAGTAAATCATACAAGGTGATACAATGTTTAATGCTGTATAATATGCACTGAACAGAAACCATCAGTAACCATCACGTCCTGCTTAGAGCTGCTATCACCCCAAGACAGCGACTGCGGCGACTGTGGCGGTGGTTGACGTTGACGGACACGACGATCCAGCACGTCCCACAGATAGGGGCAAGTCTGGAGAGAAGCAGCCCAGGGTAGCGTAGACACGTTGTTCTGACGCAGAAACTTTGTGCAAACACGTGCGACGTGGGGTCTGGCTTTGTCCTGCTGAAAGATGGCGCCAGACGTTTTCCCCCATCAAAAACGATCCAGTTGCTGAACGCAATTTTCAACATAACGTTAGTTACGACGTCCGTACACACGGCCATCAGCACGTCCCAGCGGAAAACAGGACTCGTCTGTGAACTGAACACGCCTCCATCTGCTTAATGCTTTTGACTCTCTGACGACACCACTGCAGATGTTCACGGAGATGATGCAGCGTCAGGATGTTACGCCGCACGGGTCTCCTGGCTAGAATACTGGCTGCTCGATATCTGATATTCGACGCAGTCCCGGTAGTTGTGAGGATGTTGACGTCGCCCAGGTGAAACGGTCCTGCATCTGTCGTACCCGGATGTAGCGATTTTGGCCAGGCGTTGTAACGCAAGGTCATCCTGACCTTGGCCTGTCACGAACGTTGCCGGTGATGTTGTAACGTCTCCACAAGTTTGAGATGGTCAATCTCGTCACACCCATCGCCTGCGCTTTCTGATGTGTGTGTCGGCAGTCACTGTCCTGGCCTTTTAAACCTTGCTGACAGAGGAATTGTCACGACAGAAAATTGTATGCTGTAAGTTTATGGCATTGCAGCCACGTTTGGGCAATTCACTTCGGAAATCAAATGAAATCAAAATTCGATTATACGAAAATGATTGGGTTCGGTGTCATCAAATGTATGCATGTATAGTTTCTTTTTTGAAGAGCATATTATTCATAGTCATTATCTGTTGGCTTCGTGGTAGTGATTTCACTATAACTCTTTTGGACCCTAAGCATCAACAGATGTTGCTGGACCATAATTTATTTCATTAAGAATATGTCCTGTTAGATGGTAATATAATCAAAGGAATTCTCCGAAATTATTTCAGGGATTGAGGGAGTCAGAGGTAAGTTGTAAAAAGACGTGTCTTTTTAAGAGGCATTTCGAAGTTAGAGTACTAAGTAAGGATAAGATATATGGATGAACAACTTCTTTATTACAATTAGGACCGACGTTTTGATGTAGGTTCTAACACTGTTATCAAGCAAGTGATGTGCAGAGTCAAGTTGACAAATATATATATATATATATATATATATATATATATATATATATATATATATATATATATTTCAAACAAGTAAAGTTTGGTTTTCAATATTGTAGTACATATATGGAATCAAGTCACAAAAACGGGATTCTATATGCATTGTTTAGCATCGTGATGACAACCACTCAGAAAAAACAATAAAATTACGCAATTGTTCAACATTACGAAATGCCACGCCTGTCCGAAAATGAGCGTCTGCAAGCCATTGGTACACTTGCAGCAGGATCGCGTTAACGTGATGTTGCAAGACAATTTAACGTCCACAAAAACACCATTTGGTGTTTATGGCAAACACTGGCAACAAACGAAATCTCAATGGACAGCGCTACCGCGACGAGATCATTGGCCCTGTTTTTCTACCGTTTTTGCGTCGTCATGGCCCAGGCATTATCTTTCAACATGACAACGTTAATGTCATCCCCTGGTCGGCTCGCTCCGCCGATCTCGCACCAATCGAGCACATGTGGGATGAGATGGATCGGCGCCTTCGACGTCAACCACGTGTTCCACAGACACTCTGGAACTTCGAAACATGCTCCAGCAGATATGGGCAGATATCCCACAGGAATTTGTGCGACGCCTGGTCCATTCCATGAGACAAATATGTGTTCCTTGCATCACAACCAGAGGTGGACACACACGCTATTGATTTGTAAATTGACATTTTGGCATGTTCATGTTTTTTTTAAGAAATCACACATTTTCTGAAGTCAGTATGGCAAATTAAACCATTTGAACACTTACAGGAGTCTTTTATCTGTTGCAAACCGAAATGGTTTCATATTTGGTGAAAAACATAACTTTCGATTAAATCTTATTCAATGTCGCAAGAAATTTTGTTGCTCAGTATATATACAGGTAGGAGGCAGTGTTTATACGGTAGAGTAGATTGGTATGTCGTTACACTTGAGTGGAGACGCCTGTTTTGTACACAAAAGATTAAATATAGGAACCAGTGTAGCCAGTAATATAAAGAAAAGGATTATGACTGGTTGGGGTCTTTGATTAGTTGATGGAACGCAGGGGGTATGCACAAGCCTTGATCACTGTTGATTGATAGTTGGAATCTTTTCATGTTGATGGCTTCTTGTAGTTGTTTTTATTTTGAAATCTTTGAGCTTTAATTTTGTGTCACAAGAACCATCAAAACATTACATTAGCGAAACATCAAGGTCCATCAAAACCCAAATTAAAGAACATCAAAGGTCAGTCTCCAAAGATGACTCAAGGTCAGCTCTATCAGACCATATCCGTGACAACACCGCCACAGCATCCAGCTGGACAAAACAAAAGACTAACTCAATCTCAGAAAAGAACAAGGTTCAATTCTGTCAAAACGTTGGATTTTTCAACTTTGTACACCACTATCCCACATGACAAACTTGAATAAAACTTCATTCCTTGATCCATGGGACTTTTGTTACAAAACGTGGTGGACGTCTATCTATCTATCTATCTATCTATCTATCTATCTATCTATCTATCTATCTATTCAGATGTTCAAGTGATTTTTTAAATAATTAAGGCAAATGCCATCTGACGTTTACTGAGAAAACATGATATGAGGAGGGTGGACATTGATTACATCGTAAGGATAAGAATTATCAAGCAAGACGGTGTTAGAACCTACACCGAAACGTCGCTCTTAATTGTAATAAAGAAGTTGTTCATCCATAAATTCTTATCCTTACTTAGTACTCCAACTTCTGAATGCCTATCAAAGAAGTTATTGATTACATCTATGACATATCATATCACTGATAACATGTATGTAACATTTGGGGGTAAGAACTTTCAGCGAGAAGTAGGCATCCCCATCGGCACCAATTGCGCTCCACTTCTTGATGATCTGTTTCTTTATGCATATGAGTCGGAATTTCGGCCCACACTGGCAAAGTCAAAACAATGTAACTTAGCTTCAGGTATATCGATGATCTGATATCGTTCAATAACCATGAAATACCCAATTCCCGTCCACTGATTTAACCACCTGATCAAGAAAAGAGGTCCTGTCAGACCGCTTCATCTGTTTCATATTTAGATATCTGCAGCGAGTGACAAAACACTCATCACAAGACAAGAGGGGTGACTAACGACTTTCCAGTTGTCAAGGTTCCCATCAAGTCGAGCAATAGTCCTGCAGCTCCAACCCTTGGTGTCTACATTTTACAACTTTTAAGGTACAATCGATGATTCTCTTTCTTCCAAGATTTCAAAGAGCTTCATACAACTCTTGCTCAGAAACTGTTTGATCAAGATTACAGCTTTCGAGGTTTCAGTAAAGCATTCAAAAAGCAATTCCCTAATTTGACTTGTTCCATGTTTCCATGTTTTGTCATGTGAATAATTGACTTGGCTTTGCATGTGTTTGTGACGGATGTTAACGGATGTAATCGTGCAATCTACTCTGCTTTGTGCTAAGATTTCTTATGAATATGGAAAAGGTTTTGTCGCGTTTATTTACAGTTACTGGGGAGTTATTTCTGGTTAACTGGTACATAAATACAACTTCAAAATAACTGAAACACTGATGTAATGACGTATTTGAGAAAATATTTAGTTCAGCGTTATTTTATCATTATTTTGATAACCTGTCGCCCCTACAATGGAAGATGTCATGTTGATTTCCAAGAAATGACTTGGTTGAGTCCAAGCAGTGCAAATATGCAGCAGGTTGTGATGAAACTAAATACATATCTGAAGAGGATTATTTCATAACTGAAAACAGAAAAACTGCGTCATAATAATAACCATTATTTTTATCTGGTCAAGAATATAAGGAATACATATTGAACTATATCTGACCTCTTTTGTCACCTTCTAGGATAGCTAGCCAAACGTAAGAATGCATTCCAAGAGAGCATTTATAAAACGCTCTTATCATGGCTGAATGGAGATGGACCTGTTTTTGATATGACAAAGTCGAAATCGTTCAACAGTCAAGACTTTGAGCAGATGATTCTTCTTATCATTTAAATGGTGTTATCACTAATATGTTCTGATGCATAAACAATTATATGAAATATCACTGTCATAATTGGCTATATCTATGATCTCAAGAACATTTGTATGTACACATAATCAATCAACAAGTAAAGCAAACTGAAATGTTGCAATAATTACAACATAATTGTCGAATGAGCAAGCGAGCTTTTAACAACATTGCAGTAATATCGATTGAATACACACAGCAGGGCATTTGTGAAATCAATCCCCGGTCCCCATCCGAGTGAACGAAAGTTTCACCACTCTTCCATCCCTCAATGATAGTGACAACTGATTATATTTCAAAACAGGACATGCCACCTTCAGGCAGGTGTTGCATATACGTGGGGATAAGTGTAAATCGCTTTTATATTTTTAATTCAAATCTGACTTTCAATCGCGATGTGCTATGACCATCTGTGTAAAAGCTTTTATAACTGAGTTGGTCAGACAAAGGCAGCCGATAAGTATTCACAGTAAGTAGTGTTGGCTGTTTTCAATTTCAACGTCCCTCTGTGTGACACAGAATGTAATCGATATGAATGTAAACAGTGACAACAGACCAGAGCCAGTCATTGTTCAAATGGTACGGCTAAATACTCACTGCTCACAAGTGACAAACAAAAAAATCATCAGTCTATATTTAAGAATTCACTTTAAGTTTTTCTGAGTTCATTGGAGGATGAACCTTTACAGAGTGAGGCCAATCTGTATGAACGCCGGAGCTTAGTTCCTAAAAAAGAGAGGTGACGTGAGCGTGTGTATGCTCAACTTGCTCTACGGGACATCTGTTGTAGTTGGTTTATAACAAATATATTCAAATAATATTTCCATTTGATGAGAAAGATCTGTTAAGAACTACCTCAGTAAGTCAGTTACAATGATAGCGCGTCGTAATGCCTTAACATCAAGTGAAAGACGTCAATATGGCCGACACGATAAACGTGACGGGAGAGATTTCCGAAGTTGTAAATGAACCGTTGGCAGTAACGTGTGTTGGTCATCATTAATCAGTTGGTCGATCATTGGAAGGTCATAATAAAGAAGATTATGTGTCAAATAGATACGAAGGTAAATACATAAATTGCTGTAGACTGTAAATGTCAGCCAAGACTCGAATGGAGTCGATATTACGATTGTTAAGGTGTATTTTTCACAAGGATGGATCAGTCATGTGACCGGCCTCTCTTGTAATCGAAAAAGCCGTATATCAAACTTCAAATTAAAAATTAGAACAATCCAACAGATTATATGAAATATTATTGCTGATTTTACCGGCTTAAATTGGTTACTCAAGGTCTTTGAAAAACATTTAGAAGTGATACTCTAGTCTGTATGTAGGGTGTCGTGTGATGTTATTTCACGGTAATGCGGCCATAGCCATAAAGGCGTAATTGACATGGCTTCTTAATAAACACATATAGGCTACATGTGTATCACTCAGTGAGAGGCAGATATTTTGTGTCAGTTTCAGCAGCAAAGTGTTGTTTTCGCATGGGGAACCCGCAAGTTAGCTTGCATCCACAATGAGGAATATGCTATACTATAATTACTATTATTTCAGAGTTGGTTGATGCGTGTCATCGTATCCCAAATGCGTAGATCGATGCTCATCATATTGATCACTGGATTGTGTGGTGCACACTCGATTATTTACTGACCACCGTTAATAGCTGGAATATTAGAGTGCGGCGTTAAACAACAAACGTACAACAATTTGTCTTTTCCATCCCTCATCTGTTATGCTGTCTATCCTGTTCATGCCACGGGTGAATTTGTTAATTAATTATTTTCATTACTGGTTCTCCAGGTCTTCTGATAAGATTCAAACGCCAGTATATTGCCACATCCGACATAAAGTTAGCTGAATAATGTCCACGTTAGGGCAGTCGGTAGAAAGACCTCATCCACTAACATGTTTTATAAGCATTACAGAATATATGTTTGGACATGTCAATTTTCAATTTGTGTTGATGCAGTATATTATGGTAGCCGAGAGGGGACATCGCTTTCTCGCTCTATCGCTCTTCTCGCGGGAGAGCAATATCCCCTCTTGGCCGCTATAGGGGTTGCATGTATAATGTGTCTATATTCAATAAAAAGTATATACGTAAAACAACAGTAAATACTTATTAAACCTGACCTCAGTATCATTAGGTGTCCGACCATTTAATATACGGATATAAGGGGAGTGGGGGTGGGGGTTTGGGGATAGTGGCGGTGTTCATAACATAGCGTGCTTACAAGACGGATAAAAACGTCACGTGACAATATTTCACATAAAATAATTACAATTTTGAAACTCTTGTAATTGACTTGTGTTACTCCACCGCATGTTCAGTTGATCCACTCGATAACCCAGACTGACTGCATTGTGTCACAGTGGTTATAGTGACAACTACAAATCACATCTACCCGTTTAGACAGGTGATAACCCTGACTGACTGCATTGTGTCACAGTGGTTATAGTGACAACTACAAATCACATCTACCCGTTTAGACAGGTGATAACCCTGACTGACTGCATTGTGTCACAGTGGTTATAGTGACAACTACAAATCACATCTACCCGTTTAGACAGGTGATAACCCTGACTGACTGCATTGTGTCACAGTGGTTATAGTGACAGCTACCCGTTTAGACAGGTGATAACCCAGACTGACTGCATTGTGTCACAGTGGTTATAGTGACAACTACAAATCACATCTACCCGTTTAGACAGGTGATAACCCTGACTGACTGCATTGTGTCACAGTGGTTATAGTGACAGCTACCCGTTTAGACAGGTGATAACCCAGACTGACTGCATTGTGTCACAGTGGTTATAGTGACAGCTACCCGTTTAGACAGGTGATAACCCAGACTGACTGCATTGTGTCACAGTGGTTATAGTGACAGCTACCCGTTTAGACAGGTGATAACCCAGACTGACTGCATTGTGTCACAGTGGTTATAGTGACAGCTACCCGTTTAGACAGGTGATAACCCAGACTGACTGCATTGTGTCACAGTGGTTATAGTGACAGCTACCCGTTTAGACAGGTGATAACCCAGACTGACTGCATTGTGTCACAGTGGTTATAGTGACAGCTACCCGTTTAGACAGGTGATAACCCAGACTGACTGCATTGTGTCACAGTGGTTATAGTGACAGCTACCCGTTTAGACAGGTGATAACCCAGACTGACTGCATTGTGTCACAGTGGTTATAGTGACAGCTACCCGTTTAGACAGGTGATAACCCAGACTGACTGCATTGTGTCACAGTGGTTATAGTGACAGCTACCCGTTTAGACAGGTGATAACCCAGACTGACTGCATTGTGTCACAGTGGTTATAGTGACAGCTACCCGTTTAGACAGGTGATAACCCAGACTGACTGCAGGGTTTTACAGTTGTTATAGTGACAGCTACAAATCACATCTACGCCCTCAGGTAGGTGATAACCCAGACTGACTGCACGCTTGACCTACCCTGCTGACCGGCTCTTGTGCAACTGATGCAGTTCGAAGTTCACAACACGAGAGACAAGATGCCTGAGCCTTGTTATCCTAGCCAGTAAACACCTGCAGTTACTTATGATTACAAGTAAGATTAAAGCTGTTTGACGAAAGAGACAATTTCTATTGTGCCATCATACATTTATTTTCGGGGGAGCAATATACCATCGGTCCCAGCATGTTCATATTATTCAGACGGAAAGACATGTGGTGTTTACATCTAAACCATTCAATCAAGATAACACCTGTAGTCCTGGTTGGGTAATTCCTGACACTCTATGCTAGACATTCAGAGAAACTTGCTAAACATGACGCGTCGCTTGTGAACATGATGCTCGGTGTTATCCCACACTATGATCTTTACAGGGAGTTTTGGCACATCCTGAATCACTGTCACTTTGATGATCGGGTGGTCATGTTTGGTTGATAGCATGGCATCCTACCTCAACGTGGATCATTGCTCAAGATACTGATCAGAGGATTGTCTGCTCACAACTCGATCGTTTACCGCCGTGTGGCAGAGTTATCAATATACAACACTTACAATATTTTGTGTGTGAAAAGTGTGTGAGAGGCGGGTGCTTCCGTGAGGGAAGGACATGATTAGGCTTTTCACAAACACGGAATTTCAGTGACCCTCACATATAAATTTCATCACAGTGTTGCCTTTTACGTCCGATTCAATCTGTTTCGGCACATAATCGAGATTGGTAATTTCTGGCGTTGACCATTTTAATTTTGTAGACTTTTGTAGAAGTAAAATAATAAAACCCATGGCGCTACTGTTTTAAAGTTAAGAATGTGAGAATTAATTATCAGTTAAACTTCGCTCACACTGATAATATCATCGTTTTACTGAAATTTATACACAAATGTACGAAGGAAGACAAAATGTTGAAAACAAATCAGATATAATTGCAATAAACGATTGTTCCATCAAAGACTATGTATACACAACAGTGGAAGCTACTCCCAAAACACAGGCTCAGCTGTGCCCTATTCTGAGGCTAGGTCATCAGGTTAGTGTTAGCTATCAGTGTTGGGGAGTCCTACTCGGTGACATGACTCACGGCATGGCGCTGAACCCTGAAGCCGTGGAACGTTTAGGATAAAGTGAAGACCCGTTCTCTTGAAATATTGCTAACGGTGGAGTTAAATTACATTCACTCACTCACCCTTTTTGGACTCGGGTGCTGGGACTAGAGAAACTGGTCTTATGACCGGCTCTTCCAGATAAATGCTCATCAGCAACTCCAGCTCAGCACTTCCGGTTTACGGGCTACTGTCCACGGAGTCAAACATCGTGTTTGCTCTTAAAGGAAGCACCTTCAAAACACTAACCAAGGCGGTAGTTTCATGAGGGTGTCTGTAAAAACTTTAAATAGTGTGTATTTTGACTTGCACAATATGTTCCCTTTTTTCCGCTTGTGATCAACTGATTTGCCTTTGCATGTATTTTTGACGGGTGCAATCCGTGGGTCAGAATGCGTTCACCTTCCCGCGAACACCTGGTACCATTACTATTTGATAGTGATTCATTAACGCATTTGGCAGCTCTGATTGCCAAAATATTTACATAAAAAACACGTTTAGGTCACAATATACCCTCTTAGAAGGAATATAAATATTCTTTTCCTCCTCTGATGATCATCAAAGTCACTACGAGAAAGACATGGTTGATCGCATTGTGGGAAACATATTCTGTATAGTTATCTGTCGCCTTCAAAGATGCACTTGATGACTGAAAAGATGAATAAAAAGAAAGCTGACGTTACCATACCCCAGTTACTCCATGCTTATTTAAACATTCTGGATGATCTGATTTATGAAAAATGTGTTCAGTGCCAAGTATCTTAAATCTGTTTTCCATACTGATAATCATCAAATTCCACAATGTTGCAAAATTCCATCTATTGAAAGAAAATGTTATCAGATGGCATTGGTGAGTGAAGCTGGGATGTTGTATTCCTTTCTCAAAGGTGCCACCATGAACGTCAACAAAACTTATTTCAAAGACTATCTGCCCATAAATGTAAACGTGTCGGTTCATTGAAAAGCCCTGTACGATGCCCTGTGTGTTCGTGGCCGTTCGTCTTGGCGAAATATGTGTTTTGTCCTTAAAGACAACATATGTTATTTATTTACATGTGTACATGTATTGATTTCTCTTTTATATACTCAGCAACAAAAGAAATGCAAAATGAATAAAGTCATTATATATGTCAAATAGTTACACAAACGATACAGAATATATTGTAGTTTGGTGGTTCAAACATATCGCGATTGTTACAGTAGCCACAACACAGCAAGGGCGAAATGCAGATCACAGAAATTCACCAAAACGCATCTGTGTGCATAGTTTTCGTTTACCTGTTTGTGAAAGATTGGGAGATTGCTTGAAGCCATCGTGTTTCACGTATTTCCAAGCACCATCTTTAATCATTACTAACATCAAAGGGCAACACGTAACTTTGACAGATCATGTAGACTAATTGTAACCACCATAGGGCAGGGCCGCTACATCTGGTTACGTCAGCTACGGCAACGATCAAAACGGCAACCTCCACAGCATCCGCCACACCAGTTCCTGCAGGACATCAGCCAAGACGGTAAGAGTCGCCTACGTGCTGCAGGTCATCGAGCCAGATGGGAAGAGTCGCCTACGTGCAGCCGGTCATCGAGCCAGATGGTAAAAGTCGCCTACCTGCTGCCGGACATCGAGTCAGACGGTAAGAGTCGCCTGCCTGCTGCAGGACATCAGCCAAGACGGTAAGAGTCGCCTACGTGCTGCAGGTCATCGAGCCAGATGGGAAGAGTCGCCTACCTGCTGTAGGACATCGAGACAGACGGTAAGAGTCGCCTACCTGCTGCAGGACATCAGCCTAGACGGTAAGAGTCGCCTACGTGCTGCAGGTCATCGAGCCAGATGGGAAGAGTCGCCTACCTGCTGCAGGACATCAGCCAAGACGGTAAGAGTCGCCTACCTGCTGCAGGACATCAGCCTAGACGGTAAGAGTCGCCTACGTGCTGCAGGTCAACGAGCCAGATGGGAAGAGTCGCCTACGTGCAGCCGGTCATCGAGCCAGATGGGAAGAGTCGCCTACGTGCAGCCGGTCATCGAGCCAGATGGTAAAAGTCGCCCACCTGCTGCAGGTCATCGAGCCAGACGGTAAGAGTCACCTACCTGCTGCAGGACATCGAGCCAGACGGTAAGAGTCGCCCACCTGCTGCAGGACATCAGCCAAGACGGTAAGAGTCGCCTACGTGCTGCAGGACATCGAGCCAGACGGTAAGAGTCGCCCACCTGCTGCAGGACATCGAGCCAGACGGTAAGAGTCGCCTACCTGCTGCAGGACATCGAGCCAGATGGTAAGAGTCGCCTACCTGCTGCAGGACATCAAGCCAGACTGAGAGAGTCGCCCACCTGCTGCAGGACATCAGCCAAGACGGTAAGAGTCGCCCACCTGCTGCAGGACATCGAGCCAGACAGTAAGAGTCGCCTACGTGCTGCAGGTCATCGAACCAGATGGGAAGAGCCGCCTACGTGCAGCCGGTCATCGAGCCAGATGGTAAAAGTCGCCTTCCTGCTGCCGGTCATCGAGCCAGACGGTAAGAGTCACCTACGTGCTGCAGGACATCAGCCAAGACGGTAAGAGTCGCCCACCTGCTGCAGGACATCAGCCAAGACGGTAAGAGTCACCTACCTGCTGCCGGTCATCGAGCCAGACGGTAAGAGTCGCCCACCTGCTGCAGGACATCAGCCAAGACGGTAAGAGTTGCCTACATGCTGCAGGTCATCGAGCCAGACGGTAAAAGTCGCCTACCTGCTACGAAAAATCGAGCCAGACGGTAAGAGTCGCCTACCTGCTGCAGGACATCGAGCCAGACGGTAAGAGTCGCCTACCTGCTGCAGGACATCGAGCCAGACGGTAAAAGTCGCCTACCTGCTGCAGGTCATCGAGCCAGACGGTAAAATTCGCCTACCTGCTGCAGGACATCGAGCCAGACGGTAAGAGTCGCCCACCTGCTGCAGGACATCGAGCCAGACGGTAAGAGTCGCCTACCTGCTGCAGGACATCGAGCCAGATGGTAAGAGTCGCCTACCTGCTGCAGGTCATCGAGCCAGACGGTAAAAGTCGCCTACCTGCTGCAGGACATCGAGCCAGACTGTAAGAGTCGCCCACCTGCTGCAGGACATCGAGCCAGACGGTAAGAGTCGCCTACCTGCTGCTGGACATCGAGCCAGACGGTAAGAGTCGCCTACCTGCTGCAGGACATCGAGCCAGACGGTAAGAGTTGCCTACCTGCTGCAGGACATCGAGCCAGACGGTAAAAGTCGCCTACCTGCTGCAGGACATCGAGCCAGACGGTAAGAGTCGCCTACCTGCTACGAAAAATCGAGCCAGACGGTAAGAGTCGCCTACCTGCTGCAGGACATCGAGCCAGACGGTAAGAGTCGCCCACCTGCTGCAGGACATCGAGCCAGACGGTAAGAGTCGCCCACCTGCTGCAGGACATCGAGCCAGACGGAAAGAGTCGCCTACCTGCTGCAGGACATCGAGCCAGACGGTAAGAGTCGCCTACCTGCTGCAGGACATCGAGCCAGACGGTAAGAGTCGCCTACCTGCTGCAGGACATCGAGCCAGACGGTAAAAGTCGCCTACCTGCTGCAGGTCATCGAGCCAGACGGTAAAATTCGCCTACCTGCTGCAGGACATCGAGCCAGACGGTAAGAGTCGCCCACCTGCTGCAGGACATCGAGCCAGACGGTAAGAGTCGCCTACCTGCTGCAGGACATCGAGCCAGATGGTAAGAGTCGCCTACCTGCTGCAGGTCATCGAGCCACATAGTTAGAGTTGCCTACCTGCTGCAGGACATCGAGCCAGACGGTAAGAGTTGCCCACCTGCTGCAGGACATCGAGCCAGACGGTAAAAGTCGCCTACCTGCTGCAGGACATCGAGCCAGACGGTAAGAGTCGCCTACCTGCTACGGAAAATCGAGCCAGACGGTAAGAGTCGCCTACCTGCTGCAGGACATCGAGCCAGACGGTAAGAGTCGCCTACCTGCTGCAGGTCATCGAGCCAGACGGTAAGAGTTGCCCACCTGCTGCCGGTCAACGCGCCAGACGGTAAGACTCGCCTACGCACGTGCTGGCGGTCATCGATCCAGATAGGAAGAGTCGCCTACCTGCTTCCGGCCATCGAGTCAGACAGTAAGACTCGCCTACGCACGTACTGGCGGTCATCGAGCCAGATGGTAAGTATTTTCATGGCCTGGTTGACAGAAATAGTTTCAAACAGAGTTACCGCCCTTGAACGATCTCAAAAAGTACGAGAATCTGTACTTTACTAGGAAAGTGTTATCCCAAGTATAACGTTTGTTATATGTGTATCCAGTGGAACATACGATGAATTGTCCAGCAAACATTGTCGACAGGACATTCTGTGGTACTGACATTCTAGCAGATGCACTCGGTGAACTCTCAGATGGATGTTTGAAGCCAAACTGAAATTCGCTAACTGTTGCGTATGCACAGTTGCCTGTTCCACGGCGGACATGTGATCAGGCAGGGTAAAGACATACATTACAATACATTTGTACTGTTAAATTAGTGTTTCCTTCGTTATGGTGAGGCATTCCTGTGTTAAAAACACACCAACGTGGCCCATAATTGGCCAGCGATATATAGTTTTGTTGCTTACTTTTAAATTGAGAATAATATACTTGAAACTATTTTTTCAGCTCCATGACATCGCTGACCTCCGTTGTGGAATTTCCTTTTATTTCATTTACCACTATTTTCATTTTACGACCAATGTAATTTGAAGATAAGCGAAACTGATTCCTTTTTGGCGTTAACTTTTAAATGCCCTTCACTCTAAACCACTGCACTTGCCAAACTCTCTTGATGCGACGTAAAATCACATTTAATCAAACCTTTCATCCAAGTATGAAGTGTACCATAAACTTTTGTAGATACTTTTTTTAGCGATAAAGATATAAACTCACGGCCAGAACCAATAGCTGCAGTCATCAATATAGAGAGTATATCTGTAAACGTTAAAGTACTGCAGCTGACCATGACAGATTCAGATCTAGTTGTAGGGAAAGATGTGTGAGGGAAAATGACAAATGAGCTCTCCACAAATTCATTTCAATTCGGCTGCCATGTCAAGTGACTTTTGACATGAGACCAAGACCAGAAATTGTTCAGTAGCCAGTAGCAATATATCAAGCAAAGTCTGCAACAACTTTACGTGATGAGTTTGATGTCATTTGGCGACATGGGACGTCTAGAGGAAATTTATGAGCATCTGATGCTGCTGCCGGATGGCAGCTTTAAAAGCCATCAAACTATCGGTTTCTGTGAGAGTTGCTTTTAGTTAATTATGTTTGAATTGTCTGCCACTGGACATTAGGCCTAGAGCCTTGGGATCTTTCTGTTATCTGCTTCACATGAACACAGATGCTGATGATTTTGTGGGAGAGATTCTGTCCACTGGTTGTTGAGTTATCTCTTGTACAAAACAAACGGCGGAATAATAAATAGAAATAAATGATAAACAGAACAAGTACAATAGTGCTCTTGCCTTTTAGGCTTGGATCACTGGTAAACAGAATGATAGATAATAGGGCTCTTGACTTTTAGGCTTTGATCACAAATCAACAGAATGATAACTAATAGGGCTCTTGCCTGTTGGGCATGGATCACTAATAAACAGAATGAGTACAATAGTGCTCTTGACTTTTAGGCTTGGATCACTAATAAACAGAACGATAAACAATAGGGGTTTTGCCTTTTAGCCTGGGTCGCCTGATTATGGAATCATGGAGTACGTACGTTCCTTGCCTTAAAGTAAAAACGACACATAATTTATGGCTCTCAATGAGGGACCATTTTAGCAAACGAGTAACCCAGTATACTGAACAGCATTGAACAACTGTAGCTGATGGTTTATATTACAAGCTGTGTTCATTACACATTTCTGTGTTCAGATACCAACTGTGATAAGCGTAGTATCTATTGTGTCTACCACAAATAATACCCAGGAAAGCAGTCGTTATTGGCATGGACCACGAAACGCTCCACCTGTGACGGTAAATGGGACATCCGGGTGAGACATTTTATACAAAGGAAGAACAAGATGAAATTGGTCTTCACTACCATAAATATAGCTGCATCCCACCAGCTGGAAGAAGGCCTACTTTGGATTCGTGAGTCTACTTTGTATAATAGTCGTATGATTCATGGTGACGAGGAACCTACAAGCCAATCCAGTATTAATGATGGAATAAATTGATGATAGAAAAAGCACTACCCCTCATAGCAGTTCTACGTGGTCACAGGTGATAGTGCGGTTTTTTTTACAATGGACATACTTTACATGTACATCAGTATTATCCACTTTTGTGTAGCAAATGATGACTGAATCTACATCTGACTTCCACTCATAGTTTGGCTCTGCTACGTAATTATGATTATGATTTGGATAGGGTATTGCTTAAAGCGTCGTAAAGTTACACTTCTACCAAATCAGTGCTTCTGTCGATTCAGCCAGGAATTTCCCTAATTCTCACACAGTTTGTAGCTATCCATAGTTTTGAATCCACGTCATTATGTCTCTTGTGTTACGACACAATTTATTTCACATCAGTTAAAAGGGATTTTTTAACCACTGACAACGTATATAATAAACATCCAAAGTATTTTCATTAAAACAGACTGGTTAATAAAACTGTGGTTTTGTCATTTAGTGTCAAGTTTAGACCACACAAAAACATTCAGGATGGATCTTTATTTTGGGCAAGAGAACAATAAATACACACTTCATTTAGTGTTACTTTGGGGTACTTGTATAATCAATGAAACATGGTTTGATTACATACTGCAAATTTGAACCAGTCTTCTGTCCAAAAAGGAAACTTACAGCTACAAGTTTCTTTCATCATGGTTTTATATTACATCAGTTGTCTTGATACTCCGTATACAGTATTTGTTAATGTAACGGTATGGTATAAACCACTATGTGATTGATCGATTCAGATGATATGCTGCAATGTTGGCCCTCTATCAATCGGGAGAACATGCATGTGAATGGCCTTGTGTAATGACACTGACAAGAAGTTCCCCACAGCTGGTGATAACTTGCAGCTACTACCTCCAGCCAGCAATAACTATGCGGCAACGTGTCAACGTGGTCTGTCCTTATATAATGAGACAACCAAACTCACTCACTCCAGCCTGACAGGTCAACATTGTCCGTCTGTCCTTACACAATGAGACAATCATTTCAAACGCTACTTTTTGTGCCACATACACCTCAGTAAACTTATATACACAGTTTATATGGATATGAAAACTGAATGTGTTTATCGGATGTATGTAAGACACAGTTAATGTACATATTTGACAGATGGTATGGTCTATATGGACTATATATATTTATTTTGTACAAACAGCACAAGTCATCTCCCAGCCATTTACATATGGTGGACATGGCAGAGCACCACAGATAGACTCGACCAGGTACAGGAGATGTCCGTTTTTGTCTGCATGGCCTCCCTTTATGGATTCTGGGTCTTCATCTACACACACATAATCACTTGAACCTGGGTGTCCAGTGCCACCCCCGAAGAGGTACCCCTTGTATTCCAGATGCCACCCAGGGAAGCACTCATTCCTGGCAGGGACCATGGCAGCACTCCTCCTGTGACGACTACGGCACACCACACAAGGAACATCGTGTTGAAGCATGTTGTGCAGAGGTCCAGTTGCTTGATAAGTTTCATACTCAGACCCATAGAGAGCACTGCCTGATCCTGCTGTAGTATGCTTGGCGTAGATCGGAGAGTCAGGAAGGCACAGTTGTCCCAGGCCCGCCTTTGTGTGTGTAATGGCTTCCACCTGCATAACCTGAGAAATTGAAAGGATCTAGGTTTAATTCTGTGCAAAGACAATCTTTATCAAATATTGAAATCATCAAAAGTCTTAGTTAATTAGTTTTGCCGAGCCCATGCCAAGGCGAATAGTGATTAACCAAGACTTGGTTGCTCATATAATGAAAACTCAACAAGTTCTATTTATCATTCTCACCCGTAAGCCTCCCCTTTAACAAAATATAATACATCGAAATTGTTGAAATGTACGGCACAATATGCATATATATGCATTTAGTCCTGAGGCGTGGAAGAAAAACAAATGACCCATTCATTTCTGTTGGAAACATCAATTTTCCGAAAAATATGTTCCAGGGACAGGTTCAGTGTGTTGAACGTAGGAACCATGTAAGTCACGTACAACGACAACGATTCATATGTAACATCTGATTTATAAATATTTAAAGAAACGTTCTTCTTTCTCAGTCATTGATGGTATGCATTTTCAAGTAACAATTCGTATAATTTTAGGTTACAGAATGTAGAATTGTGGTTTTTACTACAGTATTCAAAGTTCATTCTCCCAGAAAAGCAGCCCTGCTACGTGAAAATGAAGTCTGCACTTTCCTTCGTATTGAGGGGAGGTGAGGTGAAATGGGGTTTAACGTCGCGTCCAAGATGATTGCACTTATATAGTTACGTGCATGCACGTGTATGGATGTGTGTGGCTCCTTGTACTAGACCGGACTGATGCCGATTAATAGTGCTAGCTCACTGAGATACCACGCCGCAGTTTAACATGAATACCCCACTCAGACACAGTTTACTGACTCCGAGCCGACCAGTCCTTGTTTTAGCCCCTTAATGCCGAGCGCCAGACAGGGTAACAACAAGTACCATCTTTTAACGTCTTTTGGTATGAAGCGGTCGTAAGAGGCGACTAACGGATCGGAAGATCAGGCTCGCTGACTTGTTTGATGCATGTCATCGATCCATTTTCTGCATCCCTGTTAACAGTAAAATGGGTTGACCAACGTGTCTACTTTGTTTGACTAGCAAAGTTCATCATCCCTGACTATACCTGGGTTGTCTAAATGCTACTGTTTACCTGTTTTTGTTTTAAATTACTCGAAGCAGGTGTTAAAGTCTTTTACGATGAAAGAGACGAAACCGTTTCCGTTGAACAATTCCGACTATGTCATAAGCATGTGCATATGAATCACAATCAAACAGTGATGATACCAGTTGTCCGGGAAAAGGTGAGCTTATCCTGCCCCAATGGTGTCACCCGTCAGAAGTACATACAAAGTCGAGTCGAGTGTTCACCTGAATAAGCTCGAGCACATATAGCAAAAGGAGGGTTTTGCAGCAGGCATAAGTTTGGTCACTGATGCGTCAAATTTGAAAATATCCTCCAGATGTCAACCATCACACTTTTTGAAAGCTTCACAAATGCCTTGAATGTTGAGCCCTGATCAAACAACTTTTCAGTAAGAGTATCTTCGTAGAAAAAGCATGCTCGATTGCAAGCATTAATTGAAAAATTTAACGAAGCACGCGGACACGCACGCACGACTCTAGCAATTCGCTGTATAAGCGGTGAAATCCATTTTGAACACCACGTTAAACCCCGTTTCGCCTCACCTCACAATATAACCTCGCTGACACCAAAAGTCTGTTTTTAAAGGTAGAATGGGGGAAAACATTATGTGGTTTCACTTTAGAACAAGGCCTACTGTAGATTTAATTGTGCTAGATTTGGAACCGATCGCGAATGCGCAGCGTTAAATCTCCAAAATAAATACATTGGAAAATGTACAGTTACACACACACTGTACACATGGGATTGTTTTCGTTTCGCATACATGTCATGTAACAAAGTAGATTCAATACCGGCCTTTTCGTGTTAACTGCATATGTCCCAGCAAAGATCACTTATGCATGAGATGATACCATCCTATAAGTTAACTTCGATTGAACTGACGACCTGAAAATATTCAGATAACATGAAAAGTAAATCCATCTGACAAAGTGATTTACTCTCTTTTAACTTTTAGAAAACGTATGTCTCGAAATGTTTTACCTTTATACATGACCTCATTTCCAGACGGACATGTTGTCTTTCCCCACCGAGTGAACATCGCTCCTCCTCCTACAAATACACAGAAAAAAACACATATTTCAATATTAACAAATAAATACTTAACAGGGAGAGACATGATGTGTGCTAATCTTTATGTGTGTCGTATTGGTAAAGTATGTTATGCATGAGTTGAGATTAAATGACTTCAGCACAGAAAATAAACAGTAGAATACAGACGAATGTGAACAATCATCATAAATTGAAAGTAATCATCAAGTACTGAAATCACCATCTGATATATACCTTTCTGACATCAAAGACTAAACATACACAGTGACACAAAGGCGTGTTTACCCGAGCTACTACTTTGTGGAGCGGAGGTCACTGGCTGTAGAATCTTCTCCCCCAGATAGAGGCTCAGCAGTGACCTCAGCTCATGCAAGAACTGCCTGTTTGTGGAAGCCGAGCGCGGAGTAATGACATCAGTTTTGTTTTTCTTCAAAGCAACACCTACGAAACTCAAAGCAAAGTTTGCATATAGTAATTTAATAAACACCACTGTCAGTGAGTGAATATGGTTTTATACGGCTTTTGGCAATATTCTAGCAATATGACGGCGGGGGACACCAGAAATGAGCTTCACACATTGTAGCCATGTCGGAAATCGAACCCGTAACTCACCGTTCCTATTGGTATGACGATGGTGTTATCACGTTGATATCTTTACTTGGGATAACTACACATATCAATAGAAATATCTTAGTTTTCAGTTTTAAGTAATGAACAGTGAACGATATTCACAAGTATCCAAGAGCATGTTAGTCTAAACATGGAGGAATATAACTAATGTTCATCCTACACAACGCTTGTGTCGACGACGGGTTGGGGAGGGAGAGAGAGAGAGGGGGGGGGATGTTTGGGGTGGTAGGCATTTAGCCTATAACTCCTATAAAAGGGGCAATTAAGTTTCCAACTAAATCGTAAATAATCCGCGGACTTTCTCAGGAGTTTTAAAGAATAAAGGTAAAAGTACTAGATTTTCCCGTTGTACTGAATGTGAATCTTTCTAATTTACTACAATACAAGAAGTAAACACATGCGTGTATGCAAACGAAACGAGATAACATTCTGTATGTATATCTACGAAATGTATCTCTACTACAAAATGTTGAAACGTTCCAGGTATAAAAGTAAAACAGCGTTGACAGTTATAGGAATGGATCACTGAAAAGCAGCAAAACTTTTTAATGTACGCCATTATGGGAAAGATTGGTTTCTAAATTTAACATTTTGAAGCTCTATCACTTTCCCGCTCTATTGCTTTCTCATTTTCTTGCTTTATCGCTTTCTCGTATCATTCTATTGCTTTCTCAATATATTGCTTTCCCATCTCGTGTTATCGCTTTCTCGTCTCGTGTTATAGCTTTCTCGTCTCGTGGTATTGATTTCTCATCTCTTGGCATCCCTTTCTCGTCTCGTGTTATCGCTCTATCACTTCATCGCTTTCTCGCAGCCATAATTGAGGGCGACAAAGCGATGTTCCCTCTCGGCCACCATAGTATGCAACTTGTTGGTTGCATAAGACATAAGACATGCTCTTTCATCCTGCGACAAGTTGTATGTATGCGGCCTATCATACTGTGTATTAAATCCACATGATATTTACATGTACGCTTTCTTAACAAGCAGTGCAACTTTAACATGTTGCCCAGACGAAATCAACATGAATCAAGAGTGAAAACAAACCCCCATGTCTGAAATCTTATCATTTATATCGTTTGAAACGTTTCAATCCTCCCATTTAACACCCTTTTGCATTTTCTGCTATTACAACAGATCCATTTTCCATGGTGTTGCATACATTGGATGAGATTAGGGAGAATATGCATGAGTTAAAAATCATGGCAAGATTTGAGGAATTAATAATATTTATGTGTCGCAATGATTGGAAAAATAAGGCACAAATCTTGGCCTGTACCGCCGTGGCAGACGCGACATCGCACACAGTAGTGACTGTATTTTGTTTTCAATATTCCTTGGATGAAATTGGCCACATTTGACAAAATACATCCACAAGTTTAGGTTTGGTTTTTAAATTTGTTTTGGATCGTTCAATTGACAGAACATGGATGTCAAAGGATGCACCAAGTTCGTGTTTAATCACAAAAGATATAGGAACAGATGCTCATTTTGCATGTTAAGAATGGTATTTTAAAATATTTGATTTAAACAATAAACATTGACTATGTGTGTCTTGTCAAATCAATATCAACGAACAGCCTATATTTTTATCTGTTTATTCAACACATTTTTCACATAATGATTTTCTCTTGCATTGAAAAAAACTACAATTTGACTCTTTTTATCAAATAATTGTAAACGAAAATTATGAGTAATATATAATGTTACATGTTTAAACTTTATTTTGTGGTGTCTATTTCAATATCAATATTTGCGTGGAAAAGTTCGGTTACTCATGAAAAAACAAATACAAAATATATTGTGAGACACAACAACCGAGTTACAAAAAGCTACCGTTCAGCTTAGCGCAATCTTGCCCCTTCTTATTTTAGCGTGTGTACACCTCTCTACATCAAGCTATTGTTCATATTGAATAAGAAAAGTGAATCATAGCAAATTGATAATATATGTCATTGTGTATTTCAGACATAGGGCAGTATTGTATTTGCTCACAGTTTATGTAAAGCAGTCGAATACAAACATTCATCACACAATATGTTTATATGTGTGCAATTATAAGTGGCCATATTGAAGTTATTTTTATGCAATACAGAATCATCGACATCATTTAGCACTATTTCTCTTCTAATGTCTTCTTATGTTGCAATTAAGTGTTTACGCCATGAGGTAGAACAATCAGTACGCCACATATCTGTCATGTCAGAGGTAGGCCCGGTGTCATTTGATCATAATTCTCCTATAACGTTCAGTACTTCAAATATGTTTAAGAAGTAACAAAAACATGTCTCACGAGACACGAGGTGTATGCAACCCATTGCTGTGTGAACGGAAATTGCTGCCACTTCAGTTCTTACAACCTATTACATACAACAAGATATATCTACTAGTTGTGTGAAGTCATTTGACTTAGGCCCCGTCACATGGTTTATACATGCCATCATACCCGGAAGATAAAATAATCTGGATAAAAAAGTTACTAAATGTAGATTTGGAAAAGAAATGGAAAATTTTAATGACTAAAACTACTCCTGAATTTCCTGATTTACTATTTATGGGAAGTGATTTTCCACTTAAGCTTGCTAAAAAAAATTTTTTTTTAAATTGGAAAGATTGTTTTACTGCCTTTACTAAATATAGTAATAAAATAAAACCCAATAATTATGAAGAGTTCCTAAGGGAACCCCTACTATACAATAAAAATATTATTTTAAATGGCAAATCATTAGATAACAAAACCTTTCATCTCAATAACATACATAGCATACATTGCTTGCTAAACAATGACGGAAATTTTGTGACATTGCAACAATTCTGTAATAAATACTTAAATATAAATTTCCTTGAATTTTATGGTATTACAAGATCAGTAAATACATACATGATACAATTAGGCATTAATAAAGACCTGCATCTGGAAACAACAAACAATACAAATACATCTATTGCCAATCTCTTTTCATGTAAAAAAGTCTCAAAGAAATATTACTATGTAATAAGTCAAACCGATGAAAGTTTAAAAGTTATTGACAAGTGGGAAGAGGAACTTTTAATGGATATGAACTGGCCTAGCTTATTTATCAGAGTACACGAAACTACTCCAGACCCTAAACTTAGATGGTTTCAGCTTAGATTGCTCCACAGAATTCTACCTGTTAATACTTATTAACTCAAGATGCATATTGTTGACAACTGTCTATGTACTTTCTGTAATGCCGAGCCAGAATCTATCCAACATCTGATTTGGGACTGTAGGGTAAGCAAAAACTTCTGGAAAAGATTCACAATGGATTGAATCCAAGTGTCCAACTACTGGCAAGATAAATCTTAATTCAGACCTAATCCTTTTTGGCTTTTCAAAACATTTCCACACCGATGATATTTTTCATCTGATACTCTTATTGGCCAAATTTCACATTTACAGATGCAAAATGAAAAATAACCAACTAACCATTACGCATTTCCTAAATAAGGTTATGAAAAGATTTTGAAAATATAAATATTTGCTATTCCAAAACTTTACTAAATATATATCCTGCATTCTGTTTTCATAAATACTATAAGCTTCTAGTGCGTGTGAATGTGTGTATGGATGTTTGTGAATGATATGTACTTGCTTTAAAAACCCTGGTCATGTATAATGATTTCCACCAAAACATGATGTACTTTTACCAGGAACAATAAAAATTATTAAAAAAAACAAAAAGAAAACATACCCGGAAGACATGGATCGTTGTTCGTGATATCAATCACTGGTTCGTCTGGTCCACCACCATATAGTTGGAATATTGCTGAATTGCACAGTCCCTCTAAAATAGCCCACTAGTTCATATTCGTAAGAAGTGTGCGGATGAAAGGAAATAACCTTAGGTGCCTAACACAACTGAAAACATGTTTGGTTTATGAAACAAGTCAAACATGGTTCAAATATTGCATTGTGACCTCAATAGTTTAAACCTAATTACGACTTTATTACAGATTTAAAAAAAAAAAGTTTGTGCTAATACATTATATCATCGTTATTGTTCTATGTTGGAAGTGCAAGGTATGTTGTTGAGCATTACAGGTAGCTAAAAATAACATCCCGCCCACAACTACTGGTTAAGAAGTTACCATCTTCAACACACACATGATGATAATTAATAAAGAAAATGTAAACTATATAGTCACCTGTGACAAGTTCCAGGCAGAGGAGGAGGATGGACGTTGTATGCAGCATCATCATTGTCTTCATTTCACACTGACAGTGAAGGTAGAACGGAGAGACATATATACTCATCTACCAGGACCTAACACTTACTCGTGCATCATACTTCAGAACAAATGTTACCAAACGTTACAGTTGATTGAAAGATAAATATCCGACTCGAGTTGGGTGTGAACGAATCATTAGTCATATTTTTCAACAGTTGCTGCGGACATACCCTATGTGTTACATTCACAAAGTCAAGCAAAGTAAAAACGTGTTTTATGAATGTCTGCATAAAGACATGTGACATTTGTTGCACTGTATAAAGCCACATCAAAAGCATATACATATATATGGCTAAAATATATGAAATCGGCTGTTCAAGCATCAGTAGACATATGTGAATAAAATGTTGACCCATGGTGTACATGTTTACAAAAGTTCGTGCTGTACGTACCTACATGACCTTCAGTAAATATCCTCACACAGAAAAAGCCAAAGCCTAATTTCATACTCGTATGGCAATGAATAGCACAGTTGTTAATGTGTTAACTCGCCGGGACGATGGCGCAGGTTCTATTTCTCCTTTGACTACCGCGTGTGTGGCCCATGTGTGATGTCTGCAGATGTGATATTGTTTGAATATTGCTAAAAGGGCGAAAATGTATTGTCATTTAATCACTTGCTCGTATGACATAAACATGTTTTTAATTCAACACGTACGAGCTACGATAAATAATTTATGGTCACACCTCCAAATATATTTCAAACCAATTGTTACATGTTTGTTCATTCAATGTATTTTAGCTTGTAAAAGAAATGCCATGATAAATTTGTTGTGTACTTTAAATGTAGAATGTACCACAAATGTATTTGCTTGAACATACTTTATAAATCCTTTGCTTCCTTCAATTATTAAACATGGACATTGTGTCTAATCCAACATATCACGATTATAACCCTCCTTTCGATTTCTAAATTCTTTACTCATTTATTTTATCTGTGCTGGTAAAGAAAGGTCATCCTTATTTTTGTGTCCATTAAAAATAGATGT
The DNA here is from genome assembly GCF_022045235.1 of Haliotis cracherodii. NCBI lineage: Eukaryota > Metazoa > Mollusca > Gastropoda > Lepetellida > Haliotidae > Haliotis > Haliotis cracherodii. The sequence continues at coordinate 1,490,869 of NW_027266266.1, forward strand.
TTACAGCAGTAAGGGTTAACTGATGCAAGCTGAAACGTTGATTTGATCTCTGTTTAGTTATTGATGAATGTGTAACAGAAGGTAAGATGAGACAATGATAGGACCCGCATCATGGTAGGGTGTAATTGCGACTGTATATTTCATGCTATAGTGCACTACATGATACACATCTTTACACCTGTCCTTGATTGCTTCACATATCATGTATCAGTACACGGGCGGTAATGGCTGCGTTGACAGAACCAGCAAGTGACAGCTGTTGGTAATCAATGTAGCATTGCCTCTGCCCCAGCACTGAGTGTGCACACCAAACGCGAGTATGTTTCTTCACCTTCGTGTATGTGCTTATGCTATACAACAATAGTCACAATTCTTGTTGTTTTAATTCCATGTGACAATTGCAAGTCTCAATATTAAAACTTGAAATAACTAATTATGAAAAGTCTGAACTATATATCAGCTGAAAGTATCGTTGGAATCCTTATGGTAATGAGATGTCTGCATATTCGGGAACTCTTGCCTAACAGAGGATGCAACATGTTGGCTAATTCAGCTGACACTACCGTTAGTCAGTTTTCGGGAGACAGGTTGTTATGTTCTTGAAGATGGTCTTTGTGAATGGTAAACAAAACACAAAAACGGAAAGGAAGGGTCTTCTTATTTGACGGTTTAATAAATCAATCAAATATTCTGAATGTGTGAAATATCAGCTCATTATTCTGTAGTATGAAAGTGAATGAAAATGCATGATAAGAGCGTCCATAAACATACATAACCATTTGTGTTGTTTTACACAGCAGGGTAATGTACAAAACATGAGGGTTGTATGCAATCTAAATCAATAGTTCACACAATTGAAAGATGTTTCAGAACAAGTGCATGTTGAAAAGTATACCTTAACAGTAAATATCAAACGTCAAGACCTTAGGATAATCAGTCGCGATTATCTGACCTGATTCCATTGGGAGTGAACGGCAAAATAGTTATGAAATTCTAATTAATGAATGGATGACACCACCTGATTCGCGAAAAAGTAAGCCTGTCCGGCCGCATAAAATTGTCATAAACAATGTAGCTTTTTGTTTTAGGTCTAATGCCACACACGTGAATACTTAATTGTATGATTATGACTGCCATTGGCATCAGTTTATGAGTAACTATTGAATAGTGATGTGACCAGGTGTTAGTGTATCCTGCTCTGCCGGCGTCCGACATAAACTCACGCAAAGACAAGTCAATTGTTCCACGATAATATAATCACGTTCCATGTTCATGAGAAATGTATGTTTGTGTTTATGAATCACTATCAAATAGTGATGATAACCACTATCCTGAGTGAGTGTATCCTGCTCCACCGGTCGTACCCATCACAAACACCTGCAACGCCAAGACAATTGTTCACCTGAAAAAACACGGAAACATAATGTACAAGTCAAAATAGGGAATTGCATGGGATATCATTTTTGTCACTGGATAGTCAAATTTGGAAATGTCCTCCACATGTATGAAATGTATGACGCTTTTTGAAATCTTGGTAGAAAGAACATGCTCGATTATACCTCAAAAGTTGTGTATTGTCGTCACCAAGGACAGGAGCTGCAGGAATATTGCTCGACATGACTTTGTGTGCTGGCGATTAGGTGCCTCACCCTGGCAGGTGTGGGTTCGAATCCCGCACGGGACTCAACCCAAAAAAGTACTAGAATTTGTACTTTACTAAGAAAGTGTAATCCCAAATATAACATTAGTTACATTTGACCACTTTCTAAATGGCATTGTGTATTCATAGCTTTCGGCCATGGGAGCCGTGCCAATTTACACTTGTCAGGCGGGTACCCAAAGTACGTGATCTGGACTACCAGTTGTCGGACTTCCATTTTTGTGGAAGCCTCGGTGGCTGAGTGGGTTAGATCGCTGACTTTGTGTGCTGGCGATTAGGTGCCTCACCCTGGCAGGTGTGGGATCGAATCCCGGACGGGACTCAACCCAAAAAAGTACTAGAATCTGTACTTTACTAAGAAAGTGTTATCCCAAATATAACATTAGTTACATTTGACCACTTTCTAAATGACATTGTGTATTCATAGACATGAAGGAAAGTTGACTATTGGAAAGGTGAAGTCATCCCTCTTGGCATACAGTCTTGTGAAGAGTGTTTAGTCACTCTGAATCTTTATGCATAGATCTAAACAGGGAGCATATGAGGCGGTTTCACTGGTCTCCTTCATATCTAGTTCATGTGGGTAAATCAGTGGAAGGGAATTGCCTATTTGATGGTTATTGACATGCCTTGGCCAACTTCCCTGAACTTGCCAGTCCGAGAGTAAATTCCGATTGTGATGCAAAAAGAAACAGAACACAAGAAGTGAAGCAAAGTTAGTGCCCAGAATGTTTACCAGACATCTGAATGTACACAGACGCTTATCATGCTATCAAAATGAACATTGTACATGTTACCCATTGGATGACCTGTATTGCATGGTTTGCTTTTATCACTCTGTAGAATGAGTGAGTGAGTTGTTGTCTTTTTTCCGCTTTTAGCAATAACACGACGAAGGGCACCAGAGATAGGCTTCATATATAGGGCAGATCTATAGCCTTCGATAGCGCCATGTCTGAATTTCCTTATAGTTTCTGAGGTATAGCAAGAATTCGGCAAATATGGGTATCGTTATCTCCATGTTTAATCAATTTTTTTCTCCTCCGCTCGACGAACCTGTCCCATCTGTTGCTACATAGGGCAGAAGATGCTGGTCTCCATGAGCTTGCCACTCTTTGTGCAGCTGATTGAGAGTTAACAGCGGCTTGCATCTTAGTCGAGATAACTTCCAAGGGGGTGGAAGTAGAGGTTGTCGAGGCAGCTGTAAAATGTGCTGATTTCGGATGTATCAACACATCGTGACGTACTGTAAGTGACTGACCGAGTAATGCTTTACGTCACATCGGCAATATTTCAGCCATATCGTGACGATGACGTACTGTGAGTTTCAGAGGTACTGTCATTTGGAGGGGTAGAGACCTCGGGAACTAAGCCCCGTTGAGTCAGAAGTATGACGCAGTCTGTCTCTTCTATTATCCTCGAATACTGTCCAGGGGAGTCCAAGGGGGAAATGCGTAAGTGAACATTCCCTCCCAATCCATGGATAGGGCATTAACGTGAAGAGCTAGCGGGTCTGGTACAGGGCTGACATAGACTGTTAGTTAGTTTTTGAGGCCGGTGGCGAAAGAACTGTTAGGAGTATCCCATAGTGAGGCTATCCAATTGAATGCTTCAGGATGTTGTGACCATTCTGTGGGTACGATCTTGCTCTTTCAGGACAAATAATCTGCTAGGGTATTCAACTTGCCCGGAATGTGTCTTGCTTAGATAACGCAACTCACTGAGTCTACCAAGGCTAATAAACGTGTAGCCTCCTTCAATTAAGGCTGAGACTTCGTGCCTCCCTGGTGTTGTATGTAAGCAGCCACGGTCAGGTTGTCTGTAGCAAGCTTTACTGAAGACAGATGCAGATGATCTAGCCATGTTTCTAGAGCTAGATATATCGCCCTCATGTCTTGGCAGTTGATGTGGAACTCCTTTTCTTGGATGGACCAGTTTCCCTGTGATGTGGGCGCCCCATCCATCTCCTGGCGCGTCTGTGTAGAGTTGATGTAGAGGGGTAGAGTGTGTGTGTGTGTGTGTGTAGGGGAGAGATATATGAGTCGAATTCCGGGCATGACGTTCTGAAGAGTTAGCCTCCAATGTAGTTCTGATATTCGAACTGGTGGAGGTTGAATTAGTGCTTCTAGCTCCAGTTCTTTGATAGTGTTCATCCTGTTGTGCAAGGGTCGTAACTCTAGTCTGCCTCTGCTGGTCAGATCCTGAATGGAAGTGAGCAAGCCTAGGCAAGACATCCACCATGATTTGATTTCATGGGCTGGTCGAGTCTTTTACTCTTGAATATCTGTCCTCTGGAGGACCTACTATATAAACCCTTGTTGAGTTGAAACCTTGCGCCTTTGTAGATGATGTCCTGTGTGGGTACTAATTCTGATTTTTGAGCATGAACCAGGATACCTAAGAGCGTTTGTAGCCTTATAAGGCATACTGTATTTAGCTTGATCTGCAACTTGTCGTTATCGGTCAATAGGAAGTTGTCTATATATCCGTGAAACCTTATGAGGTATAGGTGGGCAAAGCCGATGACAGGGTGGTTGGTGATCCTGGTGAATAGCCAAGGAGCGATTGATAAGCCAGATAGTTGTACCCTGAACTGGTATGTCTGACCATTGAATGCGAAGCGCAGGTATTGAAGATTGGTTGGATGGATGGGGACATAAAGATAGGCCTCCTGAAGATGAAGGCTTATCATCCATTCTGCTTGTCCTCGGGCGTTCTTTCCCTTCTTGACTGATTCCATCTGGAACTTGGGAGGTCTTTTAAGATAATCTTTGTTTGGACTTTTTGATCTACAATCAAGAGCATTTCCGAAGAATTCTTCTTTAGGACCAGGAATACTGGTGAGTAGAATCAGCGGGTGGTGTCGTGGATGGATCTCTTGGCTAGTTACCTGTGTATGGCCACGTCTGTTGCAAGTACTTTACTCCCTGACAGGTGGGAGTGGGGTCCAGTGGGAAGGATAACTAATCTTGGTCATTATAGAAAGTGAAGTTTGTATCTTTCTCTTACTACTTCGAGCAGCCAGGAGTGGTCTGTGATAGCTTCCCAGTTGTCTGCGTACTTCATAAGACGACCCCCGACTGGTCCTCGAGTAGGGGCAGTGCTGAACTTTGGCAGTCTTGGATCGATGTCAAAGACTGTTTGAACAATATTGCAGTTTGTTGTTGGCTGCTTAATGTTGCAGGAAAGTGGATGCAGTCCTAGTTACAGGACACCACTTTGCTCAATGTCACATCAGGAAAATGGTGGTGACAAATCAAGAACCATAACGGTGGATTCAAACCAAAGACCACAGATTCTGAAATGCCCAGTGGATAAAAATCTGAGCAATGAACAGCAACGCCTCTGACAGATAGGTGACTGTGCAGAACCAACATTGATCGACAAGAGACTGGAGTAAGTCATCATCAAGATAAGTTCACTTCCCCTCAAACTGTTTGTGTGCCCTCTTCCAGATCAGTCCCATTCAAAACCAATACAGCAAATCTTACTTATATATTTATTGACATATTTCACAAAATAACAAAACAACAAATGAACACGACAATTTCACATATGATCACAGTACATGGTGTACACTTCTCTGCAAGGTGCTTAAGTACATCACATACAATGTTCAACGATGTCAATCGGCAATCGCCATCGGCACTATCATTGTCTTCCTTGTCCTTCCTCCACATCTGGACAACCCTCTGACGTCATCATAGCAATATATCACAGCACTCAAAGTTAAATAAATATTGTTATATCTTCCAGACAAGGGATAACCATAAAAATAATCTTACTTCATGGGTCTACTAAGTACATATACCAGCATTTCCTCTACATTTATAATCCACTTAAAGTTTCACTTCTTGGAGTGGGTGTCTGTGTATGGTTTTACGCCGCTTTTAGCAATATTCCAGCAATATCAGGCGGGGGACACCAGAAATAGGCTTCACACATTGTACCTATGTCGGGAATCGAACCAAGGTCTTCGGCGTGGCGAGCGAACGCTTTAACCAGTAGGCTACCAAACCGCCCCGTTCCACTCCTGGATTGCACTTACATGCTATATGTTTGTTATTTTAAACAGCAATCGGGAACATGTAGCTATTTCATGGAGCTGGTTAGAAATCAAGTCCAGGCAAACTGGTGATCGATATTATGAGCACAAATAAGTGGCACAATAGTCAATGACTGCAAGGCTGTAGAGATATCATAAAGAACTTCTGAAACAAAATGTTCTTTGTCTATGACAAAATCAATGACTTGAGACAGAATTGAGTCCAATAAGAGCTAAACCAAGAAACAGATTCCCCCATTTGAGAGTAATTGTGGAAAGTACAAGAGTATAAATGAAACCATCCTCATCTGGCCATTGTCAATGTCTTGACCATCAGCAGAGAGTCTTGATTGATAAGCCTTGCTTTCAAATTACATACAAAGTAACTGTTTGTTTCTTGTTTAACGCTGCACACAACAATATTCACGCAATATGAGAGCGGTCGGTAATTAGCAAGTGTGGGCTAGACAATCCAGTAATTGACATCATGACATCTATCCACGCAATTGGGATATGATAACATGCATCATCCAAGTCAGCGAGCCCGTTAGTCGCCTATTACGACAAGCATAGTCACAAGCATGGGTTGCTGAAGACCTATTCTACCCCCGATCTTAACAGATCACAAAGTAACTGACACAAGGATCAACAAAGTTCTACCAACATGACCTTTACTTCTACTATTAGTAGAAGTCGAAAAACTGCTGGTCAGACAAACATAGAACCAGATGGTGATGGTTCAACATGAGCTTAAATAAGTACTTATATCCAAACATGTAACATTAATTAGGAGTTAACCATTAGAATATGCAAAGTGAAGAGGTTGTACACTGAAACATGTCTGTCACATCCGCAGAGGCTGACAAGTAATGTCCTTCATATACTGTACCCACATTGGGAACCAAACCAGGTCTCTACTTGAACAACTTTGCTACCCACTATCCTTGAATACCACAAACATAAGCACATGTCAAAACATGTGCAAGTGAGTCTCCTGTTGGGGTGGGGGTGTGCTGTGGTCAAACCAGACATAGGTTATACCTACCTTGCAACAAAAACAGTGAGTGAGTGAGTTGGCTTTAACAGTTTTCCAGTTATTCACTTCGGTGAAACCCACGAGCACGGGTATGGTGCTGACAGACCTAGAAACATAATAGGGGCAAACCGGGATTTGAATTCACAATCATAGATTTCTGGCGTGCCCAAGGGACGCAACTCTGCACAGCAAATCGCGTCGCTTTAGACGACTGGGACACCCGTGCCCCGCAATAGAAACAGAACAATCCTTACTGACAATAGTTTCTGTAAACTACGAACTCATCCACCTCATTCAAAATGTAATCATTAATCCTTTTCAACTAAAATTCATTTATTTTTCGGTTTTCCCACAAGATATATCAGTCATGCCATGCTACTTGAGAAGCCAAACCTTACTTTTCCAACGCATCAAAAATGCTTATAGTCTTGAGTTTTGGATCTTCACAGAGTTTCACAATGGTAAGACTCAATTACTATGCCATGGTTTACTCACAAACATTTGACATTTGGTTTTAATTTCATTTAAGCAGCATTATAATGAAATTTTGTTCTTTCCTCTTTCTCTATGGACATTTATTTGTCAATATGCCAAAATACTGAAAATATTTTTGGGAGTAATTATTGTGAGGACCTTAATTCATTCTGCTAGATAACTGGGGCTATACCACAGAAGCTGTACACGTGGGGTACTGCAGATAACTGGGGATATACCACAGAAGCTGTACACGTGGGGTACTGCAGATAACTGGGGATATACCACAGAAGCCGTACACGTGGGGTACTGCAGATAACTGGGGCTATACCACAGAAGCTGTACACGTGGGGTACTGCAGATAACTGGAGATATACCACAGAAGCTGTACACGTGGGGTACTGCAGATAACTGGGGATATACCACAGAAGCTGTACACGTGGGGTACTGCAGATAACTGGGGATATACCACAGAAGCTGTACACATGGGGTACTGCAGATAACTGGGGATATACCACAGAAGCCGTACACGTGGGGTACTGCAGATAACTGGGGATATACCACAGAAGCCGTACACGTGGGGTACTGCAGATAACTGGGGATATACCACAGAAGCTGTACATGTGGGGTACTGCAGATAACTGGGGATATACCACAGAAGCTGTACATGTGGGGTACTGCAGATAACTGGGGATATACCACAGAAGCTGTACATGTGGGGTACTGCAGATAACTGGGGATATACCACAGAAGCTGTACATGTGGGGTACTGCAGATAACTGGGGATATACCACACAAGCTGCACACGTGGGATGTACACGAGCCAGATCCAGCCACTTACTTCCAGAACAGTTACACAGAGTGTTGTCTCCAAGTGAAAGTTCAAGTGATATTGGGCCTTAGGTTGATTTATTATTTTCAGTTTTTCTTGGTTCTGTTGTCCTGGAACCATATAATGTCCCCCAATTGTTTAATGATGTCCTCATCTTGTATTAATCCCTGACAGGCATTTATTGTGTGGAATAGCACCAGAGGAAGCTGGTGTTTTAGTACCCAAACAGGATGTTAGTTACTGAATACTAGTTACTGATTGCTTTTTGTTATTTTAATTATTCACAATGTCAAGATCAATGCACGTTTTACACATCAAACAACGTATACAATGTTGTTATTTTTTGTAGGATTAACAGAAATAGCAGACCAGTCTATGTATAACAGCAATGAGTCACTAACGTGGCACACCTATCAGCCAAAGAAAACAGTTTTCACCGCTGCCCCGTTAGCTTTGGCCACGCCCAAATATGGGTTTGTTGTAAAAATGATTACAGAGCGTGTGATTTCAGTACTTATGCTAGGACATTTAACTACTTCCTACAAATATTATGAATTTATATCTCTTGGATATTGACTAAATGTATCTAGAAAAATAGATAATCTCAAAAAAAACCACAAACATTACTTTACCTGCCTTCTAAAACTGCAAATAGGCATGTTTTCAGATATGCAGGTCTTACTGAGCACAGAATGCCCAGACATTTGAACATTTGAAACATCTGGCTTACATAGTCTGTTCCAGTGGATCATGCTTGGTATCAAATACTCAGTAACACCCAGAAACACAACAACATATAACAGTATCTTCTGATTCTAACACCTTTAGATCAACCAAAACATCGAACCAACTATTTGAACTCCTCGTTATGCCATCATTCTCCATTATACTCCATTCCCGAAAACCAAGATTAAACTGTATGATTTAGAAATGACTAGATATGTTGGCAGCGAGGAGGATGCATGTTGAGAAATATAAAGATTTTATAGTGATTACAGCCAAAACTGGGATTTATGGCTATTATGTAATAGAGGCGAAGTATTCAAAGGAATTAGAAAACTTAAACTTTTACTGTTCTGATAATGATAATTGAAATTCCATTTGTACATATGTCTACATACAAGAAATACTACCAGGGAATAGAACAATAGACAACATAACTTTCAGTAGCATTTTCCTATCTTCTTTGTGCTTCACATCAACAGAAAGCCAGTTTTGCTCTAACACGTACTACCTCTGTCCTGGATCTACCCAACAACACACAACCGTCTGCACCAAGGGACAGCTTCGTACAAATAAATACATGATTGTGTTCACGATTCTAGCCTGTACAACCACCTTGTAGCATAATTACATATATCACATCTATGTACATCTAGGGTTCAAAATATATATTTATATATTCATTCTGGAAGTAAAATATATAGGCCGTTGATCTATCTACAACACATAACAGCCTGTATATAACACGGAGTCGTGAAGGTACTGGACATTAAAACTAGTTGTAAGAACATAGCACTGCATATTTTGTCTAAATTTGCAAATGGTGACATGGGGTTTAATCACAAATGTTTTGATTTAAAAATAACAATGACAAGAACGTCACCATTTTCCCCAAGTCAATATATCTTGGGAATCACAACTCAATGTATAAATAAATGTATACATAGATATATAAGAAAAAGATGTACAATAAAACAAAAACCTTAAAATTTGAAAATAAACTATAAATAATCCATATTAACTAAAAAGGAATGTTGGCGTGGAATCAAGAGTCAACATTTCAAGGTCAATCAAATGCAAACTGGTGAGAAAGGGATAACTAAACGTGTGGTGAAATTGTTCGTGAAACAACAGACATATATACGCAACATGGGCTACCTTTGTTCACTAAATACGAGGATAATCGGCGGGATAATCAGTCCTGTCACATGACCCCATTCCGGCATCACATGTTACTACATCGAATGGGTCTGCTGCGGACATTAGGAATGGGTAAGATTTCTATTTCTCTGTGGCCACTGACACTACTTCAGTAAAAACACATCAAAACAGTTTGTTTTATTTAAATAATATAAATTACAAGGTGCCATTATTTTTCTAAATAAAAGAAGACTGCTGCACAAAAATCTACTAAAAAAACTTGGAGAACAATCATTGTTGCGTTATGTGTGTTGTATATTCTAATAAAGTGAGTAGGTTGGGTTTAACCTAGAGTATGTGCATTGTGCTGACAAGCCAATTGTGATCAGGGCAAATTTGGGGTTTGAATCCCCGATCATTGTTTCCTGGCTGCAACTCTACACAGTGGAATATGGAGACAGAACTCTGCCAAAATAAACTTAACATAATGAACGTGGTGTAGATGTACCGGTATACACATCTATATACAATGTACCATTCTGTGTGACCTTGAAACAATACTATGTCTAACAATAACTTACTTAACAGTATCCACAATACTCTGTTTCCTATAAACACACCACCGAGACAGATGAATGAGAGGCATGACACACATCATGTCGCCTACCTTTCTTTATCATGTTATCTCAACAGCTGAAGAAATGCATTGGAAACAAACAAAAACATTAACATTCTGAAACATGCCATGTGAATGATGCAGATTCAGTGATACAAGCAATACTTTCTGACAAGCTGATTTATAAACTGTGTGATACAAGAATACTTTCTGATAAGCTAATTCCTATATTGGGTGATACAAGAATACTTTCCAACAAGCTAATTCCTAAAGTGTGTGATACAAGCATTACTTTCCAACAAGCTGATTCCTAAACTGTGTGATACAGGCAATACTTTCTGACAAGCTGATTTATAAACTGTTTGATGTAGGCAATACTTTCTGACAAGCTGATTCCTAAACTGTGTGATACAGGCAATACTTTCTGATAAGCTGATTTATAAACTGTGTGATACAAGCAATACTTTCTGACAAGCTGATTCATAAACTGTTTGATGCAGGCAATACTTTTCTGACAAGCAGATTTATAAACTGTGTGATACAAGCAATACTTTCTGACAACCTGATTTATAAATGTTTGATGCAGGCAATACTTTTCTGACAAGCTAATTCATAAACTGTTTGATGCAGGCAATACTTTCTGACAAGCTGATTTATAAACTGTGTGATACAAGCAATACTTTCTGACAAGCTGATTTATAAACTGTGTGATACAGGCAATACTTTCTGACAAACTGATTTATAAACTGTTTGATGCAGGCAATACTTTCTGACAAGCTGATTTATAAACTGTGTGATACAAGCAATACTTTCTGACTAACTGATTTATAAACTGTTTGATGCAGGCAATACTTTCTGACAAGCTGATTTAAAAACTGTGTGATACAAGCAATAGTTTCTGATAGACCGATTCAAGTTGAATCCGTATGAAGATGTTGTGTGATCATGGTTATTCTTTGGATGGAACGTAAATGCATTGTAAGTGCTATTGAAAACATTATCTACACAGCAGATTGATCATTGCCCTATATTTGGTCATAGGATGTATGGATAGGTCTCAAGTTGGAAAAATGAACTGTGTTAGAGATATTGGTTGAACGTCGCTTTAAACAGTGTTTCAGTTATATCACGATGCGTTAGTTTCTTGTGACAGGTCGTAGACGTTTACTATGTTGGTGAATCCAATTAGCACCGATACAGTGATGACAGACCATGGGTCATCATTCCAATCCGTGAACAGCACATTCTGATACATCTAAGAGAGGCAACTTATGAATCCTCGTAACATCTATTTAACAATTGGAGCTTTTTCACAAGCATTGATTGAAACTTGAGACATATCTCCTCCAATAACTATGTGGTTTGATATTCATGGACCATTTTACTCAGATAAATACAGAAAAAACAATTAAAAAAAAATCAAACGAAAAGATCTGCTGCATATGTACATACATGATGTTATATTTGATGAGAATGAAATAATCTCATTGCAACATCCCTGCAACACATGTATTTAGGTTACTCGATTGGTAGAGTCCATTTGAACACTGAGGGGTGGGTGGGTAATATCCAGTTAAATTTTGGCACATCTCTACCAATCTGACAACTGAAGGAACAGATTACACAATACTACCCAGTTATCACATAAGACCTTCAAACAACTGCCATGTAAACATGCAGTATACACTGGGGAGAGCCTCAGGCAATCAAAGTACACATTATTGCCATTGTCACAAATGTTCGCACCTCTCGTTGCTCTTTCTAAATCATCACATAAAATTGCAATTAGCATAATTGATTTGCATTAAGACACAGGAATAATCTACTCGCTATTAAAAAGTCTTGCTCAACTATTCATATTAACAAGAAACATTTATCTTTAAACATTGACATTTGTAACATGTACAAGTATACATTTCTACATGACTAGTCTAATTTCAACACTTTTCTGCAGTGTTGTACAGACACCTGAATCTCCTCTGGGACTAAACCTGGACTGCCCCAAGTCAACTTCCCCAAGAGCTTCACCTCCATTGCCTGGCTGGCTAGAACATGCATGAAAACAGGGCCTGGTCAAGTCCTGCATGAAAGCAGGGCCCAGTCACGTCATGCATGAAAGCAGGGCCCAGTCAAGCCATGCATGAAAGCATGGCCCAGTAAGGTCATGAATGAGAGCTTCACCTGGCTAGGACAAGCATGAGAGCTTCACCCGGCTAGGATGGCAATGCAGATATGCCAGTGGACGCACTATGATACTAACAATAGATATACAGTGCTGTGGAGCATCAGGAGGGCAAAATCCAACGGTATGAAGTCGTGTCCCGAGTGGATTACTAAATCCCTCGGAGATTGAAACAGGTTGAAACAAGTCAGTTATTAAAGGACTGGATTGGAATGTTAGTGCATGTTTGAATCATTTTCACTTCTGATTTAAAAAAACATTCTTTGCAATAAGATTCATTCCCTACATTCCTGCCACACATGTCCTCATAATATCTCCGCTCCATGTCCTTGGTTGGACATGTTACCACATCCTCACCTGCTTGGAGACACATCCGTGAAACTGCGCAAGGAATATGGCAAAGTCAATCATTTGCCCTTCACAGTGGGCAGGATCAGCCATTTAATTTTCATACTACACAAACCATTAAGAAGTGATAGTCACATCAGCTGCCTTCACCATGTTCACACATCACTGGTCTGGGCTCCGTTCCACACGGAAGCGATCTTAGTGCCAAGGTGATCGTGACTCCCATACTTTAACATAGGCTTACAATAGTCGTAGCGCTAAGATCGCTTTGTGGAATGTGAGTCCAACCCTTTTGATTCCAGTAAGAAGTCGGCGGTTGAAGAGTCATCAGTATACAATCCAGGCTCCCCGATATTTTGACTGGTGCCATTAAAACCCTTCAGCTGCTTGATACGAGTCAAGCCATTAAGGGACAGTAGTTCCCGAGTTAAACACTTTCCAGTTTAACATCTGAGGTAGAGCTCTACCTGTCTCACCCATCTGGGAAGCTAAATCAACTTGTCGCCATGAATAATGGTTCACCAATCCTGAACAACGTATCCCTGCATGAACAGTGACGGTATCATTCAAACAACTGCGTCAATCTATGCATGACAATATATTTGTTAGGTTAATCATTTCAACACAGTCAGAGTGATCAATTCCTACATTTGATGGCGTAGTTACTACAAGGATGTAAGTGCATATGCACTGTTGCTTGACCTGCAGGGCAGGGCAGTGATGTTTGGCAGGGGGCTGTGGGTCTCGAGATGCAGATCTACTTGTTTTCAATAAGAGTCTGAAGACGTAACACTAACTCCCGGGAGATCTTCAACACCTGCTTAGCGTTATGTCTCTCAGCCATTTCTGAAATAAAACCGTTCATGTTTAAATAATGATGTAACTTTATTACATCTGACCAAGTTAGTAGGGGGGATCCGCATTTACACCTACTTGTTTCCCTGCCATTTCTGAATGAGTGAGTGAGTGAGTGAGTATGGTTTTACGCTACTTTTAGCAATGTTCCAGCAATATCACAGCAGGGGACACCAGAAATGGGCTTCACACATTGTACCCATGTCGGGAATCGAACCCGGGTCTTTGACATGACGAGCAAACGTTTTAACCACTAGGCTACCCGACCAACCCCATTTCTGAATTAACACAATAATCCTTACAGTTAAATGGGCAGGCCAATCAATTTCTTGATTCTACACTTAATTCTAAAATCAGAACTACTTTACCATAGTTCACATGGAAATTAAGTCAAATTAAATGTTGCGGGCAATGTATGATGTACAACAGTTAAATTTACAAAGTTTCAACTCAGAGAAACACAAAAATCCAAATGATTTGAAAAAGATTTGATTAGAGTCATCATCAGAGAAACATTCATGCCTTAGAGAAGATCAGAGAAAGAGTTTAAAGAGACAAAAATGCATTTTAAGAGACTTGTTTTTAGTGGGAGACTATACCTATACTTTGTTTATTTGTTGATTATCGCCGCACTCAGCAATATTCCAGCTATATTACGACGGTCTGTAGATAATCGAGTCTGAACCAGATAATCCAGTGATTGACATCATGAGCATTGATCCATGCAATTGGGATACGATGACATGTATCAACCAAGTGAGCCAGTTTGACCACCCGATCCCGTTAGCCGCCTCTTACAAGCATAGTCGCCTTTATGGCAAGCATGGGTTGCTGAAGACCTATTCTACACCGGATCTTCATGGGTCACTATCCATACAGATGACAAATCATCATCAACAGCCAGGTGAGCTAACACTCAGTGTCTCACCATTGAAGAACTTGATGATGTCGGTGAAGTCCATGTTGTTGTCCAGGATGATGTCTCTGTAGTACTGGACGAGGGCCAGCGCGATGAACAGAACAAAGTGAGTGGAGCTGATGTGTTTGGCTGCCCAGATGATCTCCCACACCGCAAATACATCCTCATACACCAGCTCTGGAACAGTCAGAGCATGTTGCAGTCAAATGGAAATTCAATGTTTAACTCTCATATTTCTGCATGACGGCTCCTCCATACGAAGTTGTGACAAATGACGTTTCTAATCAGCCAATTGTTAAAGTATTCACAGCTGCATATCTGATTTCTGTATCTCAAAATATGAAATTAAACATGCAGTTCTGAATGGAAATAATAAAGGCAGTGTCGCTTCTGACATCTGCACACAAAACGGAGTACTATCGATGGAATAACTGTGTTCTGTATGTTTGTCATCTGGCAAAATCAAACTTTTTGAATCGAGAATGAAAACAGTGAGTGAGTGAGTGAGTTGGGTAAACGCCGCTTTTAACGGTATTCCAGTTATTCGGGAGGAAAGCCCGAAGTGATGCAGGTTTCAGACGTTTACCACTTCGGTGAAACCCACGAGCACCGGTATGGTGCTGACAAACCTAGAAACATAATTGGGGCGAACCAGGATTCGAACCCACAATGGTTTATGGCATGCCTAAGGGACGCAACTTTGCACAGCGAATCGCGGCGCCTTAGACGACTGGGCCATCCGTGCCCCCGAGAATGAAAACAAATTAGGGCAAACTGTTTTAGAAAGTGACAGCTGATAGGTTTAAGAACCCACGCATCCTTCATCTACTTTGAGCAGTCACCGGACACAATTTTCTGTGGAGGAATTATCACATCTTCATGCGGGGGGATATCGCTCCAGAGTCAAAGGTTTGATTTCTATGAAATTGTGAATGCAATCATTAATATTCCAGCTATATCACAGAGGCCTGAACACAATTCAGTCTGGACCAGACAAACCAGTGCCTGCTGTCATTACTGTCTGAAGGTTAGCAGTGTTTCAGGCATAAGAACTGTTCCATGTTTACAATGCTAGCTCTTTTACCCCCGACATTTTGGGGTTAGGCTTGTTTCCAGGGTTGCGATGCAAATTGTTTGTGTGGTTTTCCCAAACATAGATGAACTGAAACAAACCTCTCTTGAAGTCGAGGAGGAACCAGCGGTAGCAGAAGTAGAAGTGGGTGTAGTCGCCGTGTTGGTGCATGTGCTCGAACAGCTCCGAGTCCAAGATCTGGAGCATAGAGAAACCTGGCTTGATTCATTGTGACTGTCAACCATGTAAATAAAGCTACATTACTGGTCCAAGGTCTATACCAATCAGTGAATATTGTTTTATGTCTCAGAAGCAATAGCCCAGCTCCATGGCTGCCTGTGTATACATGAGTGCAGGCAGTGACAGCATTCAACCCAGTCAGGAGTCACCAAACATGGGATGCTGCCCTTTTCTGCCCTGGGCCCACATGCACAAAGCTATCTTAGCGCTAAGATGATTGTAACTCCCATACTCTAGTATCTTAGCGCTAAGATCGCTTTGTGCAAGTGGCCCCTGGAGTCTATACACCTGGCATGAGATACAAAGACTGAAGGTACAAACATGCCTGTATTAACACCATTCTACACAGTTCAACATGTCCAGGTGTATTCCTCCTGACTCCTGCCCCATACACAAGTCAAGGGTATCAGTATGGGATCCTCCAGGGACTATTGGTAAACTTTGCTGCGAGGTTGTCCTCACCTGAGACAACTTCTGTACCTGTAAGCGCAAGTGCATGACGAAGGGCCGCACCTGAGATGACTATCTCTTAGCGAAGTGGGTCTCTGCAAATGAGACGACTATCTCACCTGTACAAGAGAGTGTATGTTGGAAGGTCTGTTAACACCTGAGATGACTATCTCACCTGTATGAGGGAGCGCATGTTGGCGAAGTGGGTGTCCATCGCACCTCCGTGGGGGAAATTAGAGGACATCCTCTTCATCAACTCACAGAAGCAGCTGTACGTCAACGCCTCTACAAACACAAACATACGTTAATGCCTCTACAAACACAAACATATGTCAACGCCTCTACAAACACACACATCAATGGAGTGAGATCTTGTACGTCAACGCCTCTACAAACACAAATATCAATGGAGTGAGATGTTATACGTCAACGCCTCTACAAACACACACTTCAATGGAGTGAGATCATATACGTCAACGCCTCTACAAACACACAGATCAATGGAGTGAGATCATATATGTCAACGCCTCTACAAACACACAGATCAATGGAGTGAGATCTTATACGTCAACGCCTCTACAAACACACAGTTCAATGGAGTGAGATCATATACGTCAACGCCTCTACAAACACAAACATCAATGGAGTGAGATGTTATACGTCAATGCCTCTACAAACACACAGATCAATGGAGTGAGATCTTATACGTCATCGCCTCTACAAACACACAGATCAATGGAGTGAGATCTTATACGTCATCGCCTCTACAAACACACAGATCAATGGAGTGAGATCTTATACGTCATCGCCTCTACAAACACACAGATCAATGGAGTGAGATCTTATACGTCATCGCCTCTACAAACACACAGATCAATGGAGTGAGATCTTATACGTCATCGCCTCTACAAACACACAGATCAATGGAGTGAGATCATATACGTCAACGCCTCTACAAACACACAGATCAATGGAGTGAGATGTTATACGTCAACGCCTCTACAACCACAAATATCAATGGAGTGAGATCATATACGTCAACGCCTCTACAAACACACAGATCAATGGAGTGAGATCATATACGTCAACGCCTCTACAAACACACAGATCAATGGAGTGAGATCTTGTACGTCAACGCCTCTACAAACACACAGTTCAATGGAGTGAGATGTTATACGTCAACGCCTCTACAAACACAAATATCAATGGAGTGAGATGTTATACGTCAACGCCTCTACAAACACACAGATCAATGGAGTGAGATGTTATACGTCATCGCCTCTACAAACACAAATATCAATGGAGTGAGATCATATACGTCAACGCCTCTACAAACACACAGATCAATGGAGTGAGATCATATACGTCAACGCCTCTACAAACACACAGATCAATGGAGTGAGATCTTATACGTCAACGCCTCTACAAACACACAGATCAATGGAGTGAGATCTTATACGTCAACGCCTCTACAAACACACAGATCAATGGAGTGAGATGTTATACGTCAACGCCTCTACAAACACACAGATCAATGGAGTGAGATCTTATACGTCATCGCCTCTACAAACACACAGATCAATGGAGTGAGATCTTATACGTCAACGCCTCTACAAACACACAGATCAATGGAGTGAGATCTTGTACGTCAACGCCTCTACAAACACACAGATCAATGGAGTGAGATCTTGTACGTCAACGCCTCTACAAACACACAGTTCAATGGAGTGAGATCTTGTACGTCAACGCCTCTACAAACACACAGATCAATGGGGTGAGATCTTATACGTCAACGCCTCTACAAACACACAGATCAATGGAGTGAGATCTTATACGTCAATGCCTCTACAAACACACAGATCAATGGAGTGAGATGTTATACGTCAACGCCTCTACAACCACAAATATCAATGTAGTGAGATCATATACGTCAATGCCTCTACAAACACACAGATCAATGGAGTGAGATCATATACGTCAACGCCTCTCCAAACACACAGATCAATGGAGTGAGATCTTATACGTCAACGCCTCTACAAACACACAGATCAATGGAGTGAGATCTTGATTGACACTGCAACTCTTGTAACTATATTATGGGGACAAATCTTGTACCCATGTACCCACAATTTCACATTTCATGACATAAAGTACCTATGTCATCGGCCAAAGTAATGTGAATAATTGACATCATCAGCTTGTTAAAAGCAAAAGGTGTATCGTCGGATCATTGGCTTTCGGACATCATACGTTTTTGGATGACCATGTTCATTGCGATTAGTCACACTATCACGGGGGTGTAGCATCACACAGACATTGTAAATACTCAGGTGATGTTGACTTTTATAAGTGAATGGGATGTTTGACAGTGCTTAGAGAGAAAACTACGAATGTTTCTTTAGCGTCCGAAATGCATGACATGGCCATACTGACCATCAGCATAGGTTTGACATGGGAAGTGGTAAAGTGAACGGTTTGCCTACCATCATCCAGGATGACGAGGAGCGGCGCCACCAGGTCACACATGCCCTGCACGTAGCCCACCTCCAGGTGCTGCCACACGTACCTGCAGGCAGGGAACACATGGAGTTACGTTACCTGGACGTGCTCACAGGCCGGTATTCTGCCCCAAATCTCCAGCAAATGTTACCTGGACGTGCTCACAGGCCGGTATTCTGCCCCAAATCTCCAGCAAATGTTACCTGGACGTTCTCTGCCCCAAATCTCCAGCAAATGTCAATAAAAATTTTGAATTTGGAACTTAACATTTCCCAATTCATTATACAATGTGTTTATATATATATATAAACTAATAACTAATTTTATGCCTTTGTAGAAGTAACCTGTATTCACTAATAACAAGACCAATAAATTGGAACAGGTTTTGCATTAAATGTAATCTCAAATCTACCTCAAATTTAAGAAAATATATATTTTTTAAAAATCGTTCAACATACGTGCACATGATGTTCCTCAGCTTCTCCAGGTTCTCGTGGGTGAAGTACCAGTAGTTGCGGTCGCATCGCTGCACGTCCTTGTCGATGCGGTGCAGGTTGAGAGCCACGGTGTCCAGCAGTTCCGGCTGGGGAGGAAGAGTGAGTTTGTGAGTGAGTTTGTGAGTTTGTGAGTGAGTGAGTGAGTGAGAAAGTGAGTGAGTGAGTGAGTGAGTGAGTGAGTGAGTGAGTGAGTGAGTTTGGTTTTACGCCACTTTTAGAAATATTCCAGAAGTATCATGGGGTGGGGGAACACAAGAAATGGCCTTCACACATTGTACCCCTGTCGAAAATTACCAGGGTCTTCGATGTGATGAGCGAACGCTTTAACCACTAGGCCACCCCAACTGCCCAGGAAGAGGATGGTTGGTTGGTTTGTTGTTTAACGCTGCACTCAGCAATATTCCAGCTATATGACGGTGGTCTGTAAATAGTCAAGTCTGGACCAGACATGCAATTGCAATTGCAATTGGGATCGATGACATGCATCAACCAAGTAAGCGAGTCTGACCACCTGATCCCGTTAGTCGCCTTTTACAACAAGCGTTGTCACCTTTTACGGCAAGCATGGATTGCTGAAGACCTATTCTACCCCGGACTCTTCAAGGGTCAGGAAGAGGATGGAGATGAAAGGGGCGGAGGAGAGAAGGGGTTTATACCCCCTTGGAACAAAATGGGAACACTGATTTGGTAAATTCAAAGCAAAGTGATTTCATAGTTAAATTATCAATCCTGATGACTTCACTGAAAACAATAAACCAACTGTTCCGATAAATGAGGCTTTTGTAACTTAAATACAAGGTGAGGTGAAATGGGGTTTAAGATTATTGCACTTATATTGCAACGTGCATGCATGTAGTGTGTGTGTGTGTGTGTGTGTGTGTGTGTGTTGTGTGTGTGTGGTGTGTGTGTGTGTGGTGTGTGTGTGGTGTGTGTGTGTGGTGTGTGTGTGTGGTGTGTGTGTGTGTGTGGTGTGTGTGTGGCTGCTTGTACTAGTTGAGACTAATGCCGATTTTATAGTGCTAGCCCACTGATATTCCATGTCGCAGTTTAACATGAATACCCCACTCAGACACAGTACACCGACTCTGATCCGACCAGTCCTTGTTTTAGCCCCTTAATGCCGAGCACCAAGCAGGGTAACAACAAGTACCATCTATTAACGTCTTTTGGTATGACAAGGGCAGCGATCAAACCCCCGACCTTCCGCTCTCCGGGCAGGTGCTCTACCACTAGACCACGGATGCAGACCAACTTGAATATGAAGCCCAGGAGATGATCCGGGGGAGACAGTGTGACACACAATCAGCCTGGCCTGACACATCATCTCCAGCATCCCACACTGAGACAACTTACACAGTAGATGCCACCATTGGAAGCAGGAGAGGCAGGGGATATGAGGGACTCCTTGGACGCCGACAGGTGACGACTGCTCTCTGAAATTAAAACGCCTGTCATTACAACACTATACTGTACTTCACCCGTATTAATCTTATTCAGGACAAAACTGAAGGGCATACGACATTGCCATTGTCAAAAACTCAACAGAGAAATAACAAAAGCTTCTGAGCACCAATGATATACACTAGCTGGTATGCCTACAAAGGTATGCCTAGCATAGGTTGTTTAAGGCCAATACTAACACAAATCTTCACGGGATAAACCTGCTTAGAAGTTTGCATGGCTTTACAGTCTGGTTAAACGCCGCTTTGGTCAGTATTCCAGTTACATCATGGCCTGCTTAATGTGAGTGAGTGAGTGAGTGAGTTTGGTTTAATGCCGCTTTTTACAGTATTCCAGTTATATCGCGGCGTGCCAGCATAATGTGGGAGGAAAGCCTACAGTGATGCAGGTCTCAGACGTTTACCACTTTGGTGAAACCCACGAGCATAGGTATGGTGCTGACAAACCTAGAAACATAAGCAGGGCAAACCGCGATTGGATCATAGATTTCTGGCGTGCCCAAGGACACAGCTCTGCTCAGTGAACTGTGGCGCCTTAGACACCTGGGCCATCTGTGCACCTTGTTGTCTTGAAGTTGAGACAATTGTTCACAATATACAGAAAAAAACATAATAATAACCACAGCAACAATCAGAATTCATGAAAGTAGTTTGTGACAAAATGTTCTCCGAACAGACAAATATATAAAAGCAAAACACTGACAAATAGTTTGGGAGATAACAGTGAGTTTGTTGTAATAAAGTTAGGAAAGTTTGCCAGTAGCTGGACAGGGGAGGTGCCGTGTGTATGTTATGTGGCCTCAGAGAAGCAGGCAAGTCACAAAGCCGAGATTACTTACACACAAAAACATGTCATTATGAACTGTTAGAAACAAAGAAGAGAATATTTCATAAATAAATGCAACTTAAGTTCAAATATTGTAATATTTGTTTGTTGTTTAACGCCGCACTCAGCAATATTCCAGCTATATGACGGTGGTCTGTAAATAATCAGATCTGGACCAGACAATCCAGTGATTGATATCATGAGCATCGATCTACACATATGGGATACGATGACATGCATCAACCATGTCAGCTAGCCTGAACACCCGATCCCGTTAGTCGCCTCTTACGACATGTATAGTCGCCTTTTATGAAAAGCATGGGTTGCTGAAGACCTATTCTACCCCAGTTCTTCATGGGTCCAATATTGTAATATATTGTAACGGGACATGTAACAATAGCTCTATCAGGAAAAAAGGAACAGTTTGAACAACAGGCACGAAGGGCTCGGCTTTGTTTCAGCGCCTGTTCTCACAACTGTACCTCTAGGGTCTGCTCAACTGTCAGTCCTGGCTTCAAGCCTGAATAACCATCTTTTCCATGGAATAATTTATTTTATAATGTGTGTGTCTATACAGATCAAGTATTTCCAGATAACACAAAGACAATGTCTGTTTCTTACACTCGCTGTTCAAGTATTTCCGCTTCAAACAGCCATTAAAATGTTTCGTGAATTTTTCAACTTCTCACATTGGAAATAACCAAGGTTGTAAAAGGTGTGCGTTAAGAGGATGATGTTTCACTAACCCCGACCACTATAAGGCCTGCTTATCACGGTGACAAACACCAAAATATGATAAGCATTCAAGGCAGACAATTAGTCAGAGGGCATCCTGATCAACATGATCAAAGACACAATGATCCAAATACTACAGAAATATCAAAGTATTATCTACAAGAGCAAGAAGTCAATTTGACAAAGTGTTAAAATATTTCCCTCAAAGAGAATGGATACATTCGGTCATCCTGATCCTCAGACCAAAGACACTCTTAAAACATGGTGGCCATCCATTCCCCATGCTGACATCCCTGACTCGATAACGTAGGACTTATCAAAGCTGCTGTATTTCACACAGTAATCATTGCAATAAGTCAATATATGATAGTAAAGCTGAGCCATCACAAAAAGATAGGTTCGTCTTTTCAAAATAAAGGATAAATGCGAATATATTTGCCCTCAGAAGAAATTCTATTATTGGAAGTTGTGGTAACTTCTCACCTTTCACTTTTTGTGTTTCTGATTAAATTTTTACAAATCCGTATTTTACCAAATTGAAAGGTTAAATCAGGCCAAATAAAACTCAATATTTAGACACTATATGTGACCACCAGGAGAAAAGGGACCTTATACTAGGATACAATTGTGCTGTGACATCATAAAGACGTTGGACGTCAACTTACTTCAGTGAAGATCGTCACACGTGATGTCATGTATCTCTATAATAAATATGGACTGAAGCTTGTGAATTTGTGTCTCAGAGATACTATAATGAAAAGGTCCCATTTCTCCTGGTCACATGTTTTTAATCTAATCCTTAAAAAAATAATCCGATAATCAATCATACATGACGTTGACTGAAACAAAAAAAACACTTTTAAAAAATAAATAAGTTTTCCGAGAATGAACCCATCTGTTTGTGGCGCGACAGTTGGAGAGAGAGAAGTAAGCTAGCCCACACACCAAGGGTTTCATGCTCAAACGCCGAAGTCATACCGGCGCCCTCTACAGTCAATGCATCCGTCAACCGCTCGTCCGTTCCGATGGAGCTTAACTTGTCCCTGAGATGACAATGAGAGTACTCCCCATCATTTGTCTCCTCCTCAATCACAGCGCTGTCCACTGACAACTTGGTCACTACAACACTCCTCTCAACACTACCCTCACGCTCAGGCTTCGAAATGTCCGTGGCTTCGGAATCCACAGAATCGTATTTTGACCTATCAGTGAGAGAACCTCCCCGTGCTATAGAGTCACCAAGCCCATCGTCAGGGCTGTCTGCAAGGGAGCTAATCCTGCGATGGTGGGCCGGCGAGTCTGTCTGCACTATGGTATCGACCCTTGTTAGTTCAATACTTGGCTTGCGCTCGGGCGTCGGTGTGGTCAATGCTGTAGAACTCTCCTCCATCACAGTGTCAGGGTGGGAATATTCCTCAGAGTCAAACGACTCAAACACCTCATTACTCAAACTCGAGTCTTTTCTCACAAGTGGAATATGTCCGTCGGTGCTCTCCTGGGAGAGTTTGGCGAGATTGGCCGCCATGATTTCCTTGTCCCTCTGTCGGACAATGGCCTCCACGGCCAGCCACTCGGACATGACCCGCTCGTACTCATTCCTGACATGGGCATCCCTGGCTTGTCGCTCCTCCAGCCGGCTGTCAAACTTGTAGTGCCCCAACAGGTAGGGCCACACCTGTAACGAGAAAACAGCAAACTGTCTAGTGGTATGCACTGTGTTGAATTATCTTCCTTAGTTAATGTCCATGGTGCCATTGTACAAAACAACCTTAGCGCTACGACTGTCGTAAGTCTATGTTAAGGTATGGGAGTTACGATCACCTCAGCACTAAGACCGCTTTGTACAACGACACCCATCTCAATAAGTTAGTGTTTCCAGTTCCTGGTGAGGCTATCCTAATATTCCTTGAACTGTTCCCCTATATTCTATTGTATTATGAGATAATCAGGTGAGGTTTCTGGAACAGGATGTGATATGGACTACGTCAGTACAACACAAGATGGATGCGACTTTAGGCCACACATTTTATTTCATAGTTAACTGATAGAAGGTGAGGTGAAATGGGGTTTCACATCGCATCCAAGATTATTGCACTTCAATTGCGACATGCATGCACACGTGTGTGTGTGTGTGTGTGGCCTCATGTCCTAGCCCGGACTGATGCCGATTTATAGTGCTAGCCCACTGAGATACCATGCCACAGTTTAACACGAATACCCCACTCAGACACAGCATACTGACTCCGAGCCGACCAGTCCTTGTTTTAGCCTCTTAATGCCGAGCGCCAGATAGGATAACAACAAGTGCCATCTTTTAACGTCTTTTGGTATGACGCGGCTGGAGATCAAACCCCGGACCTTCCGCTCTCCGGACCAGAAGACCACGGAGCTAGTAATGGGAAAAAATAGAACTAATAGGTAGCGTCATACTTTTTGTATTGTAAGCTACTCAACTTTAAGTGAGGATACTGAGTAACTATAGATAAAAGGACAAAATGTTCAACACAGGCTCCTCTAACTGGAAGTGCTACTCACGTCTTTCCTCAGCTCATGTGATATGCCGCCATAATACACAAGTCTGTATATCTCCCCTGCATTCTTCACCTGCAACACAGACAGACGGAAAGTCAGCTCCTTCAGTGAACAGTGTTTGTTTGTATGTTTGTTGTTAAACACTTCACTCCATTCAAGCCATTATATACAGTCAAGTTTCGTTTATCCGACACTCGTTAATCCGACAATCGGCTTTATCCGACACAAATGATGGGAACCGATTAAATCAGTGCTATTTAGACCCGTTAATCCGACAGTCTCGCATTCCGACTCTGACACATATAATTTGCAACGAATTACTGAAATCACTATTTTAATCAGTCGCGTTAATCCAACACAGTGATCAGCATACTCCGTGGTCATCTACCCGTGAGTATACAGCCCGTGTTTTGATGCGAGACGAGTCGGCGAGTAGCTGCATATTTAAACGGCTGCAGAGATAAACTTGCTTAACAATAAACAATTACTGCTTTAAATAAACAAAACAGGATTAATCACATGTCTAGATTACCTCAATCTCATAAAAATTGGATACAAGTTCTCGCTACCGCTGATGACATCCCATTACAGGTCACGTCAGAACGACCATTCGCGAACTTTAACCGACCAATGAAATTACTAACAGGAAGTCAACATTAGCCACTAAGAAAGCAGCTTTCTGAGCATTGCGGCACTAATTTCAAATTGGCGACTTCCATCCCAGACTATGCTTTAAAAGGTATCTTAAATCAGTCATTCAGTCTGTTACAGTAGTTTGAATCGTTATCTGTCGTGTAGTTGTCCAATTTTCGATCACAAACGTTGATAATACCGAATTTCGTTTATCCCACATACTCGTTAATCTGACATAATCATATGCAACCAACAATGTCGGATTAACGGGACTTGACTGTACTCACCGTCAAAAGAAATGCTAACCATAGAAACATAGAGAGAATAATGTACTTTAAGAAGAGATGTTTCAAATGTGTACCAGTCAATCACTCAAGTGTTACCACAGATTGTCTTTATTCTTTTAATGTGATTTCCAAACTTTACACGCTATTCCAGCGTGAGACGGAAGGGGTGTCTCGAGTCTTGGAGCGATGACGTCACATGTGAAGCATCGGTTCAAACAACGTACCAGTATGTTTGCTTGTGCATCGAACCAATCTAATATCTCTTGATTATGAGTAATTCTTCATATATCAACCAACATTTATGGTATTCGCTTTTATCACAAAATGAAAGTGAGTGAGTGAGTATGGTTTTATGCTGCTTGTAGCAATATTCCAGCAATATCATGGTGGGGGACACCAGAAATGGGCTTCACACATAGTACCTATGCAGGGAATCAACCTGTGTCTTCAGCTCTACTTGGGAACACCTTAACCACTAGGCTCCCCCATCGCCCCACGGATGACACATGAACACATACCACTCCATCCACATTCAGCTCCTCCCACTTCTGCTGTGTGAGTCCCTGACTGGCATCACACGGGTCATCAGCTGCCACGATGGTGTTGTGCACCAGCCCCGACAGGTGCGTGCGCACGGTCTTCAGGTGGCGGCAGTGGGCCAGCCCTGAAAGGTAGGAGCTGCACCATGTACTTTAGTCAAATAGTTCCACCCTACTTCAGTTCCAACCGACTTCAGTTCCACCCGACTTCAGTTCCACCCTACTTCAGTTCAATCCTACTTCAGTTCAACCCTACTTCAGTTCCACCCGACTTCAGTTCCACCCGACTTCAGTTCCACCCGACTTCAGTTCCACTCTACTTCAGTTCCACCCGACTTCAGTTCCACCCGACTTCAGTTCCACCCTACTTCAGTTCAATCCTACTTCGGTTCAACCCTACTTCAGTTCCACCCGACTTCAGTTCCGCCCGACTTCAGTTCTACCCTACTTCAGTTCCACCCTACTTCTGTTCTACCCGACTTCAGTTCCACCCAACTTCAGTTCCACTCTACTTCAGTTCCACCCGACTTCAGTTCCACCCGACTTAAGTTCAGTCCTACTTCAGTTCAACCCTACTTCAGTTCCACCCGACTTCAGTTCAATCCTACTTCAGTTCAACCCTACTTCAGTTCCACCCGACTTCAGTTCCACCCGACTTCAGTTCCACTCTACTTCAGTTCCACCCGACTTAAGTTCGATCCTACTTCAGTTCAACCCGACTTCAGTTCCACCCGACTTAAGTTCCACCCGACTTCAGTTCCACCCGACTTCAGTTCCACCCGAATTCAGTTCCACCCGACTTCAGTTCAATCCTACTTCAGTTCAACCCTACTTCAGTTCCACCCGACTTCAGTTCCGCCCGACTTCAGTTCTACCCTACTTCAGTTCCACTCTACTTCAGTTCCACCCGACTTCAGTTCCACCCGACTTCAGTTCCACCCGACTTCAGTTCAATCCTACTTCAGTTCAACCCTACTTCAGTTCCACCCGACTTCAGTTCCACCCGACTTCAGTTCCACCCGACTTCAGTTCCACCCGATTTAAGTTTGATCCTACTTCAGTTCAACCCGACTTCAGTTCCACCCGACTTAAGTTCCACCCTACTTCAGTTCAACCCTACTTCAGTTCCACCCTACTTCAGTTCCACCCGACTTAAGTTCAATCCTACTTCAGTTCAACCCTACTTCAGTTCCACCCGACTTCAGTTCCACCCGACTTCAGTTCCACCCGACTTCAGTTCAATCCTACTTCAGTTCAACCCTACTTCAGTTCCACCCGATTTCAGTTCCACCCGACTTCAGTTCCACCCGACTTCAGTTCAATCCTACTTCAGTTCAACCCTACTTCAGTTCCATCCGACTTCAGTTCCACCCGACTTCAGTTCAATCCTACTTTAGTTCAATCCTACTTCAGTTCAACGCGACTTCAGTTCAACCCTACTTCTGTCCAATCCTACTTCAATTCAAGAAGTTCAATCCTACTTCAGTTCAATCCTACTTCAGTTCATCCCTACTTCAGTTCAACCCTTCTTTACCGGGTTGATGTTCCAGTAGGGAACATGTCAGAACCAACAAAAGTCCAGCATCTTTATCCACACAACACCATGGAACAAACAGGTCTTGGGTCCAGACCTTGCACAAAGAGTAGGAATGGATTAAGGGGGTAGCAAGTGAGAAACCCAGAATAGTTAAAGTATCACACATCTTCCTGAGGTAATGGAGTTAACTGACTAAAAAGTCCAGTTTCCACCCTTGCTGAACTAGGCTGGAATCTTGTGGCTTAATCATAGCGCCACCAGTGGCTATTACGAGTTATGTCCCTGCTATGTCCCTCCTACTGACTTATCAGATTCCACCTCTCACATCACTCGCATTTGCTTCAAAATAAAAGGTGGCATCCAGTGAAGACGATCTGATCAATAATCAATATCCTTATTGGAAGAGATTGGGTTTTACCTCGCGAAGTACATCAAATCACTTGCGCACCTTCATCAAAACCACGAAAAGATTTAGAAAATATCTGTCGACACCCATTTGACAGTACACCTGATGTTGATTTCCCGATATTGATTGGACTATGCACAGACTCATTAGTCCTGCCAAACTGTAACTCTAGAATTCCAGTCTAGTTCAGCAAGAGTGAAATCAGACTTTAATAATCACTTGCCTCGGAAAGAGGGGCATAAGGATAAGTAGAATTTTGCCATCTTTTTAGCGGTTTGCTATATGTCATGATTAGAGTGAGTGAGAGAGTTGGGTTTAATGTCGCTTTTAACAGTATTCTAGTTATATCGCGGCATGTCAGCTTTATGTGGGAGGAATGCCCCAAGTGATGCAGGTCTCAGACGTTTACCACTTCGGAGAAACCCACGAGCACAGGTATGGTGCTGACAAACCTAGAAACATAATCGGGGCAACCCGGGATTCGAACCCACAATCATAGGTTTCTTGCATGCCCAAGGGACGCAACTCTGCACAGCGATTCACGGCACCTTAGACGACTGGGCCACCCATGCCCCCTCTCATGATTGGAAGGACTGGTGGACTAAAACTATCCTGACATCGTATCGTGCAGGACAATGAGTGGTACTCCCACCACACTGAACTTACATCCATAGAAGGCTCGGGATATGATCTGCTTCCTCATGGTGTCACACAGCTGCTTGATGTGGGCCCTGCAACAGACCAGCTCACGTCTTACATCCTCACCACATACAACCATCTGCTACCTTACCCACTAACCTTGGAGGTATGAGAGTTACGCACTAACCTTGGCGGTATGATAGTTACCTACTAACCTTGGCGGTATGACAACTACGCACTGACCTTGGCGATATGACAGTTACGAACTAACCTTGGCTAAATGACAGTTACGCACTAACCTTGGAGGTATGACAGTTACGCACTAACCTTGGCAGTATGACAACTACGCACTAACCTTAGAGGTATGACAGTTACGCACTAACCTTGGAGGTATGATAATTACCCACTAACCTTGGAGGTATGCAAGTTACGCACTAACCTTGGCGGTATGATAACTTCGCACTAACCTTAGAGGTATGACAGTTACGCACTAACCTTGGTGGTATGATAATTACCCACTAACCTTGGAGGTATGCCAGTTACGCACTAACATTGGCGGTATGATAGTTACCCACTAACCTTGGCAGTGTGACAACTACGCACTAACCCTGGCGGTATGACAACTACGCACTAACCTTGGAGGTATGAGTTACGCACCAACCTTGGAGGTATGACAGTTACGCACTAACCTTGGAGGTATGACAGTTACGCATTAACATTAGAGGTATGACAGTTACGCACTAACCTCGGAGGTATGATAACTACGCACTAACCTTGGAGGTATGACAGTTACACACTAACCTTGGAGGTATGGCAGTTACGCACTAACCTTGGCTTTATGATAGTTACGCACTAACCTTGGCGGTATGATAACTACACACTAACCTCGGAAGTATGATAACTACACACTAACCTTGGAGGTATGACAGTTACGCACTAACCTTGGAGGTATGACAGTTATGCACTAACCTTGGCGGTATGATAGTTACGCACTAACCTTGGAGGTATGATAACTACACACTAACCTTGGAGGTATGATAACTACGCATTAACCTTGGAGGTATGAGAGTTACGCACTAACCTTGGAGGTATGATAACTACGCACTAACCTTGGCGGTTTGACAGTTACGCACTAACCTTGGAGGTATGACAGTTACGCACTAACCTTGGAGTTATGACAACTACGCACTAACCTTGGAGGTAAGACAACTATGCACTAACCTTGGAGGTATGACAGTTACGCACTAACCTTAGAGGTATGACAGTTACGCACTAACTTTAGAGGTATGACAGTTACGCACTAACCTTGGAGGTATGATAAATTACAGACCATCTGTCCCAAGTAAAAGAATAGACGTTCTTAACCTCAGCCAGCAACTTTCAACATTAATTCATGAGGGACATATAATCTGTAATTCTGAGTTGGTTATTTTCCATATCAACCATAATTTTTCTTTCTGAGAAAATGTAGAACATAGACATGGTCTACTGTCACATTGTCTGTGATGTCATGAACAATGAATAACTTTTCAATTATTAGCAACAATGTGTTTGTATAAAATCACGTTGCTATGGGACTCTTATCACACAATAAAAACATTTAAACAATTGGCAGGGATTAGTATGAAGCATTAAACAAAGATTATAATTATATCCATGCTCCTTCACACAGTGTACCAGGGAACACTGTCTTGGGTCTTTCAGGAACCATTAGCCTAACCAATATCTTACAGGGGACACCTAGAAAGGCTTCACATATTGTACCAGGGAACACTGTCTTGGGTCTTCCAGGAACCATTAGCCTAACCAATATCTTACAGGGGACACCTAGAAAGGCTCCACATACTGTACCAGGAAACACTGTCTTGGGTCTTCCAGGAACCATTAGCCTAACCAATATCTTACAGGGGACACCTAGAAAGGCTTCACACATCGTACTCAGGGAACACTGTTCTGGGCCAACTCATGAAAATGATGATTCAGGTTTCAGGAATATAGCAAGTGAGTAATGCTTAACATCGCTGTGGACATGATGAAAGGTTTTTATCTCTGTTGTATCACAGAGTCACATCAGACTGTGATGCAGGTCAAGGTCAGATCAGAGAGTGATGCAGGTCAAGGTCAGATCAGAGTGGGATGCAGGTCAAGGTCAGATCAGTGTGGGAGGAGATCCCACATGATGCAGGTCAAGGTCGTTCAACACCTTAATGAAACCCCAAGCAAGGGCAAGGCAAGACAACCAAGGTTTATCATCAATGTCAGTCTGGGACTTAAACCCAGCAGATCCTGGCACAGGGAAGGGACATAACTCTGGACAGTGACGGGAAAAATAGGGTTAAACAAAGTTAACAGTTCATTTTGTTTTTCTGTGGCCCTTGGTAATCTGAAGCACTGTACAATAATTACAAGGTTTCTGTTGCTGAGAAATGAGGGCAAGAGTTTGCACTTCAAGGTAATATTTACAACATAGAGTACTCATGACCGGGGTAAGAAAATATGGAACACAGCCACAACATCTATACTATTTTTTTATGTAAGAAAAAATGATGCATGAAAAAGCATGAGAAATTAAAAAAAGAATTAATTATTTTTTTATGTAAATATAGCCAAACATTAAATTGAAACAGGTTCGGACGACAAATAAAAAACTTGACAGGGTGGACAATATTGTGGGGCGAGATGAGTTCTCTCCCTTAGAAGACATCATGAAAAGGACATGCGGTAGAGAGAGTGCATCCTCAGTATAGAGCATGGTCAGTATACAACACATACTGTCTTATAACGACAACCTTACCTTGTTTCCCAGTTTCTAAAAAAATAACAATAAAATATTAAATATCTCTTTTGAGCCAAAATATAGATTCACATAAAGATTATCTGGAAATATATATGTCAGGGAAAGAATTCCATGCATGAAGCATAAATAACAGAAGTTTTTACAATAATGAAATAAATTTATGTTACAGCAAAAAAACAGTCAATTCTGTATAAAAAAAACATGGACATTCTGTTGCTATAATGAGGTTGCTCCTTCCCATGGTGTCCGGCCTAAACTACATGCGGGACTTGTCAGTAGAACAAGGACTTATCTAAGCCTTCCCTGAGGCCA
Organism: Haliotis cracherodii; assembly: GCF_022045235.1. NCBI lineage: Eukaryota > Metazoa > Mollusca > Gastropoda > Lepetellida > Haliotidae > Haliotis > Haliotis cracherodii. The sequence continues at coordinate 1,523,160 of NW_027266266.1, forward strand.
ATACTGTATTCGACGTAATAAGCGCACAGGGTGCTCTCAAAATTAGAAATAGGGGGCTCTTATTAGAATATAACTTTGGTGAAAGAGTTGAAGATCGTGAATTTCGTAGTTTATACTGACAGCCTGAAATGATACAAAAGAAAAGTCTGTGCGTGTTATACACGACAGATAAATTTTCCCAGAATTTCATTGCCCGTCATTAAGGGTGCATATAACACACGAGTGCATATTATACACGAATTAATAAGTCTTATGTGCATTGATCAATCGGAAGGGTGCTAATTGGTATTGTTCACTTGCCAATATACATTGTATTAGCAAATATCACAGTGGGCGCTTATTAGAGCAGGGCGCACGAATACGGTATTCGGTCCAAAGTCTGTGGCAAATGTTAGTGGAAATTTCCAAATAGGATCGAAATCCTTCTCATTCATGCTAGTTTATATGTCCCAGCTAATGTGTAAGATGGTAATTTACAAAATGCCATAATAATTCAGTCATTCTACAAATTAACTGAAACATCTGTCCATTTATTTAACAGGTTGACTAACACTTCTTAAGCAGTTCAAAAAGGCTCAGAACATCACAAAAGTCTACTTATAACAGGATTAGAAGCCACAATATAAAAACATATGCAAAAACATTTATTTTCTTTTAATCCTCTCATTTTCAGTCGCTGGTGGCTGGAACTCAACATGAACAAGCTTGGAATTTATTATAATAAAATAAATGGACAGTTGTGCGAGTTGCCTTGTAAAGTGACTGAAATATGTAGTCATTTTGTAAATTGCTCAAGTGACAATTATAGTCATTTTCCACATTGCTTGATTCTACTCACTGACTGTATGTAACATATATCACAAATCTGATGGTGTTGTAGACTCACATGAGCAATAAAGATGATAATAAGGAGTGGTTATAAAGTGTAGTCTGAGAGTCCTGCATAGAAATCAATGCTAAGAATGGAATGGAACCATCTAAGAGTTCATTTCTGAACATATTTGGAGAAATAGTTATTGATCCTTCAAACATTTTCAACTCACTGGACCAAAAACACACTGGGCGGCATCATAAAAGTTATTTTGTCTAAAATATAAATACAAAGAATGGTCGTCGGTACCTGCCATTATGGAGGACCAATGGCCCAAATGGTTGCTATGGAAACTGACTTAAACTTTGGATGGAGAAGAACGGAACATATTTGACACTGACCGCTAGGAGAATCATCCCAGCAAAGTTTGGGGATAACTGCCTCATTGGTTTTGGAGATGACTTGGAAATACAAAAGTAGTAAAATGCTGACATAACTTCACTGACCCTATGTGGGCCCAATGACTGAACACAGCAAGACTGAAGATAAATACCCAATGACAACTTCAAATTAATATAAAAATTTAATACAGATGTCAATCTGTTGCATTGATCTGATCAACGGTGTGAAAACACGCAAATTGTAATAAAACTCAATTTTGACAACAATGACACTACTTGCATGCCAACCGTCTACAACACCCGTAACCCTTTCAAACAATCACTGGCATATCACTTCCAGGGTAAATTTGGTTGTCAAAACTATGAAATGTGATCATGTTGATAAATAATACTACTTAAAACAAGTTAAAGAATACCCAAATTTTTCAAATGACGACAGTTAATCTGCCATGGCTATTTTCAGATTTTTTATGTATGTCTATAGTTAATGGCTTTGACAGATTAACTATAGTCAACTACAGTTGTTCTTCAACAACTTTTGAGTAGTGTACATTGTTTCTCAATATAACAATATCATTCAAACAGCGACCATCTTGTGATCCTTTGAAAGGCAACAGCATGATGTATTTAGCACCCTGGGCTCTCACAGACCTTGAATCAATTGTAGGGGCACTCAGAAAACTACAAACTGTTATTTGTAAGGAGAACCATTGGTCTCTTAAGTCATCCTAAAAACGAGGCAACTGAGTGAGATTTGAGAAATGTTGTGGCAACATGAGGAGTGACTGATATGAGACAACAGTGGATGGGGAACTTACAGGAGTGGGGGACTACCATGAAGGCCACTTTGCACGGTCTTAGAACAAGGCGCTAGGAACAAGACAGTGGTGTTGGCACAGGGCACTAGATACATCAGTACGTGGTGTTCTGCAGGTTGGCATGCCGCTATGTGTGGACGAACACGTACAGGTACCTGTGATTGCCCTGCGACTGGGTGAGACACGTGTTGTTCTGAACTTCCTGCGCTCGGGCGTACGACTGCACGGAGGACTGCGCCAGGGGGCTGGGGGGAAGGTGGCGACGCACGGGCCAAGGGGAGCGTTCACCTGTAGGCTTGGCTTTCGGGTCCATCATTTCAGCAGCTGAAAGAGCAAATCATACTCAGTATCAAACCTTGCTATCTCACCGGCTACGTCACAATTTAACCATTTGCATAATTAATGATCATACCCAGTATCAAACCTTGCTATCTCACCTGCCATGTCACAATTTAATCATTTGCATAATAGATGTCAAGCAAATAAACAAACAGAATTTGTTCTGTCTGCATTCTGAGTTACAATACTGTGTCCCAGGATAGTCAGACTTCAACCAATAGACGGCCGAGGTCCCCACATGTGCACATACTTACTGATGAGGTCAGGCTTGAAGGAAGCGATGATTCTGAAGACATAGTCAGTGGCCTCGTCCTCGTCAGCACTCGAGCTGCTGGTGCTGCCTTGGCTGCCATGGCTGCTGCCGCTCGACAGACGACTGCCCTTACGCTTCAACTTGGGGAACACTTTGCCTGTAGGGAAAGAAACTGCAAAATTGTAAGTTTGAGTAAAGTTCAGATTAGCTCAAAGATTCACATTGATCACACATCCAACATATGCAACACTTTTATCACACATCCAACAAATGTAACATTTTTATCATGTTTATCACACATCCAACATATCTGACACTTTTATCACACATCAAGCATATGTAACACTTTTATCACACATCCACCATATGTAACACTTTTATCACACATCCAACATATGTAACACTTTTACCACACATCCAACATATGTGACACTTTTATCACACATCAAGCATATGTAACACTTTTATCACACATCAAGCATATGTAACACTTTTATCACACATCCACCATATGTAACACTTTTATCACACATCCAACATATGTAACACTTTTACCACACATCCAACATATGTGACACTTTTATCACACATCAAGCATATGTAACACTTTTATCACACATCAAGCATATGTAACACTTTTATCACACATCCACCATATGTAACACTTTTATCACACATCCAACATATGTAACACTTTTACCACACATCCAACATATGTGACACTTTTATCACACATCCAACATATGTAACACTTTTATCACACATCAAGCATATGTAACACTTTTACCACACATCTAACATATGTAACACTTTTATCACAAATCCAACATATGTAACACTTTTATCACACATCCAACATATGTAACACTTTTATCACACATCCAACATGTGTAACACTTTTACCACACATCCAACATATGTAACACTTTTATCATAAATCCAACATATGTAACACTTTTATCACACATCCAACATATGTAACACTTTTATCACACATCCAACATGTGTAACACTTTTATCACACATCCAACATATGTAACACTTTTATCACACATCCAACATATGTAACACTTTTATCATTAATCCAACATATGTAACACTTTTACCACACATCCAACATACATAACACTTTTATCACACATCAAACATATGTAACACTTTTATCATAAATCAACATACGTAACACTTTTATCATAAATCCAACTTATGTAACACTGTTATCATATATCCAACATATGTAACATTTTTATCACGCATCCAACTTATGTAACACTTTTATCACACATCCAACTTATGTAACACTTTTATCACACATCAAACACAAGCAGTATTCCAGTTATTTCACGCTTTTGTTGACTAATGTGGGAAGAAAGCCCAAAGTGATGCAGGTCTCTGACGTTTACCACTTTGGTTAACCCCACAAGCATAGGAATGGTGAGACAAACCTAGAAACATAATAGGGGCAAACCAGGATTCGAACCCACAATCAAAGGTTTCTTGTGTGCCCAATGGATGCAACTCGGCACAGATGATGGGGCACCAATGCCCCATCACAGAATGAAACAAATGGAATGTCTGAAGCTTACTGTGAACAACTTGTGACTTTGATATTACTTGTCAAACAAACAATTTTGGGCCCAATCAAAACAGAGAAGTGTCACAGATATACCCTTGTTCCTTGAAAGCCAGGAAATACAAATATTTTTCCACCACCTAAACCACAGCTTGCCTCAACTAAGGTTCAGTTGGCTGGAGTAATCAATATGCATGTTCGTTCTGTCTCAGATAAGGTAGCTGAGATTTCAGATACAACCAACAGCAAAGGGCATAGATTTTTACATAAATCAAAGCAGAATCATTGAAATAAAAAACAGTTGACAGATCTATACACCACAGATGTTCTTGCATCTGAATGACTCAATTAAAATAAAAAAAATTACTTGAGGCTATTTTGAATATATTCCTACATTTGTTGAAGTCATGGATCTGAGCATGGTGCTCTAACACTGATGAAGAATAATTACTTCATGATGTAAATACTTCATTTAAGCAAACTTATTAACAGTCTACAATATATTCAATTTGAAACTTTAATTCAACTAAACTATGATTCAAAAATGCAAGTGAAATACAATGTCTAAAGCAAGCACAATGATCAGTGCATGTCACGTTTTTTAAACAAAACCAACAACATCACAATGAACTCAGAATAAACAACATCTGTTAGTGATCTACTCAGTCCAGGACTGTGGTGTAGGGGCACCTGTTAGTGATCTACTCTGTCCAGGACTGTTGTGTAGGGGCACCTGTTAGTGATCTACTCAGTCCAGGACTGTGGTGTAGGGGCACCTGTTAGTGATCTACTCAGTCCAGGACTGTGGTGTAGGGGCACCTGTTAGTGATCTACTCAGTCCAGGACTGTTGTGTAGGGGCATCTGTTAGTGATCTACTCAGTCTAAGACTGTGGTGTAGGGGCACATGTTAGTTATCTACTCAGTCCAGGACTGTGGTGTAGGGGCACCTGTTAGTGATCTACTCAGTCCAGGACGGTGGTGTAGTGGCACCTGTTAGTGATCTACTCAGTCCAGGACTGTGGTGTAGGGGCACCTGTTAGTGATCTACTCTGTCCAGGACTTTGGTTTAGCTGTTAGTGATCTACTAAGTCTAAGACTGTGGTGTAGGGGCACTTGTTAGTAATCTACTCGGTCCAGGACTGTGGTGTAGGGGCACTTGTTAGTAATCTACTCGGTCCAGGACTGTGGTGTAGGGGCACTTGTTAGTAATCTACTCGGTCCAGGACTGTGGTGTAGGGGCATACTGTCATGCAGTCTACCAACAGGAATAATGCGCTAGACACATTCCCACATCATCAAAAACATCCCCATACGAAATCATCTTATTTCAGAGTGAGTAAGTCTGCTGCTGTTGCAGTATTCCAGCATGGCAGGTGTCATCAGAAATGTTCTTCATACATCGCAGCCATGTAGGGAATGAAACCCATGCTTTCACCATGATGATCAATAGCTTAAACCTCTAGGCTACCCCACCGTCACATATTCGTATTTCTCATTTTGGACATAAGTGAGTGAGTATTATTTTATGCCCCTTTTAGCAATATTGCAGCAATATCACGGCAAGGGACACCCGAAATGGGCTTCACATATTTCAGAACATAAACAAAAGTCTCACATCAACAAGTTTATGACAAAAGGTTAGTCATTAAACCTAAAAGATTCCAGAAATGACTGCACTGGCTTCCACTGCCTGACATGTTTTATCTCCCTAATGCCGCCCCCGTTTCAAGTGAGGAATGTTTTTGATCACAAGTTTGGTGATTACCTTTCCCCCTCTGAGACCAGAGAGGGGGGTCAAGCTGCCCATGGGGGAGGAGCCCAGTTTCCAGGCAGGACAGGAAGGCAAGCAGGTGCCCCCCCTTGGGGAAGTGTATGGGAGGCCGCTGCACCCCGTCTTGGCCAACCAGGACAATTGTACCCCCACAGTCGGCTGCAAGGAACATGATGGGCGTGGTCAGTACAAAGCTTAGCATGTGAGTTGATGTTGTTGTTCAAGGTTGAATCATATTGATTACAGAAACATTCTGTGATACGTTTTTATAATTTATCTGCCTATTTTTCAAATAAGTACTTCAATCAATCAATCAATCAATCAATCAATCAATCAAATCCTGGACTTGTGCAGGACAAACAAGCACTTTGACCTCCAGCTAATTTTCAACAGTTAATATCTTAATTTACAAGAGTTTACAAGAATGAATGAATGAAGGAATGAATGAAGGATGGAAGGAAGGAAGCTGACAGACTCACGTTGTTGGTGGCAGTGGATGTAGACAATCTCATCAACGTAGATCGTCATGGCGAACTCCCAGTACATGCTGTAAATAGATGGACCAACATGTAGCAAATACCTGCTCCCTTGGAAGAGGGTACCATGGTAACCATAGCAATAGACAATATGACCATAATTCTTTGAGTAAGAAATATAAAAATATAAATACGACACCCATAAAAGAGATATTAATTAAAGAATAAAAAAATGAATAGGCATTAAATCAATGGAAAAATCAGTTCTGTCGTTTCAGCCTTACAACTTTGTTAATGCTCTGTGCTTATTTCACCCAGCAGTTACAGCTGGTGCAGTATGATTATGTACAGTCAAGTCTCGTTAATCCGACACCCGTTAATCTGATAATCGGCTTCATCCGACACTAATGATGGGAACCGATTCAATCAGTGCTATTTAGACACGTTAATTTGACAGTCTCGTACTCCGACTCCAACACACCTAATTTGCAATGAATTACTGAAATCACTCATTAATCAGTCTCATTAATCCAACACAGTGATCAGCGTATTCCGTGGTCATCTGCCTGAGAGTACACAGCCCATATTTTGTTGCAAGACGGCTGCAGAGATAAACTTGCTTAACAATAAACAATTAATGCTTTAAATAATTTTAGTTAATGCTTTAAATAAAGACAACAGGTTTTATCACATGCTTAGATTACCTCAATCTCATCAAAATCAGATACAAGTCCTCGCTATCGCCGAGGGCATCCCATCACAGCAAGGTCACGTCAGAAGAACCTTTCACAACTATGACCAACCAATGAAATTAGCCATTTAGAAAGCAGCTTTCTTAAGCATTGGGGCACTAGTTTCAAACTTGCGACTTCTAGACAATGCTCTTAAAAGTATTTTGAATAGGTCATACAGTCCGTGACAGTTGTTTTGTGTTAAGCTTTAGAGGTTGCATGATTAGAAAACATATTCCGCTAACAATGTAACATAACAATATGAATATTTCAGTTTTCTTTTCTTTGTTACGTGTTTGTATTGTTATCTATCGTGTAATTGTACGATTTTTTATCACAAACATTGATACTACTTAATTAATCTGACAAACTCGTTAATTCAACATAATCATACTCAACCAACCATGTCGGATTAACGGGACTTGACTGTATACCACCACACTGTGAAAGGGTCACAACTGAAACAGTACGTTGATGTATCCAACAGTGAGAAAGGGAGGCAAGGCTACCTGGCATTCCAGCAAATATCACTGCAACCATTCTGTACAATCAAATGTTATGCAGCAATCTAAGGGCTGATGATATCGCTCACTCAAACAATATCAGCTCGGCACAAGCCAGTTACTACCCTGAGACCTAGACTGAACATAGAGAAAAGACTAGGGAGCATTGTTTGTTTGTTTGTTGTTTAACTTTGAATTAGTGAACACTGTGACAGTTTTTACATCTTAGTGAAGTTTGAGTTAACACAATTTCAGTGTATCTGCTATTTTTTGTTTTAGCTGAAGGAAATCACTGTGGGATTTTTAGGAAAATGTGCTCATTAATTCACATTAATGGAAATCAAGCACATAAAAAAAGGGAAAACTTGCTTTTCGTGGGCAAAAAAAGAATTCAAAACTCATGCAATCACATTCAGTAAAACAGATGTCATCGTAAGTCCCAGAAATAGAAACTGTCAACATACAGGTTTTTTAAAAACAGACACAGAATCAACAGAAGACTCCATACAGTGCAAGGTGCTCAGATATCTCCTTTGCACGAGGGTAGAACTTAGCAAGGGGATTAATTCATTCCACTCAGCACGGAAACGGAGAATGCCTTCCATGTGTGGAATCAAACCTGGTCCAGGACACTTGAGACACAATTGATTGATTGGTTTGTTTTTTAACCCCGCACTCGAGTCTGGACCAGACAATCCAGTGATTAATATCATGAGCATCGATCCACGCATTTGGGATCGATGGCATGCATTAACCAAGTCAGCGAGCCAGACCATCCGATCCCGTTAGTTGCCTTTTACAAGCATAGTCGCCTTTTACAGCAAGCATGGGTTGCTGAAGACCTATTCTACCCCGGATCTTCATGGGTCTTAAGATACAACCGCTGGGCTACTCAAGGTCATTATTACGTGGGAAGAACCACTATTGTTAAATGACACTTTTGGGATACTTCATATTGTCATACTAGCCTACCATGGCTTCATACTGGTCGTAGTGGTATGATGTGAGCACACAGATAATGTCATACTAGCCTACCATGGCTTCATACTGGTCGTAGTGGTATGATGTGAGCACACAGACAATGTCATACTAGCCTACCATGGCTTCATACTGGTCGTAGTGGTATGATGTGAGCACACAGACAATGTCATACTAGCCTACCATGGCTTCATACTGGTCGTAGTGGTATGATGTGAGCACACAGACAATGTCATACAAGTCTGTGTTAAGTGTATTAGCACAAGACAGTATAGCCAATAATGAGTGCTTTGTGAAACGTGACATTCCCATTTGTAACACTTAAACCAAGACTTTTACTTTTTTAGCCTAATGAAAAATAGATGAACAACTTCTTTAATACATTTAGGAGCAACATTTCGGTGTAGGTTCTAACACCGTTATCAAGCAACCTTGGCCGAAACGTCGCTCAAAGTAATACTAAAGAAGTTGTTCTTCCATATATGTTGTCCTTACTTAGTGCTTCAACTTAGTGCTTCAACCCTTCTCAAAGAAGTTTAACACCCTCATACTTTGTGTAGTCACATTAAAGATTCCATGCAAGAGTCATCATGAAACAATTAAAAAAGGTTACCATGGTTACAGTAATTTTAGTTGGCATTTTGTTTGTTTTGTTTTTTCATGCAGCATTCGGCAATATTCTAGGTATACGTCTGTGGCCTGTAAATATTGAGTGAGTGAGTTTGGTTTTAGCAATATTCCAGCAATATCACAGAAGGTGACACCAGAAATGGGCTTCACACATTGAACCCATGTCGGGAATCGGGCCTGTAAATAATTGGGACAAACCAGTGATTGATATCATGAGCAATGATCCACTCTGATGAAATGCCATCAACCAAGAAACCACGCCCCTTACAGCCAGCAGTCCATGCTGGGGACCAATCAAACCGTGGAATCCCAGCTAGCGGGGCATTTTCACATCTGATGCATGCTTCTCATATCTAATGAGAATTCCATGAGTGAATGGGCATGACTACACACCACACCTAGCAATATCCCATCAATATCACAGGTGGGGACACCAGAAACAGGCTTCAACACTGTATCCATGTGGGGAATCAAAACCAGGCCTTCAGCATGACCAGCAAACACTACAACCACTTGGCTACCCAACAACTCCTGATGGTGAAAGTGTGCACAATGTGTAAATATATACCAGGAGTGGACCTAGCTAAGCTCTCCAAACCTTAAATCAGTGATTTTAACTAGCATTTTTAGTCTACTAGTCCTTATAATGATAACATACAGAAAAAACGCTAAAAATGTCAAATTTCTACAAGTCCATAAGTACATCAGTGTATTGGGCAGTTTGGCAAGGACTACAGGAGGACATTTGCCAATTTCTATCGCTACCTTAATTAGCCTGATAGATCGAGAAGGCTTCCATGGACACCAACCTTTACTTCAATACACATGTTGAATGCCTTCAACTGACTTCAATCTTTCTACTACGTGTCTTTATGTTACATCAAACATAGAGAGGCATTTGCTATTTGATAACTGTTGTTTTACATCAAACATAGAGAGGCATTTGCTATTTGATAACTGTCATTTTACATCAAACATAGAGAGGCATTTGCTATTTGATAACTGTCGTTTTACATCAAACATAGAGAGGCATTTGCTATTTGATAACTGTCATTTTACATCAAACATAGAGAGGCATTTGCTATTTGATAACTGTCGTTTTACATCAAACATAGAGAGGCATTTGCTATTTGATAACTGTTGTTTTTTCATGAATATATGTTTGATAATGTTTAACAATCATGCACTGGGGTTTTTCCAAAACAAGGCCACATATCCTGTCATGCAGACATTTAAGCACAGAACCATCCCGTAAAACATATTGGCTTGCCGATATTCCAGCGGACACTTCAGGACTGTGTGAGGTTAACAAACACTAACCCTGAACACCAGGATGAACAAGAAGACAGGGTTCATGTCAAATTGGTCATGATGAGGAATTCTCAAAGACAATCAACAATTTGGGAACACACAATGCCATTTAGAAAGTGATCAAATGTAACAAATGTTCTATTTAGGATAACACTTTCTTTGTAAAGTACAGATTCTAGTGTCTCATCTGGGATTCGAACCCACACTGCCAGAGTGAGGCACCTAACTGCCAGCACACAAAGTCAGCGATCAAGCCACTCAGCCACCGAGGCTCAACCCCAAAAGGTATGAGAATCTGAGAAAGTGTTATTCCAAATATAACATTGTTAACTTACAATCAACAATTTGTTAGACATTCTGGTCACAATTTCCAAATCAGGTTAAAGAAATAATTTGGGTCAAGAAATGGATCTAAAAATGAATCAATTTTCATTTTCTTTCTTTTTTTTGGGGGGGGGGGGGGGGAGGAGTCGTCAGCAGATATATGGGCAAGCAAATCATTTCTATTAGCAAAGAGCACTGGCAAGGTGTGAAGGGTTATAGGATATATATGATGCAGGCTGAACCCTCCTACACTGGCAAGGAAGGTGAGTATAGATACAGTATATATGATGCAGACGCACCATCCTCGACGGGAAGATGGTTCGAGAGTATCAGGGACGTGACTCCTGCAAGACCTACTCACAGCTTAGGACTGGCTCTCCGTCGCAATAACTGGCTGTGATTGTTACCATGGTTACCAATTGAGTATTCACACAGGTAGCACCAGAAAACAAAAATAGCAAAAGTAAACAACAAAGCAGAAATAAAAAAGGCAGGTTCAAGAATAGTTGCATCAATCAGTTTCTTTTTACAGACAGCAATATATTGAATAAACAGATAAGGTAAGACTCACAGGAAATGATGAACGTATATAGCTTACAGGGCTAGCGATGATGCTAGAAGTAGCAGCAAGGATGAACATGTTAACTATGAATCAAAATTTAAGATTGCACTGGCATATAATATATTATCATCCCTTTCATTTGAATAATATCAGTATTTCTATCATAAACCATCTTCCTGAGGCAAGAGAGTTAACTGACTTTAAAAGTCCAGTTTCCACCCTTGCCGAATTAGGCGGGAATTGCTGGGCTCGATCGTAGCACCACCAGTGGCTATTACGAGTTATGTCCCTTCTATGCCTCTCCTATGGACCAATCGGATTCCACCTCTCGTATCACTTGCATTTGCTCCAAAGTAAATGGCGGCACCCAGTCAAGACAATCTGATCAATAATCATGATCTATATTGTGATAAAACAGGTCTTACAACGCGAAGTGCATCAAATCACGTGAGCACCTTGATTGAAAACATGAAAAGATTTGGAAAATATCTGTTGACAACGAGTTGGCGGTGCAAAAGATTTGCAGATCCTGCAATCGCTCGAAATCTGCACGACAGTTTACGAACCGGATTTCGATTTCATTGTGCGACTGTGATTGGACTATGCATAGACTAGTTAGTCCAGCCAAAACGTAACTCCATAATACCAGCAATACCACCCCTCCACCAGTTTGGCAAGGGTGGAAAACGGACTTTTAGAGAGTTATCACCCTTGCCTTGGGATGATGATCATAACCAGACCTGTAAGCACCAACTAATGCAACCCCTTGACAATCCTCAACCTCCAGGTCCACAAATCAACTTCCAGGTCCACATATCTACCACCAGGTCCACACATCAACCACCAGGTCTATATATCTATCACCGGGACCATGTTAGTTACGCCTATCATGGGTTAGTCTAGTCTGCTGTCCTTGCTCTCACACCTCTACAGCACTCTACACAATGAATAATGGAAACCAATTCTTACGAGTTTTATCAACCTTGAAGAAAGGGAAATAAACAACAGATCAAAGTAAGGAACAACACAGAGCAAACAACAGCTGTACAAAACAACAGAAAGTATATCTGAAATGTGTTTGTCCGTGTGTTGCTCCGATACAACAGAAGCCGATAAGGGAGTCAACAAGCATTAAATCATGTTACATATTGTTTTGTTGTTTGTAGTTTAACACTGCAATCAGCAATATTCCAGCCATAACCACAGCAGCCTGCAAATAACAAAGTCTGGACCACACAATCCAGTGATTGATATGAGCAATGTCACAATGTCACCCTGACTATGACACACAATCAACTAAGTCACAGACACTGAGTTGCTGGTACCATGACTCCATGTTATGATTATCTTAATCTTATCTTAATTATTGGAATCACTTCTCTCATGGTGGATGTTGAAGCACTTCTGAGGAAGGCTATATGGCCTAGATAATCAAGCGACATTGTGGGGTCCTTGGAGGTTACATTATATACTTACCTCGCAGAACATATGACCTCGCTGGTCATGTAACCTAGATAATCATGTGACTGAGTTGATCATGTGACCTAGGTGATCATGTGACCTAGTTGATTACCTGACCTAAATGATCATGTGACCTTGTTATGCAACCTGGGGGGGTCAAGTGATCTAGGATCATGTGTCTACACGGGTCATATGACCTACCTGCGGTCTGTTTCCTCCCCGACTTCATCACAGCATCCGTTCATGAGCTGGTTAGGTGTCCACATGATCATGAGGCCCTCCCCACTCTGGTGTAGAGACAGGTACCCGGCAAGGTGACCAATGTCCTCCTTCTGCAACCAACAAACCAACATATCAGAGTCTATCTGGTGTAGAGACAGGTACCCAGCGAGGTGACCAATGTCCTCCTTCTGCAACCAACAAACCAACATATCAGAGTCTATCTGGTGTAGAGACAGGTACCCGGCAAGGTGACCAATGTCCTCCTTCTGGAATCAACAAACCAACATATCAGAGTCTATCTGGTGTAGAGACAGGTACCCAGCGAGGTGACCAATGTCCTCCTTCTGGAACCGACAACAAACCAACATATCAGAGTCTATCTGGTGTAGAGACAGGTACCCAGCCAGGTGACCAATGTCCTCCTTCTGGAATCAACAAACCAACATATCAGAGTCTATCTGGTGTAGAGACAGGTACCCAGCGAGGTGACCAATGTCCTCCTTCTGGAACCAACAACGAACCAACACATCAGAGTCTATCTGGTGTAGAGACAGGTACCCAGCCAGGTGACCAGTGTCCTCCTTCTGCAACCAACAAACCAACATATCAGAGTCTATCTGGTGTAGAGACAGGTACCCAGCCAGGTGACCAATGTCCTCCTTCTGGAACCAACAAACCGACATATCAGAGTCTACCTGGTGTAGAGACAGGTACCCAGCCAGGTGACCAATGTCCTCCTTCTGGAACCAACAAACCAACATATCAGAGTCTATCTGGTGTAGAGACATGTACACAGACAGGTAGACAGCCAGGTGACCAATGTCCTCCTTCTGCAACCAACAAACCAACATATCAGAGTCTATCTGGTGTAGAGACAGGTACCCAGACAGGTAGACAGCCAGGTAGACAGCCAGGTGACCAATGTCCTCCTTCTGCAACCAACAAACCAACATATCAGAGTCTATCTGGTGTAGAGACAGGTACACAGACAGGTAGACAGCCAGGTAGACAGCCAGGTGACCAATGTCCTCCTTCTGGAATCAACAAACCAACATATCAGAGTCTATCTGGTGTAGAGACAGGTACACAGACAGGTAGACAGCCAGGTGACCAATGTCCTCCTGGAACCAACAACAAACCAACATATCAGAGTTTATCTGGTGTAGAGACATGTACACAGACAGGTAGACAGCCAGGTGACCAATGTCCTCCTTCTGAAACCAACAAACCAACATATCAGAGTCTATCTGGTGTAGAGACAGGTAGACAGCCATGTGACCAATGTCCTCCTTCTGGAACCAACAACAAACCAACATATCAGAGTCTATCTGGTGTAGAGACAGGTACCCAGCAAGGTGACCAATTTCCTCCTCCTGGAACCAACAACGAACCAACACATCAGAGTCTAGACAAGTGGCCAATGCCCTCCTTCTGAAATCAACAACGAACCAACACATCAGAGTCTAGACAAGTGGCCAATGCCTTCCTTCTGAAACCAACAACGAACAATCCATCATTTGTGCCTGGAGCTCATATAAGGCATTGTGTAAAGAATAACACGTTCCCTTTGACAGACATGCATGTTTGATTAACAATACAGAATGGAGGCATTATACACAGCACAATCGAGTGAGAGTTGATCTGTGGGACGTACCGGCTGCACCTGCACGTTGTTTTTGCCATACAGCAGAGTAGTCTTGGAGTTCTGGTGCAGTGACTCCACGTATTCCCGGGCCGACATGTGGAACGCCTTCGGGCTGTCCTCACTGCTGGAGCTGGGGTTCCGCCGCAGCTGGGGACACACAGACAGACACTGTTGGTAGATTAGTAGCTGACCACAACCAGCAGGAAATAAGCATAGCACAGATTCACACTTAGGGATCAGGTTCAACACAACTCAGTGTTATATACCTCACATTAAAATTGAAATATTTAAGTAGAAATCAGTTATAATTCCACAAAACCAAAAGCATGGCCCCATGCCAAAAACTTATCTCAGCCAATGTCATTGGTATGAAATTTACAATCTTAGCGCTGAAATGGATTTGTTGAAAAGGGCAACAAGTTACTTTATCTGCCGTAAATCTATGATAGAGCATTAAAGTTACAATCTCAGCACTAAGACTGGCGTAAGTGCATGATAGGGTACTTATGTTACAATGTATTTATGTTATGTCAGTCAGTCTATGACAGAGTTTGAAAAGAGCCATGGATACTTCTTAATGTCTTTTACTTTATCAAAAGAGATTCTTGTCAGTTTTCTTGTGATCGCCTGTATTTAATTGGAAACAATTCTCCTTCAAACTTAATACCTGCAGTCCTGGTCGTTTTGGAGACCCGGGCGAGGTGAATGCATGGTTGCCGCTGGAGTGGATGCGGTGACGCTGAACCAGCTCATCTGCCGGGGGGTCCGTCCAGAAGTGGTCGGACGTCTTCATCTTGGTGTAGTCAAGGGCACACGGACCAACTGGAAACGGGGAGGGAGGTGAAACTGGGTTTAATGTCGTGTTCAAGATTATTGCACTAAATCTCAACTGATGTCATGAACTACTTACATATTCAGCATTATTATAACTCCTTGAATATTCTCAAGTAATTGTTTGCATTATTTCTACTGAATCTCGATGCCGATTGGTCTCTTACTTTTCGTGACCTTTCAATATTTATAATGTCTGAATCCGGGCAGGTAACTTTGAAGATAGGGAGGCAACCTTTATGGGTCACCTGCCCAACCGCCTTGTTGGGTTTTAAATTATTTAAAACACTGGTCATGCAACCAAATATTTCTCCTGCATAATGAAATACCCATTGATACCACATGAAATCAAACTACACACATAAAAATTTGGTCATTGACAATCTTATTTGGTCACACCAACAAGCAAATTCCACCCTCCAGCCATTGTGCCCACCTGGACGTCTTCCCACCCAAGGGCAGCCACGCATGCATGTTCAATGCAGCCATTGTGCCCCCCTACTCCCCATATTGGTGAGGTATCTTCCCATCCAAGGGCAGCCAACCATCCATGTTCAATGCAGCCAGCCTACTCACCATTAATCATTTCACACGACACACACTAGGAACCGAGAACAAGTTCCGCTTTCAGCAGGGACTTACCAAGTAACGATGCGAAGATCGGTCCGTCGACAGGGTCAGCAATGAGAGCGTCCCCTTCATAGTAGCGACTGAAACACACAATACAAACACTCCTTGAAAGCAAGGTCAACTGGAAATTGTCTTAGCTTATTTGTCAGAAGTTCAATCATGCTGAGAAGAGTCTACTTTCTGTTTAATCTCAGAAGAGAGTTACACATGTGTTTGAAATGGTCTGCATTACAGGATCTTCACTGATATTTCTCCAAACATAAACATAAGTAGGTCAGCCAGTTGTTCACTTTCACGGAATCGCCAAATCCTATGAGTGAGTGAGTGAGTATAGTTTTACGCCGCTTTTAGCAATATTCCAGCAATATCACAGCGGGGGACACCGGAAACGGGCTTCACACATTGTACCCATCTTGGGAATCGAACCCGGTCTTCGGCGTGAGGAACGAACTATTCAACCACTAGGCTACCCGACCGCCCCTCCAAATGCTATAAACTGAAGATACATTGATAAAGATACCAATAGCCATATAGGGCTTTATCAAGGATTTCCAAACTAAAAATCTGTATTTTCTTAAAGTCAGTGGTATTTTCATATTTCATTCAATGGAACATGTAAAACAAAACTTCACAGCCCCTTCCTGTTTATTGGTCCTGTTATCAGTGATAAACATTAGCTGTTACCAAACCTTAATTCTAATTTTGGAATTTTTGCTGACATTTGCTTCAGACTTGGGACCAAATATTGGTCTCTGAGCAGGTCCATATGAAACCCCACCAGAACCTGTCTACCAATCTCATTACCGTATTCAACGTAATAAGCACCCAGGGCGCTATCAAAATGAGAAATATGGGGCTCTTATTAGAATATTATTTTGGTGGAAAAAAAGAGAGTTGAAAGATAAATTTTGTGGTTTATGCCGACAGCCTGAAATTTTTATGTATGACAGATATATTTTTCCAGAATTTCATTGCCCATAATTAAGGGTGCATATAACACACGAGTGAGTATTATACGCGAATAAATAAGTCTTGTGTACATTGATCAATCGGAAGGGGTGCTAATTGGGATTGTTCACTAGTCAATATGTTAGCAATTATCGCCGTGGGTACTTATTACGTCGACTACGGTGTATCAGATTTTAGTTCTTGCCACTGCAAAACAAAGATCTGGGAACTTTCAAACAAGAATAACACTCTTGTTACTGTATTGAAAAAAAATGTATTCATTATAATCAAAGTACCATCTGGTTTTATTCAAAATGGGGGCGGTCGGGTAGCCTAGTGGTTCAAGCGTTCGCTCGTCACACAGAAGACCCAGGTTCGATTCCTGACATGGGTACATTGTGTGAAGCCCATTTCTGGTGTCCCCCGCCGTGATATTGCTGGAATATTGCTAAAAGTGGCTTAAAAACCATACTCACTCTCTCACTCATTCAAAATGGATGTTGTATTATTGTCTCATTGAGAACCGTTGATGTAATTGTCATGTACATGATGTATTACAAACTTGTATACATTCTGTGTGAATGATGTATGGGATTTTATTAATACAACCTCAGTTTATATTGTAAGATTTGAACGTTTCTCGCTAAAATATATTTTGCATTTGAACAGAATGTAATGAACTAGGACAGTCACTCATGAGGTTACAATCAGAACAAACAGACACTTTGAAACTTCTTTTTAAGGTTGTTTGCTGGATACCCGGTATCATAATGTGAAAAGCCTTATACAGATTTACCCAAAATAATATACTAGAGCACATTCTCAAATTTATATTCTCCTCAAAATTATTTAATATTAAAAATAGCTGAAAATACAGGGTTTCAATTCATGATAAATTGGTGCAACTATTTTGGTGGTGCAACCTGATTAATTTACTGATGCAGGTGGAAAAACAGAATGAAATCGTACCTGCATCCCATCTAAAAGTACCAGTAAAATAACAAATGTGACCTTCAATAACCTTGAACAAGACCTCCAAGGATGTTAAGCTTGAGCCCTATATTATAAAAGTTTCTTAGCAGTGTTCCCCAAATACACACGCTAAGTCTTGTGGTGTCTTCATGTCAATAGGTGCAAAGGTAAACAACGACGTGAACAGATTGACCTCCAGTCTTATTTACAAACAAGTTCTAAGTTTCACAGCTTAGGAATACAAGGCACTTGTCACTCAGTATTACGGACTACCTCCCGTGACTTGCCACTGATTTCAACACTGACAGATCACTGTAACAAGACCTGGGGAGACATGGCCAAGACAATAAAGGGCTTGAAGACATACATATACGAAATCTTACCACAGAGTGATGAGGATCTGGTTCGCCTATCTTGTGTTGTGAGATGGGATTAACATAGTTTGAACATTACTTAAGCCATTCCACAGTATGTCAGACTACCGTGGGAGCGACATCTGAAGTGATGCAGTCCCTCCACTGAAGGAATTGTTGACTTACCTGTGATTTTGTACCAGGTAGTCTAGAATCTTAGCCAGCTGTTTCTCAAAGATGGCAATTCTCAGCCACAGATACTTAGGGTTGAAGGACTGGAGTGTCCGTCTCGTCTGATTCTTGTTATTGTCAAGGGATTTCCTGAAGCAGAAGAAACAATATATAGATACATGTAACCAAGAAGAAGTGGAGAGTTTGACATAACATTTAGTAGAACTCGAACCAAACAACACCAGGGGACACTACAATGTGCTTAATGGTAAAATGGTAACTATAATGAGGTGATTATTATCATTTATCATCCAAAACTGGCTCCCACAGGAGATATCGCTTGGATTAGATCGAGCTATATCTACACTGTAGATATCACTGCAATGAAATCACATCACAATGCTTTGCAGACCATTGTGACGTCACTGGTTACCATGACGTCACAATCAAATGACATCACTAATGGCTCTGCTACTGAAGCTGTTAGCAGTACTTTTTACACTGAAGTCACTGCTAATTACTGTCTACATATTGAAAAAGTTGGAAGAATGATGTTGGATGATAAATAAAATCTCACCCTCATGTCTTTTGATATCAATTATATCAACACTCATTGATAAAAGTGGCAAAAATCGTGGGAATTTTTCCACGTTTATCAAGTCGTGTTGATATATTTGATAGCAAAAGACACTCGGGTGAGATTCTCTATGTATTACAGAAATGTTGAAGTCGAAATGTGCTTGTCCCAGACACAATCACTGATTAGTCTAATATCAAAACACAGCTTGAGATTTTTTGGTATCAAATGTCCAGTAAAGTCTGTTGTGCAGCCTGTTTATCTGTTGTGCAGTCTGTTGCTAACTGCAGCCTGCACTTGACGCAGTTGAACACAAAACACGAAATTTCACCCTGGTCTGATCACCGTTATTTTTTAGCCAATGTTGGATCTGCTATTCAGCAGCCTCAATTCTCCATTTACACATGACCACGCTTCATCCAAGATCAAGATGACATAATTCTATAGAAACATTGTCTTGTTGAAGCCAATGGCAATGGTTATCAGTGGTACATAGTTCCGTAATGGCCGATGGTGAAGCGTCCCCATCACAGGATCAGTGAGTCCTGCTCCCCAGAGGGGGGATGAGGCTCCAGCAGCAGACGCCTTACCAACATTCAACTGAGAAAACATGAATGATTTCACAACGATGACAAAAAAGTTAATCAACTGGGCTTTTGATTGCCATTTAATGCCAGACTTTGCAATAATACAGCTATAGTACAGAGGCCTGTAAATAATAGAGTCGGGACCAAACAAACTAGTGATATTACGAGCAGGACACAATGCTAGGCAATCAAACAAATCACTGACTCAGACCAAATGGTCCAGAAGTCAGATCCAATATCCACACAGGTTGCTCTAAGTCTCCTGATCTAACCCAGGATCCCCATCGGCTTCGACAAATGAGCATGAAGCGTGATACATCAGTCTAAAACTTACAGAAGACAAAGATAACAGGAGTCTCCAGAAGATGACAAATTCCCCCTGCCCCCATAATAGCTAAAGGTACCACATCAGCCCCTGGTTAATACATGTACCACGTTTGGATAAAAAAATCATTCACGGCTTTCAAGTAATCTTCCAGAAACGAAATACGGATAGATGGATTGACAGACAGACAGACCAGACGACGACTATATCACCCCGCATTATATCCCTGAAAAAAAAAATGACACCAGAGTAGAAATTTAATGTCATATATTAAGTATCTACAATACTCCAACCCACCACTACAGTCTGGTGGTCTGACTTATACTGGTATTGTTTAAAGTAACGATTTCATATAGAAGATTCCTCCGGGCTGCGGGATAACCATGATAACACTGCCCAATCACACATCAATACAGCTTGTGATGGCAAGCTCGGACTCATCAAAGTTTTACCCTCAGAAGAACAAAGTCATTAACTACAATTTCAGAGCACACAGATCCGGATTCCCATTAGAGACGTGACATCAATATTTCCCAACAGCTGACGTAATTCTCCGACTGTTGGGAACGAAAATGGATGCATCAAACAGTCGTCACCGACGGCTCAGCTGCCAGGTCGTTATTTCAGGCCATCCACATCAACGCTAACGTGAGAGTGAGATCCAGGGATTATTCCTCCTTTGAACAGTATTTCAGTATGTGCAGCTTGATGTGGGATGAAAGATCAGTGATGACAGCCCAGGGCTGACATGAGTTCAGGCCCACAGTGATGCAGGCGACAGTGATGCAGGAGGTGACACAATCCATGTACACTGAGGGGACACAATCCATGTACACTAGAGGTGACACGATCCATGTACACTGGAGGTGACACAATCCATGTTCACTGGAGGTGACACAATCCATGTACACTGGAGGTTACACAATCCGTGTACACTGGAGGGGACACAATCCATGTACACTAGAGGTGACACAATCCATGTACACTAGAGGGGACACAATCCACGTACACTAGAGGTGACACAATCCATGTACACTAGAGGGGACACAATCCATGTACACTGGAGGGGACACAATCCATGTACACTGGAAGTGACACAATCCACGTATACTGGAGGTGACACAATCCATGTACACTGGAAGTGACACAATCCACGTATACTGGAAGTGACACAATCCACGTATACTGGAGGTGACACAATCCATGTACACTGGAGGGGACACAATCCACGTATACTGGAGGGGACACAATCCATGTACACTGGAGGGGACACAATCCATGTACACTGGAGGGGACACAATCCACGTACACTGGAGGGGACACAATCCATGTACACTGGAGGGGACACAATCCATGTACACTGGAGGGGACACAATACACGTACACTGGAGGGGATACAATCCATGTACACTGGGGGTGACACAATCCATGTACACTGGAGGTGACACAATCCACGTACACTGGGGGTGACACAATCCATGTACACTAGAGGTGACACAATCCATGTACACTGGAGGTGACACAATCCATGTACACTGGAGGTGACACAATCCACGTACACTGGGGGTGACACAATCCACGTACACTGGGGGTGACACAATCCATGTACACTAGAGGTGACACAATCCATGTACACTGGGGGTGACACAATCCACGTACACTGGGGGTGACACAATCCACGTACACTGGAGGTGACACAATCCATGTACACTGGAGGTGACACAATCCATGTACACTCGAGGTGACACAATCCATGTACACTGGAGGTGACACAATCCATGTACACTGGAGGTGACACAATCCACGTACACTGGAGGTGACACGATCCATGTACACTAGAGGTGACACAATCCACGTACACTGGAGGGGACACAATCCACGTACACTGGAGGGGACAATCCATGTACACTGGAGGGGACAATCCATGTACACTGGAGGTGACACAATCCACGTACACTGGAGGTGACACGATCCATGTACACTAGAGGTGATACAATCCACGTACACTGGAGGGGACACAATCCACGTACACTGGAGGGGACAATCCATGTACACTGGAGGGGACAATCCATGTACACTGGAGGTGACACAATCCACGTACACTGGAGGTGACACAATCCATGTACACTGGAGGAGACACAATCCACGTACACTGGAGGGGACAATCCACGTACACTGGAGGTGACACAATCCATGTACACTGGAGGAGACACAATCCATGTACACTGGAGGTGACACAATCCATGTACACTGGAGGGGACACAATCCACGTACACTGGGGGTGACACCATCCATGTACACTAGAGGGGACACAATCCACGTACACTAGAGGTGACACAATCCATGTACACTAGAGGGGACACAATCCATGTACACTGGAGGGGACACAATCCATGTACACTGGGGGTGACACAATCCATGTACACTAGAGGGGACACAATCCATGTACACTAGAGGTGACACAATCCATGTACACTGGAGGTGACACAATCCACGTACACTGGAGGTGACACAATCCATGTACACTGGAGGTGACACAATCCATGTACACTGGAGGTGACACAATCCACGTACACTGGAGGTGACACAATCCATGTACACTGGAGGGGACACAATCCACGTACACTGGGGGTGACACAATCCATGTACACTGGAGGTGACACAATCCACGTACACTGGAGGGGACACAATCCATGTACACTGGAGGGGACACAATCCACGTACACTGGGGGTGACACAATCCATGTACACTGGAGGTGACACAATCCACGTACACTGGGGGTGACACAATCCATGTACACTGGAGGGGACACAATCCATGTACACTGGAGGTGACACAATCCACGTACACTGGAGGTGACACAATCCACGTACACTGATGTTGAACACAATTGCATTAAACAACCAACAAACAAAAAAGTTTTTAACCTTGTTAGTCCACTTGCCCTTGTAAGGACAACACACAGCAAACCTTTAGACAGTTTGGCAAGGACTAAAGGACAATAGCTTATTTCTAACGCTGAACCTGTAGAAATTAATTAACAACACATACAGCGCCATATATCCAGCACTGGCCATATTCAAGGGTTGCAGACATGGCACCATGATGGCCACGTCAACCTGCTCAAGTGAGTGTGCCAAGGACGAAGTCAAGGCCGCCAGTCAGCGGGAATCTGTGTCAGTCTGACAATAAAGTGGGTGGCTGCAGCCAATCTATTCTCCATGTCAACCGACACTCCACTCTCCTGACATTTGGCTCACGGTTGACTTCCACATGCGCCAACTACATGAAGCCAAGCACACTAATCACCTCCAACAAACACAAGCATACTAATCATGTGTGGATCGTGTGTAGACTGACTACTGTATACCTTATTTCTGTGGTAAATGTATCAGCTGGAATGGGTGATGATGTTTGATTTTACATCGCTTTAAAAAGAATTTCAGTAACACGAGATGTCAGCTTCATGTTTGAGGAAAGCCAGAGGTGAGCCAATTTAGCCCAGTGTCCGAACCCTAAATCAGTGATAGAAACTAACATTTTTAGTCCACTAGTCTTTATAACGATAACATGTAGCAAAACCCTTAAAAAAGACAAATTTCTACTGGTCCTTATGATACCTTTACTATTGGGCAGTTTGGTAAGGACTTCAGGACTAGTGCCAATTTCTAACGCTGTAAAATTACCAATAATTACCAATTTTTAACCGGTAAAATTAGGCTTGGACCGGTAATTCATGTGACTGCCAGTCCCGGTGGACCGACAAATATAGTACCTTATTAATCTTTGATGTTGAACAAAACATCGACAGAATACTTTTCGAACAAGTCAGCATGTCTGTTACCACCAGGGTTTCCCCTGGTCTATTTTTAGTGCAAGGAAATAACATTTGCTTGGAGCATAATGTTGAATGAATAAAAACCAGGTAAAGTTTGGCAAGGACTACAGAAATAGTTCCACTTTCTAACACTGGGAAAGCCCAGAGTGATGCAGGTCTTGCCTCTCTCCTGAAAGCCAGGATGACAGGCAGGTGCTCACCTCCACTAAGAACGGGCATAATCAACAATCAATGGTGAACCGTTGTAGGGATGAAATTATTCAGATAAAAATACATTTCAGAATCAGGATATTTGTGATTTTATTTGACACGGCACTGCTTGTTTGTAAAGCAAGATTAAATAAATCTGTTTGTTGTAATTATTAGCAAACAATGTGGCTATAGATTACACTATGAATAAAATTATCATCCAAAGCTGAGTCAACAAATACATGTTATCATGAGAGTGTATTTGGGGATGGTAAATACCATGTATTTGGAATGCACTTTGTATTCTGTGTTAATTCCAAAACTAGGATAGTTACACACAAGCATGATAACCTCTTTAACATAAAATGTCATTCTTAAAATCTATCGTCGAAAAAAGTATTCTCATCTCTTACAAACAACACCTAAACATAGCATGACTTCCTGGAATGTGTGCATTATTATACAAGGTCAGTGAATAGTCAGTTGGAGAGTGACGACGGTCAATATAGTTACAACTGAAACTTGTTTTTTAGACAGTGGCATAACCACCATTTGACCAAGAAATGTACGTATACTCCAACACAAATTTGACAATGTCAGTGATCTCTTTTCATGACAGTGCATTAGTCCATCAGTCCACCCACAAGAGTAATTGCCCTTTGTCAAAGGGAAGCTACTCTAGTCAATGAGTGAGTGAGTTTGGTAAAACAACACTTTTAACAGTATTCCAGTTATATCGCGGAATAACAACTTAATGTGGGAAGAAAGCCCAAAGTGATGCAGGTCTCAGATGTTTACCACTTCGGTGAAAACTACGAGCATCTAGTCTATGAAACGTCAGATATATTCTTAGAGCCTGTCTGGCTTGTCATAACATTGCGAAATGCTGTCAGATACACAATGACTAATATATGTTGTTTAGGTTGTGGAAACCCCCCCAAGCTGCAGAGGTATAAAAGCACATAAATGGTAACTGATTGTGCTAGTGTCCTCACTAACATTACTTCGCAATTTATGTCTCCAAAATTGCCAAAGTTTGTAAAATGGCTGAGCTACACCCATGTGAGACACTGACTGTCAGTGCCAGGTGCCAGGCTGTTCTTTTGATAATCCATCTTCCCAAGGCAAGAGAGTTAACTGACTATAAAAGTCCAGTTTCCACCCTTGCCAAACTAGGCTGGTGTTATGGAGTTACATTTGGGCTGGACTAAAGAGTCTATGCATAGTCCAATCAAAATTGGGCCACGGAATCGTAATCCGGTTCGTTAACTGTCGAGCAGATTTCAGTTGGTTACAGGATTTGCAAAGCATGTGCACCGCCAACTCGTTGTCAACAGATATTTTCCAAAACTTGTCATGTTTTTAATCAAGGTGCGCACGTGATTTGATGCATTTCTTGACGTAAGACCCGTTTTATCACAATATAGATCTTGATTATCAATCAGATCGCCCTGACTGGGCGCCACTATTTTGTTTGAAGCAAACGCAAGTTATACGAGAGGTGGAATCTGATTGGTCCATAGAAGAGGCTTAGAAGGGACATAACTCGTAGTACCCACTGGTGGTGCTACGATCGAGCCCAGGA
Organism: Haliotis cracherodii; assembly: GCF_022045235.1. Lineage (NCBI taxonomy): Eukaryota > Metazoa > Mollusca > Gastropoda > Lepetellida > Haliotidae > Haliotis > Haliotis cracherodii. Next base: position 1,548,977 of record NW_027266266.1, read on the forward strand.
ATTCCTGCCTATTTCGGCAAGGGTTGGAAACTGGACTTTTAAAGTCAGTTAACTCTGATGTTGATGTTGATAATCAGGATAATGACCACAGTCATCCCAGTAATCTGTCCAGAACCCTGATCATCATTTGTGACCCGATCGTCAATAAACGAGCTCAATGCCCTTGGGCTTCTTTACATAACACTTAATAATACTCTAAGAATAATGATGATTATATTTGCATTGTAAAGGTAGGAAAAAGTGATGTAACGAGATATTCTAAGTGGTATGTTTATAGAATTATCTCCCGTATTTGACATGCATAAGAATAAACCCTTGAACTTTGAATTTTGAGTTAACTGCAAGTTGCACGTGCGAATGCATCCCAAGCACGGTACCGCTTTGTGCACAGTTGTCCACAAATGACCCCAATGTGTTAAGGCTCCTCATTCCGTCATTCTGGTTTTTGTATAACTTCCGGCGTACCTGAAGTATGGTTTTGGAGGGTACGAATAAATGGCGACGAGATGAGCATGTGTTGGAGTCATTCTCAGTAATATGGCGAATTAACAAATAGTAGCAGAAAGTGTCCATATAGCGAAGGTTGTTGTTATCGTCTGTGACGGTGAAAAGCATATTTGACTCTGAAGTATGTGAAGCTTTAGGACACTTTATTGACTTTCAAGTTTGAAGACGGTCCACGTGCGAAAACATGGCTACCATGAGATTGAATCCCCCAGATTTGGTTAAAGCTGGAAATTATGAACGATACAAACAAGAACTACTAGCTTGGAGACAGATAACTGTTGCAAAAACGACTGAACAAGGCATAGCTGTAGCGTTGTCGCTTCCTTATGACCATCCCGTATGTATTCGTGAAAATGTGTTTGACCACATGAACGTTGTCGATTTATCAAAAGAAAATGGTCTCGACATTTTGATCAAGTTTCTTGATGAACATCTTTTAAAAGATGATTTGACAGATAGTTTGGAAAAGTTTGAAGAGTTTGAAGATTTTCGTAGAGAGAGAGAACAGTCCATTAATGATTATATTACAAAGTTTGATTTGATGTACAACAAGATTAAGAAGAAAAATATGACATTGCCTCCCAAGATTTTGGCTTTTAAGCTGTTGAGACGTGCGAATATCTTAATATGGATTAAATGATGCTGCTCGTCAGTTTTATCACAGTGTAGTTGAAGAACTTGTCAAATTAAAGTGTGAAGAATCACCTCTAGATCCAGCTTTCTTCTATAACAAGAATGATTCTGTGTTGCGTGGTATGCTGGTGAGTCATGTGGACGATTTTTTGCATTGTGGTGAACCAGACTTTGAGTCAACTGTGATGAAACAAATGCATCACAGATTTCTTGCGGGAAGGCTGGAGGAAAAGAGTTTCCAGTATATCGGGTTTGACATTATGCAGGATGAGAGTGGTGTGTTCATGGACCAGTCTGCATTTATTGAAGAAATACACGTTGAGGTGATATCATCAGATAGAAATGCGCAGAAAAGGGAGTCACTCACGCCAATCAAAAGCACAAAGTTTAGGGGTATAGTTGGAAAATTGAACTGGGCAGTTCACGGTTCGAGGCCTGATTTAGCCTTTGAGATGGTGGATCTTAGTATGAAATTCAAAGCAAGCACTGTGTGTGATCTTATCAGAGCTACGAAAGCCTTGAAAAAATTGAAGTCTGTTTCAACAAAAGTGTATTTTCCTAGGCTGGATGATCAATTGAAATGGCGGATTATTGTGTTTCCAGATGCTGCTCATGCAAATGTGAGTGATGGCATTGGCAGCGTGGGTGCACATGTGATATTTCTTGCTGATGATAACAATTGTTGTGTTTTGTCATGGCATTCTGGCAAGATAAAGAGAGTGGTTCGTTCCACATTGGCTGCAGAGGTCCTTAGTCTTCTCTCTTTGGAGAGTACGAATAAATGGCGACGAGATGAGCATGTGTTGGTGTCGTTCTCAGTAATATGGCGAATGGTTTTATCTGCTGATATATGATATTTAGGATATGGAAACACACAAGGGCAATAATCTCTTCATCATATAATTTTATTCATAAAATAATCCATGATTGAGACGTAATTTTAGTCAATGAAGTATCCTCATGGCCCATGTGCGAATACAACATTTGAGTGAACGGCCCATTATATCACATCGCCAAACCAAAATGATTCCAGCCCGGGAATTCCCTGCATCAACCAAGTCTGACCACCCCATCCCATTACTCACCTCTTACGACAAGCAGAGTCGCCTTTTACGGCAAGCATGGGTTGCTGAATACCTATTCTAACCCGGATCGTCAAGGGTCTCTGAAGTATTGAAACCCTCCTAAACCATATTAATGTTTGACATTACGGTTATTATAAGTACCTCAAGACATTAAATCCTAATTTAGTTTGAACGCTTGTAAATGATAAAAGTGAAAATAATACATTACTTTAACTGGGACGTAATGAATCTACACTGGCAGTTATTTGACAGCAATGAATCACCTGAGTGAGGTGTCTAGAAGCAGAAGTATGCCACCTGGGATAGCTTGATTGTGACCGTTATGTAGCCTCAGCTCAAATCAATATCTGGAGGGCGCGCTCATCTCAGGAGATTGCTGCCTTCAATCAGTTGTCAGGAGAGTAGTGTGTACACAGGCAGCTCCTATCGGCTATTAATGATGAATGACATTGTGACATACTTGCAGTTGTTAATAGCTAGGTAATTATAGATATATCAGCCTACCTCACAGAATGTTGTATGGAGGAGCCAATCAAACAGGGTAAAGATTACACCGCTTTACTCAGTTTTACAGGTAATTCAGCAGGGGTTACCACACTTTTTTCTATTTTTCTTTTTTTTCCCATGTTTTACTAACAATAGTTAGGGAAAAGGAAAAACAAATTTGTCTATCTCAGGATTTGTTTTGTTATATGGAATATGTCTGTTTGGGTTGGTCAGTCTAGTGGGAAAGAAAGCATTTTCTATTTGTACAGTAGCTGAGAGTGTCATCACAGGATATCTTCCTCTTTATTTGTAGTTGTCTCGGTGTAGCTTTCCAAAACCATTAAAAACAGAGCCATCGGACATCGATTCCAGCAATTATCAAGAGAAACATGACGATTAAACATGCTTTTTTCAATCAAATATTTATTTCTTTTACATGCAGACCCGTGAAGATCCTGGGTAGAATAAGTCTTCGGCAACACATGCTTACCTTAAAAGGTGACTATGCTTATCGTATGAGGCGACTAACGTGGTCGGGTGGTCAGGCTCGCTGACTTGTCATGTCATCCTATCCTAATTGTGTGGATAAATGCTCATGATATCAATCACTGGATTATTTGGTCAAGACTCAATTATTTACAGACTGATGTCATATAGCTGGATTATTGCTGAGAGCTGCGTTTAAACAACAAACAAACAATTTTTACATGTATTTTTGTTATTTCCAAGTCAGTCACCTGTGATAAATGTCAACCATGTTTCCAGTTGCTACCCACTGTCAACAGCCTCTCTGATGATACTTGGGTGGGGAGTCATGACAAGACCAACTTGGATGGGGAGTCATGGTGACACCTACTTGCATGGGGAGTCATGGTGACACCTACTTTGATTGGGGAGTCATGACAACACTTACTTGAATGGGGAGTCAAGACAACCCCTTCTTGGATTGGGGAGTCATGACAAGACCAACTTGGATGGGGAATCATGGTGACACCTACTTGCGTGGGGAGTCATGGTGACACCTACTTTGATTGGGGAGTCATGACAACACTTACTTGAATGGGGAGTCAAGACGACCCCTTCTTGGATTGGGGAGTCATGACAAGACCAACTTGGATGGGGAGTCATGGTGACACCTACTTGCATGGGGAGTCATGGTGACACCTACTTTGATTGGGGAGTCATGACAACACTTACTTGAATGGGGAGTCAAGACGACCCCTTCTTGGATTGGGGAGTCATGACAAGACCAACTTGGATGGGGAGTCATGGTGACACCTACTTGCATGGGGAGTCATGGTGACACCTACTTGCATGGGGAGTCATGATGACACCTACTTGGGTGGGGAGTCATGGTGACACCTACTTGGGTGGGGAGTCATGGTGACACCTACTTGCGTGGGGAGTCATGGTGACACCTACTTGGGTGGGGAGTCATGGTGACACCTACTTGCATGGGGAGTCATGGTGACACCTACTTGCGTGGGGAGTCATGGTGACACCTACTTGGGTGGGGAGTCATGGTGACACCTACTTGCGTGGGGAGTCATGGTGACACCTACTTGCGTGGGGAGTCATGGTGACACCTACTTGGGTGGGGAGTCATGGTGACACCTACTTGCATGGGGAGTCATGGTGACACCTACTTGCATGGGGAGTCATGATGACACCTACTTGGGTGGGGAGTCATGGTGACACCTACTTGCGTGGGGAGTCATGGTGACACCTACTTGGGTGGGGAGTCATGGTGACACCTACTTGCATGGGGAGTCATGGTGACACCTACTTGCGTGGGGAGTCATGGTGACACCTACTTGGGTGGGGAGTCATGGTGACACCTACTTGCGTGGGGAGTCATGGTGACACCTACTTGCGTGGGGAGTCATGGTGACACCTACTTGGGTGGGGAGTCATGGTGACACCTACTTGCATGGGGAGTCATGGTGACACCTACTTGCATGGGGAGTCATGATGACACCTACTTGGGTGGGGAGTCATGGTGACACCTACTTGCGTGGGGAGTCATGGTGACACCTACTTGGACGTGAAGTGATGACAACACTTACTTGGATGAAGGGTCATTTTGAGTCTCAATTTCAGCCAGCTGTTTTGTGACGGTGGAGGCTGAATCACAGTTTTTGGCGATCTTCTGCAGGAGTGCTGTGGTGGTGCTGTGCTTGAACAGCCCGAGGGCTCGCTTCTTGAGGCCATGCAACAAACAGGCCTCCACGGCACCTGCAAACAAAGTACAGTCCTGTAATCAATGGAAATGAACAGTTTGTAGGTTTCACACAGCGACAAATGAGCACCAGGAGTCAGTGTACGCAGTGCACAAAAGGTCAACAGTATTGCAGGGAAAGAAATTAGGAGTGACGTGTCTTTCTATGTCAGGAATATCACAGCCCCTCCACAGTTCTATCAAAGGCATATCCCAGTCACATGGCAGTCCTACCAAAGTCACATGACAGTCACATGGCAGTCTTACCACAGTCACATGACAGTCACATGGCAGTCCTACCACAGTCACATGGCATTCCTACCAGTCACATGACAGTCCTACCAATAACATGATAGTCCTACCACAGTCATATGGCATTCCTAACAGTCACATGACAGTCACATGACAGTCCTACCACAGTCATATGGCATTCATACCAGTCAGAGGAACATGGCAGTCCTACCAAACAGATGGCAGTCCTTAGTAACCACATTCACATGGCAGACCTTACCACAGTCACATAACAGTCCTACAACAGTCACATTACAGTCACATGGTAGTCCTACACATTTGAAATGATAAGAAATACAAACATGCTCAGACAGTCCATGTCAGATTTTCTTCACTCCAACACTGATTTGTGACCCCCATTTATTTCATGTGACCCTGAAGATCATCTCCTCCAATGACCCCCAGAGGCACAGATCAAGGTACATCCCTGTGTAATTTACAGGCTAAGACATGCTGGAACATCTCAAGCTGTCTGCTCAATGTCAAAAGATTTTTCTTATTTTCAAAAGTTTGCTACTGGTAGTGTATATAAATTCATATATATAATCCTAATCTGGCAGAGGTGATTGGTTGCGTTTGATTTCCCTGTCGTAATGTGCACAACCAAGTCATTCAGTGAAACATCAGCATTAACACAAGTGTTTTTAAGAAAATGAGGAAACACAACACATTTCTTCCGATTGCTTGCTCACAACCGTTACCATGGTTACTGGCACTCAGGCCAGGAGGTCGAAGGTTATGACTTAACAGGCCAACAACATTACATGATTACATTACATGATTACATTACATGATTACAGTACTTATGCAGTAATTAACATCAGCTGGATTCCTTGATTCTTTGCCTGTGCAAATATACATTTCTTTTGCTAAGTAGACATTGAAAACAGTCCAATTCTTGAGTACATGATTTCTGATCAGCTACAACAACATCCTAACAAATCAGGTCACCTGCTGCCAATCATCTATTGTATATCATGTACAATATCCAACACACATGTATATTAACACTGTTATTACACCATATTAATTACTACCACTGACAGCTGCCATTAATAAAAACAAGAAACCCTTTCAAGGCTTGCAGTGTTTATACAGTGAGGTGCATAACAATAAAATACCAGCTGACGTAAACACCGTGATAATTGATCATTATCAGATGTGATACAACTAGGCTTTTATTTGACTAGCTCCTATTTCAGAAAATATTGACAAAATTGGTTTGGTGTACAGCACGTTCGTCATAGGGGATTGTGGGTAAGCAGATCACATTCTGTATCAACGTCAGAGATGATTATTTTTCCATTCCGAAAACCAATCCGGCCACCTAACCAGTGGAATCCAGCTTTGACCATTTGTAAGAAAAAATCAATGGCAGATTGACGCCCACGCACAGAGTTCCTGGCAGTCTTCCCATCATGCACTGTTGTGTGCTCTCGGAGTGCAGGAAAGTCTAGCACCACGGACTCAACACACTGATTGAAAACATCAGCAGATTATAATGATACAAACTTTTGGAGATAATTTGGCTGTTTGCTGTTGGGAAATCGCGAGGCAATTCACATGAAGATTACATGTGAAAATAATTCCTCCAAAGCCTGCGATGACATTCCAGGGATCTCAAAATTATTGAAAGTACGACCCTAAAGTGAATTAGTTGAAGACATCATTTGACCTTGAGAATAATTTGTCACCTCAAATTTATGTCCCAAAACAAAAAAACCTCATATATCCTATGGCCTGAATGACTTACTTCAAATGTATTATCTGACTGACTGGATGGAGCATGTCTGCTGTTGGTTATTTGATTGACTAGACGTAGCATGTCTGCTGTGGCTTTATTTGATTGACTAGACGTAGCATGGCTGCTGTTGCTTTATTTGATTGACTAGACGTAGCATGGCTGCTGTTGGTTATTTGATCGACTAGAGGTAGCATGTCTGCTGTTGGTTATTTGATCGACTAGAGGTAGCATCGCTGCTGTTGGTTATTTGATCGACTAGAGGTAGCATGCCTGCTGTTGGTTATTTGATGGACAAGAGGTAGCATGTCTGCTGTTGCTTAATTTGATCGATTAAAGACAGCATGTCTGCTGTTGCTTTATTTGATGGACAAGAGGTAGCATGTCTGCTGTTGCTTTATTTGATCGATTAAAGGCAGCATGTCGGCCGCTGGACAAAATTGTCATGTAGGAACACTGTAGCAACAGCAGAGATGCAGAGATGCAGACACACACTGTGATGAGCAGACCTCATTCAGACCACCAATCAATACCAATCAGTCCTAATCAATTCACCATCCAAACCTGCCCATACGACCAGGTGCGGACACTGGACAGACTGTCATAATCAACACAGAATGCCTCACAGATTTCAATACTACTACTAGTCTATTCACAAGGTAAACAATGACAGAATGATACAGTGAGGAGCTTTTCATATTAATAGTGACTGTAGACTGTTATAACCACAGGGACTGTGCACTGTTATAACCAGTGACTGTACACTGTTATAACCACAGGGACTGTGCACTGTTATAACCAGTGACTGTACACTGTTATAACCACAGGGACTGTGCACTGTTATAACCAGTGACTGTACACTGTTATAACCAGTGACTGTACACTGTTATAACCACAGGGACTGTGCACTGTTATAACCAGTGACTGTACACTGTTATAACCATAGGGACTGTACACTGTTATAACCACAGGGACCATACACTGCTATAACCAGTGACTGTACACTGTTATAACCATAGGGACTGTACACTGTTATAACCACAGGGACCATACACTGTTATAGCCACAGGGACTGTACACTGTTATAACCACAGGGACTGTACACTGTTATAACCACAGGGACTGTACACTGTTATAACCACAGGGACTGTACACTGTTATAACCACAGGGACTGTACACTGTTATAACCAGAGGGACTGTACACTGTTATAACCATAGGGACTGTACACTGTTATAACCACAGGGACTGTACAATGTCATAACATCAGGGACTGTACACTGTTATCACCAGTGACTGTACACTGTTATAACCACAGGGACTGTACACTGTTATAACCACAGGGACTGTACACTGTTATAACCATAGTGACTGTACACTGTTATAACCACTGGGACTGTACACTGTTATAAACATAGTGACTGTACACTGTTATAACCACAGGGACTGTACACTGTTACAACCACAGAGACTGTACACTGTTGTAACCACTGGGACGATATGCTGTTATAACCACAGGGACTGAACACTGTTATAACCTGTAACTGTACACTGTTATGACCACATGGACTGTACACTGTCATAACCAGTGACTGTACACTGTTATAACCACAGGGACTGAACACTGTTATAACCTGTAACTGTACACTGTTATGACCACATGGACTGTACACTGCTATAACCAGTGACTGTACACTGTTATAACCATAGGGACTGTACACTGTTATAACCACAGGGACTGTCCACTTTTATAGCCACAGGGACTGTACACTGTTATAACCACAGGGACCATACACTGTTATAGCCACAGGGACTGTACACTGTTATAGCCACAGGGACTGTACAGTGTTATAACCACAGGGACTGTACACTGTCATAACCACAGGGACTGTATACTGTTATAACCACAGGGACTGTACAGTTTTAACCATATGGACTGTACACTGTTATCACCATAGGGACTGTATACTGTTATAACCACAGGGACCATACACTGTCATAACCACAGGGACTGTTTTCTGTTATAACCACAGGGACTGTACACTGTTATAACCACAGGGACTGTACACTGTTTTAACCATATGGACTGTACACTGTTATCACCATGGGGACTGTACACTGTTATAACCACAGGGACTGTACACTGTTATAACCACAGGGACTGTACACTGTTATAACCACAGGGACTGTACACTGTTGTAACCATAGGGACTGTACACTGTTATAACCACAGGGACTGTACACTGTTATCACCAGTGACTGTACACTGTTATAACCACAGGGACTGTACACTGTTATAATAACAGGGACTGTACACTGTTATAACCAGGGACTGTACACTTATCATGGTTATAACTGTAGGGTTCAGTCATCGCATTGTGGTGGATCCCAGCTTGTGGTGGATGCATGACAGCGCGGAGCTCTGTGGTCTACATTCTGACACATACAGTTCCACTACTCGACACACTTGTCTCCAGACATCTGTTGGTGAAAGCTGTCACCTCATCATCACAGCTGGCATCGCAAGCATGGAATAATAACCACTTTGATTTTGATTACTCATCACTGCATATCATGCCTAACTACCTCAGGCACCGTCAAGGTGATTTAAACACAGCTGATGGCTGAACAGTTTTATGGATCTGGACTCCATTAGACATACAGTACAACTGTGTCAGAAGGGTTTCAGATGGCTTCATTTTCTAGGGAATTAACAGATAAAAACTGTCCTATAGATGATGCTCAGTCATTAGAATAAGATAAATGCTGTTCAGCTAGTTCAATCTACACAGTGAGATATATAGAATACTAAACGAGCTCCCGTGTAATACCAATTTTATGAAACGAGTGAATAGTTCTGGTATCTGACTCGCTTTCGCTCGTCAGATACCAGAACTATTCACGAGTTTCATAAAATTGGTTTTACACGGGAGCGAGTTTAGTATTTTATTTATTACTGGACATTCATAACGTTTTTAGAATTATACTGCTGAGTGTGAATAGGCTGACACCTACACGATCCACGGCATAATCCAACTGAGTTAACACAGTTATACTTCAAATACGTCAAAAGTTGAAACGTATGAATTTAATACCATCCAACGGTCCACCTTTAGAATCCAGGCGTCCGTTCCACAAAATTATCGTAGCGTTAAGGTTATCGCAACTCATATACTTTACTTTAGACCAACGACTGTCGTTGCGCTACAGTACGATCGCCTTGTGGAACGGGGCCTTGCATCTCAAAGTTTACAATCACGTCACAATACCCGATGACGTAATTTGTGGAATTTTGTAGCAAGATCCTACGGCGAAACAATGCCATGTGACGTCAACCTAGCAACAAGGTTGCTGGGGTCATCGAGTGTGCATAAGCTCCCCTCAGTGATCTATCATCTCCACACGCAATGTCGATGAATAAGCCAAGGGATGTTGAGAGCTTTCAATATTTGTTCGTGAAACGTGTTCCGAGAGTACATAAGCACGCGTTTTGGTATTACACAATGTGTAATACAGCTGTATGTTTATTAAACGGGTGATCTCTTCACGGGCAAGTAATAAAATATGTTATTCAACATGTACAACCTACAGGGCGAGATAAATATGTTATTCAACATGTTCAATCTACAGGGTGAGAATATTAATCTTTTATTCAACATGCTCAACCTACAGGGCGAGAAAATATGTTATCCATGTACAATAACATAAACCAGGCATTCCATGACCACATATTACTGTCGCATGTAACTCTGCTCATATGTTCCTAGGTCCTGATGAGTCTCTGGCAGCAACATCTGCCTTTCCATGACCACATACTACTGTCCCATGACACAAGACATCAGTGAACACAACAACATTTATAAGCATGTTTCTTCAGTAATGTCTCTGATTTCTGTCTTAACTTTCCCTGAGCAGCACTCAGCTAATTACCATCATCGGGTGACCAGGCAGAAGAACCAACTAATCAATCCCGACGGCAGGAGCACCGACCTGACAAACTGCTGTCGTGCTGTGTATCAGCTGTCTGCCATCGGACAGGCCTGGTAGTGGATCAGCTTGTCTATTACCTTTGGTGTCAATACATGATTGCAAAAAGTGCAGTATCATGTATCGTAACCAGAGTCCAAAATGAGACATGAAAGTCAAGCAGTTCTTGTCACAAATAGCACAGGAATGATCCCTATGTCTCCAGATCCCCATTGATTTCTTAACGCGCAGGTAAGTTTGTGATGCATGGTGGCTGCATGTCCTACAGGCACATCAAAGGCAGCTCCAGCAGCTTCTGGCATGACACGAGTGTAATGGCTTCTGCCGAGACCTGCAACACTTCAGCCTGGTCTGTCTCCCATATCATGGTGAGGTGAGGGTTTAACGCTATGTTATATGCCACAGTTTAACATGGAAATCCCACTCAGACACAGTATACTGACTCCCAGCCAACCAGTCCTTGTTATGTCCCCTTAATTTTGTTTGTTTGTTTGTTGTTTAACGCCATACTCAGCAACATTCCAGCTCTATGACGGCAGTTTGTAAATAATCGAGTTTGGACCAGACAATCCAGTGATTGACATCATGTCTCAGCATCGATCCATGCAATTGGGATACTATGGCATGTATCAACCAAGTCAGCGAGCAAGACCACCCGTTCCCATTAGTCGCCTCTTCCAACAAGCATAGTCACCTTCAACGAAAAGCATGGGGTTCCTGAAGACCTAATCTCACCTGGATCTTCACAGGTCATATTCCTTTAATGCTGAGCCAAGCATGGTAACAACAAGTACCATCTTTTAACATCTTTTGGAATGATACAGCCTGAGGTTCACACAATCAATGTCTGCTCAACCGGAAGACGCTCTACTCACCAGACTACAGGGGCAGTCCTCCACTACAAGACTAGCTCAAACAAAGGGTCAACCAAAGGGTCAGCTCAATTAAAGGGTCAGCTCAATTAAAGGGTTAGCTCAACCAAAGGGTCAGCTCAATCAAAGGGTCAGCTCAATTAAAGGGTCAGCTCAACCAAAGGGTCAGCTCAACCAAAGGGTCAGCTCAACCAAAGGGTCAGCTCAATTAAAGGGTCAGCTCAACCAAAGGGTCAGCTCAACCAAAGGGTCAGCTCAATTAAAGGGTCAGCTCAACCAAAGGGTCAGCTCAACCAAAGGGTCAGCTCAACTAAAGGCTCATCTTTGCCCAGAGTGGGAGTGAGTGTATTCTGCTGTTGGGAATGAAGTAATGAGCCATTACTGGGCCACTCAATGATCTGGTAGAACTCAGGGACTTCAGTAATGAGCCAGTACTTGGCCACTCAATGATCTTGTAGAACTCAGGGACTTCAGTAATGAACCAGTACTGGGCCACTCAATGATCTTGTAGAACTCAGGGACTTCAGTAATGAACCAGTACTGGGCCACTCAATGATCTTGTAGAACTCAGGGACTTCAGTAATGAGCCAGTACTTGGCCACTCAATGATCTTGTAGAACTCAGGGACTTCAGTAATGAACCAGTACTGGGCCACTCAATGATCTTGTAGAACTCAGGGACTTCAGTAATGAGCCAGTACTTGGCCACTCAATGATCTTGTAGAACTCAGGGACTCCAGTAATGATCCAGTACTGGGCCACTCAATGATCTGGTAGAACTCAAGGACTTCAGTAATGAACCAGTACTGGGCCACTCAATGATCTTGTAGAACTCAGGGACTTCAGTAATGAACCAGTACTGGGCCACTCAATGATCTTGTAGAACTCAGGGACTTCAGTAATGAACCAGTACTGGGCCACTCAATGATCTTGTAGAACTCAGGGACTTCAGTAATGAGCCAGTACTGGGCTACTCAATGATCTTGTAGAACTCAGGGACTCCAGTAATGATCCAGTACTGGGCCACTCAATGATCTGGTAGAACTCAGGGACTTCAGTAATGAACCAGTACTTGGCCACTCAATGGTCTTGTAGAACTCAGGGACTTCAGTAATGAGCCAGTACTGGGCTACTCAATGATCTTGTAGAACTCAGTGAGGGACTCTAGTAATGAGCCAGTACTGGGCTACTCAATGATCTTGTAGAACTCAGGGACTTCAGTAATGAGCCAGTACTGGGCCACTCAATGATCTTGTAGAACTCAGGGTCTTCAGTAATGAGCCAGTACTGGGCTACTCAATGATCTTGTAGAACTCAGGGACTCCAGTAATGAGCCAATTTCAAGTCATGACCAAAACAATAACCTTGGCAACACAGCATCAGTATCCATCAATTAAGTGAAAACTCAGTTGTCGATTCTTTTGGGGGACAATTGAAAATAAACCTCATTTCAGAGTAATCTATACCTGGAAAATTACCTATTCTTCATATATATATTTTTTCCCTAAATATCAGTAACCATGGCAACACAGTTACATGAATATTCTAGTTATCACAAACATGAATACAACATGGCAAAAGTATGTGATAAATGTACAGGTAATATACATGCACAGTGAGAGCACATTAGGACAACACAACATGGCCATTGAATCACACAAAGAACAGCGTGGTGTTGATGTCCCTGTGGAATGAAAGGGTATATCTAGGATTCTAAACGAAGTGCTGGCAAATTGGGGAAAAAATCATTTCCTAAATTCTAAAGTATTTTCACTGTATCTTAACATTGTATTTAAGCAATGTTGTAAAACCAAGCATAATGCCCACTCTGTTCACTGGTCCTGCACCAGAAATGGGTGCCACACAATGTACCCATGTGGGGAATCGAACCCGGGTCTTCAGGGTGACGAGCAAACGCTTTAACCACTAGGTTTTAAAACCAGTGTCAATGCATGGTTTTATCCCCACCAAACTATTTTAACTGTCCATCCCAAACACCTTTATGTCAAAATATTGATAAAATCCAATTACTTTCAAATAACTTGCGTACAGAAACGCATGCATTAAAAGAAAAACTCAAATGTATAAAAACAGCACGCGTAAATACTCAATGAAGCTTTTTCAGCATAAGTACAAAAGTGCTAATTTCAGAAACACAATTACGAGCTAAGTTACTTTCTGAGTCAAGCCTATATTTAGAACCTTTAAATCCATCTAAAACATTTATTTTTTTTAAATCTCAAAATGTGTACTCATTTTGGGAAAACCCAATAGACATGATAGAGTGCTGAATGGATGAGTAAAAATATATAGGTTACCCAATGAAAAATGTAATAACCCAATTAAAATAGAAACCTTCGAGTAAAAAAACTCAATTGCTCAAAAAGTTCTCCGGAGCTCTGCTAGATCTTTGTTGTATTCCTTGTATGCCTTCTACTCATTGTGTGACATTTCAGAATGTTCAACCACAGACATTTGTCTTTTGTAACTTGAAATCCTGATAGAGCAACTCTCACTGATAGACCAATTAATATTAACTGTCTTGCTTGGTTCTGACTGAAGCTACAGGATACTTGTTTGTTGTTTAATGTCGCACTCAGCAATATTCCAGCTATATGACGGCAGCTGGTAAATAACTGAGTCTAGACCTGACAATCAAGTGAGCAATGATCCACGCCCTCGGGTATGGGGACACGCCAAGACACCATGTCTGACCACCCAATCCATTTGGTTGCCTCGCTTGAAAACTGTCTCTCACTGCTGCAAGGTAATATCAAAACTGAGCAAATGTGATCTGAGATAGTGAATGTTGTTTTCTGTCACATTCACGTTAGTAATCAGTCATGTTAACACAAATTGACTGTGAGTGGTTGAGTTGGACTTAACACCGCTTTGAACTGTATTCTAGTTCTATCACAGTGTGTCAGGTTAATGTGGGAGGAAAGCTTGAAGTGATGCAGACGTTTACGATTTTCATGAAACCCACATGCATGGCTATGGTGCTTACAAAACTGGAAACATTATCGGGGCAAACTGGGATTTAAACTCATGATCATAGGTTCCTGGCGCGTCCAAGGGACGCAACTGCTGAACATGCCTCCTTGTAAGATCCAGAGACCAGGTGTCAGTTACTCAACATAGCTGCCTATCTTGTGTTGCAATACATTCTGCATAGTTAGATCTGTATTGTGAAATGTACTGAAAAGTTGCCAGTTACCATGGTTACATCTTTTAAGAGTTAGGTAGCTAAAGAGATACGGTTGGTTGTAATGATGTGCAAACAGCTACAACACTGGGCAGACTCTACGACAGACAGTAACCTTTGGTGAGAGTGTAGCTGATGGTGCTGCCAGGTGTAGGGAGACTGTTTGTTCTCCTGCATTTTCACCACAACGATTATGTACCAACATATGTTTTCTTCTGAACAGCCCTAACCACTTTTGAAAGTCCAAAAAGCACCATTCTTCAGCTTTTCCCTTTTATTGTGGATGACCCACATATATATATATACGCACGCACGCACGCACGCACGCACGCACGCACACACACACCCCACAGTAAACAGCGCACGCACGCACACACACACACCACAGTAAACAGGTTAAACTGTTCAGTCTCTTATCTGCAACCATATCCAAAAAAACTGCGGAAAGATTTCTGCCCCTAAACGCTGCTTCAACTTTTAACTCTTACCCTAACCCTTAAATATGTGTAGCTTTTGCTTGTTCCACATCATATTTAAGTGTAACATCACTAATGTTTTCATACTTCTAGCCAAGGGTTATGATTTTCAACAATTATGAAGTATGGGATACGGGTGGACGTTTTACCCCAGATGAGACTTGAGAGGATAACATGATTAATACAACATTAACTGACAACCGTTCAAGGAGCTGTCCAAGCAACTCTAATTAAGGCAGTGCACTGATCAATAACAATGTTACTATATTGTAATGGTCAGTCTGACTCAACAAACAGATCACCAGGGCTAGTTATTGATTCCCCGATATGTAATGGCTGCTGTAACACAAAGTCAATAATCGTGGTTCTAACTGCCAAATATACCAGTCTCATTACCACTCTCACAGTTTACAAGGCCGACAACTATGTGCTAATGAAGATTTCATTGGCTTTTCAAGCAGAAACTGAGCTTATCTGAGGTGAGGTGAAATGGGGTTTAACGTTGTGTCCAAGATTATTGCACTTATATAGCATTGTGCATGTACGTGTGTGTGTTTGTGTGGCTGCTTGTACTATCCGGACTGATGCCGATTTATAGTGCTAGCTCACTGAGATACCATGCCGCAGTTTAACATGAATACCCCACTCAGACACAGTATACTGACTCCGAGCCGACTAGTCCTTGTTTTAGCCCCTTAATGCCGAGCACCTGACAGGGTAACAACAAGTACCATCTTTTAACGTTTTTTGGTATGACGCGGCCGGGGATCAAACTGCGGACCTTCCGCTCTCAGGGCGGACGCTCTACCACTAGACCACGGAGGCGGTCTGAGCTTATTTGAGGGATAACATGTTTACCATGTGATTCACAGTAAGGGAAGTTCGACTGCATGTTCAAAGTTCAAACAACATGTTCAAAAAATTTCCAATTTTATCTTGCTGCTGGCTTGTTGTCTTCAGACAACTGTTGTCTTCTTGTTGTCCAGTGTTCCCATTTACCAGGGTTAGAAACTAACAGTTTTTGTCCACTAGTCCTTATAATGATAACATATAGCAAAACCCTTGAAATGGGCCAATATCTACTAGTCCTTAGGATACCTTTACTATTGGGCAGTTTGGTAAGGACTACATGACTAGTGCCAATTTCTAACGCTGTTAAATTACCGATAATTACCAGTTTTTTACCGGTAATTCATGTGACTGCCAGTCCCGGTGGACCGGCAAATATAGTACCTTATTAATCTTTGATGTTGAACAAAACATCGATAGAATATTTTTCGAACAAGTCAGCATGTCTGTTACCATCAGGGTTTCCCCTGGTCTATTTTTAGCTCAAGGAAATAACATATGCTTGGAGCATAATGTTGAATGAATAAAAACCAGGTAAATGTCATACGTTTCTTCATTTGTTGAAAGATAAGACTGACAAAATTTCAGAGTTGCCAGTTGTGGTGGACTAGCAGTTTCAAAAGCCAACTGTTGTCCTGAAAATGAATCAAATCTAATTTGTAGGATCAGGTGGTTGGCCTATTTATTGTGAAACAATGGCCTCGCGTTGGTGAAGTAACCACAGTAATTAGCACACTCCCACAAACATGGAAACTGTGGCCACATTAGTAGGAAACAGAATACCAGTACCCATAAAAGCTAATTTGTTGGCAAGGATGATAAATATTTTTATCTACTTTTATTCAAACCAGTCCATTTTATTGACACTTGACAACTAGATACAGATACAATCAAATCTTTAACACTTTCCCTGTTTGGATTTTGACGAAAATTCTTCAGAAGGTTCCTCACAGTTGTCATAGTAACAAAGGTATGCATCAAATTTTAACCTCAATGAACAAGTTGTCAAATAGCTTGTCCTTCAGTATGTTTAGTTCACTTCCGAGTGCATCAAGACAAGCGATCTGAGTCATCTCATGAAACTATATGTAACCATAGTAACAAGCTCAGTCAGACAGGCAGACACATGCCATACAGACAAGACTTACGTTTAGAAATATAACATGGCAACTTGTCATGTCATTGTTGGTTAGCATGCTAAGAGACACAAGTAATTCTTGAATGTAAACAATAAAGTTGTTATCCAAAATTGTGTCCACTTTGTTATCCGTCAACTTCTAAGAAATGACTATGAACACCCTCATCAAGCAAGGTATGATTTTAGGGAGAATTTTCTACCTAGCATCAGCTGGATCAACCACAAATTCAAGCCAACATTCTGAAGTACCCTTGTAAAATCCTTCCTTTCATCAAATATGTAATGGTTGGTTTAACTTGGTGGGTATTTCCCTTGACCTAACTATGTTAACTTGTGTTACTTCATATTATATTTGGATTGGTGAACTTGGTGAATATTTGGGTTGGTTAACTTGGTGAACATTTGGGTTGGTGAACTTGGTGAACATTTGGGTTGGTTGACTTGTTGAACATTTGGATTGGTTAACTTGGTGAACATTTGGGTTAGTTGACTTGGTGAACATTTGGATTGGTGAACTTGGTGAACATTTGAATTGGTGAACTTGGTGAACATTTGGGTTGGTGAACTTGGTGAATATTTGGGTTGGTTAACTTGGTGAACATTTGGATTGGTTAACTTGGAAAATATTTGGGTTGGTGAACTTGGTGAACATTTGGATTGGTGAACTTGGTGAACATTTGGGTTGGTGAACTTGGTGAACATTTGTGTTGGTTAACTTGGTGAACATTTGTGTTGGTTAACTTGGTGAACATTTGGGTTGATCAACTTGGTGAACATTTGTGTTGGTGAACTTGGTGAACATTTGGGTTGGTGAACTTGGTGAACATTTGTGTGGTTAACTT
The DNA here is from genome assembly GCF_022045235.1 of Haliotis cracherodii. Lineage (NCBI taxonomy): Eukaryota > Metazoa > Mollusca > Gastropoda > Lepetellida > Haliotidae > Haliotis > Haliotis cracherodii. Next base: position 1,567,305 of record NW_027266266.1, read on the forward strand.
GGTGGATATTTGGGTTGGTTAACTTGGTGGACATTTGGGTTGGTTGACTTGGTGAACATTTGGGTTGGTTAACTTGGTGGACATTTGGGTAGGTGAACTTGGCGAACATTTTGATTGGTTAACTTGGAAAATAGTTTGGTTGGTTAACTTGGAAAATATTTGGGTTGGTTAACTTGGTGAACATTTGGATTGGTTAACTTGGAAAATATTTGGGTTAGTAAACTTGGTGAACATTTGGGTTGGTGAACTTGGTGAACATTTGGGTTGGTGAACTTGGTGAACATTTGGGTTGGTGAACTTGGTGAACATTTGGGTTGGTGAACTTGGTGAACATTTGGGTTGGTGAACTTGGTGAACATTTGGGTTGGTGAACTTGGTGAACATTTGTGTTGGGTTACTTTGTGAATATTTGGATTGGTAGACTTGGAAAATATTTGGGTTGGTTAACTTGGTGAACATTTTTATTGGTTAACTTGGAAAATATTTGGGTTGGTTGACTTGGTGAACATTTTGATTGGTTAACTTGGAAAATATTTGGGTTGGTGAACCTGGTGAACATTTGTGGTGGTGAACTTGGTGAACATTTGTGTAGGTTCACTTGGTGAACATTTGGGTTGGTTAACTTGGTGAGTATTTGGGTTAGTTAACTTGGTGAACAATTGGGTTGGTTAACTTGGTGAGTATTTGGGTTAGTTAACGTGGTGAGTATTTGGGTTAGTTAACTTGGTGAACAATTGGGTTGGTTAACTTGGTGCCATTCGGGTTGGTTACTTTTGCGAATATTTGGGTTAGTTAACTTGGTGAACATTTGGCTTGGTTAATGTGGTGAACGTTTGGGTTGGGCTGACATTTGGTTCTTGAACCACATGGGATAAAAGATGATATCGCTCTCTGTCATCAACACATGACACATGACACATGACACATGACTGAATGTTCAATCTGTTAGCTGAATCACATGAGAAGTTTGACTTCCTTTTGAGCAATAAGGACACCCTGATTAAGATTCCAGTTACCGTTTATCTTCCTCTCGTGATTTAATGTGGCTGGTCCATAATCTCCATATCAGTTACCATGCTGACTGCATTACCTCCCATCCAATCATATGATATTCAGATTCTCCCTAGAAAGTGTGCGCATCCACACAGATGACACATCATGCCTCCTGATGGGTGCTCTACTGCATGAAGCCAAGTCAGTAGGTCACAGAGTCAGTCACAGAGTCGGTCACAGTCACAGAGGCTGTCTCAGAGTCGGTAACAGAGGCTGTCACAGAGTCAGTCACAGTCACAGAGTCTGTCACAGAGGCTGTCTCAGAGTCGGTCACAGAGGCTGTCTCAGAGTCGGTCACAGAGGCTGTCTCAGAGTCAGTCACAGTCACAGAGTCACAGTCACAGAGGCTGTCTCAGAGTCACAGAGTCACAGAGGCTGTTTCAGAGTCGGTCACAGAGTCACAGAGGCTGTCTCAGAGTCGGTCACAGTCATAGAGGCCGTCACAGAGTCACAGAGGCTGTCTCAGAGTCACAGAGGCTGTCTCAGAGTCGGTCACAGAGGCTGTCTCAGAGTCAGTCACAGAGGCTGTCTCAGAGTCACAGAGGCTGTCTCAGAGTTGGTCACAGAGGCTGTCTCAGAGTCACAGAGGCTGTCTCAGAGTCATAGAGGCTGTCTCAGAGTCGGTCACAGAGGCTGTCTCAGAGTCGGTCACAGAGGCTGTCTCAGAGTCAGTCACAGAGGCTGTCTCAGAGTGGGTCACAGAGGCTGTCTCAGAGTCAGTCTCAGAGTCAGTCTCAGAGTGGGTCACAGAGGCTGTCTCAGAGTCAGTCTCAGTCACAGAGGCTGTCTCAGAGTCGGTCACAGAGTCACAGAGGCTGTCTCAGAGTCGGTCACAGTCATAGAGGCTGTCACAGAGTCACAGAGGCTGTCTCAGAGTTGGTCACAGAGGCTGTCTCAGAGTCAGTCACAGTCACAGAGTCACAGAGGCTGTTACAGAGTCAGTCACAGAGGCTGTCTCAGAGTCAGTCACAGTCACAGAGTCACAGAGGCTGTCTCAGAGTCGGTCACAGAGGCTGTCACAGAGTCGGTCACAGAGTCACAGAGGCTGTCTCAGAGTCGGTCACAGTCATAGAGACTGTCACAGAGTCACAGAGGCTGTCTCAGAGTCAGTCACAGAGGCTATCACAGAGGCTGTCTCAGAGTTGGTCACAGAGGCTGTCACAGAGTCACAGAGGCTGTCTCAGAGTCGGTCACAGAGGCTGTCTCAGAGTCGGTCACAGGGGCTGTCTCAGAGTCAGTCTCAGAGGCTGTCTCAGAGTCGGTCACAGAGGCTGTCTCAGAGTCAGTCACAGAGTCGGTCACAGAGGCTGTCACAGAGTCGGTCACAGAGGCTGTTTCAGGGTCGGTCACAGAGGCTGTCACAGAGGCTGTCTCAGGGTCGGTCACAGAGTCAGTCACAAATTTGGTTGCAGCTGTGACAAGTTACTGTAATATCTTCTCAAAATTGGTTTGAATGCTGACTTTCTTTGAAGAAAAAAGTCTGAATTGATGGAGTTGTCACCGAGGTGGCTGTTGACATGTAGCCATATTCCCCTTTGTTGAAACCAATTTTTGTATGCATATAGTATGTAATATTGTCCAACAATATCCCCAACAAAGACAACTCTACAAACAGGTACAAAACAGCACATCATCAAGATTCTCACAAGTTTGATTGATTTGTCCTTGAAATTGTGGGGAATACAGTTACAAAAAAAGTTGAAGGAAATGCCCTTAATGAAAAGGTTTTTAAACCTTAAAGATCCATAACAATGTTGTTATAGTGTGCGTCATTGTCAACCTAAAGTACACGTTCAGACAGACAGATACTACAGGAACCTACGCCCCCTTAATTTTGAACCCCTTCTCCCAAACACTACCAAATCATGTCCATTATGTTTGTTGTTAACCGCCACTCAGCAATATTCCAGCTATATGATGGCGGTCTGTAAACAATCAAGTCTTGACCAGACAATCCTGTGATTGACATCATGAGCATTGATCTATGCAATCGGGATACGATGACATGCATCAAACAAGTCAGAGAGTATGGCCATCCGACCCTCTCAGTCGCCTCTCACGACAAGCATGGGCTGCTGAAGACCTATTCTAAACCAGATCTTCACAGGTCCAAATTCTGTCAAAGCTGCTCAACATATGAGTATTTGAAACACACATACCACAAAGGGAGGTAATGCTGCTGCTCTCTTCATGCACAAACTTCCGTGTGACTGCCTCTTCCATGATCTGCTTCACCTAAGAAAACAATTAAAAAAATTGGTAACCATAGTTATGGTTCAATACCCACATAACTAAATGTTTTCAAATACCAAGATGAAATGTTATGACAGATGACCACTTTCGCCCGTTCACTTCAGTTACTTTAGAACTAGCAATACCAGATGGTTCAGGTAAAGAATTCTAGACCACAGATTTCTGATTAGTATATAGTAACATTTTCTTTCAAAGATGACAAACCTTTGTCATGACAACAAGTCCACATGAAAGTGTTAATGATAGGTGGGGTAGGGGGATATCTGAAGTGTTGTGGGTAGTGTTGATGAAATGTTTCAAACTATTTTGGATCCTTTAACAATCCTATCTGATCTCTGCACGAAAACTGCAAAATCCGCAAACCCCAGATCCTTGTTCAGCAAAACATGGTGGAAGGATGCAGTGTTACAGTTCCGCTAACTTCCATCACTGCTGCTATTGTTAATTCATCATCATGCCAAGAGACATTACTGGGACATTTTGACCATCTGAAGTTCAGAACAAGGCTAGAGGTACGCCCATGATTAACAGAATATGTCTACTTTGTCATTGTTCTGTTTAACATTGCTTTAATTATAAACTTATCTTACGTAGCATATTTTTCCTCTTATGTATACTCATTAACAATGCCAAATGTTGCAGAACGTCAGATAACTTATACTTATCAGACATTAAGTGTGACCACTGTAATCTACATCTCTGTTACTGAAACATCTACCACATCAATCATGTCAAAAGCACTCCCAATATTTATTTTTCATACAAGAAATATTCAGGGTTAAATGATAAAAGGATTGGGGTTATATATCAGAGACAATTCATGCAGGTTATCTTTTGATTTTTTGGCCCTTATTTATTCAGTCAGTGTTCACTAATGTCCTTGCTTAATTAAATAATGTTCAGAATGTTCAGAGAGAGAAAAAAAATCAATAATCAATAGAAAATGAAAATACAATGAAACCAATCAATAATTCACCATGTGTGCCTCAGTGACAGTTAATGCCAAAGAGTGAAATGATATGCCAAATTCTCAGTCTATTATTGACAAATGAAAGAAAACACACAAACAACTTCGTAAGCAGCTCGCATGCATATGGGCCAGAATATTATTGACAATTGTGAAACATCCACGGTGAGTGGAGTCTTTATCTCAGTAGAGTAGCTTAATACCATTTGAACTTATGGCATTTGATCATATGCAAGCGTGACATTTACCAATAAACACAGAAAAACATGAAAATGTGGCATTTACAAACTCGCAGGAATTAATGATAATAAATTATGAACACAATAATTATGATTATAGGTTTGACAGTGAAGCTTACCTCCTTTTTGACTGCACGAAGCAGACTTTGTCTTGTCTCGGGATCCGGGGTCGACATTGTGACTGTCAGGACAAAGTTGTGTGAAATGATCAAATGATAACCCCGAATAAACAAATAAAACACTCCTTTCCCCGATCACCGAATACACCGACACCACTTCATTTTGACATTTCCTCCTCCGCACGTTTTGACCAAACAACTACCCACAGTACCATGTGACGCTGATAAAAATAGTTCACTTATTAAAGCTTATTACGGATATGTTTGCCACTATGGATCGAAACTATTCACGACAGGCATGCACAACATATGCAGCTAGCGTCAAATTATCGTCTCGTATGTACCAGTATGTAGTTTCGTATTGATTAATGAGAATATTGTGTATCCTTGGGCGGAAGTTATCATGTTGATGTCTGCACTGAAATATTTTGCATAATTAAAACTTTTATTATTTTGTTCATTCATGTTTTTGTTCACTGTAAATAATTCAAAAATATTTTTCTTCTTCACTTGGAATCAATAAAGAAACTTCTATACACGTTGTTTTATTTCAGCAGAAGTTATTCCTGCAAGGGAGCATGCGTTGTAGTGAAAATTATAAAGGAAAGGAATCATATTTACCTTCACCATATCTAAAATATAATCAAATCAACTTTTTCAATTATATTTATGTTAACAGTATACCACACAATAACATAATCTATTTAATATTAGAGACATTTGGTCTTACAAGCATTTGCTATTCATTGATAGACCCCCGAGTGCATCTGCAAAATGGCTGCCGGAGGAGCTCATTTGAGCTCTGGGAAAATTAATTTAAGTCTGTTACGAGATTTCTACCGTCGTGAATTCTTAGAATGCTTGGACAAATGTTTAGGAACAAAGGTATTGTGTGATGTATCTGAAGTTGTGTATGTCACATCGTTTGCATAATGGCGCAGCGCATAATTTTGAACTCAAAGAACAGGAAATAGAAAAATTCGTCTGCTGCAACACCCGCCCACTAATCGGTAGAAGTGTCAGCAATGATCAATATTTGTCACTGCGCTGCCAGAGTGAAATTGGCCGATAGTATGAAGACAAACTATACAACATTAGTAGACATTAATCAGGATTTGGACTATGCCACAAGTTATCTCCATTAGGTTTTTAGGTCGTTCTTATTATTCAGCCCGAGCTCTACCATCCACTCAATTACAGCGCTATAGTGCCACAGCTGTCTCATTATACCGTTACCGTGCCTCACGCTCTGGTGACTCTCGCTTCACGATCCAACACCCGTTTTCGGTCTTAGGGAAACTTACACGTCTTTACGATCCAAAACCCCTTTTCGGTCATTAGGGTTAGCTTGCTTTGGGCAAGGGTTAGCCATAAATTTTTACCTTTTCAAGCGTTAATCCGGTTAATCCCATTGGTCGGTCATGTTGACATAAACAATTGCGGATGTGGTTTCAAGAAAAGATGAATGGGAGAGCGGACCGTGACGTCACACGCATACGCAATTCATTGTTTACTGAATTACGCATGCATGTCAATGGGGATTCTAATGACCCGTTAAACGAGCACTGATTACATGTGATAGCGCCTGTGGTCCAGTGGTAGAGCATCGGCTTATTAACGCATTAATTAGCAGAGCCGGTGAGCCGGCAAAGTGCGTTCGAGCCCCCACAGCGCTAATTGGATCTGAAAAAGTGTGCCCGGTAAAGTGCACTACTCCCTACACCAAAATTGAAATAAATTTAATGACTGGCAATCTAGTTCAATCAAAGAGATAAAATCTCATCTCCAAAGACTGCCTTAGCCATGCTATCACTGATATCCCTTTAAAGGATCGAATCTTAGCACAGGCAGTGAGCAGTATTGGCCTAACTTTAGAATGCAGTACCACAAACTTTTCAAACACGTCACATTACCCTATGACTTAATTTGTAGTATTTTGTTGCCAGTCACGCCTCCAAAACAATGCCCTGTGACATCAGGGGTCATCAAGTGTGCATAAGCTCCTTCCAGTGATCTATGATCTCTGCACGCAATGTCATTGAAAAAGGCCAGAGATGTTGAGAGTTTCTAATATTTGTTTACTAAATATGGTCTGCAGCGTCTTATTTTACAGCAAGCGCTAGCTTATGAAAGCACTTTTATTTTCAATATGTTTTTTATTTTGCTTTTTAATATTGGTGCTGAACACATCCAAATTTCACCAGTGTCGGGGTAGGTTACCCTAAACTCTGTCCTTACAATCATTTGGGTTACGTGGCTATTATAGATACTATAGTGGTTCCTAATATTCTTCACACCAAAACATTGAGAAAGCAGGGTGAAATGGTTTAGTGTTGAATATTTTGGCTGCTAGAAACTGTCCTAGAACATACACACAAGCCACTTTCACCCAGTACATTTGTTTAGTACTGATTCAAAGGCCAACTCACCCTTGTGTCGTCACTGGTCATGCTCATGCCTCCCTCGTCCCTTACAATGATCCACATTATCCTAACACTGTTCCCTACCACCACTTTTCTGTCACAAAAAAATTACAAGTATTAAATACCATGTCATTCATGCCAACCCGCAAGTTCAACGTCTGACGCCAGAGTCATTTCAGTTCGTGCCATATCGGCTCATTCCTCACCGCTTGGTATCTTGTAGATTACGGAATGGGATGAGTGTGCCAAATGGCATCAGGATTACTGGTAAGTGTCCGTAGACTAAAGTCACAGGACACCATGCCTACCCTCAACCTTTGTAAGTGTCCGTCACATATTCGACCCTTTTTGTTCAATTCCGTAACAGTCGTTTAGCTGTCAGGCAAACAATCCGAAGGTCGCGAGGCGCATCTGACGGAGTCTTAGAAAACCTGGTTGCTTGTCCTTAAGGCACATGACCTACGGCAGGGATCATCCTCACATGAAGTTGTTGTACTGTATTCTAAAGTTGTTCCACAGTATTTGGCGTGTTTAATATACCTGTGCTCAGACTATCGTCTAAGTTGACCATGATGTCACTATATAACAATCTCATGACCAAACCTCTTGCAGACACCAATTATTTCAAATACTCACTCCAATATGTAACTAGTTACCTTTGGGAATTTGGACTTCAATTCTCCTGTGTTGTTTGGCTAGGTATCAATGTTAGTTCACTTATGCTTCTATCCCTGTAGGTTAAAATTATGTGACTGTTAACAATCTGCTGCCTCACAACAGCTTGGGTTGTATACTCCTCAGGGAGCTGAGAATTAAAATCCAGTGCACACCGATCCATTGGCCAGTTTAATAATAATAATAATGTCGTGCTTTGAGCATACATTCCGTGTGGAGTTGTGCACTTTTGTAGCAGATTGTTGTTGTTGTTGTTGTTGTTGTTGTTGTTGTTGTTGTTGTTGTTGTTGTTGTTGTCGTCGTCGTCATCCAGGGGTTATCAGATAAGTTGATTGTGGTTTACATGAGCAACAGTATAATTACTAGTGAAGGAATAGTATTAGAAGTTGCACAAACAGTTCCATACTATTTATTTCCATACTATCAACGTGTATTTCAGGCTCTTGTGTGGGATGATGCATTGACAGGACCATTTGGACTTATAGCTGAATACTCACTTCTAAAGGTAAAGAGGCTAAACTAAATATGTTCACACGCTTTTATAACATTAATTTCATATTCCTCTGTATACCTATGTCATTTAAGTAATTGATTTAGTTTGAGAAAACATTATGATGAATTGATCTTACAGTTTAAAATTTCATAATTATTACCTCCAGGATTTGTTGTATTGAAAATGTTGCAATTAATCTTATCTTTGTAATGAAATTCATTTGTAAGACCACCTTTGGGTATTCCAGGTTAGAATAGATCCACAGCAGTTTATGCTGGTTGTAAGCGGTGACAAAATGGATCAGGTTGTCAGACTTGGCTGATTGCATGGATTATTGCGCCAAACATCGATCACTGGATTGTCTGGTCCAGATCCATTTACAGGCCGCTGTCATCTGGCTGGAATATTACTAAGTGTGGTGTTAGGCAACAAACAAACTGTATGACTTACAATGCAATGATATGATTGCTATTTTCATCACAAATACTACTGACCATTTTTTTGTTTTTCTCAAGGAGCATGAGGTGGAGAAGATGTTCCCACTACGGTCAACAGGCCTTCCTAAGAACAATGTGCAGAATGTGTTGTTTATAACCAGACCAAAACTGCATTTAATGGAGATGATCTCACAAAATATCCTGCAGTCAGTATAGTTTTCTCATTTAGAGAATGTAAGAATTTCTGTTCAGTCCTGTTTCACAAAGTCCTATGTTTAATTATGGGAGCTATAGCACTATTACAGCCCTAGTATGTACATGTGTTATACATGTGAATATTGTGTATAAGAGTGCTCTGTACTGACTCTGCAATTTTGTCCTCGCCCACCGATCAGTGATTGCTAAGGGTCATATCTTCAAAGGTATGTTTTTAACATCAAACCAAGCAAGAGCTGTTTTATGACTGGTATTGTTAGGTATCACTGAATTTGTAATATTACTCTTGGACTCTATGCATTACAAAATGAAAAGCTTTAATTGAATTCTTTGGTAAATAAAGATCTGTGGATTAATAAAATGCACGGTGACCATATGCATTCTTTTGTTTGGACAGAAGCTTCGACATCATTGGAATATGTGAATGTGTATAATATTTGTAATCCATTCTCATACAGTAAATTGTCAACTATTGTATATATATGTATATATATTGTGTATATATATATAGATGTGGTGCAATTGGCCTGTAGGCTACATATACCAATAAACTGTCTGTCTGTCTGTCTCTGTTAATTTGTCCAATTTGATTGAAACCCCACATAAATATGTAAATGATTTCTATTACAGAGAAGAGCAACAAGGTGGCTTTAGAAAAGAATATTACCTGGTGTTTGTCCCTCGCAAGAGCCTCCTGTGTGAGAAGAAATTAAAGGTATTACCGTACAGCTACTTCTCTTCTTGTGATATTTAAACATTGAAATGAAACAATGTAGATGATGATTACCTTGTAGCAACATCATTGATGCATTTCATTCACAAAATTTGCAAACCTCACTTTTTCTCCCTTGTCATACTGTATTATCCTGAATGATCAAGATGATAATGGTATGATTTATAAACTTAGCGCTGTTGTGCTTAATTAAAAGTATGTATTTTAAGGTTTGTATTTGTAACAACCCAAACAAATCTTAAAAGCACTAATGAGGAAGCATGGCTTAATTGGTATGGCAGGCCAGGCCCGCAAGCTGATTGGTATCACCACCAGCAGGGTATAGAATATACGTGATTCTTTCATTAGTTGGGGGGAGACCTGTGTTGCATATATAATACCAGTATGGCTTGTGGGGGCTTGTCAAGTAACCTGGATTTAACATGAATTATATTATTTTAACATTGTAGGATATTTCCCTTTCAATTTTAGGTGAGTGAGTTCCACCACCCCTACCTTTCCCACCACCCCCCCCCCCCCCTTTAACTTTTGTCGGTCATAGATTCGCGCATGTAGAGGTTCACTTGTACCTTAATTCAGAAATCATCTTCAAAGACACATTCACATTCAATGATAACTCGTAAAGTTGTGTCACTGTCAGAGTCGGACAGATCAGCCAATATTTTAAACAAAGAAAAGTGTTGCAACAAAGTCAGTGTAATGAGTACCGTAACATGACCAATAAATGCAACTGAACAAATAGCATGTTTCGCTCATCAGTTTCTCACCGAATATTGACCAAGAACGAAGCTATGGTAGCGAATGGGCCCAGGGTACTTGACAGTGTATGTCTGTTGCAGGAGATCGGAGTGTACGGGTCCTTCACCAGTGTGGAGGAGTTTAACCTGGAGCTGATACCGTTCGACTACGATCTGCTCTCAATGGAGATGGACAACACGTTTAGGGTAGGCTACCTTCCTCACAAGGGATGCAATTAGCGTTGTTGATAAATACCAACCTTGTTTTTAAGATATTTTTTTATAAATGTGAAGTTCACATGATGTACAGTTTTTCAATTGGAGAAGGGCGCTGGAATGATACGTTCTATTCATGAGCCATCATTCTAGAAACAAAGTAAACACTGTCCAATTACTCCCAGACTCCTGGACGCCGTTTGACCGTCGTAAGTCTATGTTGAAGTATGGGTGTCACGATCATCTTAATGCTACGAGTGTCATAACTTTATGTTGAAGTATGGGAGTTACAGTCGTCTCAGAGCTAACATCACTTTGTGGAACGGGTCCCTGAGGAAAGATAGGGTATTATCAACATCTGATGTTCACATAGTTAAGCTGTCAGTCTATGAAGGTTTATACTCCTATGAACTTAAAAGTGGTGCACATCAATTCTTAACTGAATAGTTAATGAAAGCAAAAGTAATGTGGATCATGTTCTTATTAATCATACTGTAATTTGTTCAGCTTATCAGCAAACACGTGACGATCCCTCAAGATGCAGCCAGCTGTATACAACATTATTAATGGCTAAATTGATCATGCTTATCATAATGTGACATCTTTGGTTTAACTTCTTTTCGCCTTGATAGACTCCTGGATGTGTGATATATGACATGCGGATTGTGAAGATCAGAATAAATAGGAAGCTCCATTGCGTAGAGAACAGTTTATGGCTTGAGTCTGGACTTATCTAGAGTTGACTCTACAATACAAATGGTTTCCACAGATGTATACGGCCATTGGCTGGGTCGCATGAAGTGTGACGCTACAATACAAATGGTTTCCACAGATGTATACGGCCTTTGACTTGGTCCCATGAAGAGTGACGCTACAATACAAATGATTTCCACAGATGTATACGGCCATTGGCTGGGTCCCATGAAGAGTGACGCTACAATACAAATGATTTCCACAGATGTATACGGCCATTGGCTGGGTCCCATGAACAGTGACTGTACGGTACAAATTGTTTTCACTGTTCCAGGACTGTTACCTGGACAATGACTTCACCTCCATGTACTACGCGGCACAGTCGCTGATGACGCTGCAGGCGCTGTACGGGACAATACCTTACATCCATGGCAAGGGGGACTGTGCTAAGGTAGGTAGATATCTGTTCAAGGACATGCCACTCAAAATGTCTTATATTTGTACTGAACGCTACCTTACTGTAATGATTGGCTTTAATTTTGTATCGTGTTAGCCCAGTTTAGATGAAGTTCTCAGAAACCTTCAATATTTGTGTTCTGGGGGAATGAACGCAGAACACAAGGGGCACTGAGCTGTGTATATTTGTGTTCTGGGTGAATGAATGCACAACACAAGGGGCACTGAGCTGTGTATATTTGTGCTGTAGGGGAATGGACACAGAACACAAGGGGCACTGAGCTGTATATATTTGTGTTGTAGGGGAATGGACACAGAACACAAGGGGCACTGAGCTGTATATTTGTGTTGTAGGGGAATGGACACAGAACACAAGGGACATTGAGCCGTATATTTGTGTTGTAGGGGAATGGACACAGAACACAAGGGGCACTGAGCTGTGTATATTTGTGTTGTAGGGGAATGGACACAGAACACAAGGGACATTGAGCTGTATATTTGTGTTGTAGGGGAATGGACACAGAACACAAGGGACACTGAGCTGTGTATATTTGTGTTGTAGGGGAATTGACACACTACACAAGGGACACTGAGCTGTGTATATTTGTGCTGTAGGGGAATGGACACAGAACACAAGGGGCACTGAGCTGTATATATTTGTGTTGTAGGGGAATGGACACAGAACACAAGGGGCACTGAGCTGTATATTTGTGTTGTAGGGGAATGGACACAGAACACAAGGGACATTGAGCCGTATATTTGTGTTGTAGGGGAATGGACACAGAACACAAGGGGCACTGAGCTGTGTATATTTGTGTTGTAGGGGAATGGACACAGAACACAAGGGACATTGAGCTGTATATTTGTGTTGTAGGGGAATGGACACAGAACACAAGGGGCACTGAGCTGTGTATATTTGTGTTGTAGGGGAATTGACACACTACACAAGGGACACTGAGCTGTGTATATTTGTGCTGTAGGGGAATGGACACAGAACACAAGGGGCACTGAGCTGTATATATTTGTGTTGTAGGGGAATGGACACAGAACACAAGGGGCACTGAGCTGTATATTTGTGTTGTAGGGGAATGGACACAGAACACAAGGGACATTGAGCCGTATATTTGTGTTGTAGGGGAATGGACACAGAACACAAGGGGCACTGAGCTGTGTATATTTGTGTTGTAGGGGAATGGACACAGAACACAAGGGACATTGAGCTGTATATTTGTGTTGTAGGGGAATGGACACAGAACACAAGGGGCATTGAGCTGTATATTTGTGTTGTAGGGGAATGGACACAGAACACAAGGGGCACTGAGCTGTGTATATTTGTGTTGTAGGGGAATGGACACAGAGCACAAGGGGCACTGAGCTGTGTATATTTGTGTTGTAGGGGAATGGACACAGAACACAAGGAGCACTGAGCTGTGTATATTTGTGTTGTAGGGGAATGGACACAGAACACAAGGGGCACTGAGCTGTGTATATTTGTGTTGTAGGGGAATGGACACAGAACACAAGGGGCACTGAGCTGTGTATATTTGTGTTGTAGGGGAATGGACACAGAACACAAGGGACACTGAGCTGTGTATTTGTGTTTCAGAATGTGGTGGACATGATGCGTCGGATGAAGGGCGAGCTGAGTGGGCGTGAACCGCAGATCACCCCCCAGATAGACAACCTCCTCATCTTGGACCGCACCGTCGACCTCCTCACTCCCCTCTTGTCACAGCTCACCTATGAAGGCCTCATTGATGAGGTGTTCGGCCTTAGTAACAGTAGGTTGCTTTCCAAGCTCCTGTCTCTTTGAAAGCCTTAAACCTTGCATTTACGATATTCTTTCAAATATATGAAAGAAATGGTTTTTTTAAAAAGCGTTACGAATACTTCAATATCAGTAAAATGTACACAAACCAGAGTGCTGTGATAAGTTTGATAACCAGCAAATAGACTTACTTTCAATTGAGACAAGTTGAATTTGGAATGGGAGACACAACTGTATCAATTCATATGTTGTAAATCTGTCCAAAATGCCCTTGTAAGCTTCAGCTGGTATGGTGCCTTATAAGAAACATGTTATTGTGATTTGAAACCTCTTATCGTGATTAACAAATGATAATTGGTTAATTGGTTGTCTCTCTTAATCATGGATAGACTTCAAATGAAAGATGAATTTCTGAAAATAAGGCAATGCTATCTGTTCTTGAAAATTATTCATTTTGAACTGATTTACTTCTATTGCCCTTGAGCTGTGGATTGAGCCATGCTATACAGTAGTTGCAGTGGCTGTTGTCTGATTGTAGCAAGTGTCAAACTGCCACCAGAGAAGTTCTCCCAGAAGAAGGAGGATGGGTCAGGGCCCTCAGATGTCCCATCTGAACCAAAGAAAATCATTCTCAACTCTGGAGATGAACTGTACGCAGATCTGAGAGACAAGAACTTCAATGCTGTCGGTGCTATTGTCAGCCGCAAAGCTAAAGTCATCACTGCAGAATTTGATGTAAGCACAGCTTTAGGCTAGAATACTTGCTGGTATGTTATTATATGTGGCAGTGTCCTGGGTCTAGTGCTATACATGCAGCCCAGTCTGTCAACCATGGTATGTATGGATGCAATGATGCACGTTGAAGCAGGTTTCTTATCTTACCCAAAGACATACATTGATAGGATGGGAAGCCTGCTGTGATGCACGTTGAAGCAGGTTTCTTATCTTACCCAAAGACATACATCGATAGGATGGGAAGCCTGCTGTAATAGTCATCACTGATGTAAGACATGCTTATTTGCAACAGCAAGGGGTCAATGATCTGCTGTGGCCGCTAAGCATCTTGGGTAATTCACTATCGTAAGACAAAGTAGCGCTGCGGTTGGATTTTTACAGATTGCACTGCTTAGGTAGCATTTAATGCACTAATTTAAGAATTGTAATTACTTAGAATGTGTGAGAAAGCTATCATGTTTTAGTGATTTAACGGTTATCCTTGGCTAAATTCCTTGTTGATCTATATTTTATATCTACCTTTTCGGGGTACATTCATTCATTTCAGAAACTCATTGCTTCTTGCCAGATAAGCAAATTACCTCAAATGTTCCAACTAATTATTCAGTAGGTTATATGAAATTTGTACACTGATTGTGAGTGGGCTACATGGAGACTGATTGCCCTCACAGACTTCTTTGTTTTTTTGTGTGACAGGAGCGACACAGTGCAAAGACAGTGGGAGAGATGAAACAGTTTGTGTCTAAACTGCCCCACCTCCAGGCCGCCCGGCAGTCCCTGGCCACACGTGAGTAGTGTCCCCTGCCCCTACAAGCCACTAGTGAGTAGTCTCCCCTGCCCCTACTGTCACTAGTGAGTAGTGACCCCCCAGCACCTACTGGTCACTAGTGAGTAGTGACCCCCCAGCCCCTACTGGTCACTAGTGAGTAGTGACCCCCCCAGCCCCTACTGGTCACTAGTGAGTAGCCACTCCCCAGCCCTTACTGGTCACTAGTGAGTAGCCACTCCCCAACCCTTACTGGTCACTAGTGAGTAGTGACCCCCCAGCCCCTACTGATCACTAGTGAGTAGCCACTCCCCTACCCTCACTGGTCACTAGTGAGTAGCCACTCCCCGACCCTTACAGGTCACTAGTGAGTAGTGACCCCCCTGCCCCTACTGTCACTAGTGAGTAGTCACTCCCCGACCCTTACTGGTCACTAGTGAGTAGTGACCCCCCCTGCCCCTACTGTCACTAGTGAGTAGTCACTCCCCCGCCCCTACTGGTCACTAGTGAGTAGTGACCCCCCAGCCCCTACTGGTCACTAGTGAGTAGCCACTCCCCGACCGTTACTGGTCACTAGTGAGTAGTGACCCCCCTGCCCCTACTGGTCACTAGTGAGTAGTCACTCCCCCTCCCCTACTGGCCACTAATGAGTAGTGACCCCCCTGCCCTTATTGGTCACTAGTGAGTAGTGACCCCCCTGCCCCTACTGGTCACTAGTGAGTAGTTACTCCCCTGCCCCTACTGGTCACAAGTGAGTAGTGACTCCCCCGCCCCTACTGGTCACTCATGTGAGTAATCACTCTCCCGCCCCTACTGGCCACTAATGTGAGTAGTCACACACAACCACCCACCCCCCCACCCACCCCCTACTGGTCACTCATGTGAGTAGTGACCCCCCTGCCCCTACTGGTCACTAGTGAGTAGTTACTCCCCTGCCCCTACTGGTCACTAGTGAGTAGTGACCCCCCCCGCCCCTACTGGTCACTCGTGTGAGTAGTCACTCCCCCGCCCCTACTGGCCACTCATGTGAGTAGTCACTCCCCCGCCCCTACTGGCCACTCATGTGAGTAGTGACCCCCCGCCCCTACTGGCCACTCATGTGAGTAGTGACCCCCCGCCCCTACTGGTCACTCATGTGAGTAGTGACCCCCCTGCCCCTACTGGTCACTCGTGTGAGTAGTCACTCCCCCGCCCCTACTGGCCACTGAGAGTAGTGACCACCCCGCCCCTACTGGCCACTAGTGAGTTGTCACTCCCCCGCCCCTACTGGCCACTCATGTGAGTAGTCACTCCCCCGCCCCTACTGGTCACTCATGTGAGTAGTCACTCCCCCGCTCCTACTGGCCACTCATGTGAGTAGTCACTCCCCCGCCCCTACTACTGGTCACCTCATGTGAGTAGTCACTCCCCTGCCCCTACTGATCACTAGTGAGTAGCCACTCCCCGACCCTCACTGGTCACTAGTGAGTAGTGACCCCCCAGCCCCTACTGGTCACTAGTGAGTAGCCACTCCCCGACCCTTACTGGTCACTAGTGAGTAGTGACCCCCCTGCCCCTACTGGTCACTCGTGAGTAGTCACTCCCCCGCCCCTACTGGTCACTAATGAGTAGTGACCCCCCTGCCCTTATTGGTCACTAGTGAGTAGTGACCCCCCTGCCCCTACTGGTCACTAGTGAGTAGTTACTCCCCTGCCCCTACTGGTCACAAGTGAGTAGTGACCCCCCCGCCCCTACTGGTCACTAGTGAGTAGTCACTCCCCCGCCCCTACTACTGGTCACTCGTGTGAGTAATCACTCCCCCGCCCCTACTACTGGCCACTAGTGAGTTGTCACTCCCCCGCCCCTACTGGTCACTCATGTGAGTAATCACTCCCCCGCCCCTACTGGCCACTCATGTGAGTAGTCACTCCCCCGCCCCTACTGGTCACTCATGTGAGTAGCCACTCCCCCGCCCCTACTGGTCACTCGTGTGAGTAGTCACTCCCCCTCCCCTACTGGTCACTCATGTGAGTAGTGACCCCCCTGCCCCTACTGGTCACTAGTGAGTAGTTACTCCCCTGCCCCTACTGGTCACTAGTGAGTAGTGACCCCCCCGCCCCTACTGGTCACTCGTGTGAGTAGTCACTCCCCCGCCCCTACTGGCCACTCATGTGAGTAGTCACTCCCCCGCCCCTACTGGCCACTCATGCGAGTAGTGACCCCCCACCCCTACTGGCCACTCATGTGAGTAGTGACCCCCCTGCCCCTACTGGTCACTAGTGAGTAGTTACTCCCCTGCCCCTACTGGTCACTAGTGAGTAGTGACCCCCCTGCCCCTACTGGTCACTCGTATGAGTAGTCACTCCCCCGCCCCTACTGGCCACTCGTGTGAGTAGTCACTCCCCCGCCCCTACTGGCCACTAGTGAGTAGTCACTCCCCTGCCCCTACTGGTCACTCATGTGAGTAGCCACTCCCCCGCCCCTACTGGTCACTCGTGTGAGTAGTCACTCCCCCGCCCCTACTGGTCACTATTGAGTAGTCACTCCCCTGCCCCTACTGGTCACTCATGTGAGTAGCCACTCCCCCGCCCCTACTGGTCACTCGTGTGAGTAGTCACTCCCCCGCCCCTACTGGTCACTCGTGTGAGTAGTCACTTCCCCGCCCCTACTGGTCACTCGTGTGAGTAGTCACTCCCCCGCCCCTACTGGTCACTCATGTGATTAGTCACTCCCCCGCCCCTACTGGCCACTCATGTGAGTAGTCACTCCCCTGCCCCTACTGGTCACTAGTGAGTAGCCACTCCCCTGCCCCTACTGGTCACTCATGTGAGTAGCCACTCCCCCGCCCCTACTGGTCACTCGTGAGTAGTCATTCTCCAGGCCTACTGGTCACTCATGTGAGTAGTCACTCCCCGCCCCTACTGGTCACTCATGTGAGTAGTCACTCCCCCGCCCCTACTGGTCACTCGTGAGTAGTCATTCTCAAGGGCTACTGGCCACTGTAACATTTGGTACAAATATTCCAATGCATGCATGACTTTCTGTTACCATTCATTACAAGTGTGTTGACTGCATACTCTCTTCTATGTCTGGCGACAGTATAAGTGAATCTCTGCTACATGAAGCAATGCATCTGAGAATGAAAGTCAAGTCATTACAGGTATGGTTGAGTAATCAATCATTCAATCCCAGTGCATACATTATTAGTTGTAGCAGTATCACAAGGGTATATATATTGTTTGAAGCAACACGCATTAAGTTTTATACCACAAGCCGGAGCAATTATTCTTGCTGACATGTTAAAATCTGCCATTGCAGTGATAGAAGCTAACAATTTCAGTCCACTAGCCCTGATAATGATAACATATAGCTAAACCCTTAAAAAGGGCAAATATCTACTAGTCCTTATGACACCTTAACTGTTGGGCAGTTTGCCAATTATTAACGCTGCATTGTAAAAGAATTAAATAAATTTAAAGATTAATAGAAAACTACTGTTAGATTCAGCCGAGATTAACTTGTGCTGTGTCACGTGACTTTCATTGACTCATAAACAATGTGGAACCTTTGGCTTCGTAGCAGGGTATAAGGGATATAGTCTCCTGCTCAGAAATACATGTGCACCCTGTTTTCTTCATGCCAGCATATAATTGATTTATTCTCCTGCTCTCCCTCAGGCAGGATACACAGATACTTGAACCAATCAGATCCCACCATTCCGACATGGAGATAAGATAAATGGACATATAGACATGTATTACATAAGGGAGATAACAATCAAGCCTTAGTAGACTGGTGTTGTCAAGCAATGGCAACACAGGTGACCTCAGGGAGTAGTGACAGTCCATGCTGTTCTGTTGAATGTCATGTGCTTGTTTCTCCAGATACTTCCATCGCTGAGTTGATCAAGGAAGCGACGGACCAGGACGAGTTCATGGACTCCCTCCGCTGTCAGCAAGGTACGACACCAGCACGAGATTCAGTAGCTCACCTGCTCAGCACAGTCGGGTTGTTACAAAAAGGCAATAAATAAACCTGGGTAATTTGTGTGGCTGTATGGAAAACTGAATTTAATGGCTTTATTTAATGGTACAGTGTTCTCCTGATGTTTAAGTTTAAATGTTTTATTTCCATATTGTATTTGTCTTTGATACATAGTAGGTGCCACTGTTTGTCATTGTGCCTAAATGTACTGGATCATTGCTTGATCAGTCTTTTCAGTCTTTTACAACTGTGACAACAGGGATATAGCTATAGTATTGCTGACTATCCGTTTGCTGACACTAGTGTGACATTGGAGGCAGTATGTTCAGGAAGTAGTTGTGTTATGTGAATGATATATTCAACAGAATTTATTAATGGCATGGAAACCGACAAAGTCCACCCCTACATTGAAGACGCCATAGCCAAGCAGGAAGTCCTGACTAAGGTAAACGGTTTACAACAATTTCCTAAATTTTATTTGCTCAGACAATAAAATTGTGTCATTATTTAGGATAGTATATTATCTTAGAATAAACCCCTTAAGTTCTATTTAAGAACGCCTAGCAGATTCATACTGATCAGTTATGTGTGTGTTGTATTGCAATTACATCTCTCAATATCAATAGTTATTGCAATAGTTGTTTCCAATAGTTATTGATATCGCAATAGTCTTTTGGGCTCAATAGTCACCCCTAGTGTTGAGTGAGTGCAGTTTAGTGTCAGTATCACAGTGGTAGTGTAGCCTCCCCCTTATAACATGGTCATGCTGATCCCAGATTAGTAGTGTGTGTTGAGTGAGTGCAGTAGACCATTCCTTTAACCTGTGGAATATTCCTTAAACTTGTAGACTATTCCTTAAACATGTAGACTATTCCTTTATCCTGTGGAATATTCCTTAAACTTGTAGACTATTCCTTTAACCTGTAGACTATTACTTAAATTTGTAGACTATTCCTTAAACATGTAGACTATTCCTTTAACCTGTAGACTATTACTTAAACTTGTAGACTATTCCTTTAACCTGTAGAATATTCCTTAAACATGTAGACTATTCCTTTAACCTGTAGAATATTCCTTAAACATGTAGACTATTCCTTTAACCTGTAGAATATTCCTTAAACATGTAGACTATTCCTTTAACCTGTAGACTATTCCTTAAACATGTAGACTATTCCTTTAACCTGTAGAATATTCCTTAAACTTGTAGACTATTCCTTGAACATGTAGACTATTCCTTAAACTTGTAGACTATTCCTTGAACATGTAGACTATTCCTTAAACTTGTAGACTATTCCTTAAACATGTAGACTATTCCTTAAACTTGTAAACTATTCCTTAAACATGTAGACTATTCATTAAAACTTGTAGACTATTCCTTAAACATGTAGACTATTCATTAAAACTTGTAGACTATTCCTTAAACATGTAGACTATTCCTTAAACTTGTAAAATATTCCTTTAGCCTGTAAACTGAACTCACTTACTGTAGACTTCCAGCAGGACTGATGGTGATGTGTCGTGTGGAATGTTTGCAGGTACTGAGGCTGATCTGTATCCAGTCTTTCTGCAACGATGGACTGAAGCCAAAAGTTCTTGACTTCTACAAGAGGGAAATAGTCCAGGTAGGAAGCAACACTTGACTTCTACAAGAGGGAAATAGTCCAGGTAGGAACCAGTACTTGACTTCTACAAGAAGGAAATAGTCCAGGTAGGAACCAGTACTTGACTTCTACAAGACGGAAATAGTCCAGGTAGGATCCAGTACTTCTACAAGAGGGAAATAGTCCAGGTAGGAACCAATACTTGACTTCTACAAGAGGGAAATAGTCCAGGTAGGAACCAGTACTTGACTTCTACAAGAGGGAAATAGTCCCGGTAGGAACCAGTACTTGACTTCTACAAGAGGGAAATAGTCCAGGTAGGATCCAGTACTTGACTTCTACAAGACGGAAATAGTCCAGGTAGGAACCAATACTTGACTTCTACAAGACGGAAATAGTCCAGGTAGGAACCAATACTTGACTTCTACAAGAGGGAAATAGTCCAGGTAGGAACCAGTACTTGACTTCTACAAGAAGGAAATAGTCCAGGTAGGAACCAGTGCTTGACTTCTACAAGAGGGAAATAGTCCAGGTAGGAAGCAACCCTTGACTTCTACAAGAGGGAAATAATACTGATATCAATGCAGTGTTTGATATTCAGGACAAATTTCATGGAGTGTCAAAGTCATGGAGACATGAAACCCTGCATGGATGACAACTTCTCTACTGTTTGTACATTTGGGGCTACCTTGTTCTCATCCATCTTTACGTTTCATGTCTTCAAATGTCAGGTGGTCATGTTTAACTGTCATGTGCAGTATTTAACGTTGTAAAATCTACACCCATTGAACTCAGTACCTCCTTAATTTGAATCACTGTCAATACATGAATGACTGAAGAAAGTGAGTTATATAATGAATCGGTGGGACAAGTTTCCTTTGGAGGCCATCCTATTGAAATGTGAAACAGACAATGCCCTATCATTACTACCAGAATGGGTTCTGTGTTGGTGACATTATGTGTCTTAATTACTTTTCTACTATGCTGTTATTATATCGAGCTTCAGTTGATTCTATCTGTTTTTTTGTTTCTTCACCAGACGTATGGGTTCGAGCACATGTTGACTTTGATGAACCTGGAGAAAACAGGGCTGCTTCGTCCCCATGGCAACCGTACATACACAGTAATCAGGAAGTCACTGAAGCTGATAGTAGAGGATGTCAGTGAACAGGTGAGTTATGCATTAGAATGGTCAACAGGTGAGTTATGCATTAGAATGGTCAACAGGTGAGTTATGCATTAGAATGGTCAACAGGTGAGTTATGCATTAGAATGGTCAACAGGTGAGTTATGCATTAGAATGGTAAACAGGTGAGTTATGCATTAGAATGGTCAACAGGTGAGTTATGAATTAGAATGGTCAACAGGTGAGTTATGCATTAGAATGGTCAACAGGTGAGTTATGAATTAGCTTGGTCAACAGGTGAGTTATGAATTAGCATGGTCAACAGGTGAGTTATGCATTAGAATGGTCAACAGGTGAGTTATGCATTAGAATGGTCAACAAGTGAGTTATGCATTAGAATGGTCAACAGGTGAGTTATGAATTAGAATGGTCAACAGGTGAGTTATGCATTAGAATGGTCAACTGGAGAGCAAAGCAAATATGTTTGGACTTGATGCTCCACAGTTAGAAGTCTTGATAATGAAAACAGATGTATTTGACACAAAATTATAATCCGTAACCAAGGTAACTGTAGCACTGGTTCCAATAGCATGTCTTGCTCCAGTCATGAAGTTTGTTTGATGATGTTTAGTACAATGTTTATACTGTAGATACCCACAGATAAGTATTGTGCCTTCAGGTTTCATTTCTAGGTTTCTCAACTCAATGTTCAGCTTCGTAGTGATTATTTGGTTGAAGAAATATATAAAAAGGAAAACAATAATAAGTTCTTGACATTAATCGAGAATAAATCCAATATGTTATCTGTTAGATATAATTTGAAATTGAATGTGTCATTAGTAGATGTTTAACCCTTGAAATGATGATGATAAGATTTGTGTGAGAATTGTTCACTATTTGAAGTGCTGACCTCAAAAGTTTGAACATTTTTCAAAAGGGGATGGATAAACTTGCAACATTGTTATCATGCTTTACTTGCGTGGTCGGTTTCAGTTTGCTAGCAGTAGGGATAACTTGAAATGCCTGACATAATTTACTTCCCTTTATTATCCTTCAGATATTTTGTTTATGAAAACTGAAATTTCATTAAATTATTTTCCTGAACCTGAGTATATATCCTGATGGGATATCCTGAGTATATATCCTGATGGGATATGTATCAGCGTATGTTTGAGCGGAATGGTACATGAGGGTAGGAGAGGGGAAAGTATTAAGGACTACCTTGAAAGGGATGGGTACTTTTAGAATATTGGCGATTCTATTTCAGTAAGAGCACTGGTTGAATTCCAGTTACAGTTTACTGTAGAGACATGTATAGAAATCCATATAAATAAATTTGTTTTATTGTTGGGAGCCATGCCGCGCCTAACATGAATATCTTAGGAGACTGATAAACTGATATTGTCGCCAGTGATGTTTACTTTAAGGTAGCCAAGTGGTGAGCAGTAGAAAAATTTAGGTCACCATAGATTTAAATTGCATCTGGCCACCGAAATGGTCGCTTCTCAGAGGGCTGACCCATGTCGAATGTATTGCAGCTCCCTAACGACATCTCGTACGTGTTCAGCGGCTACGCCCCCCTGAGTGTGCGCCTGGCCCAGTATCTGGCGCGGCCTGGCTGGAGAAGCATCACAGAAGTACTCAACCTTCTGCCGGGGCCCAAAGTAGAGGAAATACAACAGATACCAGTAGCACTCAGGAAAAGAAGTAATTTGTTTGAAATATGTTGTCTGCCAAAAGATAATATGAGGAACTGTTCTTCGAAATTCAGGGGTCCTGGGATCCTATGGTATTTGAATGTGGAGACCCCTGAAATATTTCATTTTTCACATAAGGGTTACGACAAGGACCTACAGAAGCCATTTATGCCCATTTGCCTTTTTGATTATTTCTTGAAATATCAAGACACTGAGTTGAAATTTAGAGATGCTATGTTAAAATTGAAACTTTCTGTGAGGAAACATTTGA
Source organism: Haliotis cracherodii (assembly GCF_022045235.1). NCBI lineage: Eukaryota > Metazoa > Mollusca > Gastropoda > Lepetellida > Haliotidae > Haliotis > Haliotis cracherodii. The sequence continues at coordinate 1,590,942 of NW_027266266.1, forward strand.
TAATGTGTGTTTAGATTGGTATGAATATCTGTGCTGTGAGAGTGACCATGCCGTACTGCCTGTATTATTCAATATCCTGATTTACCTTCCAGAGTTCTACATGGACTTGTGCTTTAACTAAGATATTGCTGCCTTCAGTAAACCTCTGTCCTTCCTCACAACGTTGTATACATAATTTATCTTCCATGGTCCTACATTGTCTCGTGCTGTAACTAAGACATTTCTGCCTTCAGTAAACCACTGTCCTTCCTCACAATGTTGTATACATAATTTATCTTCCATGGTCCTAGACTGACATCATGCTATAGCTAAGATATTGCTGCCTACAGTAAACTTCTGTCCTTCCTCACAACGTTGTATACATGATTTATCTTCCATGGTCCTACATTGTCTCGTGCTGTAACTAAGACATTGCTGCCTACAGTAAACCTCTGTCCTTCCTCACAACGTTGTATACATAATTTATCAATCACTTTTCCTGTTACAGGAAGTTCCATCTCCTCTCAGCATTCCAGTTCTGGGGATCAGAAAGTGACACTCGTCTTCTTCCTCGGGGGCGTGACGTTTGCAGAGATTGCCGCACTCCGCTTCCTTGCACAGCAGGATGATGGTAGGTGTTACCATAGAAACAACTGTGTCAATAGCGCATACATGACATATTAAGTGCTCCTGTCAACTGAGGAAGGGAAATTGAAATTATGCTTCTTAAAACCATATGCCAGGACATTTTCTTGACCAGACTATTTCGTTCTTTTTAACGCTCCACTCAACAATATTCCAGTTATAAGACGGCAGTCTGAAAATAATCAAGATTGGAACAGACAATCCAGTGATTGACATCATGAGCATCGATCCACACAATGTGGATACGATGACATGCATCAACCAAGTCAGCAACAGCCCGATCCTGTAAGTCCCCTCTTACGACAAGCATAGTATTCCCTATTGGCAAGCATAGGTTGCTGAAGACCAACTCTAACCCAGATCTTCTTTACTGTTCCCGGAATGTTTGACCGAGAATGAGGTCTGAGGTCAATACTAATAATACAGTGGCTGACCTCACTAGTATTGTTCATGTCAGGTTCTTCTACCATATTGACCTCAAAAGTCTTCGGGTTAGAATAGGTCTTCAGAAACCCATGCTTGCCGTAAAAGGCGACTATGCTTGTCGTAAGAGGCAACTAACGGGATCGGGTGGTCAGGCTCGCTGACTTGGTTAATGCATGTTATGAAATCTCAATTGCGTGGATCGATGCTCATGATGTCAATCACTGGATCATGTCAGTATGTTGATAACTTATTGATAACAATCCTGGTTATGATATGGATACTTGACATGTTCATCAGCCATCTGACAACAGACACAGACCGGGTTAGTTTGATGCTGTATAGGGGCCAAGCGACCTCAAACCGACCAATAGGTAATCTTTTGGGGAAACCAAAGAGGATCTGAGCACTTACTATGTTGAACAACATAAACTGATTAATGTCTTTTGAATATTTTGTTTCTTTTGAACTCCTACTTTTTCTAGTTTAAAGTCTGTGTACAGTAGTTTTATATGTGTTATTGTATTCAACCTTACATACAGGATGTTACTGACTGGTTTGACTCGGGCTGAAACGATACACAGAATCTTATTAACCTTCATACAATATTACGAAAATATTCTAATTTTGATATCAGAGGGGAAGCGGAAGCTGATTTTATTTCAAAGACATTAAGACAACACTAATTCTGCACAATGGACTCAATATAAAGGAGGCCATCTTATGTGAAGCGGTATTTGTGGTTGAATTAAGTGTGTCGTGGATCGTCTCTGTGGTAGTGCATTGATGCATCAGTGAGTCGTTTCAGCCCCGATTGGAAGGCGCTTCATCATGTAGCTGTCTCAGTACTATCACATGTTTGAATCCAATACTATATCTCCCTGCCTGAAGATCTATGAAACACTATATAGAAGGTCCATGAGCAAACTTTGACCCCCGATCCATAGGAAGGATGCATGGGTTCTTGAGTCAATCAAATGTCAGCTGTCTGAAAAGAATTTGATTAATGTCTTTTTATCTTGATCTTAACAAAAGAAAACCTACACAGAAAACATATTCCTTCAATAGTACACACTTTTGGGTGTAGTTGCCATGGTGCGGAAAAACAACAGTATGTGTGGCCTTTATTATTTCCATTTAGATCTGTTTGTTCAGGATCATTTTTTCAAGATACCGTAAACAGGTTTGCTCCGCTGAAAGTCTCCCTGTTGCCACCTCCTTAGAGGTTTTGTCAGATATTCACGCAGAGGTATCATCATCATCACTATCATGTCCAAGTTACAGATCTGATTTTATTGAGATTGATTATGTTGATGAAGACCATTGTTGAATCATGTTGTTACTTTTTGTGTATCTCATTAACCAGATGTTATTTGTTCTATAAGTTTGTCTTTGCATGCTGTAGGTACTGATTATATTGTTGCTACAACGGCCATCGTTAATGCGGAAAATTTCATCAAGCCTTTAGTGGAGCAGTTTGAGTCCCATCTGAGTGACTCACCTCCTTACTAGTCAGTCGTCTCAGTTGTAGGTCCTTCTGTTATAACCCAGTGTGTCCCCTTCCCTCAGTGTGAATCCCTTCCCTCAGTGTGAATCGCTTTCCTCAATGTTCTGCATCTAATAATCTCACACAATGTGGATAATAAGCTGTTAATGTTTTGGCACTTGCCTAAGGCTCCGTGTTAAAGGTTCCTTCCGAAGAGTAAAATTTAATGCGTTGGCTTCCTTGAATAACACCGTCAGATTAACTTGACAGTGGGCTACTCCGATTTACCCAACCCAACTGGGCTAATCCTATCTCCCCTACCCACCACTGGGCTAGTCTGATTTACCCAACCCAACTGAGCTAATCCTATCTACCCTACCTAACATTGGGCTAATCCAATCTAGCCTTCCCAACAGTGGGCTAATCTAATCTACCCTACCAAACAGTAGGCTAGTCTGATCTACCCTACCCAGTAGTAGGCTAATCCAATCTAGCCTTCCCAACAGAATGGCTAGTCTGATCTACCCTACCCAACAGAATGGCTAGTCTGATCTACCCTACCCAACAGTAGGCTAGTCTGATCTACCCTTCCCAACAGTGGGCTAGTCTGATCTACCCTACCCTACAGTAGGCTAGTCTGATCTATCCTACCCAACAGTAGGCTAGTCTGATCTACCCTACCAAACAGTAGACAAGTCTTATCTACTCTACCCAACACTGCGCTAGTCTGATCTACCCTACCCATCAGTGGGCTAATCTAATCTACTCTACCTAACAGTGGACTAGTCTGATCTACTCTACCCAACACTACGCTAGTCTGATCTACCCTACCCTACAGTAGGCTAGTCTGATCTACCCTACCCATCAGTGGTCTAATCTAATCTACCCTACCCAACAGTGGGCTAATCGGATCTACCCTACCTAACAGTGGGCTAGTCTGATCTACTCTACCCAACACTGCGCTAGTCTGATCTACCTTACCCTACAGTAGGCTAGTCTGATCTACCCTACCCAACAGTGGGCAAGTCTGATCTACCCTACCCTACAGTAGGCTAGTCTGATCTACTCTACCCAACACTGCGCTAGTCTGACCTACCCTACCCTACAGTAGGCTAGTCTGATCTACTCTACCCAACACTGCGCTAGTCTGATCTACCCTACCCATCAGTGGGCTTATCTAATCTACCCTACCCAGCAGTAGGCTAATCCAATCTAGCCTTCCCAACAGTAGGCTAGTCTGATCTACCCTACCCAACAGAATGGCTAGTCTGATCTACCCTACCCAACAGAATGGCTAGTCTGATCTACCCTACCCAACAGTAGGCTAGTTTGATCTATCCTTCCCAACAGTGGTCTAGTCTGATCTACCCTACCCTACAGTAGGCTAGTCTGATCTATCCTACCCAACAGTAGGCTAGTCTGATCTACCCTACCAAACAGTAGACAAGTCTTATCTACTCTACCCAACACTGCGCTAGTCTGATCTACCCTACCCATCAGTGGGCTAATCTAATCTACTCTACCTAACAGTGGACTAGTCTGATCTACTCTACCCAACACTGCGCTAGTCTGATCTACCCTACCCTACAGTAGGCTAGTCTGATCTACCCTACCCATCAGTGGGCTAATCTAATCTACCCTACCTAACAGTGGGCTAGTCTGATCTACTCTACCCAACACTGCGCTAGTCTGATCTACCTTACCCTACAGTAGGCTAGTCTGATCTACTCTACCCAACACTGCGCTAGTCTGACCTACCCTACCCTACAGTAGGCTAGTCTGATCTACTCTACCCAACACTGCGCTAGTCTGACCTACCCTACCCTACAGTAGGCTAGTCTGATCTACTCTACCCAACACTGCGCTAGTCTGACCTACCCTACCCTACAGTAGGCTAGTCTGATCTACTCTACCCAACACTGCGCTAGTCTGACCTACCCTACCCTACAGTAGGCTAGTCTGATCTACTCTACCCAACACTGCGCTAGTCTGATCTACTCTACCCAACACTGCGCTAGTCTGACCTACCCTACCCTACAGTAGGCTAGTCTGATCTACTCTACCCAACATTGCGCTAGTCTGACCTACCCTACCCTTCAGTAGGCTAGTCTGATCTACTCTACCCAACACTGCACTAGTCTGATCTACCCTACCCTACAGTAGGCTAGTCTGATCTACTCTACCCAACACTGCGCTAGTCTGATCTACCCTACCCATCAGTGGGCTTATCTAATCTACCCTACCCAACAGTAGGCTAGTCTGATCTACCCTACCTAACAGTGGGCTAGTCTGATCTACTCTTCCTAACAGTGGGCTAGTCTGATCTACTCTTCCCAACACTGCGCTAGTCTGATCTACCCTACCCATCAGTGGGCTAATCACATCTACCCTACCCAACAGTAGGCTAGTCTGATCTACCCTATCAAACAGTAGACTAGTCTGATCTACCCTACCCAACAGTAGGCTAGTCTGATCTACCCTACCCTACAGTAGGCTAGTCTGATCTACCCTACCAACAGTAGGCTAGTCTGATCTACCCTACCCAACAGTAGGCTAGTCTGATCTACCCTACCCAACAGTAGGCTAGTCTGATCTACCCTACCAAACAGTAGACAAGTCTTATCTACTCTACCCAACACTGCGTTAGTCTGATCTACCCTACCCATCAGTGGGCTATTCTAATCTACTCTACCTAACTGTGGACTAGTCTGATCTACCCTACCCTACAGTAGGCTAGTCTGATCTACCCTTCCCAACAGTAGGCTAGTCTGATCTACCCTACCCAACAGTAGGCTATTCTGATCTACCCTACCCAACAGTAGGCTAGTCTGATCTACCCTACCCTACAGTAGGCTAGTCTGATCTACCCTACCCAACAGTAGGCTAGTCTGATCTACCCTACCCAACAGTAGGCTAGTCTGATCTACCATACCCAACAGTAGGCTAGTCTGATCTACCCTACCCAACAGTAGGCTAGTCTGATCTACCCTACCCTGCAGTAGGCTAGTCTGATCTACCCTACCCAACAGTAGGCTAGTCTGATCTACCCTACCCAACAGTAGGCTAGTCTGATCTACCCTACCCTACAGTAGGCTAGTCTGATCTACCCTACCCTACAGTAGGCTAGTCTGATCTACCCTACCACCATGCCTTCCCATCCCTTAGCTTTGCACAATTACTATAGAATGTAATTCCTGATTTTAATGGAACATAAATTGTGACATTTTCCAAAATGCATCACTGAGTTCAGAATAAGAACTGCATAAAGGAAAAGGCTTGATAACATATCTAAAACAAAGTTTGGAGACATATCACAGTCAACTTTGTAGAATAATAAAACGTATTTGCAAGACTTTTATTTCATGCAAAATAAATTATTTCGACTTTGATGGGATGAAAAATAGCTTGGTTCTAATGAACTGTGTTCACCACAAGCAAACCACACCAGTCTGTTGCCTTCACTTCCACATTAAAAACAGCAGCGGTCACCCACTTGCACCAAGTTTACAAAGCAATTGCTTCAGAAATATTAGTCTTTTTTATTTTTTCAGACATAATCTTCACCCATAATTGTATAAATGCCTAGTCGTCTAGTTATCTATTTTAATAAGATAAATCATACGACTCAACTATCTCTTAGTTTCAAATACTGAACCATGCATTTCATTTTTTTATCTTATTGTCATATTAAGGAGAAATCTAACACACTTTGAGTAAGGAAAGCTTTGTGTAACATACAAACACATAGTGAGATGTATAGCCTGTGCCTATAGTCATGTCCAGCTACCCCTCATGGGGTGATCACCAGTGATAAAAGAGTACCACCTTTCCTGTGCAGAGTTACGTCCCTTAGTTGTACCAGGTTTGGCTAATCTTGGGTTCGAATCCCAGATACATTTCTGTTTTGGATTCTTGGTGGGATTCATCCCATTTTCACCGATATGCTGTGTTATGTTTGTATACTGTTCAAATCTTTGTTAAATACATTTCATTCACCCTGTGTAATTATCCAAACGTTCAGCATTCACGTTTATTCAGTAGCACAATCAAAGGGATTCTCCCAGAATTATTTAACAAATATGTGTACAATCAGTACTGTACTTAAGTAATACCATTAATAATACATGTTTGAATAAGATTATCATAATCTGTGTTTGTTTTCTGTTCTTCAGGCGGCACAGACTACTTGATTGCCACAACCAAGATCATAACGGGGAAGCACTTGATTGAGTCTTTACAGGAGAAGATAGAGACTGTCAAACTGAACCCATTCTGAGATTGCCAAATCAAAGTGAATCTAAAGTGGAAGCATGACATGCTCTGTGCAATCAATGTTACAGGTGACCCTCCCAACATCCAGCTCCTCGTCCAGCTTGTCATGATGATGAACAGTGCAGTCTGTGTTCTGATATGGGTGATGCCAACACCTGCTGTGCCAGATGTAGCAGTATTTGGATTAAGGGAGAACTCGGGAGAGGCCTAACTGTGCCCATAATGTGCTAGAATTAACTCTGTGTAATTAACCAAAAGTTATTTGTGCCAGATGTAGCAGTATTTGGATTAAGGGAGAACTGAGGAGAGGCCTAACTGTGCCCATAATGTGCTAGAATTAACTCTGTGTAATTAACCAAAAGTTACTTGTGCCAGATGTAGCAGTATTTGGTTTAAGGGAGAACTCGGGAGAGGCCTAACTGTGCCCATAATGTGCTAGAATTAACTCTGTGTAATTAACCAAAAGTTATTTGTGCCAGATGTAGCAGTATTTGGATTAAGGGAGAACTGAGGAGAGGCCTAACTGTGCCCATAATGTGCTAGAATTAACTCTGTGTAATTAACCAAAAGTTACTTGTGCCAGATGTAGCAGTATTTGGATTAAGGGAGAACTCGGGAGAGGCCTAACTGTGCCCATAATGTGCTAGAATTAACTCTGTGTAATTAACCAAAAGTTATTTGTGCCAGATGTAGCAGTATTTGGATTAAGGGAGAACTGAGGAGAGGCCTAACTGTGCCCATAATGTGCTAGAATTCACTCTGTGTAATTAACCAAAAGTTACTTGTGCCCGATATAGCAGTATTTGGATTAAGGGAGAACTGAGGAGAGGCCTTACTGTGCCCATAATGTGCTAGAATTAACTCTGTGTAATTAACCAAAAGTTACTTGTGCCAGATATAGCAGTATTTGGATTAAGGGAGAACTCGGGAGAGGCCTAACTGTGCCCATAATGTGCTAGAATTAACTCTGTGTAATTAACCAAAAGTTATTTGTGCCAGATGTAGCAGTATTTGGATTAAGGGAGAACTGAGGAGAGGCCTAACTGTGCCCATAATGTGCTAGAATTCACTCTGTGTAATTAACCAAAAGTTACTTGTGCCCGATATAGCAGTATTTGGATTAAGGGAGAACTGAGGAGAGGCCTTACTGTGCCCATAATGTGCTAGAATTAACTCTGTGTAATTAACCAAAAGTTACTTGTGCCAGATATAGCAGTATTTGGATTAAGGGAGAACTCGGGAGAGGCCTAACTGTGCCCATAATGTGCTAGAATTGTAGAGTTATGTCCCTTAGTCGTGACAGAATCCTACTTTAACACTGATTATGATTCTTGATTTGTCAGCTCCATGTGTCGTCGGTTTCACCAACGCGGGAAACATCTAGGACCTACGTCACTAGGTGACTCTCATGTGCTAACTCTTACTGTGATTTTCTCTGTGAGTTTTCTCTCTTACTTACTCACTGGCACTTACTCTAGTGGAGCGGGTGGTCATGCTTGGTGACTTGGTTGACAGCATCATACCACATTGACATGGGTGATTGCTCATGATCCTAATAACTGGATTGTCTGATCCAGACTGATAGCGAAGGAGATGCGAACCCTTTTTGCTCGCACCTGGTGTCACCACTGTTGTTTAGTGATCCATCCATATAATGTTCATCCTAAGTTTGCCTTTTTCACCCAATAGAAACTGTTTTGGCAGATAACTAAATACAGTTCAAAGCGAGAGTATGTATAACTAACTCATTCATTTATTCAGACTCCTAATTATGTTGTCATTGGTGTCTTGCAAGCCATAACTGTTTGAAATGAATTGAACATAGCTGTGGAACTATCCTGGAAATATCCCATAAAGATGAACCAGATTACATGACACCAATCTCTAGTGTATTTAATGCTGAACTGAAATATGAATCTTTAGATGATAATTCTGACCATAAATTCATTAGCTACACGAATAACAAACATAATCCCATGAAACATAATATCAGTAGTTCCCCTTCATTTTCCCCTCCCCCTCCCCCAATCAGAAAACATCATGCACAACTGATCAAATCAAGGAAGGTAAGAAATATCACATTGTCATTGATGGTATTCGTGCTATCAGATAATGGTTTACCTATGTTATCATGTATGGTGCTGGGATGGCTGGTGTCGGGTCCTGGTGGCCTGGGAGTTCCTGTTGTGAAACTTGTACATACCAAAACTGTATTATGTAAATCTGATCTGTACATAACCATGCTGTATATTGGTAAAGAAAATATATGACATGTGACTTGAAACATGCAGTTGTTGTTTCTGTTTTCTTGTCAAGTTCATTCATGTTTTTGTTTTTGGTTGAATTTCTTTGTCCATATGCCAAGAAGCACGAGGCAAATTATAACAGAATATAAAAATAGGTTGTGTTGTGATTTTGAAATATAATATTATATGAGTTTACAAAAATAACTACCAGAGTCACAGGAGCTCACTTACATTGGAGGTATTAACACGAGGGAGGATGTGCCAAATATTTTATGATATGCGAAGAAACATGTCCCCAGTCCGTCTGTTTCAGAAGAGAGAATATTTACAGAGCTGCGATTGCCTTTGTTAGAATCTTAGAGCATTGTTAAAACATGAGCATTAACTCAATTGTCAAATGTAAGTCTTAAGGTCAAATGTAAGTGTCAAGGCCAAATGTAAGTGTTGAGGTCAAATGTAAGTGTCAAGGTCAAAATGTGTCAGGGTCAAAATGTAATTGCCGAGGTCAATATGTAAATGTCAATGTCAAAATGTAAGTGTCAAGGTCCAAATGTAAGTGTCAAGGTCAAAATGTATGTGTCAACGTCAAAATCAAAATTAATGATAATCCAGTACCTAGTTACAAGGCAGATCTGGCTTTCCTCTTAGAAACGATCAGCCAGTCATTTGTGGGAACAGACGTGACTGAAGTTTCAGATTGGTCCAATCATTGGTCCATAAATGACCCAGAAGATGTTTTATATCGCGGTTGAACAGGAGCATGTGCAGGTTATGTATCCGTTACTTCAATTTGAAACATGGAATGACACCGTTTCGTTTTTCTGTCCATCCTTTTCACGTTAAAATGACGATTCTTAATAGTGCTATCCAAACTCACACACATCGCAGTAAAAACGTAAGAGTATGCTTTCAACGTTTTTTTCTTGGTGAGAATCCTCCCCAGGGTACCCTTCTACAAAGTGATCATAGCGCTAAGACTAATTGTTCTTCAGCAACCCATGCATGTCGTAAGAGGCGACTAACGGGATCGGGTGGTCAGACTCACTGACTTGGTTAATGCATGTCATCATATCTCTATGCTCATGATGTCACTCACTGGATTGTTTGGTCCTAGAAGCGATTTTTTACAGACCGCCGTCATATAGCTATAGAATATTGCTGAATGCAGCGTCAAACACTATACAACAAACATGATCATACCGTTTAAGTGTTCCCGGATAACCTTCCTATCATGTAACCACACAGTGGGAACTACCGACACCACTCCATCATAAAACCGGTATGTCATGAGTAGCGTCTTGGGTAGTCCATCAACGGGCCAGGATCTAGTGGTGGTAGGTTTCTCTGGCCTGTGAGCACGATGTTTGTGACTGTGGGTTGAGCCCGACTGGTAAACGTACGACCTGCGTCCGTTTGGGTTTTCCTTCAGACGCAAGTGTTCAAAGTGAGAATTAACTCCAAAACTCAATCAATTCAGTGGCTTTAAGGATGTAACCTAACACTTGACCAAATGTATAAAATACAATATAATACAAAGAAAACACTACATTACAATTCAGTAAACAAACAATGTAAACAGCGATTCTATAAGATGCACTCCACGGCCCACAAAGCACTTGAAGCATTACTTTGTTATTTAGCATGGACTTTCGACCGTCGTAGCGCAACGAACTCTGCTACGAATAATCTGAAAATCAGAAATATGGCCTATTCAATCTCAAACAAGAAACAAATAATTAGCACATTGGTTACAGGCTAAACAGGCAACTGTTTCTCAGGTATCGGAGCGTCTTGATAATGCTTTGAAACGTTTGGCCAAACCAGAAACAGATTCCAATCAATCAAACAAAGACCGCTTGTTCTTGAACTTGAAATTTCACACAAAATTTCAAATTTCAGAAACCACCAACAGTTTCTTTTTCCTTTACAAACACCATTTCATCCAAATTGTTCAATTATAGGAACGTGCTGCATGACGTTGATTTGGCAACTCATGTTGTAAATTCCACTCCGTTGGGGCTGCCAAAACTCACCATATTGTTACCAACCTGCTGGCCATACAATCACAGCTGACTTCTCTATTGATGACTTCCCTTGAATTCCCTTTATGAGTCATTTTCAAAAGATGTCACTTTTTTTGTCCAAACCCATTAGAGTATTAAAAATATATATCTTTACATTACAATTTTTTCAGACTATCACATGGAAAGTAATTCACATGACCGAACGGTTATTTGCAATCATTGGGTCATATGTGAATTTGATGCGGTTTAAAAGGGTAGAAAATGCAATTTTGTCTGTTCCAGCGCATTGAGCTTCAGATTTGAGAAACTGCCATTTGATAAATATTGGAATGTATACTATATTTTTATGGTTATTTTATACAAACTAGACACATTTAGTATTTTCAGTGTGTTATTTCAATCCACTTTATATAATTTCTAAACAAAAATGATATTTAACATCGTCCTTAGATTTTTTTGTCTTTCCTGTATCACTTAATAAAACATTGGAATGGTCCCCAATGCAAGGATATCAGCACTTCCTGTCATGCCCCGTACCATTTCCTACAGAAGAGGGGTGCCATGTGTCATGTGCACCAGAAGACAAATAAGCAACAAAAGTTAACAAAAAAGGTAAGAAATTAATTATTGTCATATCATGTCTTTCCCATAATGCAATGATTCAATGGAACAGATGCAAAATAGTTATTTCAAGTTCCAAGTTTATGCGCCAATTCATGAACAGAAACGTGTGTGAACATTCAACTTCATAAAGGGACCATTAATTAGTCAATATATTTTTTTTATCTATTGATTTGTCTTTCCTGTAACCGTCTTTCCTCTAACACTAAATGTATTACAGCTAAGACAGATTTTGTTAAAGTAAGGACTTTCTTCACTTAATATGCTATAAAGAAACAAAGTAATTACTCTGTTCTTTTTCAATGTTCCAAATAATTATTTCAATTCAGTAATTTGTAGGATAAACTTGTATTTCATTATGCAAAATTATTGAAACACTTATTTGTTATAAGAAATGTGTTACAGTAAAGACAGCCTTGCTACGGTAATGACATTCTACATTTACTAAAGTCAATTAAAAACAAAGTAATTACTCTCTGCTATGACTGATGATATATTCTACTTAAGGGATCAATGATATTTTAGTTACTTGTTCCTAAGTTTGCTAAAATAAGTGGGCGGTCGGGTAGCCTAGTGGTTAAAGCGTACGCTGAAGACCCGGGCTCGATTCCCGACATGGGTACAATGTGTGACCTTGATATTGCTGGAATATTGCTAAAAGCGGCGTAAAACCATACTCAATCACTCACTGCTAAAATAAGTGTTTGTGATTTTTTAGTTACTATGTTACCGTTTTTACAGGAAAGACTAACTATACGTTTAATATAGAATCATGGCAGTGATCATGAAGTACCATTACTTGAGGGTATTTTCTATTTTGAAAGGTCAAACAAGATGTAAAAAACACTTCTTCACTGCACTTAACTGATGTCTGAAAACCATATTTTCCAACTTCACTCGATGAGATATACATCGTATTTAAAAAAAGCATGAAACAGTCTCTTTGTCTTATATAAAGATACGTGTGAAGCTGATGGTCAGAAACTGAATTCTTACAATGAAGAGCACCGTGCTGTTTGACGTTATCTTTTTTACACACTGCCGTTCTTGGACAATCGCCACTAATCCCCGCTAGCGCCAGTTAATTAACACGAATAAATTACCTATGTGTATCCACGAACATTTAGAAAGTGGTCAACTGTAGCAAATGTCTTTTTTGGGATAACACTTTCTTAGTAAAGTACAGATTCTCTTACTTTTGCGGGTTGAGTCCCGTCTGGGATTCGAACCCACACTGCCAGAGTCAAGCACCTAATCGCCAGCACACAAAGTCAGCGATCTAACCAACTCAGCCACAGAGGCTTCTACAAAAATGGAAGTCCGGACGGGGCTCAACCCATAAAAGTACGAGAATCTGTACTTTACAAAGAAAATGTTATCCCAAATATAATATTTGTTCTTTGTGTATCCAGTGACATTCTAGCAGATGCACTCGGTGACCTCTCAGATGGATGTTTGAAGCCAAACTGAAATTCGCTAACTGTTGCGTATGCACAGTTGCCTAGTCCACGGCAGACATGTGATCAGGCAGGGTAAAAACAGATACATTACAATACATTTTTACTGTTAAATTAGTGTTTCCTCCGTTATAACAAGGCATTCCTGTATTAAAAACACTCCAACGCTTCCCAAATTAGGCCAGCGATATGTAGTTTTGTTGCTTACTTTTAATGGGGAATAAGATACTTGAAACTATATTTTCAGATCCATGGCATCGCTGACTTCCGTTGTGCTTTGGTCAACTGACGATGTAACCTTGACAGGAGGACGCTGTGGTACTGGCCAGTAGCCACATCAGCTCGAGCGTTACCATCATGGCTGTGTAACCAACACAAACAGTGAGTGAGTATGGTTTTACGCCGCTTTTAGCAATATTCCAGCAATATCACGGCGGGGGACACCAGAAATGGGCTTCACACATTGTACCCATGTCGGGAATCCAACCCGGGTCTTCGGCGTGACGAGCGAACGCTTTAACCACTAGGCTACCCGACCGCCCCCCAACAGAAACAGACGCTGTCATGTTGGCCAGTAGCTACATCAGCTCAAGTGTTACCATCGTGGCTGGGTAACCAACACAAGCAGACGCTGTCATATTGGCCAGTAGACACATCAGTTCGAGTGTTACCATCATAGCTGGGTAACCAACACACGCAGACGCTGCTATATTTGCCAGCAGACACATCAGCTCGAGTGATACCATCATGGCTGGGTAACCAACACAAGCAAACGCTGTGGTATTTGCCAGTAGCAACATCATCATGGCATTCCAAAATGCCATCGAGTTATCAGTGAGAAAGTCCAGCATTTCACACATTCATTGTTTTCTCAGTAAACTTCAGATGACATTTGCTTTCAATATAGACAAATTGCCTTGAACTTTAGAAGATAGACATGTGACTATATCTATGGTCACCACGTTTTGTAACAGTACCCTGATGGATCAGGGAATGGCATAATTCCTTAATTTATTCATGTCAGAAAGTGGTGTACAAAGTTTAAAAATCAAATGTTTTTACATGATTGGACCTGGTTCTTTTCTGAGATTGCAATAAATCAAGCAAATCCTTTTAGATGCCTTATCAGTGGGACAACTACAAACTTCTTATTTAGGGCAGTCCGGCTTTGGCGACAGCTGCTTGGGGCAGGGTGGGTTTATTCCATTTCTGTTCCTTCTTTTTCAGTTTGTTTATTCTACCAATGACATCATCACAAACGAACTTAATCCACTCTGAAAGACATTCAACAGGTTCTTCTTCTCTTTTGGCCCATTATTTGGCATATGCTTCGACAGCATTCATAATGATTTTAAAGCTGTCATCCTAATTGGTAGGAGGCTGCTCATGGTATTTTAGAGGATTGCTTTTCATCCTTTATTCATATGCACAATCAGTTTAAAAGGAGAGAAAGTAGGGCACCGATCATAACCAGAGAGGTGTAAAACACGCAGATAACAAACACCACGTTGTCCAGTTTATCTGCCAGAAGAGGAAAGTCCGTGAACTCCTCCGGGTCTTCTTCCTTTGAGTCGTCACCAGCGTCTGGTGGAGTGGCTGGCTGTACAACCTTCTTCCTGCATTTCTTCAGGAGAACGGAAGCAAGGATCCGCGTCAACCTACTGTGTTTGTCTCTCTGACTTAGCCGTTGTGAAACAATGCAGTATGCCACGATGGAAGAACTGAACACGAACTGAATGTAGACAATTATGGTCAAGATTGGAATAGCTTTGGACGACTGTGGTAGCAGATCAGTGAGGAGGGTGATGAAGATGGTGAAGGACAGGAAGAGGGTGACCGATGTTGACGTCTTCTCGCCACTGTTAGACTTGACCAGGATCACACAAGGATTGGCGGAAGTAACAATAAATAGGGGCATTATCAGACTAAAGATATAGTAACCTTGACGACGCTGCAGGATCAGTGTCATACTAACTCCACCCTTGGGTCCGCGTTCGCGAAGGGTTACTCTCTTTGCTGAGGCCCTCGACATTGCCCATTCACCAGTGTCGATGACATTCTCGGCAGTGAAGGTGACATCACTGACGTTGACATCCAGCTCCCTGTGATAGGAGGTGGTCACTGTGATTGAGCAGGTATGGATGTCAAAAGGGAACTTCGTGAGACGCATAGGACAAGGTGTTCTTGTCTCTAGATCAATATACCACTCGACCTTGCCGTCAGGAAAAACCTGCAACATATTTGTAAAAGTTGTTTTTACATTTTCTAGAAATTAAAAGATTGAAGTATGATCTAAGGATCTCCGTTCGTTCGGTCGACATGTCCGCATGGCGAGGCAACGCTTCAACCAGCAGGCTACCCCAACGCCCCTTCTAACGGCCTGTACCCGTGAAGATCTAGGGCAGAATAAGTCTTCGGAAATCCATGTTTGCCGCAAAGCGACTATGCTTGTCGGAAGAGGTGACGGACAGGATCGGGTGGTCAGGATCGCTGCCTTTGTTGTTGCATGTCATCGTATCTCAGCTGCGTGGATATCGATGGTCCTGGTATCGATCACTGGATTGTCTGGTCCAAACTCGATTATTTTCAGACCACCGTCATATAACTAGAATATTGCTGAGTGTGGCGTTAAACAACAAACAAACAAAATGCAACGGCCTTAAAAGGGCAACATACCTGAATAGCGTTGTCAGCCTCACCGAACGTGTCCTTAACACTGTGGGTTTTGAGGACTTGAAGTTCTGGGACCCATATTTTGGATCTTGGAAAGTTAATCGTTTTTACATCTGTGTACTTCTTGTCATCCCACGTCAACCTCTCGTCCGTCCACGTGACCACAAGGTCCAACCACGTGACCAAGATTTCACGGGTTGCGTCCAGGGTGACTATTTTGGACACTGCAATGTCCGTGTTAACAAATACTGTTTTCGATGAGTCATTGACGGGACGGAGGTTTGGTTGGTAGTCGTTGAGGAGGTTGTTATGGAGGCGTTGCAGGTCGATGTAGCTGGCGCCGTCACTGACGCTGAACTGGAGAAGTCCCAACAATGTCACCTTCACAAAATCCATTTCGAATGTTTTGTCAAAATCACAATGGGAACGACTTGTCAGGCATATATAGCGATATGATCTACCGAACAATCTGAAAATCTTTCCTACCTGTGAATACTGTACAAGTAGTGCGTTGAGAATCTGCTGTCGCCAGACTGACCAAGATAACAGTGTGATTCCGTCATTTCAGACGGGCGAATGCTTATCATTAAAGCATTAAAGCACGGTTCTAGTACTGTTGACAATCCTCTTGTGTTTTTATTTCGTGCATGACATTAATGAAAAAGATTTGATTAAGCGTGATTGTATTCGTCCAATAGTGTTTGCAGTTAAAAGATTTCAACATACCTGCTTGTAATGCAAACAAACGCCAATTCCATCGCCTCGCGATGTAAGTGATGTTTGTGGTGTTTTGTGTGCGACGACTAGTATAAAACACCGCTTTGTGAATGTATATCTGTGTTTGTGATTCATTGGTTGGATCCTGTCATGAGATAAGCGCTGGTATTGACAGGCGGATGCAGTTGAAGCCCTCTAGCATGTGTTCCAGGCAGTCCCACACTAATGGCATCCGACCCGAGAACTTCAAACATTTTTCGAAAGGAAGATCAGCAGCAACGGTACTTTATTAGTACGCACCACACAAAATATGTATAATGTGTTTACAACTTCGGCCTGGAAATAATCGGAACCAACCAGGTACTGATATTATAAGGACGATGGCAATCAACCAACACAATCAACCAAGTCTCAGAGTTTAATTTGACACCCTATAGTATTTTCATAGTTGTAGGATTGGTATTTATTATGTGTTTGTTGTTTAACGACGCACGTAGCAATATTCAACCTATACACGGGCGGTGTGGAAATAACCAAGAACCCAATTTCTGACATTTGTATATTCCCCATCAGTGAATACCGCCATGTGTGGCACACAAACAGGTCTTGTGGTTGATGACATTGCAGGTTTACGTAACGTGAGGCACACAAACAGGTCTTGTGGTTGATGACATTGCAGGTTTACGTAACGTGTGGCACACAAACAGGTCTTGTGGTTGATGTCCTGGCAGGTTTACGTAACGTGTGGCACACAAACAGGTCTTGTGGTTGATGACCTGGCAGGTTTACGTAACGTGTGGCACACAAACAGGTCTTGTGGTTGATGACCTGGTAGGTTTACGTAACTTGTGGCACACAAACAGGTCTTGTGGTTGATGACCTGGCAGGTGTACGTAACGTGTAATAACGTGCTAAATTGATGTACACAAAAGGATGCCCACCATTTCAGTATTGATTGATGTGTGATCAGGAATATTTACATACATACAACTAAACAGTAGCAACTGACTTTCCATCAATTGTGCATATTCACATGGGTATGATTTCTGAAGCCAATTTTCTTGGTCCCCCGCCGTGATATTGCCTGAATGATTCTATATACACTCACTTAAATATTACTGCTTATTTATAGATGCATATGGAAATGCCAGTTCCAACTACGAAAAGCTTATATCCTGGCTTAATATACTGAACCAAATTAAAAACTTCACAATCCTAAAATTTTAACATTTTTACCAGTTATCATTGTGGGCCCTTATTGTGTCTTTAAACAGTAATGGCCACGTATTGTCTTCAGATAACACCCGTTTTTGTGCAGGTGAATCGATCAAAATCATGTGCACAGCACCATAGTGGGAAAAGTGGTTTTTCACGTGCAACTGGTCACGTGACAATAATACCGCACGTGTTTTCAACCATACTTGTTAGCAGTCATTAACAAAAAAAAGAAAAACACAAGAAAACAAACGTTTTTGGGGTCATTGGTCATGACACGCCTTTCAAATGTGCAACGTGCCATCGGCATGTAACAGACGGGAACGTCCGTAGCTGAAGTCGCAAGGACGATGGGTTGCAGTCGACGGACTGTTTATGATTTACAGACGCGTTTACAGCAAACGGCTATCATGGCTGATCGCCATCGGCCAGGTTGACCACGTGTGACGTCACAGGCAGAGGATCGTCAGATTGTCTTACGTCACCTCCGTAACCCATTTTTGACGGCTACATCAACCAGAAATGAACTGTTTAGGGGTAGACCGAGTGCGCAAACTGTTCGAAACCGTCTGAACACTGCTCACCTTCAAGCACGACGGCCATACTGCGGGCCGATTCTGACTCAATTACACAGACGTCAGCGTCAATTGTGGGCACAGTGACACTGACGGTGGACTTGGAGGAATTGGAATCAAGTCGTCTTCAGTGATGAATCCCGATTTAATCTTCGATTTACTGATGGTAGGGCGAGGGTGTGGAGGCGCCGTCATGAACGTTACGCCCAGTGTTGTGTACAGGACGTTGACAGATTTCGAGGCGGAAATGTCATGGTGTGGGTTGCTTTCTGTGGCAATGCACGTTCCAGGCTTCTTGTCATCCGTGCCAACCTCAACGGTGCTGCTTACCACGACCAGGTACTGGCACCAGAACTTCTGCCCCTTATGGGAGCACATGGACCCGGTTTGATCTTCGAACACGATAATGCCAGACCCCACACAGCAATGTTGACAAGGAATTTCCTTCAGAATGCGGGAGTCAACATCATGGACTGGCCGTCAAGGGCTCCCGACCTCAATCCCATCCAACACGTCTGGGATGCTCTTGGTAGAAGTCTGCACATGGTGGCCATACACGCTACTGAACTTGTGTGCCATCAGATTCTCGTGCTTGGGACTTAAAATCCTTCTTTGGACATTAATGATTAAAAACTAACTTCTCTGATACATTTGTCCGTTGTATATCATATATGGGATTACTTTTAAAAATGTGAAGTTTTTAATATGACTCAGTATACATTTCCCGAGGCAAGGCAGTTAACTGACCAGTTTCCACTTTTTTTGCCTCGGGAAGATGGGCTAAACATTTGCCAACATTTACCTGATACATGTCACGTGACAAGACTTGTGACAAAACTGAATTGCTGCAAATCATGGTGTTAGCACCCTACAGAGATATCAAACATAAAACATTTGAACCATTTCATATGACTTTTACCTATGGCTCCCTGTGTATATAATGACTGACTGGCTGCACCATCTAACGGTAACAAAGTGTGGCATGGAATGAGGAGCGAGTAGCACGTCACTCTGTCTGGAACCCTACGCAAGCAATAAACTTAATAGATTTGTCTTATATAAAAAAAAACATGTAAGTTAACAGTTTATTATCTTTACTCATGTCACACCCTGAGACAATCAAACATGTCTCGTCAAGACCTCCACTCATGTTGGATATTTTGGAATACCATGATGATGATGCTTCTGGCCAATATGACAGCGTCTGTTTGTGTTGGTTACCCAGCCTTGATGGTAACACTCGAGCTGATGTGGCTACTGGCCAATACCACAGCGTCTGCGTATGTTGGTTACACAGCCACGATGGTAACGCTCGAGCTGATGTGGCTACTGGCCAATATGACAGCGTTTGCTTGTGTTGGTTACACAGCCATGATGGTAACGCTCGAGCTGATGTGGCTACTGGCCAATACCACAGCGTCTGCGTATGTTGGTTACACAGCCACGATGGTAACGCTCGAGCTGATGTGGCTATTGGCCAATACCACAGCGTCTGCGTATGTTGGTTACACAGCCACGATGGTAACGCTCGAGCTGATGTGGCTACTGGCCAATATGACAGCGTTTGCTTGTGTTGGTTACACAGCCATGATGGTAACGCTCGAGCTGATGTGGCTACTGGCCAATACCACAGCGTCTGCGTGTGTTGGTTACACAGCCACGATGGTAACGCTCGAGCTGATGTGGCTACTG
The DNA here is from genome assembly GCF_022045235.1 of Haliotis cracherodii. Lineage (NCBI taxonomy): Eukaryota > Metazoa > Mollusca > Gastropoda > Lepetellida > Haliotidae > Haliotis > Haliotis cracherodii. The sequence goes on from NW_027266266.1 coordinate 1,610,967, forward strand.
GCCATTATGACAGCGTTTGCTTGTGTTGGTTACACAGCCATGATGGTAACGCTCGAGCTGATGTGGCTACTGGCCAATACCACAGCGTCTGCGTGTGTTGGTTACACAGCCATGATGGTAACGCTCGAGCTGATGTGGTTACTGGCCAATATGACAGCGTCTGCTTGTGTTGGTTACCCAGCCATGATGGAAACACTCGAGGTGATGTGCCTACTGGCCAATACCACAGCGTCCTCCTGTCAAGGTTACATCGTCAGTTGACCAAAGCACAACGGAGGTCATCGATGTCATGGATCTGAAAATATAGTTTCAAGTATATTATTCTCCATTAAAAGTAAGCAACAAAACTATATATCGCTGCAGGAAGGCGAGTCTTACCGTCTGGCTCGATGGCCGGCAGCAGGTAGGCGACTCTTACCGTCTGGCTCGATGTCCTGCAGCAGGTAGGCAACTCTTACCATCTGGCTCGATGTCCTGCAATAGGTAGGCGACTCTTGCTGTCTGGCTCGATGGCCGGCAGCAGGTAGGCGACTCTTACCGTCTGGGCTGATGTCCTGCAGCTGGTAGGCGACTCTTACCGTCTGACTCCATGACCTGCAGCAGGTAGGCGACTCTTACCGTCTGACTCCATGACCTGCAGCAGGTAGGCGACTCTTACCGTCTGGCTCGATGACCTGCAGAAGGTAGGCGACTCTTACTGTCTGGCTCGATGACCTGCAGAAGGTAGGCGACTCTTACCGTCTGGCTCGATGACCGACAGCAGGTAGGCGAATCTTTCTGTCTGGCTCGATGACCGGCAGCAAGGAGGCGACTCTTAACGTCTGACTCCATGACCTGCTGCAGGTAGGCGACTCTTACCGTCTGGCCCGATTTCCTGCAGCAGGTAGGTGAGTGTTACCGTCTGGCTCGATGTCCTGCAGCAAGGAGGCGACTCTTACCGTCTGGCTCGATGACCTGTAGCGGGTAGGCGACTCTTACCGTATGGCTCGATGTCCTGCAGCAGGTAGGCGAGTGTAACTGTCTTGGCTGATGTCCGGCAGCAGGTAGGCGACTGCAGGATGTCCTGCATGAACTGGTGTGGCGGATGCTGTTGAGGCTGGTGTTTTGGTCGTTGCCGTAGCTGACAAAACCAGATGTAGCGGCCCTGCTCTTCGGTGTTTACAATTTGTCTACAGGACCTGTGAAAGTCACGTGTTATCCTTTGGTGTTAGTAATGAATAAAGATGGTGGTTGGAAATACGTGAAAAACGATGACGGCCGACAAGGATGTGTTCGTTTTCAAGCGACCGATGGCGTTGTTTCAGTCTGCTTCAAGTATCTGTTTGCTGTTGTGCAATCTCCCAATCTTTCAGAACAGGTAAACGAAAACTATGCACACAGATGCGTTTGGGTGAATTTCTGCGGTCTGCATTTCGCCCTTGCTGTGTTTTGGCTACTGTAACAATCGCGATATGTTTGAACAACCAAACTACAATATATTCTGTACCGTTTGTGTAACTATTTGATATATATAATGGCTTAATTCATATTGCGTTTCTTTTTTGTTGAGTATATACAAGAGAAATCTATACATGTACACATGTAAATAAATAACATACGTTGTCTCTAAGGACAAAACACATAATTCGCCAACACGAACGGCCACGAACACACAGGGAATCGTACGGCTCTTCAATTAACCGCCACATTTACATTTATGGGCAGATAGTCTTCGAAATAAGTTTTGATGCCATTTTTTTGTTGACATTCAAGGTGGCACTTTTGAAAAAAGGTACACAACATCTCAGCTTCACTCATGCATTCGACCTGGTAATATTTTCTTTCGATACATGGAATTTTGCCACATTGTGGAATTTGATGATTATCAGTATGGAAAACAGATTTAAGATACTAGGCCCTGAACACATTTTTAATAAATCAGATCATCCCAAATGTTTAAATAAACATGGAGTAACTGGGGTATGTAATCATCAGTTTTCTTTTTATTCATCTTTTCAGTCATCATGTGGCATCTCTGAAGGCGACAGATAACTATACAGAATATGTTTCCCACAACGCGATCAACCATGTCTTACCCCTAGTGACTTTGATGATCATCAGAGGAGGAAAAGGATTATATATATATATATATTATTATTTCTTCTAAGAGGGTCATGTGTATATTGTGACCTGGATGTTGTTTTTGTTGTAAATATTTTAGCAAGTAGAGCTGTCAAGTGCGTTAATGAATCACTATCCAATAGTAATGGTACCAGGTGTTCGCGTGAAGGTGAACGCATCCTGCTCCACGGATTGCACCCGTCACAAATAACAACTGTAAAACCCTGCAGTTAGTCTGGGTTATCACCTACTTGAGGGCGTAGATGTGATTTATAATGCTATAACAACTTAAAACCCTGCAGTCAGGCTGGGTTATCACCTACTTGAGGGCGTAGATGTGATTTATAATGCTATAACAACTTAAAACCCTGCAGTCAGTCTGGGTTATCACCTACTTGAGGGCGTAGATGTGATTTATAATGCTATAACAACTTAAAACCCTGCAATCAGTCTGGGTTATCACCTACTTGAGGGCGTAGATGTGATTTATAATGCTATAACAACTGTAAAACCCTGCAGTCAGTCTGGGTTATCACCTACTTGAGGGCGTAGATGTGATTTATAATGCTATAACAACTTAAAACCCTGCAATCAGTCTGGGTTATCACCTACTTGAGGGCGTAGATGTGATTTATAATGCTATAACAACTTAAAACCCTGCAGTCAGTCTGGGTTATCACCTACTTGAGGGCGTAGATGTGATTTATAATGCTATAACAACTTAAAACCCTGCAATCAGTCTGGGTTATCACCTACTTGAGGGCGTAGATGTGATTTATAATGCTATAACAACTTAAAACCCTGCAGTCAGTCTGGGTTATCACCTACTTGAGGGCGTAGATGTGATTTATAATGCTATAACAACTTAAAACCCTGCAGTCAGTCTGGGTTATCACCTACTTGAGGGCGTAGATGTGATTTATAATGCTATAACAACTGTAAAACCCTGCAGTCAGTCTGGGTTATCACCTACTTGAGGGCGTAGATGTGATTTATAATGCTATAACAACTTAAAACCCTGCAGTCAGTCTGGGTTATCACCTGTCTAAACGGGTAGATGTGATTTGTAGGTATCACTATAACCACTGTGACACAATGCAGTGAGTCTTGGTTATCACCTGTCTAAACGGGTAGATGTGTTAAGTAGCTGTCACTATAACCACTGTGACACAATGCAGTCAGTCTTGGTTATCACCTGTCTAAACGGGTAGATGTGATTTGTAGGTATCACTATAACCACTGTGACACAATGCAGTCAGTCTGGGTTATCACCTATCTAAACGGGTAGATGTGATTTGTAGGTATCACTATAACCACTGTGACACAATGCAGTCAGTCTTGGTTATCACCTGTCTAAACGGGTAGATGTGTTAAGTAGCTGTCACTATAACCACTGTGACACAATGCAGTCAGTCTTGGTTATCACCTGTCTAAACGGGTAGATGTGATTTGTAGGTATCACTATAACCACTGTGACACAATGCAGTCAGTCTGGGTTATCACCTATCTAAACGGGTAGATGTTATTTGTAGGTATCACTATAACCACTGTGACACAATGCAGTCAGTCTTGGTTATCACCTGTCTAAACGGGTAGATGTGTTAAGTAGCTGTCACTATAACCACTGTGACACAATGCAGTCAGTCTTGGTTATCACCTGTCTAAACGGGTAGATGTGATTTGTAGGTATCACTATAACCACTGTGACACAATGCAGTCAGTCTGGGTTATCACCTATCTAAACGGGTAGATGTTATTTGTAGGTATCACTATAACCACTGTGACACAATGCAGTCAGTCTTGGTTATCACCTGTCTAAACGGGTAGCTGTCACTATAACCACTGTGACACAATGCAGTCAGTCTGGGTTATCGAGTGGATCAACTGAACATGCGGTGGAGTAACACAAGTCAATTACAAGAGTTTCAAAAATGTAATTATTTCACGTGAAATATTGTCACGTGACGTTTTTATCTGTCTTGTAAGCACACTATGTTATGAACACCGCCACTACCCACCCCCCACCCCCACCCCCCACGCCCAACCCCCCTCCCCCACCCCCTTATATCCGTATATTAAATGGTCAGCCACTTAATGATACTGAGGTCAGCTTTAATAATTATATACTGTTGCTTTACGTATACACATTTTATCGTATATAGACACATTACACATGCAACCCCTATTACTGACCAAGAGGGGATATTGCTCTCCAGCAAGAAAGTGATAGAGCGATAGAGCGAGAAAGCGATGTCCCCTCTCGGCTACCATAATATACCGCATCAACACAAATTGCAAACTGACATGTCTAAACTATCTACTGTAATGCTTATAAAACAAGTTAGTGGATGAGGTCTTTCTACCGACTGTCCTAACGTGGACATTATTCAGCTAACTTTCTGTCGGATGTGGCAATGTACTGGCGTTTGAATCTAATCAGAAGACCTGGAGAACCAGTAATGAAAATAATTAATTAACAAATTAACCCGTGGTATGAACAGGATAGACGGCATAACAGATGAGGGATGGAAAAGACGAATTGTTGTATGTTTGTTGTTTAACCCCGCACTCTAATGTTCCAGCTATATGACGGTGGTCAGTAAATAATCGAGTCTGGACCACTCAATCCAGTGATCAATATGACGAGCATCGATCTACACATTTGGGATACGATGACACGCATCAACCAAGTCTGAAATAGTAATTATAGTTTAGCAGATTCCACATTGTGCATGCAAGCTAACTAGCGGGTTCCCCATGCAAAAACACTTTGCTGCTGAAACTGACGCAACATATCTGCCTCTCAATCTCACCTCTCATATCTGATACACATGTAGTCTATTTGTTTATTAAGAAGCCACGTCAAGTACCCCTTTATGGCTATGGCGACATTACCGTGAAATAACACCCCACGGCACCCTACATACAGACTAGAGTATCACTTCTAAATGCCTTTCAAAGACCTTGACTAACCAATTTAAGCCGGTAGAATTAGCAATAATATTTCATATAATCTGTTGGATTGTTCTAATTTTTTTATTTGAAGTTTGATATACGGCTTTTTCGATTACAAGAGAGGCCAGTCACATGTCTGATCCTTCCTTGTGAAAAATACACCTTAACTATCGTAATATCGACTCCATTCGAGTCTTGGCTGACATTTATAGTCTACAGCAATCTATGAATTTACCTTCGTATCTATTTGACACATAATCTTCTTTATTATGACCTTCCAATGATCGACCAACTGATCAATGATGACCAACACACGCTACTGCCACAGGTTCATACAACTTCGGCCATCGTGTCGGCCATTTTGACGTCTTTTACTTGTAAATGTTGTAAATGTATTACGACGCGCTGTCATTGTAACTGACTTACTGAGGTAGTTCTTAGCAGACCTTTCTCATTATATGATGATATTTGAATACATTTGTTATAAACAAACTACAACAGGTGTTCCTGTAGAGTAAGTTGAGCATAGAGACGCTCACGTCACCTCTCGTTTTTAGGCACTAAGCTCCGACGTTCATACAGATTGGCATGTAATGGTTCAGACTCCAATGAAACTTAAAGTGAATTCTTAAATATAGACTGATGCATTTTTTATTGTCTATTTGTCACTTGTGAGCAGTGAGTATCTAGCTGTACCATTTGAACAATGACTGGCTCTGGTCTGTTGTCACTGTTCACATTCATATCGATTACATTCTGTGTCACATAGAGGGACGTTGAAATTGAAAACAGCCAACACTACTTACTGTGAATACTTATCAGCTGCCTTTGTCTGACCAACTCAGTTATAAAAGCTTTACACAGATGGTCATAGCACATCGCGATTGAAAGTCAGATTTGAATTAAAAATATAAAAGCGATTTACACTTATCCCCGCGTATATGCAACACCTGCCTGAAGGTGGCATGTCCTGTTTTGAAATATAATCAGTTGTCACTATCATTGAGGGATGGAAGAGTGGTGAAACTTTCGTTCACTCGGATGGGGACTGGGGATTGATTTTACAAATGCCCTGCTGTGTGTACTCAATCGATATTACTGCAATATTGTTTAAAGCTCGCTTGCTCATTCGACAATTATTTTGTAATTATTGCAACATTTCAGTTTGCTTTACTTGTTAATTGATTTTGTGTACATACAAGTGTTCTTGAGATCATAGATAAAACGAATTATGACAGTGTTATTTCAAATAATTGGTTATGCATCATTACATATACTCAACAACTAAAGTTCCTGTGACACCAATATTTAAGTGTATTTTTCAAACAAGTAAAGTTTGGTTTTCAATATTGTAGTACATGTATGTAATCAAGTCACAAAAACGCAACTGCTACAGAAAAGCATGCATTCCATGCAAAAGTTTACTTTTATGCAAGCCCAAAAATCGCTACATCCGGGTTCCACAGCTGCAGGACCGTTTCACCACGGCGGTGTCAACATCCTCACAACTACCGGGACTGCATCGAATATCGGATCATACTGTTCGAATTCGTCTGGGAGCAGCCGGTATTCTAGACAGGAGACCCGTGCAGCGTAACATCCTGATGCTGCATCATCTCCGTGAACGTCTGCAGTGCTGTCGTCAGAGAGTCTCATGGCATTTAGCAGATGGAGATGTGTTCAGTTCACAGACGAGTCCCTTTTTCTGCTGGGATATGCTGATGGACGCGTGTACGGACGTCGTAACTAACATTATGCTGAAAATTGCGTTCAGCAAGTGGATCTTTTTGAGGGGGAAAACGTCATGGTGTGGGGAGGCATTTATCACGGAGGCCGGACAGCACTTGTAGGAGTGGATGGTTCTCTGGTCTACGCTACCGAGACGAGATCCTGCAGCGCCACGTTGTCCCCTTCATCAACGACAATGGCGCCATCTTTCAGCAGGACAAAGCCAGACCCCACGTCGCACGTGTTTGCACAAAGTTTCTGCGTCAGAACAACGTGCCTACGCTACCCTGGGCTGCCCGCTCTCCAGACTTGTCCCCCTATCTGTGGGACGTGCTCGACCGTCGTGTCCGTCAACGTCAACCACCGCCACAGACACTTCAGGAAGTGTTTGCTGCGCTAGAGCAAAAGTGGCAGAACATCCCTCTGGCTGTTGTTCGGACTTCGATGGTGTCTAGTGACAGTCGCTGTCATGGAGTGATAGCAGCTCTAAGGAAGGCCATGATGGTTACTGATGGTTTCTGTTCAGTGCATATTGTACAGCATTAATTAATCTTTACATTCCGCTATTTATAATATTTATGAAATCTAAACTCGAAACGTAAACTCAGTTGCACTCTGATGTATAGTTTCTTTTTTTAAGGGTATAATTTCATTTTGATTCTATTAATCCTTTATTGCCTTTTATAAAATATCTACGCGATAAATCGCAAAGAACAATGATAGTATGAAGGGTTGTTTATTTTACGATAAAACATTGTTTTATCATGGCGTCTTTTCTGGAGACGTCATTTATTAGACTACGTTATTTTTTAGAAGGGAGTGTCCGATGAGTTGTTCCCCATAGATGTAGCTAGGCAACGCAGAGAAACGCAATGGCCGATTAATCACATCCAAAGGTTGAAGAGATATGACGATTGTCATTGGGAAAAGGTGCAGGTAATCGATGTAAGGACTGAGAATGTGTGGGAAATACTCACCTGTGCATAAAATGGACTTGTCCGACATTGACGTGGTCGGATTCTATTAAGGGAGTCATCATTATTCAAATACGGGTAAATATTTTTGAACCTTTTACATTTCATCATCAGCCTTTATGAGGTTGTACATAATGTTTATATCCCTTCAACAAAACAACGTGAATGTCGCTCCCCTGGTCTCTCACCAATAGAGCACACGTGGGATGAGATGCTCCAGCAGATATGGACAGATATCCCATAGGACTTTATGCGACGCCTGGTCCATTCCATGAGACGAAGATGTGTTGCTTGCATCGCAACCAGAGGTGGACACACACGCTATTGATTTGTAAATTGACATTTTGGTATGTTCATGTGTTTTATGAATTCACGCATTTTCTGAAGTCACTATGGCAGATTAACCATTTTAACACTTACAGGAGTTTTTTATCTGTTGCAAACCGAAATGGTTTCAGATTTGGTAAAAAACATAACTTTGCATTAAATCTTATTCAATGTAACAGGAACTTTTGTTGTTAAGTATATTTATTCTCGAAATAACACAATATTATACTCACAAAAGCCTTTCTTCTGGCCAGGTCTCACGACAGTGAAAGATCAACTGTGTCTTAAAACTGCTAAGACATGGCTTTATATAATAAAGTCAGAGACAAAACGCATGCTTTTCACATGTCAAAATGGTGTTATTTGGGCGACCCGTTCCAGTATTAAGGATGACATCTACCCCTACTAAAATACACCTCAAAAGTTATGATAAAAGAGCACATGGTGTGACAACAAGTGCTACTCATGTAGCCAGTGTTACAATGACGATGGCCAGTGGCGGACATTCCAAATGTACGGAACACTGACCCGGCAGAACCCACGGTAGCCCGGATACAGTGACGTCAGCACCGTTTAACTCTCACCGATCGAGGGGGAATGTTTCACGCGACAACAGAAAGCACTATCTGTTGACGATTTGATGATGTGCGACGCTTCTGATCTCGTATCAAACCATGAAAGAATTAAATTCTTTGATAGGCATTACTTAGAAGTTGGCGTATGACAAGGTAGACACAATTTCTATGGATAACAACTTCTTTAATACTGTAAACAGCGACGTTTCGGTATAGATACTTATACCGTTGTCAAGCACGGTCGCTTTTTACAGTTTTAAAGAAGTTATTATCCATAAAATGTGTGTCTTCCATGAAAGAATTTACAATAGTATGTTTGACATTTTTAAAAATGAGAGTTGGAGATTCGTAATGACGCCTACCGAATGCGTGACTGTAATAGTGCTTATTGTTGTCATGACAGGTGCGTTACACAGTGGAAGCGTTCGGAATATTGATGACATTCTAAAATATATGTTGCCAATAGAAACCTGTGGGTGAGATTTAACATTGCATCACCGTGTATGATTTACTGTAGAGCCATGTGACTTACTCAATTAAAGTATATTGTATGTCTGACTTACGCTAAAACAGTTGGACATATTCATGTAGGCAGATAGAGCATGGTGTATAAATCAATACATGTATGTGCGTGTGGATGTTTGTGACTCGGGCAGTCAACTGTGACGCCGTACTTGGTAACAGATGAAGTTTAGCTTTGAAAACCTTACATGTATTTCTGTTTTTGCTGACACGGAATCTACCAAAATGTCATGTTTGTATAATTACTTGCATGAAACTCAGAAAACATTAGTAGATTGTGCTTACTAACGGATGAAGTTTAGCTTGTATAACATCCGTTATTGCTGACAAGGCGTTTGTGTAATTGTTTACATGAGGCCCAGAAAAGATGAAATGCCCTGTCAATAACAATACAACACCTCATGTTCGTAAATACAAAGCACAGTTATCAAACAACTCACACCATACACCAATTACACCATAGCATGATGTGTATCCTGTCAGTGTCTCATCTTCTCTTCTGTTACTCATTCATCAATAACTAAACACAGATAATATCAACGTTTCATCATGCATCTGTTAACCCTTAATCACATACACATCTTTATTTAACATACAAAACAAATACGAATGGCAGTGTTTTCCACATAAAATAAAATGAATGACCAGTATAAACATAAGTTATTTAGCCTTAGCTCGTACGGGTTGGATAAAATGTATGTTCATCTGATACCTCTGAGTGACTGAGTGGGAATGGATTTTCGCCCTTTTCAGCTATATTCCAACAATATCATATATGTGCTTTGCATGTGGCAGCTATTGGAGCTATTGGAAAAAGACAACCCGTCCCTGGCTGGTGATTAGGTCACACCCTACTCGAGTGGGATAATTATCTTTCAATCAAATGTGATGTTTGGTAACATTTGTTCAGAGACATTCGAGTAGGTGTTAGGTCCTGGTAGATGAGTATATATGTCTCCCTGCTCTACCTTCACTGTCGGTGTGAAATGAAGACAATGACGATGCTGCATACAACGTTCATCCTCCTCCTCTGCCTGGGATTTGTAGCAGGAGACTATAGTTTCAATTATCTTTACAAATGATCATAATATGTGTATTGATGTTAATGTCTTAGCGAGTAGTTGTATGCAGGATGGGTGTGTTATTTGTAGCTTCGAGTTTTTCGTCTTGCAGTTCTCAACAACAAACCGTGCACGTCCAACATTATTTATAAGCATACACTATTTTTAATCACTAAACAAGTCGTACTCAGTTTTCAACTATTGAGGCCACTATTCAATTGTCGACCCAGGTTGGCATTTGTTTTATAAATCAGACACGTTATCAGTTGCGTTCGGAACTAGATATATAGTTTTAAGTCACCCGCACACTCTCTATGAAGTTGAACCCATGGGCTATTTGAGGGACATTTTGTCCGTTGTTGAACGCCACATTCAACAATATTCCAATTGTATGATGGCGGCCGGTAAAATATCGAGTGTGGACACACGACTGAACCACGATCAACGGCACAAGGGTACGATGACACGGAATCAACCAAGTTGACCACTGACCACAGTTTTCATTCAGTCGCCACTTACAAATATCTGAGGTTGTCTGGACCCGGAAGTTCTAAAGGAGCTGTCCATACGGAGATGACCAACACAGACAAGTATATGGACACGTTAAATAAGTAGCTGAATTGGACATTCTTATCTTCGTTAAGATTCAAGTGTTCCGTTGTTTTAAAAAATGGATATGTTTTGCAGAATATATATTGTACCCATGTTGCTACGCATTCAATAACATAAAAAAACATTTGATTCCACCAGATAAATGACTAGGTGCGTTTCTGTAATACACTAGTAATGAAAAGGGAAACTTATAAACACATGACGTGGCAACTTTGCTTTGTGTTTTGGAGGTGCTTCCTTGAAGAAAAACAAAACTGATGTCATTACTCCATGCTCGGCTTCCACGAACTGACAGTTCTTGCATGAGCTGAGGTCGTTGCTGAGCTTCTATCTGGGGGAGAAGGTTCTACAGCCAGTGACCTCCACTCCAATAAGTAGCAGCTCGGGTAAACACGCCTTTGTGTTTCTGTGTATGTTTAGTCTCTGATCTCAGGAAGGTATACATAAGATGGTGATTTCAATACCTGAGGATTACTTTCAATTCATGAAAATTATGTTTCCGTCGTCTGTATTCAACCGTTTACACTATCTCATGTACTTCGAATAATATAGCAAAAAACTGTGAAAAGTATCAAATATGCATGTCTCTCCCCGCCATGTATTTATTTGTCTGTACTGGAATCTATGTGTTTTCAGGTGGAGGAGCTGTGTTCACTCGGTGGGGAAAGACAACATGTCCGTCAGGAAATGATGTCATGTATAAAGGTAAAAAACATTTCGAGAGATACTTTTTCGGAGCGTCAAAAGGAAGTAAATAAGTTGGGTTTTTTTCAAATGGGGTCATAGCTGTGTTTTTAAGACATTTAAAAATTGTCAGGGTGTCAGTTGAATCAAAGTAAACTTTTTAAATGGAAGAGCATGTCATCTCTTGAGTAAGGTCTCTGTTTTGCCTTTCTTCGTTAGGACATATGAAATTAATTTGAAAAGGCCAATATCGAATATACTCCATTTCATGTATGAACAATCATGAATGTACTTTACACGAATTGTTTTCGATCAATATTTATCGGTATATAAATCACATATTATTGTATTTTGGATAGCTAATGCTTCTGTGCATTCGATTCCAAATTTATTCTTGTACGGTTAAATCTACTAGTAACCTAGCTCTACACTGGAGACACAGTATGTTAATCTCCATTCCTATATAAAAAACACTCTTTGGTGTCAGCAATGTTATTTATGGTGAGAAGAGATGAGGTTAAACATTGTGTTCACGATGAGTGCACTTGTATAGCGACGTGAATTCACAATCTGTGTGTGGCTGCTTGTGCGAGCCCTGACTGATGCCAGTTGCATTGTGTAAGCCTACTGAGATACCATAATAACAAGTTGATGAAATGACAATAAGGCAACGTTACATCAAACCATGCAGATTTCCAAAACATCCATGATTAACCCTGATCATCATGCATACATATCTCATACAACTTCAGTAAACATGCCATGCCCAAGATAGCAGCCCAGCATTATGTTCCGGAAGAATATCCACATTTCTGGTGTCAGCAATCTCTGCTGGCAAACATTTTACCATTATCTCGTGATATTTCTCGATATAAGGATCACGCGACCTTGATTAACTAAGACTTATCAAAGCATTAACAATATGATGAGCACAAGTATTCTCTAAATTATTTGGTTTCCAGGCAACTATTTGTTTTGACTAAAACACAAGTAAATGCTAGTCCCTTTCAATCTCCCAGGTTATGCAGGAGGAAGCCATTACACGGCCAAGGGTGGACCAGGGACAACTCTGTGCCTTCCTGACTCTCCGATCTACGCCAATCATTCTACCACTGGTTCACGCAGTTATCTTTATGGAACTGAGTATCAAGTTGAACATCCCTCTCTTCCACTACGAAACATGTATGAACATGATGTACCTTGTGTGGTGTGCCGCAGTCGTCACAGGAGGAGTGCTGTCATGGTCCCTGCCAGGAATGAGTGTTTCCCTCAGTGGAATCTGGAATACAAGGGGTACCTCTTCGGGGGAGCCACTTCACACCCAGGTTCAAGTGATTATGTGTGTGTAGATGGAGACCCAGAAGCCATAAAGGGAGGCCATGAAGACAAAAACGGACATCTCTTGTACCCGGTGGAGTCCAAATGTGGCGCTCTGCCTTGTCCACCATATGTTGATGGATGGGAGATGACCTGTGCTGTTTGTACAAAATAAAACACTCCATTCAGTCCATACTGTCCGTCAAATATGTACATTAACTGTGTCTTACATACATGCGATAAACACATTCAGCTTTCATAAGACTAACGATATCCATTGAAAACTGTGAAGATCCGGGATAGAATAGGTCTTCAGCAACCCATGCTTGTCATGACAGGCGACTATGCTTGTCGTAAGAGGCGACTTAAGGCGTTAAACAACAAACAAACCAAACAAACACACAATGTGTATGTAAGTTTATTAAGGTGCATGAGGCACAAACGGCAGCATGTGGTTGTCTCGTTATGTAAGGACAAACTGACCACGTTGACCAGTCAGTTTAGGTATTGTTGGCTGAAGGTCATAGCTGAAAACGTATCGTCAATCCATTGGAGAATACTACACTATTCTTGTTAGATACCATTTCTACGAAACAAGTGGACTTTCTATGGTATCTGACCGAAAGAAAGCAAGGTCAAATACCAGAGAATGTTCACGAGTGAATATTGACATATGCCCAAATATGAGCATTGCTTACATTTCTATGCATACGCATTAACGACATGCTCCTACTGTTGTGTTTGCTAACATAACAGCATCGGCGTTCAAGATGCTTTTTGCAGAATTTCTTCGACTTTTGGTAATTCAAGTGCATTGTTGTTAGTACACAGCACACCTATAAGAAAATTTTAAAAGTCGAATGATTTGTATCGGAAATGTTCACATTTAGTGATCTGGTCGTGCTGCCAGGTATGTGCATTCATAAACAAACAACTTCGGAAGCAATGTCAAAAAATACGTTTCGAATGGCGACACTGATGGCACAACCGGAGCCTCAAACGGAAGTCTAGATATCTGTCCAGATAGTTTAAACTGACTTTTTTTCACAACACCTTACCTTTTATGTTAAATCAAATTGAAAGTCGCGAAAGTGGTCGAGTGCGTCACGCTCATTGGGACCCTCGATCAATCATTGCATATGGATAGCCTGAAAGCTCGATTATATGTCTGCAGTAATATAGAATGCAAAGCGAATTTAATGCATGTGACAATCTTGTTTGGTGTAATAAAGTGTTGTAAATACCTCTTGCTTTCGTGATATTCTTTCACTTCTGTCATGTAGTTGTAAAACTGAATGACGAATCGCGATAGTTATGAATGAAAAAGTAGTCCCGGTGTGACAGAGGTCACGGTTATCCAATCAAAATGAATAAAACGAGGTTCACCTTGTACGACACACGTGTGTCGTACGGATTGAGTATCTTGAAACCTCTTTTCTTCAACACGTGGGTAATAAAGTAATTGACATAATTAGCATCGATCCACGCGATTGGGATAAGATGACATACATCAACCAAATCAGCGAGCCTGACCAGCCGATCCATTCTACCCCGGATCTTGACGGGTCTTTAAGCTCTCTGAAGTGCATGTGGCACAAAAGATAGCATTTGGTTGCCTCATTTTAAAAGACTGACCACGTTGACCAGCCAGTTTAGTTATTGCTGGCTGAAGGTCCTAGCTTCGCCACTAATGAGCTTCTGGTCAGTGTCATTACACAAGGTATTTAACATGTATGGTTTCCTAAGTGATAAAGGGCCAACATTGCAGCATATCATTTAAATCAATCAATCAAATAATGGTTTATTGAATGAAATCCCATCGGCCCATATACACGCAAGTTACATTGACATGTCCTTATATTAACAAATACTGTAGTATACTGAGTTTCAAGACAACTCACGACAGACAAAACATGATGAAAGATACTTGTAGCTGTAAGTTATTTTCTGTTTTTGACAGCAGACAAGTTCAGTTTCTCAGCATGCTTTGACACCATGTTACATTGATTACACAAGTACCTCAAAGTGACCCTTAATGAAGTGTGTTCATTGTTCTCTTGCCCAAAATAAAGATACATTCTAAATGTTTATGTGTGGCCTAAACTCTGGACATTAAATGACAAAACTACAGTTTCTTAACCAGTCTGTGTTAATAAAAAACCTTTTCTAAAATAGTTTTGATGTTAATTATATATCTTGTCGGTAGTTACAAACCTTAACAAAAACTTTCAACTGATGTGAAATGTATTGTGTCATAACACAAGAGACATAATGTACTCATGACGTGGATTCAAAACTTTGGATAGCTGCAAATTGTATGAGCATCATAGAAATTCCTGGCTGAATCAACAGAAGCACTGATAGGGTAGAAATTATTTTACGACGCTTTAGACAATACCCAAGATGCAAACTGTGTGAGCATTGAAGAAATTCATTGTTGAATCTATAGAAGCACTGATTGGGTAAAAGATTTATTTTACGACGCTTTAAACAATACCCCATCCATATCACTGTGGCAAATATCATAATTACGTAACAGAGCCAGACTATGAGTGGAAGTCACAGGTAGATTCAGTCATCATATGTTCGAAAACAGTGATATTCCTGATGTGTTGGTAAAGTATGCCCTTTGTAAACACACCCACCATGGAACTGCTATGAAGGGTAGCGTTATTGTTATCAGTGACTTATTTCATCATTAATACGTTCCTCGTCACCGTGAATTCATACGACTACTATTCAAAGTAGACTCACCAATCTAACGTCGGCACTCTTCCAGCTGGAGAGGTGCAGCTATGTTTATGGTAGTGAAGACCAATTTCATCTTGTTCTACCTTTGTATAAAATGTTTCACCCGGATGTCCCATATACCGTCACAGGTGGAACGTTTTGTGGTCCGTGCGAGTGCTTTCCTGGTTATTTTTTTTATTTATTTATTTATTTTATTTTTTTTTGGGGGGGGGGGGGGGGGGGGGGAACCAGAAGTGATTATTTCTTTTAACAAACTGGAGGAGCATGAGTTACAGAATACTTTGTACTTGGTCTAATTGATTTACACACGTGGTCGCTGTGTGATTTTACGCCTCATCAAGAGAGTTTGGCAAGAATATTTTTTATAAATCAAAGGAAATTTAAAAGTCAACGCCAGTGAGGAATCAGTCTCGATTATCTTCCAAAACAAATTACACAGGACGTGAAATGAGAAATAGTGATAAAATGAAATAAATGGATCACTGGAAATCACTTCTGTACCGTGCTGTGTTTTATCCTTTACATACATTTGTAAGTATCAACAAGGATTGATCAATGTCAACACAAAGTCATTTTGCTTGTATCTTCAAGCAACACATAACCCAAATTGGACATTAATGTTGGAACACAACAAGAATAGAAAAATATTTTCAGATTTATGCACAAAACATCAGAGTGACAAAACTCTATGCCAAAAACTGTACGACAAGACGGATTACTTCCAATAGTCAAAATTTTAAGGTACAATCTAGTATGTACTTTCTACGAATATTTCAAAAAGCGTCATACAAGTCTTGCTAAAAAATTATTGAATCAAGGTGACAGGATTCAAGTCCTTAGTAAAGCTCTCTGAACGTTTTATGGTACATGAATATGGAAATGTATTTGTCGCAATGATCGTCTCTTTCGGAATGACATTGATCTTTAGTGTTAAAAGGATGTCCAATGGGGTATATGTGATTTGTAGCTTCCACAATAACCACTTTAACATCGCCCAGTGATTCCATGTTATCACTTGTCTGAGAGTGTGAACAGGATGTGTAGCTTCCACAATATCCACCGAAACATCACACAGTAAGTGTTTGTTATCACCTGTCCAAGAGGGTATAGATGATTTGTAACTTGACTCAGTCGGGATAATCGCCTACCCTAGGGGAAATATGGGATTTACTGCCCCAACCTTCGTGTGCTCAATACTGACTACCCTGACATTGGTGTGCCCATGACCAACTGTCCTGACATTGGTGTGCGCATGACTGACTGTCCTGACATTGGTGTACTCATGACCAACTGTCCTGACATTGGTGTACTCATGACCAACTTCCTGACATTGGTGTGCTCTTGACCAACTGTCCTGACATTGGTGTGCCCATGACCGACTGTCCTGACATCGGTGTACCCATGACCAACTGTCCTGACATTTAGTGTACCCATGACCAATTGTCCTGACATGGGTGTGCTCATGACCAACTGTCCTGACATTGGTGTGATTCTGGCCAACTGCCAGAAAAATACGGAGTGTTCAAGATCTGTGTTCATGTGTCACAACCGACCGCCCTGACATTGGTGTGTCATAACCGACTCCCCTGACATTGGTGTGTCATAACCGACTCCTCTGACATTGATGTGTCATAACCGACTCCCCTGACATTGATGTGCTAAGGATGCTCACCACATCCCGCACATGTTAAAACAGAACTTACATCTTTACTACGGCAGTTTATGTTGTGTGTTGACAGTGAATTGTTTATCTTGACAGAATATATATTTACAATCTTCAATTACTGTTCGGCAAGATCCACATCGAGGTGTGAGACATTTGGTAGCTCTCCAGGTATTTGTGTTCAGTGAGTATTTACATGGATAAAGGGTTTGTTTGAGGTTTTAGGCTGTCTAGTGCTGCGTGTAAGTTTACGCTTAGATAAACATGTTTTCACAGTTTCACTATGCTGTAAAATTGGAAGAATGGCTTGTATGAGGGTTACAATATTACAGTTACTGGGATTATAGGTACACACATGGAAGACTGTCCTCGCCTGTATCCGTTTCTTTTGATTTGAACCGTGTTTCCCGTGGTGTTTTCAGTGCTTTATTTACAGCGTCTTCTGCCACTCCACATGGATATCCTTATGGATAGGTCTTTAATTTTCCCAATCTTTGGTTTCTTGTGTCCACATCAGAAATAATAGTACAAATATCCGTTGTCAATTGGTCGCCTTGCTTTACAATTTTAACGTCCAAAAATGTAATCTCATTATGGCCTCATTCCATTGAAAGTGAAGTCAAAAGATGGATCGAATAAAAAATTTCCGGAAACTCTTCCACTGTTGAGAACTAAATAAGAAAACAGTCGTCCAGATATCTTCTCCATTTTCACCAATGTGCTTAGCTGTAGTTTCATCCATCGAATTTTCTACTTTGAAATAAAACATTTCATCTATATATCCCATCCCCAGAGTATCGTATAATTGGTGATCCGTGTATTTGCTGATAAAACTGTTGAAATAAACGTATTGTTCTCCAGTATACATTTCAAAGATTGCATCTCGATGCTTATTGAACTAATGTCGTATCGCTTCAAGTCCTAGATACGTGGGGTATATAACTGTTTAAACCTGTTCAGGTCAAAGGTTACTAAAACAACATCCGTTGGTTTCACTGGAAGGTGATTCAAAAAGTCTGTATCGAACAAAACTTGGAACCTTTTTCGTCAGAGGTTTCAGTTGGATATCTGAGAATTTACGCTGACTATCATTATTGGGCCTCAAACAATAGGTCTAAATGATAAGTCCTTGGGATTCTTGATTTCCTCATATAGTGTAGACGACACAAATACTGCTCTTGTGCGTCGTCTGTCACTACGTGGAAGTTTTCATGACACCTGAAGAGCGGCGAAAGATCTTGCTTTACAGAGTTTTGACAAACACAACTATCTGGATTGCATCACTACTGACAGCATGTAACAGGTCTTCTGTGTGTGTCTCCTACAACAATAGTGACAAATATGTGTGTCTCCTACAACAATACTGACAGCTTCATGTGTGTCTCTTACAACAATACTAACAATTCTGTTTGTGTGTCTCCTACAACACCAAAAACTCCGTGTGTGTCTCCTACAATAACGCTGACAACTCCGTGTGTGTCTCCTACAATAACACTGACAACACCTTGTGTGTCTCCTACAATAACACTGACAACTCCGTGTGTGTCTCCCACAATAACACTGACAACTCCGTGTGTGTCTCCTACAATAACACAGACAGCTCCGCGTGTGTCGCCTGCAATAACACTGAAAACTTCGTGTGTCTCTTACCATACCACTGACATCACCTTGTGTCTCCAACATTAACACTGACAACTCCGTGTGTCTTTACAACAATAGTGACAAATATGTGTGTCTCCTAAAACAATACTGACAGCTTCATGTGTGTCTCTTACAACAATACTAACAATTCTGTTTGTGTGTCTCCTACAACACCAAAAACTCCGTGTGTGTCTCCTACAATAACGCTGACAACTCCGTGTGTGTCTCCTACAATAACACTGACAACACCTTGTGTGTCTCCCACAATAACACTGACAACTCCGTGTGTGTCTCCCACGATAACACTGACAACTCCGTGTGTGTCTCCTACAATAACACAGACAGCTCCGCGTGTGTCGCCTGCAATAACACTGAAAACTTCGTGTGTCTCTTACCATACCACTGACATCACCTTGTGTCTCCAACATTAACACTGACAACTCCGTGTGTCTTTCCTACAATAACACTGACAGCTCCGCGTGTGTGTGTCGCACAATAACACTGACAGCTCCGTGTGTGTCTCCTACCATACCACTGAAATCTTACAATACCACTGACAACTCCGTGTGCCTCCTACATTAACACTGACAGCTCCGTGTATTTCTCTAACGGTAACACTGACAACTCCGTTTGTGTCCCCTACAATAATACTGACAACTCCGTGTGTGTCACACAATAACACTGACAACCTTGCGTGTGTCTCCTACGATAACACTAACAGCTCTTCGTGTTTCTCTAACAATAACACTGACAGCTCCTCGTGTTTCTCTAACAATAACACTGACAGCTACGGACGTTTCTCCAACGATAACACTGACAACTCCGTGTGTGTGTCCAAAAAAATACCACTCACATCACCTTGTGTGTCTCCTACAATAACAGTGATAACTCCGTGCGTCTGCTACAATAACACTGACAACTCCGTGTCTGTCTCCTACAATAACACTGACAGCTCCGTGTGTGTCTCCTACAATAACACAGACAAGACCGTGTGTGCCTCCTACAATAACACAGACAAGACCGTGTGTGTCTCCCACAATAACACTGACAACTCCTGTTTGTCACTGATGCGTTAAGTTTGGAAATGTCCTCAACATAAAACTGTCCACCATAAAACATGTTGAAAGCTTTACTGAGGCTTTGAGTCTTGTAACCTTGATCAAACAACTTCTGAGCAAGAGATGTGATGCTCTTTGATATCTTAGTAGATAATACCTCAAAAGTTATGAAATGCATAAGTAGACAGCAATAGTAGAGTAAGTGAAGGAGTATTGTTTTACACCGCCATTAGCAATATTCCAGGAATAACAGGGCGGGGAAAAACAGAAATGGGCTTCACACATTGTGAAGATGTGGGAAATCGAACCCGGATCTTTGGCGTGACGAGAAAACGCTTTAACATCCCATTTCACACATTCAGAATATTTGATTGAAAAATTAAACTCTCATATAAGAACACCCAACTTTCCGTTCTTGTGTTTAGTTAACCCTTAACGTAGTACATCTTCCAAAACATAGCCATCCGTCTCCCAAAAACTGACAATTCACCTGTTACTGCACTGTCAATAATGTTAGCTGATTTAGCCAACATGCTGCATCCTCTATGATATGCAGACATCTCATTACCATAAGTATTCCAACGATACTTTCAGCTGATTATTTTAATTTTTGTTATTGAGATATGCAATTGTCACATAGAATTAAAACAACAAAAATTGTGACTATTGTTGTATAGCATAAGCACATACACGAAGGTGAAGAAATATACTCGCGTGTGGTGTGCACACTCAGTGCTGGGACAGAAGCAATGCTACATTTATTACCAACAGCTGTCACTTGCTGGTTCTGTAAACACAGCCATTAAGGCCTGTGTACTGATACATGATATGTAAAGCAATCAAGGACAGGTGTAAAGATGTGTATCATGTAGTGTACTATAGCATGAAATGTACAGTCGCAATTACGCCCTAGCATGATGCGTGTCCTATCAGTGTCTCATCTTACTTTATGTTACGCATTCATCAATAACTAAACAGAGATAATAACACGTTTCAGCATGCATCAGTTAACCCTTACTGTTGTAAACATCTATATTTAATGTACACATATAAAGATGACAATTCTTTACCAGCTCAAATACAATGAATAAGCAAAGAATTTAGAAAAAGAAATGAGGCATGTTATCGTTATGTGTTGGATCAGGTTCCATGTTTAGTGTTTGTAGAAAGCAAATGATTCATAAAGTATTTTCAAGCAGAATACATTTGTGGTTCATTCTATATTTAATGTATATAACAAATTTATGATGGCACTTCTTTTACCAGTTAAGATACAATGAATGAACAAACATGTAACAATTGCTTTTGGATTTGTTGGAGGTGCAATCATGAATTATTTAAAGTAGCTCGTAAGGGTTGGATTAAACACATGTTCATGTGAGATGAGTAAGTGATTTAATCAGAATGGATTTTCGCCCTTTTTACCAATATTCTAGCAATATCACATCAGGCAATATCACATCATTTTCTGTGTGAGGATATTTACTGAAGGTCATGTAGGTACGTACAGCAGGAACGTTTGTAAACATGTACACCATGGGTCAACATTTTGTTCGCATATGTCTACTAATGCTTGAACAGCCGATTTCATATAGCCATACATCTCAAAATGTTATTAATGTGGGTACATACAGTGCAACACATGTAACTTGTTTTTATGCAGAAATTCATAAATCACGTTTTCAGACTTTTACTTTGCTTGACTTTGTAAATGTAACATATAGGATATATGTCAGAAGCCACATAAAAATATTACTAATGATTGCTTCACACCCTACTTGAGTGTGATATTAATCTTTCAATCAACTGTAACGTTTGGTAACATTTGTTCAAAAGGATGATGCAAGAGTAGGTGTTAGGTCCTGGTAGATGAGTATATATGTCCCCGCTATACCTTCACTGTCGGTGTGGAATGAAGTCAATGACGATGCTGCATAAAACGTTCATGCTCCTCCTCTGCCTGGAACTTGTCGCAGGTAACTATAGTTTCAATTTTCTTTATGAATCATCATAATGCGTGTGTTGAAGATGTTAACTTCTTAACCAGTAGTTGTGTTATTTGTAGCCACCTGTAGTTCACAACAACATACCTTACACTTCCAACAAAGAACAATAGTGATGCCATAATATATTAGCACAATTCTTTTTTTTAAATCTGTCATAAACAGGTTTGAACTATTGAGGACACAATACAATATTTCAACCATGTTTGCACTTGTCTCGTAAATCAAGAAATGTTATCAGTAGTGTTATGACCCAAAGGTTGTTTTCTTCTTACGAACTTCTTATATGAACTCGTGGGCTATCTGAGTGGGATTGGGTTTGTTGTTTGACGCCACATTCAGCAATATTCAAGCTATATGGCGGCAGATCAGACAAACCAGTGACTGATATCATGAACAACATACAATGGTATGATGGCATGCACCAACCATGTGATGGGGCCTGACCACCCGATTATTTAGTTGCCTTTTACGACCATCATAGGCTATGGAGGACCATGAATTGCCACAGGGGCTCACAATATGGAGATGATAAACTCGGAAAATGATATGGATTGTCGAAATTTAGCAAACGTTGAATAACTAACGAACTTGGTCTATAAAAACAAAATCACGATTCAAGTCATTTCACATTACAGCTGTTATGTTGCTTTTATAGAAATTGATCTAAATATTGAACATGTAAAGTTTTGTCAAACGCATTCAATAACACATAAACTGTTGAGGAAGCGAAGTAAAATTACTTGAGGGGCATTGACACAACTAGTAGCTATATCTTGTTGTATGTAATAAGTTATACAAACTGCAGTTGTAAGCAATTTGGCGTTCACACAGCGATAAGTTGCAAACACCTCTTGTCTCGCGAGACATGATTTTTGTTACTTCTGAAACATACTTGAAGTACTTAACATTGTACGAGAATTATGGTCAAATGACACCAGGCCCACCTCAAACATGATGGATATGTGACATACCTCTTGTTCTAACTCATGGTGTAAAAACTTTATTGCAAAAATAAGAACGAATTAGAACAGAAATAGTGCTAAATGTTGTCGATGATTCTGTATTGCATAAACATAACTTCAATGTAGCAACTTTTAATTGCACATATATAAACATATTGCGTGATGTATGTTTGTATTTGACTGTTTTACATAAACTGTGAGCAAACACAATATTGCCCTATGTCTGAAATACACAATGACATATGTTAGCAATTTGATATGATTTACTTTACTCATTCGATATGAAAAATAACCTGATGTAGAGAGATGTACTTAAGCTCAATGAAGAAGGGCAAGACTTCGTTGAGCTATGGTAGCCCATTGTAACTCGGTTGTTGTATCTCACAATATATTTCGTATTTGTTTGATCATGAGTGATCAAACTTTTCCAGGCAAATATTGGTATTGAAATGGACTCTACAAAAAAAAGTTACATTATATATTCCCATATTCCTCCACAGCATTACAAATATTGGATAAAAAGAACAGAGTGCTAGTTTTTTTTCGATGCAAGAGAAAACTTTGCTGTGAAAAATGGAATGGACAGATAAAAAGATTGGCTGTTCGTTGATATTGATTTGACGAGTCACGCATCGTAAATGTTTATTGTTTAAATCAAATACTTTAAATTACACAATCTTAACATACAATGTGAGCATCTGTTCCTATAACTTTTTTTATTAAACTTGGTGCATCCTTTGAAGATACAAAACAATTTTAAAATTCAAATCTAAACTTGTGGATATGTGTAATCAAATGTGGCCAATTTCATCCAAGGAATATTAAAAACAAAATATTGTCACCGCTGTGCGCGATGTTGCGTCTGTCACGGCGGTACAGGTCAAGATTCTTGCTCAATTTTTCCAATCATTGTGATACATAAATATTATTGAATCCTCAATTCTTGGAATGATTTTTCACTCATGCATATTCTTCATAATCTCAGCCAATGCATGCACCACCAAGGAAAATGGATCCATTGTACTAGCAGAAAATGCAAAAGGGTGTTAAATGGGAGGTTTGAAACGTTCACATTTTCAAACGAGATTTCAGAGCATGGGTTTGTTTTCATTTTATATTTATATTTCATATGGGCCCTGTGTCAAAGTCGCACTGCTTGCTTAGAAAGCGTACATGTGAATATCATGTGGTCTTGACACACATATAACTTGTCGCACGATGAAAGAGCATGACTTATGTCTCATGCAACCAACAAGTAGCATGCTATGGTGGCTGAGGGGGAACATCGTTTTGTCGCCATCAATTACGGCCGCGAGAAAGCAATAACACGAGACGCCAAAGGGATACCAAGGATGAGAAAGCGATACCACGAGACAAGAAAGCTATTACACGAGACGAGAAAGCAATAACACGATACGGGAAAGCAATACCATGAGATGAGAAAGCAATATAGAGAGAAAGCAATAGAGAGATAGAACGAGAAAGTGAGAAACGATACGAGAAAGCGATAAAGAAAGAAAGCGATAAAGCAACAAGTAAGAAAGCAATGGAGCGAGAAAGCAATATAGAAAGAAACGATAAAGAAAGAAAGGGGTGAAGCACCAAAGTGAGAAAGCGATAATGCTAGAAAATAATAGATAATTCTCATAATGCCATACATTAACGAGTTGTTTTGCTCCTTTTCAGGGCTTCATTCCTATAATTTTCAGCGCTGTTTTGACTTTTATGCCTCGAACTTTCAACATTTTGTAGTGGAGAAAGTCCGCGACTTATTTGCGATTTATTTGGAAACTTAATTGTCCCTTTTATAGGAGTTAGTAGTTTTATGCCTACCACCACAAACACACACCCTCCCCCTCTCACTCCCCCACCCCCGTCGTCGATAGAAGCGTTGTGTAGGATGATATTAGTTACATCTCTTCGTGTTTAGACTAACATGCTCTAAGATATTTGTGAATTTGTTTCGCTATTCATACTTAAAACTGAAACATTAAAATATGCATTGAACTGGAACACATAATTAGTGAGTGAGTGAGTTGTGTAAAGCTTTTTCTAATTATTGGTCCAGTTATCAGTACACAAGTATATTTTTCACTGAATTGGTTATGATTATGATAACAGAAACGTTCCAATTTTTAAACGGCGTGTCAGCTTAATGTGGAAGGAAAGCCCTAAATGATGCAGGTCTTAAATGTTTACCACTTTGGTGAAACCCACGAGCACGGGTATGGTGCTGACAAACCTACAAACATAATCGGGGCGAACTGGGATTCGAACTCACAATCATAGGTTTCTGGCGTGCCCAAGGGACACAACTCTGCACAGCGAAACGACTGGGCCACCCGTGCCCTCCGAACACATAATGAATTACATGATTTATACAGTGAGAAATAAGTGTCAGTATTATCAGTCCACTGTTTGTATTGTTTGCATTGTTTTGTCGGTCAACAGATTTGAACGTTACGCCGAATACGTGCTCGTCCGATTAAGAAATGACAATTATATTGATAATGATGCATGTAAATTATGCAGACAAACGTTATACAAAATACAAAATAGTGATTGATTAGATATGTGTATCTATCTTAAGTCAGATATACGACGCTTGAGAGCGTCATTAACCAGTATATTCATTCCTTGGACAATAGAAAGTGGATGTGTTGTAAATTTCATTTAAAAACCCTAAACTCTCACAATTTCCTTCATTCTTACTGTCTTCAGAAATTAAATTCAATGCTAATGTGCTTCTAAAATATAGTTCAACAGATGTTAAGTCGGATTTCCCGACATATTTGTGCTTATTTGTAAATATCTACCACAGTGAGTCAAACTGATAGACTAACAGACAGATGCACAAACAAAAACTATACTTAAAATATACATACAATATAAGGATGACAGCTGATTTAACATATGTTGGATGCCTCTCCATATGTGTAGTGTATCCAAGTACACATATCAACTGTGATAACACCATTGTCACAGCGATGGGAGCGGTGAGGTAACCTAGTGGTTAAAGCATTCGCTCCTTACTGAAGACCCAAGTTTGATTCCCCACATGGGTACAATGTGTGAAGCTCTGCTGTCCCCACCATGATATTGCTGGAATATTGCTAACAGCGGCACAAAACCATAACGTGATCAAATTACTATATACAAACTTTGTTTTGAGTTTTGTAGGTGCTTCCGTGAAGAAAAACAATACTGATGTCATTACTCCATGCTCGGCTTCCACGAACCGGCAGTTTCTGCATGAGCTTAGGTCATTGCTGAGCTTCTATCTGGGGAAGAAGGTTCTACAGCCAGTGACCTCCACTCCAATAAGTAGGAGCTCGGGTAAACACGCCTTTGTGTTTCTGTGTATGTTTAGTCTTTGATGTCAGGAAGGGATATATAAGATAGTGATTTCAATACTTGATCATTGTTTTCAATTCATGAAAATTATGTTGCCGACGTCTGTATTCAACCGTTTACACTATCTCATGTACTTTGAATAATACAGCAAAAATGCGAAAAGTATAAAATATGCATGTCTCTCCCCGCCATGTATTTATTTGTCTGTACTGGAATCTATGTGTTTTTTTCAGGTGGAGGAGCTGTGTTCACTCGGTGGGGAAAGACAACATGTCCGTCAGGAAATGATGTCATGTATAAAGGTGAAGCATTTCGAGAGATACTTTTGCGGAGCGTCAAAAGGAAGTAAATAAGTTGTTTTTTTCAAATGGGGTCATAAATGTGTTTGATTTTATGACATTATAAAACTTGTCAGGGTGTCAGTTGAATCAAAGTAAACTTATTAAATGGAAGAGTATGTCAACTCTTGAGTAGGGCTCTGTTTTGCCTTTGTTCGTTATAATATATAAAGGCCAATATCGAATATACTCCATTTCATGTATGAACAATCATGAATGTACTTTACACGAATTGTTTTCGATCAATATTTATCAGTATATAAATCACATATAAGATATGTATTTTGAATACCTAACGCTGCTGTGCATTCGATTCCCTATTTAATCTTGCACGGTTAAATCTACTGGTAACCTAGCTCTACACTGGAGACACAGTATGCTTATCTTCATTCTTATATCAAAAGCAATCTCTTTGGTGTCAGCGATGTTATTAATAAGGTGAGATAAGATGAGCTTTAACGTTGTGTTCAAGATGATTGAACTTGTATAGCGACGTGAATACACACATTCTATGTGTGGCTGCGAGTTCTGACTGATGCCAGTTTCATAGTGTTACCCTACAGAGATACCATGCTTCATGCATACCTCACTTAGATGCATATAATACCTGCCAGTCCTTGTTTTATCCCCTTTGAAGCTCGTTCACGAAGATTTCGAAGAGCATCAGAGAAAGCAGATTATAGAGTTCTGATACAACTTCAGTAAACATGCCATGCCCAAGGTAGCAGCCCAGCATTATGTTCGGGAAGCATATCCATATTTCTGGTGTCAGCAGTCTCTGCTGGCAAACATTTTTACCGTTATCTCGTGATATTTCTCGATATAAGGATCACGTGGCCACGTTTATCACGCTGAAAATAGTGTTCGCATTTGCTTACACACGTATGTTGTACTTGGTTTAAATGATGTACACTCGCCTGTTGCTGTGAGATTTCACGTCATTTTATCCATATGAGATATCAACGTACTTTGTACATGGTCTACATTCGCGGTTGCTGGTAGAAGTGGACATGCGTACCCATTCTGCGAACATCAATATTTTTCAGCTATCCATCTACATAATTTCACTACTATTTTGCCTTTTACACCCAATGGAATCTGTTTCTGTGAACAATCGAAATTGAGTATTCTCGGGCGTTGACGTTTTATATTTGTAAAAGGGTAAGCTTTCAGATGAAAAATGATCAATAGAATTCACCTCTTGTCTTGCCAAAGACTCAGTAAATTGATAAACTAAGACTTATGAATTCATTTACAATATGATGAGCACAAGTATTCTCTAAATTATTTGGTTTCCAGGCAACTATTTGATTTGACTAAAACACAAGTAAATGCTAGTCCCTTTCAATCTCCCAGGTTATGCAGGTGGAAGCCATTACCAGGCCAAGGGTGGACCAGGGACAACTCTGTGCCTTCCTGACTCTCCGATCTACGCCAATCATTCTACCGCTGATTCACACAGTTATCTTTATGGAACTGAGTATCAACTTAATTATCCCTCTCTTCCACTACGAAACATGTATGAACACGATGTCCCTTGTGTGGTGTGCCACAGTCGTCGAAGGAGGAGTGCTGTCATGGTCCCTGCCAGGAATGATTGCTTCCCTGAGTGGCATCTTGAATACAAGGGGTACCTCTTCGGGGGAGCCACTTCACACCCAGGTTCAGGTGATTACGTGTGTGTAGATGAAGACCCAGAATCCATAAAGGGAGGCCATGCAAACAAAGACGGACATCTCCTGTACCTGGTCGAGTCTATCTGTGGTGCCCTGCCATGTCCACCATATGTTAATGGCTGGGAGATGACCTGTGCTGTTTGTACAAAATAAAACACTCCATATAGACCATATTATCTGTCAAATATGTACATTAACTGTGTCTTACATACATCCGATATACACATTCCGCTTTCATTAGACTAACGATATCCATTTAAAACTGAGAAGATCCGGGATAGAATAGGTCTTCAGCAACCCATGCTTGCCGTGACAGGCGACTATTTTTGTCGTAAGATCCGACTTAAGGCTTAAACAACAAACAAACCAAACAAACACACCATTTAACTCTGTGTATGTAAGTTTATTGAAGTGCATGAGGCACAAATGATAGCATTTGGTTGTCTCATTATGTAAGGACAGACTGACCACGTTGACCAGTCAGTTTAGTTATTTTGTGCTGAAGGTCATAGCTGAAAACTTTCTCAATCCATAGAGAATACTACACTATTCTCGTTAGATACCATTTTTAAGAAACGATTGGACTTTCTATGGTATCTAACCGAGTGAAAGCAAGGTCAAATACCAGAGAATGTTCACGAATGAATATTGGCATATGCCAAAATATGAGCATTGTTGACATTTCTATGCATACGCATTAACAACATGCTCCTACTGTTGTGTATGCAAATATAACAGCGTCGGCGTTCAAGATGCTTTTTGAACTCTGGACACTTATGACAAAACTACAGTTTCTTACCAAGTCTGTGTTAATATAAACCTTTTCTAAAAGAGTTTGGATGTTAATTATATATCTTGTCGGTAGTTACAAACCTTTACAAAACCCTTCAACTGATGTGAAATGTATTGTTTCATAACACAAGAGACATAATGTACTCATGACGTGCATTCAAAACTATGGATAGCTGCAAACTGTGTCAGCATTAGAGAAATTCCTGGCTGAATCGACAGAAGCACTGATTGGGTAAACGAGTTATTTTACGTCGCTTAAGACAATACCCAAGACACATCTCAAGATGCAAACTGTGTGAGCATTATAGAAATTCACCATTGAATCGACAGAAGCACTGATTGGGTAAACGAGTTATTTTACGACGCTTAAGACAATACCCTATTCATATCACTGTGGAAAATATAATGATAACGTAACAGAGCCAAACTATGTGTGGAAGTCACAGGTAGATTCAGTCATCAAATGCTCGAAAACAGTGATATTCCTGATGTGTTGGTAAAGTATGGCCTTTGTCAACACACCCAACATCATCTGTGACACGTGGAACTGCTATGAAGGGTAGCGCTATTGTTATCAGTGACTTATTTCATCATTGATACGTCACTTGTCACCATGAATTCATACGACTACTATACAAAGTAGACTCACGAATCCAACGTCGGCTTTCTTCCAGCTGGAGAGGTGCAGCTATGTTTATGGTAGTGAAGACCAATTTCATTTTGTTCTTCCTTTGTATAAAATATTTCACCCGGATGTACCATTTACCGTCACAGGTGGAGCGTGTCCTGGTCCGTGCCAGGAGCGAGTGCTTTCCTGGGTCTTATTTTGGAACGGTGTCTCTGTGGTAACTGGTGCACACAATAGATTCTGTTCTTTTCACAGTGGATGTCTGAACACAGGTATGTATAATAGCACAGCTTGTAATACAAAAAGGCAGATACAGAAGTTAACTGGCGTTCAGTATGGTGGGGTACTCGTTTGCTAAAATGGTCCCATAATAGAGTCACATATGTTGTGTCGTTTTTACTTAAAAGCAAGTAACGTACTCGATGATTCTATAATGAAGCGTCCCAGCCTTAAAGTAATGAGTCCAATTTTAATCGTTCTGTTTAATAGTGATCTAAGCCTAATAGGCAAGAGCCCTATTGTAATCGTTTTGTTTATTAGACATCCAAGCCCAATATATAGGCAAGAGCCTTATTGTAATCGTTCTGTTTATTAGTGATCTAAGCTCAATAGGCAAGAGGCCTGTTGTCATCGTTGTGGTTATCACTTATTTCTATTTATTATTTATTATTCCGCAGTTTGTTTTGTACAAGAGATAACCCAACAACCCATCATCAGCATCTGGACATTATGTGAAGCAGATCACACAAAGATCCCAAGACTCTGGGCCCAACGTCCAATAGCAGGCACTTCCAAAATAATTAACTAAAAGCAACTAAACCAGAAACTAATGGTCCATTAGAGAAAACGTATTATTTTTATTAAAGATAGGGAGTGACAAACTAGATCCATGTAGCGGGAATTACTATGACCTTTGTACATTATTAACCAAAAGCCATATAACTTTCAATCTAACTGATTGTTCTTGAGGGATATGTTCCTTTGGTCACATATATTCCGAATAAATAAGTGATGTACTTAAATCTATGCAATAAATTGAGCTATACCATACTTTCGGTTGAAAAGTTCCAGGCAGGCAGTTCCTAGTTTGAAATAAATAAAAGTATAGGTGCATTTGTTTTATGTCTAAACCGAGATAGGGCCACGGGACTTCAGATATATGGATTTAATGCTGTAAGAACGTATTTTCTATTTCCGGAAGTTAGAAAATTCAAACACTAATAGTTTTCTTGTAAAACGAACTACAAGCTTGGGACTTTTTTACTTTATTACGTTTTTTTATTAAACCTCAAATGACAGAATTCAAAGACAGAAAGTACTAATAATTTTGTTATAAATCGAGCTAGAACTATTTGACTTTATAATTTAAGATGTCAAGTTTGCATACAATTTTCTTTCGGAACCAGAAGTGATTTACTCTTTAAGCAACTAGAGGAGTATCTCATGGCAACATGTATCTCACTAAAAAATAGCATCTACATGAGCTTACAGAAAACTTTGTAAGTGGTCCAACTGATTTACACACAGGGGTCGCTGTCTGATTTTACATCATATCAAGAGAGTTTGGCAAGTACATTGTTTTAGAATCAAGGGAAATTTAAAAGTCAATGCCAGAGAGGAATCAGTGTCGATTAACTTCCGAAACAAATTCCATTGGGCATAAATTAAGAATTAAATAAATGGATAACTGGAAATCTCTTCTCTACGGAGCTGTACAAGTATCACCATGTGTCATCATTTCCGAGGGCTGATCAATGTCCACCCAAAGTCATGTTGCTGGTATTTTCAAGCAACACATAACCCAAATTGGACATTTAAGTTGTAGCTCAACAAGAATAGAGAAATATATTTTAAGATCTATGCACAAAGAATCAGAGTGCCTAAAAATATATGCGCAAATATATGACCAGACGGATTACTTCAACTAGTCAACATTCGCTACATGTTGGAGCCATTTCAAGCAGCTTGAACCTTTAGTTTCAACATTTCACAACTTAAGATACAATCGAGCATGCCCTTTCTTCGAATCTTTCAAAGAGCGTCATACAGGTCCTACAGCTCAAAAGTTGTTTGATCAAGGTCAAAAGATTCAAGGCCTTAGTAAAGCTTTCAGAACGTTTTAGGGTGCACATGTGAAGGGCAGTTCTCAATTTGATTTTAGTGATTTTACTATGCTTCAGTGTAACGGAACAATGCTGATCCGTTCATACAGAAGGCATAGACAGCTTACATCGAGGCTCAAATATATACGACACATCTATTTTCCTATTCCTGAGACATTCCTGCTGAAAGCATCATCAATTCTCTATTGAATTACATTATCTCAGTGTAATCCTTCATTCATCCTGTAGTACTGATAGTCAATATGTAAAGACGATTTCATCCGGCACCTGACATGACACGTCGGATTTGTAGCTACCACAATAACCACCGTCACATCGCGCATTTAGACGTTGCTATCACATGTCCAAGGAGGTATATGTGATTTGTAGCTTCCACAATAGCCACCATCACAAAGCGAAGTAATTCGTTGTTATCACACGTCCAAGGAGGTATATGTGATTTGTAACTTCCACAATAGCCACTGTCGCATCACGCAGTAACTCGTTGTCTCACGCCCAAGGGGGTATATGTGATTTGTAGCTACTTCAATAACCACCGTCACATCGTGCAATATGTCTTTGTTATCACACGTCCAAGGAGGTATTTGTGATTTGTAACTTCCACAATTAGCCACCGTCACATCACGCAGTAAGTCGTTGTTATCACACGTCCAAGGGGATATATGTGATTTGCCGCTTCTGTAATGAGCACTTTAAGCATTCAATCTGGGTTTTCACCATCTAACACCGCCTACTCTGGTATGTTCATCACCGACTGCCCTGTCATAGGTGTGCTCATGTCCAGTCGCCATGACATGTGTTTACTCATGACTGACTGCCATGACATTGGTGTGCTCATGCCTGGCCGCCCTGATAATGGTGTACTCATAACTGACTGCCATGAGATTGGTGTACTCTTGCCTGGCCGCCATGACATCGGTGTGCTAATGCCCGTCCACCATGACATTGATGTGTTCATGACTGACTGTCATGACATTGGTGTACTCATGACTGACTGCCATGACATTGGTGTGCTAATGACTGCCATGACATTGGTGTGCTCATGCCTGACTACCTAGACATTGATGTGTTCATGACTGACCGCTATGACATTGGTGTGCTAATGACTGCCATGACATTGGCGTACTCATGACTGACTGTCATGACCTTGGTGTACTCATGACTGACTGCCATGACATTGGTGTACTCATGACTGACTGTCATGACCTTGGTGTACTCATGACTGACTGTCATGACATTGGTGTGGTCATGACTGACTGCCATGACCTTGATGTACTCATGACTGACTGCCATGACATTGGTGTGGTCATGACTGACTGCCATGACATTGGTGTGGTCATGACTGACTGCCATGACATTGGTGTACTCATGACTGACTGTCATGACATTGGTGTGGTCATGACTGACTGCCATGACCTTGGTGTACTCATGACTGACTGTCATGACCTTGATGTACTCATGACTGACTGCCATGACATTGGTGTGGTCATGACTGACTGCCATGACATTGGTGTACTCATGACTGACTGTCATGACATTGGTGTGGTCATGACTGACTGCCATGACCTTGGTGTACTCATGACTGACTGCCATGACCTTGGTGTGGTCATGACTGACTGCCATGACCTTGGTGTGCTCATGACTGACTGCCATGACATTGGTGTGGTCATGACTGACTGCCTTGACATTGGTGTTGTCATGACTGACTGCCATGATATTGGTGTACTCATGACTGACTGCCATGACATTGGTGTGCTAATGACTGCCATGACATTTGTGTGCTCATGCCTGACTACCTAGACATTGATGTGTTCATGACTGACCGCTATGACATTGGTGTGCTAATGACTGCCATGACATTGGCGTACTCATGACTGACTGTCATGACCTTGGTGTACTCATGACTGACTGTCATGACATTGGTGTGGTCATGACTGACTGCCATGACCTTGATGTACTCATGACTGACTGCCATGACATTGGTGTGGTCATGACTGACTGCCATGACATTGGTGTACTCATGACTGACTGTCATGACATTGATGTGGTCATGACTGACTGCCATGCCCTTGGTGTACTCATGACTGACTGCCATGATATTGGTGTGGTCATGACTGACTGCCTTGACATTGGTGTTGTCATGACTGACTGCCATGATATTGGTGTGGTCATGACTGACTGCCATGACATTGGTGTACTCATGGTTGACTGACATGACATTGGTGTGGTCATGACTGACTGCCATGACATTGGTGTACTCATGACTGACTGCCATGACATTGGTGTGATCATGACTGACTGCCATGACCTTGGTGTGCTCATGACTGACTGCCATGACATTGGTGTGGTCATGACTGACTGCCATGACCTTGGTGTGCTCATGACTGGCTGCCATGACATTGGTGTGGTCATGACTGACTGCCATGACATTGGTGTGGTCATGACTGACTGCCATGACATTGGTGTGCTCATGACTGACTGCCATGACCTTGGTGTGCTCATGACTGACTACCTAGACATGGATGTGTTCATGCCTGGCCGCCATGACATTGGTGTACTCATGACTGCCATGACATTTATGTGCTCATGACTGACTACCTGGACATTGATGTGTTCATGACTGACCGTGTGCTATTTCTGTGCTCATGACTGACTGCCAACTCTGTGAGTCTCCTACACCAATTACTGACAACTCCGAGTGTGTTTCCAACAACACTACGGACAACTCGATGTATATCCGACAACACTACTGACAACTATGTGTGCCTCCTACAACAATACTCCATATGTGTCTCCTACAACGATACTGACACCTCAGTTTGTGTCTCCTACAACAATACTCACGACTCCATGTGTCTCCAACAACAATACTGACAACTCAGTAGGTCTCCCACAACAATACTCACAACTCCGTGTGTGTCTCCTACAACAATATTAAAACTCCGTGTGTGACTCCCACAAGAATACTTACAACTCCGTTCGTCTCCTAGAACAGTACAGTCAACATCGTGTGTGTCTCCTACAACGATACATACATCTACGTGTGTGTCTCCTACAACAATACTGATTACTCCGTGTGTGTCTCCTACAACAATACTGACATCTCCGTTTGTCTCCTACAACAATACTGACATCTCCGTGTGTCTCCCACAACAATACTGATTACTCCGTGTGTGTCTCCTACAACAGAACTGACAACTCCGTTTGTCTCCCACAACAATACTGACATCTCTCTGTGCACTCCCTACAACAATTCTGACAACTCTCTGTGCACCCCCTACAACAATACTGACAACTCTGCGTGTGTCTCCTACGACAATACTGCACCCCCTACAACAATACTGACAACTCTCTGTGCACTCCCTACAACAATTCTGACAACTCTCTGTGCACCCCCTACAACAATACTGACAACTCTGCGTGTGTCTCCTACGACAATACTGACAACTCTGTGTGTGTCTCCTACAACAATACTTACAGCTCGGTGTGTGTCTCCTACGACAATACTGACAACTCTGTGTGTGTCTCCTACAACAATACTGACAATTCCGTGTCCATACAACTACAGTACTCACAATAACGTACGTGCGCTACAATACGACCACATTGCTGACACGTATGTATACAACTCACCTCCGACTCCCCCCACTCACTGAAATAGGGGGCACTGGAGGCCCAGTCGTGCTCGTGGGTTTCACCAAAGAGGTAAACGCCTGAGACCTGCATCACTTCGGGCTTAACTCTCACATTAAGCTGACACGCCGTTAAATAGCTGCGTCAAACACAACTCACTCACTCACTCACTCACTCTCTGAAATAATTTCGGAGAATTTCTTTGATGACATTACCATCGCACAGAACATATTTTTAAGAAATAAAACATATCCAGGCATCATCTGTTGTCTTCTAGGTGATGCTTAGGACCCGGCAGAGTTATAGTGAAATCACTACAACGAAGCCAACAGTTAATGCCTATACATGATAATTATAGTTCGATTCCACTAATCCCTGGACTGCCTTGTAACTTATGTATTAGACTACACATTTTATCATGACTATTATTATTATGACTATCATGATTATTCGACAAACAGATCTATCAGCTGATAGCTTTACCCCTCACGTTTAGTTCCCTCACTGTCGATAATTCCCGTCTTGTATATCAAATAGGATTAAAATAAACTTAACACAAACAAAACATAAGGGAACCAGAATGCACAGAATTCATGACTGTAATAGTACATTGTTGACATGACAGGTGCGTTACACAGTTGAAGCGTTCGGAATATTGATGATATATAACTGAACATGTGTTCCCTATACAAACAGCGAACATCCGGGTGAGATTTAACATGGTATATCACCTTGTATGATTTACTGTTGAGTCGTTTGGATTGCACCATTAAAATATATTGGATGTTTGACTTGAGCAGTAATAGTTGGACATGTTCACGCAGGCTGATAGAGAATGATGTATAAATCATACATGGATGATTGTGACGCTGGCAGTCAACTATCATCAAATGTGTTTTTTCTGTGTTGTTGTACATTGTAACAGATGAGATTTAGCTTTAAGAAACCTTACATGTATTTCTGTTATTGCTGACACGATATCTACCAAAATGGCATGTTTGTGTAATTGCTTGCATGAAACTCACGATCAGAAAAGACCAGTAGATAGTGCTTAGTAACGGATGAAGCTTAGCTTTATAACTTCCGTTATTGCTGACTCGAAGATTGTGTAATTGTTTAGTTGAGGCTCAGAAAAGATGAAAAGCCCTGAAAATAATAAACATTTTTTTGTGAAATATAAAGCACAATTTTCAAATAACTCACAATACCAATGTTCGAAGGTATAAATAAGCTATTCTAAGGAGAATGTCTCATCTTCCTTATCAAATGTCGTCTTACACTCCTGGCATGGTCCGCCTTACATTTTGCACGTGGGCATTCTACAGTGTAATAGAAACACTTAGTCTATACACAGACAGTCTCACATACAGATGATATGTGATCTTGTAAGACAGGGGCGATGGGGTAGTTTAGTGGCTAAAGCGTTCGCTCGCCACGCCGAAGACCAGGGTTCGATCTCCCACATTAGTATTCGTGTCCCTCGCCGTGTAATTGCTAAAATCGGCATAAAACAATACTCACTCATTGACAATACTGCATGAAAAAAGCAAACCATGCAACAAACGTCATCCAACGGGTAACAGGTACAATGTTCATTTTGACAGCATAGTAAGCGTCTGTGTACATACTGGCATTCTGGTAAACATTCTGGGCACCAATTTATCTTCCCGTCTTGGTGTTCTGTTTCTTTTTGCTTCGGAAACGGAATTTATGCTCGGATTGGCAAAGTAAAATGAATTTGGCCAAGGAGTTTAACTTAAGCTTCAGTTATATCAATAACCATCATCTTTAGATCTATGTGTGAAGCCCATTTCTGGTGTCCCCCGCCGTTATATTGCTGGAATATTGCTAAAAGCGGCGTAAAACCATACTCACTCACTCACTCACTCACTCACTCACTCACTCACTTTAGATCTATGCACAAAGATTCAGTGACAAAACACTCTCCACAAGACTTTATGACTTCAACTTTCCTGCCTTTTGTGTCTGCATTTCACAACTTTTGAGGTATAATCTATCATGCTCTTTCTACCAAGATGTCAAAGAGCGTTATACAACTCTTGCTCAAAAGCAATTTCATCCAGATTACAATTTTCAAGGCCCCAGTTTTATGGTAGACATATAGAGGACATTTCCAAATTTTGACGCATAAGTGAGAATTGACTTGGGTTTGCATGTGTTTGTGATGGGTGCCAGGATACACTCACCGTTTCGCGAACACCTGGTATCATCACTATTTGATAGCGATTCATAAATGCAAACATACATATGCCGATTTCTTATAAACATGGAAACGGTTTTCTTTCTTTTATTATCATGTGGCGTGCACTTAGATAAGTTTGTGAATGAAGCCCCCGATGGGGCAGGATACGCTAACACTAGGTCTCATCAAAATTTGATAGCTATTCATAAACACATGCCCATTACAGCCGGAAACGTACCTTCAACTCTGATTTTAACAGAGACTTCTTGTGGTTATGGAAAGGGACATTTCCCTTTTATTAATACTTATTAAGTATTCACGAGAGTGGCGTTAGGCCTAAAACAAAATAACTACATTGTTTTAAGAAACGTTTATGAGTAGCGGGACATGCTCACCT
Organism: Haliotis cracherodii; assembly: GCF_022045235.1. Classification (NCBI taxonomy): domain Eukaryota; kingdom Metazoa; phylum Mollusca; class Gastropoda; order Lepetellida; family Haliotidae; genus Haliotis; species Haliotis cracherodii. Next base: position 1,649,047 of record NW_027266266.1, read on the forward strand.
TTTTTCGCGAATCGAAATCATCCATTCGTTAATTAGAATTTTCACCACTATGTTGCCTTTCAATCCCAATGGACTTTGGTCAGATAATCGCGACTCGTTATTCTCAAGCGTTGACGTTTTATATGCGTTAGGGGATAACTTTCAACATGAATCTCTCACTTGTGGGAAGTATTGAAATAGATTACAAACAACCCTCTTGTTTTGTACCGTGTCCGTGTCTGCATAAACAACACAAATGGTTATGTATGTTTATGGACGCTCTTATCATACATTTTCGTTCACTTGATAATGATATGCTAGTATTTCACACAGAAAATAAATTTGGTTGATTTATTGAACTGTCAAATAAGAAGACCATTCCTTTCCGTTCTTGTGTTTAGTTTACCGTTAACAAAATCCATTATCCAAAACATAACCATCTGTCTCCCGAAAACTGACCAACGGTAATGTTAGCTAAATAAGCCAGCATGTTGCATACTCTATTAGACAAGAGTTTCCGAATGTGCAGTTATCCCATTACCATAAGGATTCCAACGATACCTTCAGCTGATATATTGTTCGGACTTTTCATAATGAGTTATTTAGTTTGGTTATTGAGACATGCAATTGGCACATGGAAAAAAACAATAACATTTGAAGTCATTGTTGTATAGCATAACGTCGTCACAAACTTGAAGGTGAAGAAACATGCTCGCGTGTGGTGTGTATGCTAAGTGCTGTGGCAGAGGCAATGCTACATTTATTACCAACAGCTGTCACTTGCTGGTTTTGTGAACACAGCCATTAAGGCCTGTGTTGAACAATACATGACGTGTGAAGCAATCAGGGCCAGGTGTGAGCATGTGTATCATGTAGTGTACTACAGCACTGTAATTACACCACAGCATGATGTGTGTCCTGTCATGGTCTCATCTTCTGATACTCATTCATCAATAATTAAACACAGATAATATCAACATTTCATCATGCATCAGTTACACATCTTTATTTAACATACAAAACAAAAACGAATGGCAGTGTTTTCCACATAAGATAAAATGAATGACCAAACATTTAATACATGGTATGGATATTTTCGGAGGTATAAACATAAGTTATTTAGCCTCAGCTCGTACGTGTTGGATAAAATGCATTTTCAACTGATACCTCTGAGTGATTGAGTGGGAATGGATTTTCGCCCTTTTCAGCTATATTCCAACACCATCACAGCTGGAGACACCCCGTACGGGCCGACTGATGATTAGGTCACACTTTACACGAGTGGGATATTTATCTTTTAAACAACTGTGATGTTTGGTAACATTTGTTCAGAAACATTCGAGTAGGTGTTAGGTCCTGGTAGATGAGTATATATGTCTCCCCTCTCTACCTTCACTGTCGGTGTTGAATGAAGACAATGATGATGCTGCATACAACGTTCATCCTCCTCCTCAGCCTGGGACTTGGTGCAGGTAACTATAGTTTCAATTATCTTTACAAATGATCATAATGTGTGTATTGATGTTAACTTCTTAGCGAGTAGTTGTAAGCAGGATGGGTGTGTTATTTGTAGCTTCGAGGTTTTCGTCTTGCAGTCCTCAACAACAAACCTTGCACTTCAAACATTACTTATAAGCAAGTTGTACTCAGTTTTCAACTATTGAGGTCACTATTCAACTGTCCACCCAGTTTGGTACTTGTTTTATAAATCAGACATGTTATCTCTGGCGTTCGGAACTAGATATATAGTTTTTATTCATCTGCACACTCTCTATGAAGTTGAACGCATGGGCTATTTGAGGGACATTTTGTCCGTTGTTGAACGCCACATTCAACAATATTCCAATTGTATGATGGCGGTCGATAAAATATCGAGTGTGGGCACACGACTGAACCACGATCAACGGCGCAAGGGCACGATGACACGCAATCAACCAAGTTGACCACTGACCACAGCTTTCATTTAGTCGCCACTTACAACTATCTGAGGTTGCCTGGACCCAGAAGTTCTAAAGGAGCTGTCCATACGGAGATGACCAACACAGACAAGTATATGGATACGTTGAATAACTAGCTGGATGGGACATTCTTATCTTTGTTAAGATTCAAGTGTTCCGTTGTTTTAAAAAAATGGATATGTTTTGCAGAAGATATATTGTACCCATGTTGCTAGCATTCAATAATGAAAAAATGAAAAGGGAAAACTTAAAAACACATGACGTGGCTACTTTGCTTTGTGTTTTGGAGGTGCTTCCTTGAAGAAAAACAAGACTGATGTCATCACTCCGTGCTCGGCTTCCCCGAACAGGCAGTTTTTGCATGAGCTGAGGTCGCTGCTAAGCCTCTATCTGGGGGAGAAGGTTCCTGAGCCAGTGACCTCCACTCCACAAAGTAGGAACTCGGGTAATCACGCCTTTGTGTTTCTGTGTATGTTTAGTCTTTGATGGCGCGAAGGTATATATCAGATGATGATTTTAATACTTGATGATTGCTTTCAATTCATGAAAATTATGTTGCCGACGTCTGTATTCAACCGTTTACACTATCTCATGTACTTTGAATAATACAGCAAAAAATGCGAAAAGTATAAAACTGCATGTCTCTCCCCACCATGTATTTATTTGTCTGTACTGGAATCTATGTTTTTTTCAGGTGGAGGAGCTGTGTTCACTCGGTGGGGAAAGACAACATGTCCATCAAGAAATGATGTCATGTATAAAGGTAAAGCATTTCGAGAGATACTTTTTCGGAGCGTCAAAAGTTAGTAAATAGTTTTGGGTTTTTTTCAAAAGCGGGTCATAGCTGGGTTTTAAACATTGTCAGGGTGTCAGTTGAATCAAAGGAAACTTATTAAATGGTAGAATATCTCATCTCTTCAGTAAGGCTCTGCTTTGCCTTCCTTCGTTAGGACATATAAAATTAACTTGAAAAGGACAATATCAAATATACTCCATTTCATGTATGAACAATCATGAATGTACTTTACACGAATTGTTTTCGATCAATATTTGTCGATATATAAATCACATATAAGATATGTATTTTGGATAGCTAACGCTGCTGTGCATTCGATTCCAAATTTAATCTTGCTCTACACTGGAAACACAGTATGTTTATCTCCATTCTTATATCAAAAGCAAACTCTTTGGCGTCAGCAATGTTATTTATTAGGTGAGATGAGATGAGGTTTAACGTTGTGTTCAAGATGATTGCACTTGTATAGCGACGTGAATACAGACATTCTATGTGTGGCTGCTTGTGCGAACCCTTACTGATGCCAGTTGCATAGTATTAGCCTACTGAGATACAATGCTTCATGCATACCTCACTTAGAAGCATATAATGCCGGCCAGTACTTGTTTTATCCCCTTTTAAGCTCATTCTATGAAGATTTCGAAGAGCTTCAGAGAAAGCAGAATATAAAGTTGACTTAATGACAATAAGGTTACACTACATCAAACCATGCAGATTTCCAAAACATCCATGATTAAAACTGATCATCACGCATGCATATCTGATACAACTTCAGTAAACATGCCATGCCCAAGGTAATAGCCCAGCATTATGTTCCGGAAGCATGTCCACATTTCTGGTGTCAGCAGTCTCTGCTGGCAAACATTTTACCATTATCTCGTGATATTTTTCGTTCGGAGGATCACGTGGCTACGTGTATCACGCTAAGAATAATATTTGCATTTGCTTACAAACGTATGTTGTACTTGGTTTAAATGATGTACACTCGCCTGTTGCTGTGAGATTTTACATAATTTTTCCATATGAGATATCAACGTACTTTGTACATGGTCTACATTCGCGGTTGCTGGTAGAAATGGACATGCGTACCCTCTTTGCGAACATCAATACTTTTCAGTTATCCATTTACATAATTTCACTACTATTTTGCCTTTTACACCCAATGGAATCTGTTTCTGTGAACAATCGAAATTGAGTATTCTCGGGCGTTGACGTTTTATATTTGTAAAAAGGGTAACCTTTCAGATGAAAAATGATAAATAGAATTCACCTCTTGTCTTAACAAAGACTCAGCAAATTGATTAACTTAGACTTATCAATGCATTAACAATATGTTGAGCACAAGTAATCTCTAAATTGTTTGGTTTCCAGGCAACTATTTGATTTGACTAAAACACAAGTAAATGCTAGTCCCTTTCAATCTCCCAGGTTATGCAGGTGGAAGCCATTACCAGGCCAAGGGTGGACCAGGGACAACTCTGTGCCTTCCTGACTCTCCGATCTACGCCAATCATTCTACCGCTGGTTCACGCAGTTATCTTTATGGAACTGAGTATCAAGTTGAACATCCCTCTCTTCCACTACGAAACATGTATGAACATGATGTACCTTGTGTGGTGTGCCGCAGTCGTCACAGGAGGAGTGCTGTCATGGTCCCTGCCAGGAATGATTGCTTCCCTGAGTGGCATCTGGAATACAAGGGGTACCTCTTCGGGGGTTCCACTGAACACACAGGTTCAAGTGATTATGTGTGTGTAGATGAAGATCCAGAATCCATAAATGGAGGCCATGCAAACAAAAACGGACATCTACTGTACCTGGTCGAGTCTATCTGTGGTGCCCTGCCATGTCCACCATATGTTAATGGCTGGGAGATGTCCTGTGCTGTTTGTACAAAATAAAACACTCCATATTGTCCAAACTATCTGTCAAATATGTACATTAACTGTGTCTTACATACATCTGATAAACACATTCAGCTTTCTAATGATATCCATTTAAAACTGTGAAGATCCGGGATAGAATAGGTCTTCAGCAACCCATCCTTATCGTGACAGGTGACTATGCTTGTCGTAAGAGGCGACTTAAGACGTTAAACAACAAACAAACCAAACAAACACACCATTTGAAACTGTATATGTAAGTTTATTGAGGTGCATGAAGAACGAATGATAGCATTTGGTTGTCTCATTATGTAAGGACAGACTGACCACGTTGACCAGTCAGTTTAGGTATTGTTGGCTGAAGGTCATAGCTGAAAACTTATCGTCAATCCATAGAGAATACTACACTATTCTCGTTTGATACCATTTTTATGAAACGAGTGGACCTTCTAGGGTATCTGACAGCAAGGTCAAGTACCAGAGAATGTTCACGAGTGAATATTGACATATGCCCAAGTATGAGCATTGTTGACATTTCTATGCATACGCATTAACAATGTGCTCCTAATTTCTGATTCCTGAATTTCTTCAACTTTTGGTAATTCAAGTGCATTGTTGTTTGTACGCAGCAAACTTTCATTTCACTACGCCTAACCTTTTAAGTTAAATCAAATTGAAAGTCGCGAAAGTGGTCGGATACGTCACGCTCATTGGGACCCTCGACAGAGGTCACGGTTATCCAGTCAAAATGAATGAAACCTGTTTTCTTCACCACGTGGGTAATTAAGTGCTTGACATCATGAGCATTGATCCATGCAATTGGGATACGATGACATGCATCAACCAAATCAGCGAGCCTGACCACCCGATCAAAGTCGCCTCTTACGACAAGCATAGTCGCCTTTTATGACAAGCATGGAAGACCCATCCTATATCGCCACTGATGAGCTTCTGGTCAGTGTCATTACACAAGGTATTTAACATGTATGGTTTCCTAATTGATAAAGGGCTAACATTGCAGCTTATCATCTAAATCAATCAATCAAATAATGGTTTATTGAATGAAATGACATCGGCCCAAAGACACGCAAGTTACATTGACATGTTAGATTTTAGGCAACACCCAAGGTCCAAGACACTCGTTACGGGGTGAGAACGTTTTATTCAGATCAATTAACACACCCTGAAACAATATATCATTCAATAAAAACAGCGTCATACAATATACTTGAGGCTTAAAAACAGTCCATTACACAAATTAGGTGAAGCATAAATGACAGATCGTATGACAATACAACAAGGGGAGATAACTCCTTGATTAACTCATATCTTCAAAATATCTTCAAATTAAATATATATGACACAGACGTCTTAATGCAATACGTATATCAAATGGAATAGATGTGATACTAAGTATCACATAAACATACGAGAATGCAAAATAACATAGTTCCTACCCGGTGTATGGCACTAGGGTGCTCACGACGTTCACCAAGCTCCGCCGAGCCAGATATACCAAGCGTACCTAAAATCCGTGTAAACTGATGTGAAATAAATTGTTTCATAACACAAGAGACATAATGTACTCATGACATGGATTCAAAACTATGGATAGCTGCAAACTGTGAGCATTATAGAAATTCACTGTTGAATCGACAGCAGCACTGATTGGGTAAACGAGTTATTTTAAGACGCTTTAAACAATACCCAATCCAAATGACTGTAGAAAATATCATAATTACGTAGCAGAGCCAAACTGTGAGTGGAACTCACAGGAAGATTCAGTCATCATATGCTCAAAAACAGTAATATTTCTGATATGTAGGCAAAGTATGTCCTTTGTAAACACACCTACCATCATCTGTGACACGTGGAACTGCTATGAAGGGAAGTGCTATTGTTATCAGTGGCTTATTTCATCATTAATACGTTACTCGTTACCATGAATTCATACGACTACTACCTTCCAGCTGGAGAGGTGCAGCTATGTTTATGGTAGTGAATACCAATTTTATCTTGCTCTTCCTTTGTATAAAATGTTTCACCCGGGTGTCTCATTTACCGTCACAGATCTTATTTTGGGTCTTATTTCGGAACGGTGTCTCTGTGGTAACTGGTGCACGCAATAGATACTGGTCTTTTCACATTGGATGTATGAACACAGAAATGTATAATGAACACACCCTGTAATACAAAAAGTTAAAAAAATACAGAAGTTCACTGATGTTAAGTAAGGTGGGGTACTCGTTTGCTAAAATGGTTCCTCATTATAGTGCCATATATGTTGTGCCATTTTTACTTAAAAGCAAGTAACGTACTCGGTGATTCTATAATTAGGAGACCCAGTCTAACAGGCAAGAGCCCTATTGTAATGGTTCTGTTTGTCGTTTATTATTATTTATTATTCCGCCATTCTCTTGTGCAAGATATAACTCAACAACCAGTGGACAGAATCTCTTCCCCAAAATCATCAGCATCTGGACTTATGTGAAGTAGATAACACTAAGACTCAAATGCTCTAGGCCCAATGTCCAGTGGCGGATAATTCAAAATTAAGAAACTAAGAGCAACTCTCACAGAAACCGATAGTTTGATGGCTTTTAAAGCTGGCATGCGACAGCAGCATCAGATGCTAATCAATTTCGCCTCGACGTCCCATGTCGCCAATGACATGGTGTGGCAGCCGTATTGGATTGAAGATTGCAGCAGTGTTCTCAGTAGCTGTCTGACAAAATCCTCTCGTCGGTATCTATCCGAGCATCAGCAGCTTCTACATTTTGCTTACTTCCACGTCACAAACTGTCTTTTAGAATGCTAAGATACGTGCATTGGTGGCCGCCATATTGAATGCTACTTCTGTCCGAAAGTAACTGGCAAAACATTTTTGTGTGCCTTGTGTGTCTTTTTTAAAACTCATTATGTAAAGTTTGTTTTTTAATTCGTTAGACGCTAAAGTCGATAGCGTCGATAGACGCTAAAGTTCAGAGCATTTAGGGTTCTTAGTTAATTGTCAAAAGTAAGGATTGAAAACTGTCTGAATACAATAATTTCACAAACTGGCATGAAGTATCATGCATATCAGACGCTATAGGCCCAACAGCTTCTAGATCTGGCATGTGACACCATTATGAGATGCTTATCAATTTATACTGTAGTGTCACGGTAATGAGGCTTCAAATACTCGTTGTATTTGAAGCTGTTGTATTTGAAGCCTCATTACCGTGGAATTGTTTGACTGTTGACCAGTTCATGCATCAATGTAAAGGCAGCGAAAAGGTGTTTTGTAACGTATTTTATTAAGACGAAGCATAAATAAAATATGGGAAATACGCCAATTATCTACCTTTGTATCCAACGAGAATCTGTTGTAAAATAATAGAATAACCTTGGTAATGTTTCTATTCATTTTTTAAAGTCCATTAGAGAAAACACATTTTTTTGTTAAAGAGAGAGTGACAAAATAAATACATGTAACGGGAATTACTATGATCTTTGTCCATTATTTACCATATTTTTCAATCTTGCTGACTGTACTTAATGGATGTGTTCCTTTGGTTTAAGGTCACACGTGTCATCTACATTTAGCTTTGCAATAAATTGAGCTAAAGTTACAGTACATTCAGTTGAAAAGTGATAGGCAGGCATCCTTTATTTCAAGTACAAATCGCTAAGTTTCAAGGTAAGCTACAGCCATAATACTTTTTTCTTTAAAGTCCTAATATGTAGTAAGCATCTGTATCCGAAGCAACAGATGAGACATATTCCAAACCGGAAGTACTCAACTCATGAGAATTCCGTTTTTAAGTTCTCGGTAAATAAGGAAATATTTTCGAAACCAGAAGTGATATAATCCAAACTAGAAGTGCCAACAGCGAGAAAACACCTTTGGCCTTCAGATTTAAAGTGTTAATGCCGTAAGAAAGTATTATCTGAATCGGGAAGTTAGACAATTCAAAAACTGATAGTTTTCTTGTAAAACGAGCCATGAGCATGGAACTTTATTTATAAATGACACAGTACAAAGACAGAAAGTACTCATACTTTTGTTATAAACTGAGCTAGAACTATTTGGCTTTGTTTTGCTCAAGGTGTTCAGTTTGTATACCTATTTGTTTTGGAAACCAGAAGTAATTATTTCTTTGAACAAACTGGAGGAACATGAGCTTACAGAATACTTTGTACTTGGTCTAACTGATTTACACACGCGGTCGCTGTGTGATTTTACGTCTCATCAAGAGAGGTTGGCAAGAATATTTATTTTATAAATCAAAAGAAATTTAAAAGTCAACGCCAGAGAGGAATCAGTCTCGATTATCTTCCAAAACAAATTCCACAGGACGTGAAATGAGAAATAGTGGTAAAATTAAATAAATAGATCACTGGAAATTACTTCTCTACGGAGCTGTTTTATCTTTTCCATACATTTGTAAGTATCAACATGTTACATCATTTCCGAGGGTTGATCAGTGTCCACAGAAAGTCATTTTGCTTGTATCTTCAAGCAACACATAACCCAAATTGGACTTTAATGTTGGAACACAACAAGAATAAAAAAAAGATTTCAGATTTATGCACAAAGAGTCAGAGTGACAAAACTATGCCCAAAACTGTACGACAAGACGGATTACTTCCAATAGTCAAAATTTCACAAGTTTTAAGGTACAATTGAGCATGTACTTTCTACGAATATTTCAAAAAGCGTCATACAAGTCTTGCTAAAAAATTCTTGTATCAAGGTGACAAGATTCAAGGCCTTAGAAAAGCTCTCTGAATGTATTATCGTACATGAATATGGAAATGTATTTGTCGCAATTATCGGTGCAACGTGCATTGATCTTTATTGTTAAAAGGATGTCTAATGGGGTATATGTGATTTGTAGCTTCCACAATAACCACTGTAACATTGCACAGCAATTCCATGTTATCACGTATCTAAGAGTGTAAACAGGATTTGTGGATACCGCAATAACCACCGTAACATCGCGCAGTAATTCCATGTTATCGCCTGTCTGAGAGTGTAAACAGGATTTGTAGCTTCCACAATATCCACCGTAACATCACAAAGTTATCACCTGTCCAAAGGGTAAAGGTCATTTGTAGCTTAGCTCAGTCGGGATAATCGCCTACACAAGGGGAAATATGGGATTTACCGTCCCAATATTCGTCTGTGATCATGACCGACTGTCCGACATTTGTGTGTTCATACCCGACTGCCCCGTCATTGGTGTGTTCATGCCCGACTGACCTGACATTGGTGTGATCATGTCCGACTGTACTGACATTGGTGAGCTTATGACCGACTGTCCCGACATTGCTGTGCTCATGCCCGACTGACCTGACATTTGTGTGTTCATAACCGACTGACCTGACATTTGTGTGTTCATGCCCGACTGACCTGTCATTGGTGTGTTCATGCCCGACTGCCCTGTCATTGGTGTGTTCAAGAATGTGCCTGAGAAAGTAGTACAGTCAACATTATGTTTGTGACGTCATAATGACCTTAAGGTCATAGTCAGTGACAATAGCGTCAGGGGTAAATGCATTGCTGTGTGAGTCCACATATACACAGAGAACTACAGAGGGAAGCATTGATAATAATACTTTTGAATTAGGTTGGAGTTTCAAAAGCCTAATGAACATTTTCTCTTTTTCATTCGTAAATGGGTATCAATGTTAAAAAATTTATTACACGAAAAAACACAGAAACGGCTTACATGTATGCAACGAACATTTGGATCTCGAATTTACTGTCTCTGAACAGTCATGTGTGTTTTTAGCTGCATACAAGTTTCCCCACATTAATACTCTCATCATTAGTGTGTTTATGCCCGGACATTTATGCGCTCAATGCCCGACCGTCCTCTCATTGCTGTGCTCAAGTCCTGACATGGGTGTGCTCATGCGAGATTGATATTAGTGTGACATTGGTGAACGGATGAACAACTGTCCTGACATTGGTGTACTCATGACCAACTGTTCACAAGCGACGCGTCATGTTTAGCAAGTTCCTCTGAATGTCTACCATAGAGTGTCAGGAATTACCCAAACAGGAGTACGATGGTGTTATCTTTATTGAATGGGTTAGATGTAAACAACACACGTGTTTCCGTCTGGATAATATGAACATGCTTGGACCTATGGTATATTGCTCTCCTGAAAAGAAATGTATGGTGTCACAATAGAAATTGTCCCTCTTGTCAAACATCTTGGTACAGAGACTGCTATCATTTTGAATTTCTATGCACAGATCCAGATATGTTGTTTTCAGCTTAAATCTTAATTGTAATCATAATTAACTGCAGGTGTTTACTGGCTAGGATAACAAGGCTCAGGCATCTTGTCTTTCGTGTTGTGAACTTCGAACTGCATCATTTGCATAAGCACCGGTCAGCAGGGTAGGTCAAGTGTGCAGTCAGTCTGGGTTATCACCTACCTGAGGGGGTATATTTGATTTATAATGCTTTAACAACTGTAAAACCCTGCAGTCATTCGTAGCTCTCACTATAACCACTGTGACACAATGCATTCTGTAATTATTTGATGTGAAATATTGTCACGTGGCGTTTTTATCTGTCTTGTATGCACGCTATGTTATGAACACCGCCACTACCGCCACTACCGCCACTACCTCCAACCCCCACCCCCATCCCCCTTATATCCGTATATTAAATGATCAGCCACTTAAGGAGACTGAGGTCTCCTTTAATAATTATTTGCTGTGGTTTTACGTATATATACTCTCTCAAAAAGGGAACGCATAACGAAAATTGTAATTTGATGAAGAAATGTAACAGGGTGGGTTTTTCAAAAATATTTGTTTTGATAATGATTTCTCTGGTGTTTGTCTTAAAACGTCATATCCAAACGCATCCCGCATGAAAAACACGTATGTTAAACCATGATTTTCGATAGACGCATTTAATGTCACAGAACACGTTTTGCACGTGCAATGCGCGGGAAACTCGGGGACCACCTCGTGTCGTGGATGGGTATAAAAGATCGATCTCCGTCTTTTTTCATTCACTTTATTTGGAAGTTTGTGAAGACTGCAAAATGCCAAGACTGAGCCGCGCCAATCGTCACATCGCCATAGGTCTCCTGGAAGCAGGACAATCTCAACTCACAGTTGCCCGTCGAATGAATGTTCATCAAAGCACGATTTCCCGTCTCTGGGAGAGATATCGGCAGCAGAACTCGGTGGAAGATGGGCTTAGAAGTGGACGTCCTCGAGTCATCACTGCGGCGAAAGACAGGTACATCCGGGTACATCACCTGCGTCAGCGAACAGCTACAGCGACCACTACCGCTAGGCAAATACCCGGATTGAGAAGGATGTCTGCACAGACTGTCAGGAACAGACTACGAGAGGCAGGTTTAAGAGCAAGAAGACCCTACTGTGGCCCCGTTATGCGTCAGCAGCATCGACGTCATCGCGTTCATTTGGTGAATTGGAGTCGAATCTGGTTCAGCGATGAATCAAGATTTTTGTTGGAACGACGCGATGGAAGAATGCGGGTGTACAGACGACGTCATGACCGTTTTGCCGACGCCTGTGTCCCCCAGGTGGACAGATTCGGCAGGGAGGGGGGGGGGGGGGATGATGTGGGGAGCCATATCCTACACTGGAAGAAGTGAGTTGGTGTTGATCCAAGGCAACCTGACAGCGCAACGCTACTGCGATCAAGTCCTTCGTCCACACCTCCTTCCCATTATCAACCGCCAGAGGGAGCTATTCCAGCAGGATAACGCCAGACCTCATACGGCACGTGTCACGAGGGCCTTCCTCCAGAATGTGAACATCAGTGTGCTGCTTGGCCCTCCGGATCACCAGACTTAAACCCGATAGAACATCCGGATGCCCGGGACAGACGAGTGCGACAGCGTTACCCACAGCCCCAGACACTCCAGCAACTAGCACATGCACTACAGGCAGAGTGGGCTACATTGCAGCAACATCAGATTCAGAGACTAATTCGTTCTATGCCGAGACGATGTCGCGCAGTTCTGAACGCAAATGGTGGTCATACGAGGTACTGACTTCAGCGCCATCAAACGTCGATGTGTGATTCATAAACTGACTTTTTCTGCTGTCTTATTAAACAGTGATATCTTGACATTTCCTGTGTAAAATTTCTTCGAATTCCATTTGCTATTAACTTGTCCACAGTGTATCAAAATAAAAAGAAATCTGTAGTTTAAATTCTTATATGCGTTTCTTTTTTGAGAGAGTGAGTGAGTGAGTATGGTTTTACGCTGCTTTTAGCAATATTCCAGCAATATCACGGCGGGGGACACCAGAAATGGGCTTTCACACATTGTACCCATGTCGGGAATCGAACCCGGGTCTTCGGCGTGACGAGAGAACGCTACCCGACCGCCCCTTTTTTGAGAGAGTATACTTTTTATCGTATATAGACACAATACACATGCCCCCCAAAAGTGGCCAAGAGGGGATATTGCTCTCCCGCGAGAAAGTGATAGAGCGATAGAGCGATGTCCCCTCTCGGCTACCATAATATACCGCATCAACACAAATTGCAAATTGACATGTCTAAACTATCTACTGTAATGCTTATAAAACAAGTCAGTGGATGAGGTCTTTATTAACTTTATGTCGGATGTGGCAATATACTGGCGTTTGAATCTTAAAAGACCTGGAGAACCAGTAATGAAAATAATTAATTAACAAATTAACCCGTGGTATGAACAGAATAGAGAGCATAACAGATGAGGGATGGAAAAGACAAATTGTTGTATGTTTGTTGTTTAACGCCGATATTCCAGCTATATGAGGATTGTCAGTAAATAATCGAGTCTGGACCACACAATCCAGTGATCAATATGATGAGCATCGATTAACGCATTTGGGTTACGATGACACGCATTATCCAAGTCTGAAATAATAGTAATTATAGTATAGCAGATTCCACATTGTGGATGCAAGCTAACTGGCGGGTTCCCCATGCGAAAACAACACTTTGCTGCTGAAACTGACACAAAATATCTGCCTATATTTGTTTATTAAGAAGCCATGTCAAGTACCCCTTTATGGCTATGGCCGCATTACCGTGAACTAATATCACACGACACCCTACATACAGACTAGAGTATCACTTCTAAATGCCTTTCTAAGACCTTGAGTGACCAATTTAAGCCGGTAAAATCAGCAATAATATTTCATATAATCTGTTGGATTGTTCTAATTTTTTAATTTAAAGTTTGATATACGGCTTTTTCCATTACAAGAGAGGCCGGTCACATGACTGATCCATCCTTGTGAAAAATACACCTTAACTATTGTAATATCGACTCCATTTTAGTCTTGGCTGACATTTACAGTCTACAGCAATCTATGAATTTACCTTCGTATCTATTTGACACATAATCTTCTTTATCATGACCTTCCAATGATCGACCAACTGATCAATGAAGAGGAGGCTCATTTACAACTTCGGCCATCGTGTCGGCCATTTTGACGTCTTTTACTTGTAAATGTTGTAAATGTATTAAGACGCGCTGTCATTGTACCCGACTTACTGAGGTAGTTCTTAACAGACCTTTCTCATCAAATGATATTATTTGAATATATTTGTTATAAACAAACTACAACAGATGTTCCCGTAGAGCAAGTTGAGCATACAGACGCTCACGTGACTTCTCGTTTTTAGGGAACTAAGCTCCGACGTTCATACAGATTGGCATGTAAAGGTTCTTAAATATAGACTGATGCATTTTTTATTTGTCACTTGTGAGCAGTGGGTATTTAGCCGTACCACTTGAACAATGACTGGCTCTGGTCTGTTGTCACTGTTCACATTCATATCGATTACATTCTGTGTCACATAGAGGGACGTTGAAATTGAAAACAGCCAACACTACTTACTGTGAATACTTATCGGCTGCCTTTGTCTGACCAACTCAGTTATAAAAGCTTAGCACAGATGGTCATAGCACATCACGATTGAAAGTCAGATTTGAATTAAAAATATAAAATCGATTTCCACCTCTCCCCACGTATATGCAGCACCTGCCTGAAGGTGGCATGTCCTGTTTTGAAATATTATCAGTTGTCACTATCATTGAGGGATGGAAGAGTAGTGAAACTTTCGTTCACTCGGATGGGGACCGGGGACTGATTTCACAAATGCCCTGTGTATTCAATCGATATTACTGCAATGTTGTTTAAAGCTTGCTTGCTCATTCGACAATTATTTTGTAATTATTGCAACATTTCAGTTTGCTTTACTTGTTAATTGATTTTGTATGCATACAAATGTTCTTGAGATCATAGATATAGCGAACTATGACAGTGTTATTTCAAATAATTGGTTATGCATCATTACATATACTCAACAACTAAAGTTCCTGTGACACCAATATTTAAGTGTATTTTTCAAACAAGTAAAGTTTGGTTTTCAATATTGTAGTACATGTATGTAATCAAGTCACAAAAACGCAACTGCTACAGAAAAGCATGCATTCCATGCAAAAGTTGACTTTTATGCAAGCCCCAAAATCGCTACATCCGGGTTCCACAGCTGCAGGACCATTTCACCACGGCGGCGTCAACATCCTCACAACTACCGGGACTGCATCGAATATCGGATCATACTGTTCGAAATCGTCTGAGAGCAGCCAGTATTCTAGACAGGAGACCCGTGCAGCGTAACATCCTGCCGCTGCATCATCTCCGTGCACGTCTGCAGTGGTGTCATCAGAGAGTTAAAAGCATTAAGCAGATGGAGAAGTGTTCAGTTCACAGACGAGTCCCGTTTTCTGCTGGGACGTGCTGATGGACGCGTGTACGGACGTCGTAACTAACATTATGCTGAAAATTGCGTTCAGCAAGTGGATCGTTTTGGAGGTGGAAAACGTCATGGTGTGGGGAGGCATTCATCACGGAGGCCGGACAGCGCTTGTAGGAGTGGATGGTTCTCTGGGCTACGCTACCGAGACGAGTTCCTGCAGCGCCACGTTGTCCCCTCCATCAACGCCAATGGCGCCATCTTTCAGCAGGACAAAGCCAGACCCCACGTCGCACGTGTTTGCACAAAGCTTTTGCGTCAGAACAACGTGCCTACGCTACCCTGGCCTGCCCGCTCTCCAGACTTGTCCCCCTATCTGTGGGACGTGCTGGATCGTCGTGTCCGTCAACGTCAACCACCGCCACAGACACTTCAGGAACTATTTGCTGCACTAGAGCAGGAGTGGCAGAACATCCCTCTGGCTGTCATTCGGACTTCGATGGTGTCTAGTGGCAGTCGCTGATAGCAGCTCTAAGCAGGCCGTGATGGTTACTGATGGTTTCTGTTCAGTGCATATTGATACATCGCAAAGAACAATGAAAGAACGAAGGGTTGTTTATTTTACGATAAAACATTGTTTTATCATGGCGTCTTTTCTGGAGACGTCATTTATTAGACTACGTTATATTTTAGAGGGGAGTGTCCGATGAGTTGTTCCCCATAGATGTAGCTAGGCAACGCAGAGAAACGCAACTGCCGATCAATCACATCCAAAGTTTAGAGAGATATGACGATTGTCATTGGGAAAAGGTGCAGGTAATCGATGTAAGGACTGAGAATGTGTGGGAAATACCCACCTGTGCATAAAATGGACTTGTCCGACATTGACGAGGTCGGATTCTATTAAGGGAGTCATCAAAATTCAAATACGGGGAAATATTTTGTAACCTTTTACATTTCATCATCAGCCTTTATGAGGTTGTACATAATGTAGATATCCCTTCAACAAAACAACGTGAATGTCGCTCCCCTGGCCTCTCACCAATCGAGCACATGTGGGCCGGGATGAGATGGATCGGTGCCTTCGACGTCAACCACGTGTTCCACGACACTCCAGGAACTGCTCCAGCAGATATGGACAGATATCCCACAGGACTTTGTGCGACGCCTGGTCTGTTCCATAAGACGAAGATGTGTTGCTTGTGTACCGGCCATAAAATTTCCGAGTCCCGTGATGGGATTCGAACCACTCACCTTCTGATCCGAGGTCGGACGCCTTGTCCACATGACCAAAGAGGTTAACCCCGTCAGCATGCTGACAAGGTAAGGATGTCATCTGTGGGATGACTCCACGTCCTGCTACACTTGCATCGCCACCAAAGGTGGACACACATAATATTGATTTGTAAATTGACATTTTGGCATGTTCATGTTTTTTATGAATTCACACATTTTCTGAAGTCACTATGGCAGATTAACCATTTTAACACTAAAAGGAGTCTTTTATCTGTTGCAAACCGAAATTGTTTCAGATTTGGTAAAAAACATAACTTTGCATTAAATCTTATTCAATGTAACAGGAACTTTTGTTGTTAAGTATATTTATTTTCGAAATAACATTATTATACTCACAAAAGCCTTTCTCCTGGCCAGGTATCACAACAGTGAAAGATCAACTGTGTCTTAAAACTGCTAAGACATGGCTTTATATAATCAAGAGACAAAACGCATGCTTTTCACATGTCAAAATGGTGTTATTTGGGCGACCCGTTCCAGTATTAAGGATGACATCTACCCCTACTAAAATACACCTCAAAAGTTATGATAAAAGAGCACATGGTGTGACAACAAGTGCTACTCATGTAGCCAGTGTTACAATGACGATGGCCAGTGACGGACATTCCAAATGTACGGACACTGACTCCGAAGACCCCGCGGTAGCCCGGATACAGTGACGTTCAGTGCTGTGTAACTCTGTCGCTGCACGTGCTCTCACCGAGGGGGAATGTTTCACGCGACAACAGAAAGCACTATCTGTTGACAATTAGATGATGTGCGGCTCTTCTGATCTCGCATCCAACCATGAAAGAATTAAATTGTTTTATAGGCATTACTTAGAAGTTGGCGTATGACAAGGTAGACACAATTTTTATGGATAACAACTTCTTTAATACTGTAAAAAGCGACGTTTCGGTATAGATACTTATACCGTTGTCAAGCACGATCGCTTTTTACAGTATTAAAGAAGTCGTTATCCATAAAAATTGTGTCTTCCATGAAAGGATTTGCAATAGTATGTTTGACATTTTCAAAAATGAGAGTTGGAGATTCATAGTGACGCCGACTGAATGCGTGACTGTTATAGTGCTTATTGTTGACATGACAGTGCGTGACACAGTTGAAGCGTTCGGAATATTGATGATATTTTAAAATATATGTTGCCTATAGAAACCTTTGGGTGAGATTTAACATTGCATCACCGTGTATGATTTACTGTAGTGCCATGTGACTTTCTCAATTAAAGTATATTGGAAGCCTGACTTAAGCAATAACAGTTGGACATGATCATGCAGGCAGATAGAGCATTGTGTATAAATCAATATGGTGCGTGTGGATGTTTGTGACTCGGGCAGTTAACTGTGATGCCGTACTTGGTAACAGATGAGGTTTAGCTTTGAAAACCTTACATGTATTTCTGTTTTTTCTGACACAGACTCTACCAAAATGTCATGTTTGTGTAATTGCTTGCATGAAACTCAGAAAAGATTAGTAGATTGTGCTTACTAACGGATGAAGTTTAGCTTATATAACATCCGTTATTGCTGACAAGGCGTTTGTGTAATTGTTTACATGAGGCCCAGAAAAGATTAAAAGCCCTGTCAATAATAATACAACATCTCGTGTTGTGAAATACAAAGCACAGTTATCAAACAACTCACAACAGCAATGTTCGAAAGTATAAATAAGTTATTCTGAGGAGAATATCACATCTTCTTTATTAAATGTTTGTTTTACATTCCTGGCATGGTAGGCCTTATAATTTGCATGTGGACATTCTACAGAGCGACAGAAACACGCACTCTATACACAGATGCGAGACAGTCCCACATACAGATGATATGTAATATTTTATAACAGGGGGATGGGGTAGCCTCAGAATTAAAGCGTTTGCTCGACACGCCGACAACCCGGGTTCGATTCCCAACCTCTTTACAGTGTGAGAAGCCAATTTCTGTTGTCCCCCGACGTGTTATTGCGGGACTATTGCTAATGGCGGTGTAAAACAATACGCATTCACTCACTCTGCAGTGTTAAAAGCAAACCATGCAATACTCGTCATCCAATGGGTAACAGGTACACTGTGCATCGTAATATTCATATATTACTGCAGCTCCAATCCTTGATGTATACTTTTGACATTTGAGGTATAATCTACTAAGATATCAAAGAGCATCATACTGCTCTTGCTCAGAAGTTGTTTGATCAAGGTTACACGACTCAAAGCCTTTGTAAAGCTTTCAAAATGTTAATGGTAGGCAGTTTTATGTTTAGGACATTTCCAAATTTAACGCAACAGTGACAAACATGACAATGCCATTCCTTATTTTATGTTATCATATGTTCCTGTGTTTATTCAGGTGATCAATTGACTTGCCTTTGTATGTGTTTGTGACGGATATCACCGGTTGGGCAGGATACGCTCGCATGGTGTCGGGTGCAATTCTTTATTTTGTGCCATATAATCCTGTGTTTTTTCAGAAGATCAATTGACTTGTCATTGCACCGGTTGGCTCGCCTTTTCGCGAACACCTGGTGTCATCACTACCTGATAGTTACTCATAAACACAATCATGTCCATGACACAGTCGGAATCATACAATCGACTTTAACAGAGACTTCTTGTGGCTATGGAAAGGGACTTTTCCCTTTATTGATATCTATTGAATATTCTCAACGTGGGTTTAGGCAAACAAAAACCTACATTTGTTTTTATTTGTTAAAGTGTTTGTTGCGGAACATACTTACCTTTGCACGAACACCTGGTGTCACCACTCATTTTAAGTGATGCAGTTGTAATCACACCCTAGCATGATGTGTGTCCTGTCATTGTCTCATCTTCTCTTCTGTTACTCATTCATCAATAATAATTTTCACCACTATTTTGCCTTTCTCTCCCAACGGAACATCTTTCAATTGTGTAAAGTACTGAAATAGATTGCATACAACCCTCATCTTTAGTACTAGGTCCCTGTCTGTGAAAAACAACACAACTGGTTATGTATATTATGGACGCTCTTATCATGCATTTTCATTCACTTTCATTTTACAGAATGATTAACGGGTATTTCGCACATTCAGAATATTTGGTTGAATTATTAAACTCTCACAGTAGATGATCCTTCCTTTCCGTTCTTGTGTTTAGTTTACCTTTAACAAAGTTCATCTTCCAAAACATAACAATCTGTCTCCCGAAAACAGACAATTCACCTGTGACTGCACTGTCGATAATGTCAGCTGATTAAGCCAACATGTTGCATCCTCTCTGATATGCGTTCGTCTCATAACCATAAAGATCACAACGATACTTTCAGCTGATATATTGTTTTGATAATTAGTTATTTCAAGTTTTGTTATTGAGACATGGAATAAAAACAATAAAAATATCTTTCTATTGTTGAATAGCATAACGTCCTCATATACACGAAGGTGAAGAAACATACTCGCGTTTGGTGTGCACACTCAGTGCTGGGGCAATGGCAATGCTACATTGATTACCAACAGCTGTCACTTGCTGGTTCTGTCAACGCAGCCATTAACGCCTGTGTACTGATACATGATAAGTGAAGCGATCAAGGCCAGGTGTAAACATGTGTATCATGAAGTGCACTATAGCATGAAATGTACAATTACACCCTAGAATGATGCGTGTCCTATCAGAGTCTCATCTTACCTTCTGTTACTCATTCATCAATAACTAAACAGAGATCAAATCAACGTTTCAGCTTGCATCAGTTAACCCTTACTGTTGTGAACATCTATATTTAATGTACAAAAAATAAAGATGACAATTCTTTACCAGCTCAAATACAATGAATAAGCAAAGAATTTAGAAAATGGAATGAGGGATGTTATCGATTTATAAAGTATTTTCAAGCAGAATACATTTGCGGTTCATTCTATATTTAATGTATATGACAAATTCATGATGGCACTTCTTTTACCAGTTAAAATACAATTAATAAACAAAAATGCTTTGGATTTGTTGGAGGTGCAGCCATGAATTATTTAACGTAGCTCGTAAGGATTTGATAATAACATGTTCGTGTGAGACGAGAAGGTGATTTAATCAGAATGGATTTTCGCCCTTTTTACCAATATTCTAGCAATATCACATCAGGCTTTTGCATTTTCTGTGTGAGGATATTTACTGAAGGTCATGTAGGTACGTACAGCATGAACCTTTTAAAGCATGTACACTGTGGGTCAACATTTTGTTTGCATATGTCTACTAATGCTTGAACAGCCAATATATAGCCATACATCTATTTCATTGTTTATTTATGTGGGTCCATACGGTGAAACAAATGTAACTTGTTTTTATGCAGACATTCATAAAACACGTTTTCAGACTTTTACTTTGCTTGACTTTGTAAATGTAACATATAGGATATATGTCAGAAGCCACATAAAAATATTACTAATGATTGCTACACACCCTACTTGAGTGTGATATTAATCTTTCAATCAACTGTAACGTTTGGTAACATTTGTTCAAAAGGATGATGCAAGAGTAGGTGTTAGGTCCTGGTAGATGAGTATATATGTCTCCCCGTTCTACCTTCACTGTCGGTGTGGAATGAAGTCAATGACGATGCTGCATACAACGTTCATCCTCCTCCTCAGCCTGGAACTTGGTGCAGGTTACTATAGTTTCAATTATCTTTACAAATGATCATAATCTGTGTATTGATGTTAACGTCTTAGCGAGTAGTTGTATGCAGAATGGGTGTGTTATTTGTAGCTTCGAGTATTTCGTCTTGCAGTTCTCAACAACAAACCTTGCACTTCCAACAATATTTATAAGCATACACTTTTTTAATCACTAAAAAAGTTGTACTCAGTTTTCAACTATTGAGGTCACTATTCAATTATCCACCCAGTTTGGTACTTGTTTTATAAATCAGACACGTTATCTCTGGCGTTCGGAACTAGATATATAGTTTTTATTCACTCGCACACTCTCTATGAAGTTTAACGCATGGTCTATTTGAAGGACATTTTGTCCGTTGCTGAACGCCACATTCAGCAATATTCCAATTGTATGATGGCGGTCGGTAAAATATCGAGTGTGGATATATAAGCATTTGATTCCACGAGATAAATGACTAGGTGCGTTTCTGTAATACACTAGTAATGGAGAGGGAAACTTAAAAACACATGATGTGGCCACCTTGCTTTGTGTTTTGGAGGTGCTTCCTTGAAGAAAAACAAAACATGTCATTACTCTGTACACGGCTTCCACGAACCGACAGTTCCTGCATGAGCAGAGGTCGCTGCTGAGCCTCTATCTGGGGGAGAAGGTTCTACAGCCAGTGACCCCTACTCAACAAAGTAAGAACTCGGGTAAACACACCTTTGTGTTTCTGTGTATGTTAAGTCTTTGATGTCAGAAAAGTATGCATAGGATGGTAATAATGAAAATAATGAAAAGAAAAAACTTAAAAACACATGACGTGGCCACTTTCCTTTGTGTTTTGGAGTTGCTTCCTTGAAGACAAATAAGACTGATGTCATTACTCCGTGCTCGGCTTCCCCGAACATTCAGTTCTGATGGTGATTTCAATACTTTATGATTGCTTTCAATTCATGAAAAGTATGTTGCCGTCGTCTGTATTGAACCGTTTACACTATCTCATGTACTTTGAATAATACAGCAAAAAATGCGAAAAGTATAAAATATGCACGTCTCTCCCCGCCATGTATTTATTTGTCTGAACTGGAATCTATGTTTTTTCAGGTGGAGGAGCTGTGTTCACTCGGTGGGGAAAGACAACATGTCCTTCAGGAAATGATGTCATGTATAAAGGTGAAACATTTGGGATAATTTTTCGGAGCGTCAAAAGGATGTAAATAATGTGGGTTTTTTTTAAATGGGGTCATGATTTTTTATGACATTTTAAAAATTGTCAGGGTGTCAGTTGAATCAAAGTAAACCCTGTAGGCTCTGTTTTGCCTTTCTTCGTTGGGACATATGAAATTAATTTGAAAAGGCCAATATCGAATATACCCCATTTCATGTATGAACAATCATGAATGTACTTTACACGAATTGTTTTCGATCAATAGTTATCGGTATATAAATCACATATTATTGTATTTTGGATAGATAATGCTGCTGTGCCTTCGATTCCAAATTTAATCTTGCACGGTTAAATCTACTGATAACCTAACTCTACACTGGAGACACAGTATGTTAATCTCCATTCTTATATCAAAAAAACTCATTGGTGTCAGCAATGTTATATATGGTGAGATGAGATGAGGTTTAACGTTGTGTTCAGGATGATTGCACTTGTATAGCGACGTGAATTCACACATTCTGTGTGTGGCTGCTTGTGTGAGCCCTGACTGATGCCAGTTGCATTGTGTTAGCCTACTGAGATACCATAATAAGAAGTTGATGAAATGACAATAAGGCTACGCTACATCAAACCATGCATAAATCCATGATAAATCCTGATCATCACGCATACATATCTGATACAACTTCAGTAAACACGCCATGCGAACATCAATATTTTTCAGTTATCCATTTACATAATTTCACTACTATTTTGCCTTTTAAACCCAATGGAATCTGTTTCTGTGAACAATCGAAATTGAGTATTCGCGGTCGTTGACGTTATATATTTGTAAAAGGGTAACCTTTCAGATTAAATATGATAAATAGAATTCACCTCTTGTCTTGCCAAAGACTCGGCAAATTAATTAACTAAGACTTATCAATGCATTAACAATATGATGAGCACAAGTATTCTCTAAATTGTTTGGTTTCCAGGCAACTATTTGATTTGACTAAAACACAAATAAATGCTTGTCCCTTTCAATCTCCCAGGTTATGCAGGAGGAAGCCACTGCGGGGCCAAGGGTGGACCAGGGACAACTCTGTGCCTTCCTGACTCTCCCATCTACGCCAAGCATACTACAGCAGGATCAGGCAGTTATCTTTATGGAACTGAGTATCAAGTTGAACATCCCTCTCTTCCACTGCGAAACATGATTCAACACGATGTACCTTGTGTGGTGTGCCGCAGTCGTCACAGGAGGAGTGCTGTCATGGTCCCTGCCAGCAATGCGTGCTTCCCTGAGTGGCATCTGGAATACAAGGGGTACCTCTTCGGGGGAGCCACTACACACACAGGTTCAAGTGATTACGTGTGTGTGGATGGAGACCCAGAACCCATAAGGGGAGGCCATGAAGACAAAAACGGACATCTCTTGTACCCGGTGGAGTCTAAATGTGGCGCTCTTCCTTGTCCACCATATGTTGATGGTTGGGAGATGACCTGTGCTGTTTGTACAAAATAAAACACTCCATATTGTCCAAACTATCTGTCAAGTATGTACATTAACTGTGTCTTACATACATCCGAAACACATTCAGCTTTCCTAAGACTAATGATATCCATTTAAAACTGTGAAGATCCGGGATAGAATAGGTCTTCAGCAACACATGCTTGTCGTAAGAAGCGACTTAAGGCGTTAAACAACAAACAAACCAAACAAACATACAATGTGTATGTAAGTTTATTAAGGTGCATGAGGCACAAAAGGCAGCATGTGGTCGTCTCATTATGTAAGGACAAACTGACCACGTTGACCAGTCAGTTCAGTTATTATTGCCTGAAGGTCATAGCTGAAAACTTATCGTCAATCCATAGAGAATACTACACTATTCTCGTTAGATACCACTTCTACGAAACGAGTGGACTTTCTATATGGTATCTGACCGAGTGAAAGCAAGGGTCAAATACCAGAGAATGTTCACGAGTGAACATTGACATATGCCCAAATATGAGCATTGTTGACATTTCTATGCATAAGCATAAACAACATGCTCCTACTGTTGTGTTTGCTAACATAACAGCATCGACGTTCAAGATGCTTTTTGAAGAATTTCTTCAACTTTTGGTAATTCAAGTGCATTGTTGTTAGTACGCAGCACATCTATCAGAAAATTTTAAAAGTCGAATGATTTGTATCGGAAATGTTCACGTTTAGTGATCTGGTCATGCTGCTGTGTATGTTCATTCATAAACAAACAACTTCGGAAGCACAAAATGTCACAAAATACGTTTCTAATGGCGACACTGATGGCACAACCGGAGCCTCAAACGGAAGTCTAGATATCTGTCCAGATAGTTTACACTGACTTCATTTCACAACGCTTAACCTTTTATGTTAAATCAAATTGAAAGTTGCGAAAGTGGTCGGGAGCGTCATTGGGACCCTCGATCAATCGGTAGACATTGCATATGGACAGCCTAAAAGCTCGATTATATAATATCTACAGTAGCTCTATGCATAACTAATATAGAATGCAGAGCGAATTTAATACGTGTGACGATCTTGTTTGGTTTAATAAAGTGTTGTAAATATATCTCGCTTTGGTAATATACCTTCACTTCTGCCATGTAGTTGTAAAACTGAATGACGAAAGGCGATAGTTATGAATGAAAAAGTACTCCCGTGTGACAGAGGTCACGGTTATCCATTCAAAATGAATAAAACGAGGTTCACCTTGTACGACACACGTGTGTCGTACGGATTGAGTATCTTGAAACCTGTTTTCTTCACCACGTGGCATGGGTAATAAAGTACTGGACATCATGAGGATCGATCCACGCAATTGGGATACGATGACGTGCATCAACCAAATCAGCGAGTCTGACCACCCGATCAAAGTCGCCTCTTACGACAAGAATAGTCGCCTTTTATGACAAGCATGGAAGAGCCATTCTATACCGGATCTTGACGGGTCTTTAAGTTTACTGGTGTACATCAGACACAAAAGGCAGCAATTGGTTGCCACATTTTGTAAGGACAGACGGACCACGTTGACCAGACAGTTTAGTTATTGCTGGCTGAAGGTCCTAGCTTCGCCACTGATGAGCTTCTGGTCAGTGTCATTACACAAGGTATTTAACATGTATGGTTTCCTAATTGATAAAGGGTCAGCATTGCAGCTTATCAAATCCAACGAATCCAACGAATCCAACGAATCCAACGTCGGCTTTTTGACAGCTGGTGCAGCTATGTATATGGTAGTGAAGACCAATTTCATTTTGTTCTTCCTTTGTGAAAATGTTTCACCCGGGTGTCCGATTTACCGTCACAGGTGGAGTGTGTCCATGTCCGTGCCAGGAGCGCATGCTTTCCTTCGTAGTATTTTGGAACGGTGTCTCTGCGGTAACTGGTGCACACCATAGATACTGTTCTTTTAACAGTTGATGTTTGAACACAGAAATGTACAATGAGCACAGCTTGTAATACGAAAAGTCAGATACAGAAGCTCACTGATCTTCAGTGTGGTGGGGTACTCGTTTGCGAAATGGTTCCTCATAATAGAGTCACATATGTTGTGTCGTTTTTACTTAAAAGCAATTAAAACACACCTGTGACGTCATTCCATTGTTTGAACGCTCCATTATCTTTCAGGAATAGAGAGTTGCTTGTCAACTGTACATTATCTTGAAGCAACATTTGAATTAATTTCCACTTGAAACAGACGGAACTATTTTTTTACATTTATTTACAAGTGAATATTTTCAGTTTTTTTCGAAAACTTCTGTCGCCAGCGCTGTTCAAACCCGCATCGTTAGATTTGAAAACGTGTAATTGTCAACCTCAGCTACTGCGGCACATGAAGGCATGATGTGAAATTAACTATTAAATATTTTCATAATGATATGTATATATTTTGTGTTAGAGCAGGTTACCCCCAACAATGTTCATATTTATAGATAGTTAGATAAAACTTTGACGAGAAAAAACAAATAAGGTATTATAAATATCGCTTGTTCAGGGCTCTATATTTCCAATTATACCCATCAGCATGTATTAACAATGTGCAACCGATTGATAAATACTAGTTTAGGACCCAACAAAATTATGAAGAGCCGTGTACCATGCATTGTTAATGTCTACTCGCCACTGAGCTTGGCGCACGTGCAACAGCGGCAGAGAACACATTCCTCGTGCATCACACAAGGTCGACTCACGCAGTATAAATACAGACAACAAAGAGTTCTGGTTTATTTTTTAAATATTTTCAACTACAGAATATTTGTCAAAGTGTAAAAGTAGGGATGAGTTTTAAGTAGGGGAATATCTTCGTGTAGAAATATTGAAATTTCCTCTGATTATGTAGGATAGATGGTAGCATTTACGTGCTTAATAGCTCCTTACCGATATGTAGTTCGCTTGGGACAGCACGTTTCAGATCTTGCCCCACGTGCGGGCACGTGCGTTTGTCGGCTGCATGCCGATTTAGTGTTTACAGTCGTGGGTCGTATGGTAAGAGAGCTCCGATTGGTTGGTGACAGACTGGATTAGCCAGTGGCTGCACCGTTTAGACGTGTTGACCCAGAGGTTACATGTCCTTGCGAGTATATAAGAGATAGGCGCGAATGCTCTCATTGTCTTGCATGATCTGGAAGATCATTAGGAGGGAGGGAGACCACACCAAATTACCGTGTTCGTAGGACGAACAATTCCCCAATCCCTAGTGATTTTAGGCAATAAAGATCTAAATTCTGTGGCAACTTTAGAATTCATGGGTAAATTGTTATAAAGCTGGGTTGGACGGGTGGATTTAATTAGGAAATAATGTCAGCTATGTGATGTAGTTACATTGACCGATCGTGTTCGGAGGACAAACAAATCCCCAATCCCTAGTGATTTTAGGCAATAAAGATCTAAATTATGTGGCAACTTTAGAATTCATGGGTAAATTGTCATAAAGCTGGGTTGGACGGGTGGATTTAATCAGGAAATAATGTAAGCTATGTGATGTAGCTACATTGACCGATTGTGTTTGGAGGTTTGGAAGGGTGGTTTGTTTTCATAGACTGTGTTAAGGATGTTGTAGGGATTAAAGTGGGTTAGTGAGGGGTTTGTTCGTTTGCTTTAGGCTGTTTAGTGTTTTATTTTGAGGGTATAAGTAAGTAGGATTTTTGAGTTAATAATGTAAATTTTAGTTAGGAATAGGATTGATTGATTTGTAATTGTTGTTGAGTTCGTATTTATATTTTGTTACAGTTGGTTTTTTTCGTTTTGTTTATTTTTCTGTAGTAAACTGTTGAAACTTGATTATATTTTGTTGTGAATCACCTCCCTACATCGAACGAACTGAGGTCGTAAAGGACAGACAGAGGGACATAGACACCTTCTTTAGTATTTTCGGCATTAATATCTTCAGAATAAAAGAATCACAACGCAAAGTCATGGTGTCCTAAAGTGCCCAAAGCCTGTCCTGTTACATTTTTGGTGCCGAGACCAGGATGTAGTGGTATTGGTGATTTATACTGAAATTTATTAATTGAGATT
Organism: Haliotis cracherodii; assembly: GCF_022045235.1. NCBI lineage: Eukaryota > Metazoa > Mollusca > Gastropoda > Lepetellida > Haliotidae > Haliotis > Haliotis cracherodii. Next base: position 1,677,017 of record NW_027266266.1, read on the forward strand.
AAATTAAGGATAGTTTGTTAAAATGAATGCAAGTGAACAGGATTTTGACTTGTTCAACTTCAGTTTCTTGTCACCTCCCTCTGAAGATAGTTTTCATGGTCTTCCATCTAGACCAGGAGTATTTACTTCTACCCCTAGACCGAGTGGATTTACACCAGGGTCGCAAACATTGATAGATGTAGGGATGAATGCATCCAGTGCAAACATGTTCCCACAATCAAACTCAGGTTATCCCTCATTTTGGGACCAGAATGTGATGTGATGTGAGTACTCAAGAAGTAAACGACAGCAGGTCTGTTAGATTTGATATACCAGTAGATGTTAGTGAGGGTAATAGGTTACCATATAGAGTTAACCCCATTGTAGGAGGAAGCATTTATCCTTCTTCGCAGAGCAGTCGACAAGTAGATAGGATGGATAGCACACTCTGTCCTGATTTCGGAGGAAGACATGGTAGGCCCAGAGAAGAAACCTCCTCACGTTTTCTTTCTGATGGCAATGAAAGAATACCAAGCAGAAATTTGAAAATGACTAGAAGGCAAAAACAACCTGACACTTCCGATGGTAAAACTAGTGACTGGCAGGATTACATGGTGCATTTTGAGCAGGTCACCAACTGGAATGGTTGGAATGAGCAAGAGAAGGCTCAACAGCTCTAAATGAGTTTACGGGGGGCAGCTCAAAAGATGCTAAGCAGTTTAACCTTTGGGCAGTAGGGTGATTATAATGCCATCAGAAATGTCCTTCAACAAAGGTTTAATCCCAGGGAAAGGAGTGTTGCCTATCGTTGTGAGTTTCGAAACAGGAGCCAAGAAAAAGATGAATCAGTCACTGATTATGGTTATCAATTGCGCAGGCTAGCCCTTTTGGCTTACCCAGAAGTGCCATACATGGCTCTAGAGATGCAGATCATAGACCAATTTGTCACTGGGCTAACCTCATTTGAAATGAAAAAGCAAGTGACCTTTAGCCATCCACACACTCTGGATGAGGCCATTTCTTCCGCACTTAGAATACAAAGCAATGGAAGGCAATAGGGCTAGAAAACCTGTAGAAGGGAAAGTTAGTGTTGTTCAAAGTTCACCTGATCAAGAACATAGGGAAAAAAGGAACAGTGAGGTAGGACTAGGTGACATTTTGAAACTGATAGAAGAGAAGTTTAAAACTCTCAAGGGTTCGAATGGTCAGTCTAGGCTCAGACAAAAAGGTTGTTTCTATTGTCAGGAGAAAGACCACTTTAGGGACTATTGTCCAAAACTGCTGGCGAAATTAACTAAGAACTTAGCACTAACAGGGCAGACCGAAAAACATATAGGGGCTGAAGTAGAGGCCGTTGCTTCAGCCACTTGTCAGTCGATAGAGAGGCCATGTGCTGAGTTAGAGGTTGTGAGCCAAGTGGAGCAAGTTCCACTCCTACCAAATATTAGTATTACAACAGAAGTTTCTTCAGTTGATCAAGAAAAAGTACCTGTTAGTCTTCGGAATGTGCAGGGCGATCCTAATTTCCTGTATATGGATATCCTCTTTGAACAAAGGCTATTGTAGTACTTTGATTGATACAGGTTCACCTATTTCTCTACTTTCTCATGCTGACTTTAGAAGGTTGGGGTTCGAGGACTCGTTGCTCGTCCAAACGAACATCAACCTCACTACTGCTAATGGAAAGGATATAGATGTCAAGGGGCAGTTTACAGTTCAGTTTAGCTCGGGACGTTCAAGTTTTGAACAGAGTTTTGTGGTTGCTGACCTTGACAAGTTATCTGGAATCCTCGGCATGGACTTTTTGGAGAAATGTAGGGGCGAAATCAAAATTGTTAAGCAGGAATTGAAAACCCGCAAAGGCAAGATTAAACTGCACAAACTGAAGACTTACAACTGTTCGCGAGTAAGAGTGACAGAAAGAACCAAAATCCCAGCCCATTCTGAGAAAATGAAAGTTTGTAAAGCTGATACAAATCAGTTAGAACATGTCGGTGTAATTGAACCTAATAAGTACTGGCGGAATAAGGGTCTTTTTGTCGCAAGGAGTTTGGTTCAGTCAGACAGAGAACAGTTGGTGATATCAGTACTGAATTTTCAGTGGAAAAGGGGTGAATTTGGAACCATTATCAGTTATGGGCCCAGTGAATGCTGTAGATCAGACAGTGGAAGACTTACCTGTTAGTAAGGGAACCTATACTGAAAACAATATCTTCCTGAGCACTTGCAAACCTTAGTTGAGGCTAGTTCAGCTGATCTCTCAACGGAACAAAAACAGTCTGTGGCAAAGTTAGTTGGTGAGTTTCATGATGTCTTAGCTGACATAGATGGGTGCATTGGTCAGACTGACTTAGTGACCCATAAGATAGACACTGGGGAGGCCCATCCAATAAAGTTACCAGCCCGTAGGTTACCAAGTGCTAGCAAAATTGTAGTGGAGGAAGAGGTTGACAAAATGTTAAAACAGGGTATTGTAGAACCAAGTGACAGTCCCTGGTCAGCTCCTGTTTGTCTGGTTACTAAAAAGGATGGCAGTATTCGTTTCTGTATTGATTTTAGGAAGCTGAATTCCGTAACTTTACGAGATGCTTATCCTCTACCTCGGATTGATGATACACTTGAGAATCTTAGTGGGGCTCAATGGTTCAATACTTTGGACCTTGCTAGTGGATACTGGCAGGTGGAAATGGATAAAAGAACAAATCAAAAACAGCTTTCACCACTCATTTTGGGCTTTTTCACTTTAACGTGATGCCATTTGGACTTACAAATGCCCCAGCTACGTTCGAAAGACTGATGGACAGAGTACTCGGTACACTCAAGTGGAAAAGATGTTTGTGCTATTTGGATGACATTATTGTCTTTAGGTCGGATTTTGCCGGAGCATTAGAAAATCTTAGGTTGGTGTTTACACAATTGAAATTAGCAAAATTGAAATGAAAACCACAAAAATGTGTGCTTTTTCAAAAAGAAGTAGCTTTCTTGGGACATGTCGTATCCAAAGATGGTATCCAATGTAACACTGAGAAAACAAAAGCCATTGAATCATGGCCAAAACCTCTAAATAGGTCTGAGGTTCATAGTTTCTTAGGGTTAGTTGGATACTATCGTCATTTCGTCTAAGACTTTGCAAACATTGCTGCGCCACTCACAAGGTTGATCCGGAAACATGTTCGATTTAAGTGGGATGAGGATTGTGAACATGCTTTTCAAAGCTGAAACAAAACTTGGTTACTGCTCCCATACTAGCTTTCCCCCAAGATGAAGGTCAGTTCGTGTTAGATACCGATGCCAGTGCTTATGGCATTGGAGCAGTGTTGTCACAGGTTCAAATTGATGGACAAGAAAGGGTACTTGCATATGCTAGTAAAACTCTGAATCAAGCTCAACAAAACTATTGTACCACTAAGCGTGAACCTCTGGCTGTTGTCACTTTCTTAAAGCAATTTAGACATTTCCTATACGGACGTAGGTTCTTGCTTAGAACTGATCATGCACATCTCATCTGGCTTAAAAATTTCAAAGATCCGGAGGGAATGCTAGCACGTTGGTTAAGTGTCATTGAGACTTACAATATTGACATTCAGTATAGGTCTGGTACAAAGCATAAAAATGCAGATGCGTTGTCAAGGAAACCAACTCGAAAATGTAAGAACACAACTTGTATTGACTGCAGAGAGGAATCCTCTGCTGTGTTCTCTGATTCAGCCGGATCTGATCAGTCTGTTTTGTATTTGGAGGTACAAGTTGGGAGGCATGATCAGGAAACCCAGACGATCAATCATATTGCAATACCTACAAGTAGGAATATAGGCAATTCTGAAAACACATCTAATTGGCTACCCGTTTGGACTAAAGACGAGTTACTCAAAATGCAGCAAGACGATCCTAGTATCGGTCCTATTCTGAATAGATTAAAGGCATCAGCTGACAAACCATTAAAAACTGACATAGTTGATCTGAACTCGGACGCCAAGTGTCTTTGGGGTCAGTGGGATTCACTCACACTTCAAAATCAATTACTGTATAGGAAAACTTCTTTGCATGTAGGAGGGGAGCTTTTGCAACTTATTGCACCAGAAGCTATCAGGGAAGAAGTTTTCAGTCATTTACATACTAAACGTACAGCAGGACATTTTGGCAGAATATCTTCAGAATAAAAGAATCACAACGCAAAGTCATGGTGTCCTAAAGTGTCAAAAGCCTGTCCTGTTACACTCATAACTCTCCATACCTTAAAAATAATGGGCCTCAGACGTTCCCCTCTACGTAACGTACTCGATGATTCTATAATGAAGCGTCCCAGCCTTAAAGAAATGAGTCCAGTTGTAATCGTTCTGTTTATTAGTGATACAAGCCTAAGGGCAAGAGCCCTATTGTAATCGTTCAGTTTATTGGTGATCCAAGCCTAATAGGCAAGAGCCCTATTGTAATCGTTTCGTTCATTAGATATCCAAGCCTGAAAGGCAAGAGCCCTATTGTAATCGATCTGTTTATTAGTGATCCAAGCCCAATAGGCAAGAGCCCTATTATAATCGTTGTGGTTATCACTTATTTCTATTTATTATTTATTATTCCGCAGTTTGTTTTGTACAAGAGATAACTCAACAACCCATCATCAGCATCTTGATATCATGTGAAGTAGATTGCACAAAGATCCGAAGACTCTGTGCCCAACGTCCAATAGCAGGCAATTCCAAAATAATTAACTAAAAGCAACTATATCAGAAACCAATAGTCCATTGGAGAAAACGTATTATTTCTGAGAGGGGGTAACAAACTTGATCCATATAGCGGGAATTACTATGAACTTTGTACATTATTCACCAAGAGCCATATACTAGTAACTTTCAATCTAACTGATTGTTTTTGAGGGATGTGTTCCTTTGGTCACATGTATTCCGAATAAATAAGTTATGTACTTCAATCTAGCTTTGCAATAAATTGAGCTAGAGTTACAATACTTTCGGTTGAAAAGTTCTAGGCAGGCAGCCTAGTTTGAAATAATTCAAAAACAATAGGTGCATTTGTTTTTTGTCTAAACCGAGACAGCACCATGGGTCAGATATGATTTAATGCTGTAAGAATTTTTTTAGCTATTTCCGGAAATTAGACAATTGAAACACTAATAGTTTTCTTGTAAAACTTGTGACTTTATTACGTGTGTTATTAAACCTCAAATGACATAATTCAAAAACAGAAAGTACTAATACTTTTGTTATATATTGAGCTAGAACTATTTGACTAATTCAAGATGTTAAGTTTGCATACAATTTTCTTCCGGAACCAGAAGTGATGATTTCTTTAAGCATCTAGATGAGGATCTCATGGCAACATGTATCTCACTAAGAATAGCATCTACATGTACATGAGTTTACAGAATACTTTGTACGTGGTCCAACTGATTTACACACGCGGTCGCTGTCTGATTTTACGTCACATCAAAAGAGTTTGGCAAGTACATTGTTTTAGAATAAAAGGAAATTTAAAAGTCAATGCCAGAGAGGAATCAGTCTCGATTAACTTCCGAAACAAATTCCATTGGGCGTAAGTTAAGAATTAAATAAATGGATAATCTCTTCTCTGCGGAGCTGTGCAAGTATCAACATGTTACATCATTACCGAGGGCTGATCAATGTCCACCCAAAGTCATTTTGCTGGTATTTTCAAGCAACACTTAACCCAAATTGGACATTTAAGTTGTAGATCAACAAGAATGAAAAAATATATTTTAAGATCTATGCACAAAGAATCAGAGTGCCTAAAAACATATGCACAAATATATATGACCAGACGCATTACTTCAAATAGTCAACATTCGCTACATAATGGAGCCGTTTCAAGCAGCTTGAACCTTTAGTTTCAACATTTCACAACTTAAGATACAATCGAGCATGCCCTTTCTTCGAATCTTTCAAAGAGCGTCATACAGGTCCTACAGCTCAAAAGTTGTTTGATCAAGGTCAAAAGATTCAAGGCCTTGTAAAGCTTTCAGAACGTTTTAGGGTGCAGATGTGAAGGGCAGTTCTAAATTTGATTTTGGTGATTTTACTATGCTTCAGTGTAACGGAACAATGCTGATCCGTTCACACAGAAGGCATAGACAGCTTACATCGTGGCTCAAATATATACGACACATCTATTTTCCTATACCTGAGACAGTCCTGCTGAAAGCATCATCAATTCTCTATTGAATTACATTATCTCAGTGTAATCCTTCATTCGTCCTGTAGTACTGATAGTCAATATGTAAAGACGATTTCATCCGGCACCTGACATGTTGACGCACGTCGGATTTGTAGCTACCATAATGACCACCGTCACATCGCGCATTTAGACGTTGCTATCACATGTCCAAGGAGGGATATGTGATTTGTAGCTTCCACAATAGCCACCGTCACATCACGCAGTAACTCGTTGTTATCACACTTTCAAGGAAGAATATGTGATTTGTAGCTTCCACAATAGCCACCGCCACATCTCGCAGTAACTCGTTAATATCACACATCCAAGGGGGTATATGTGATTTGCCGCTTCCGTAATGACCACTTTAAGCACTCAGTCTGGTTGTGCTTATACCCGGCCGCCAAGACATTGGTGTACTGATGACTGACTTCCATGATATTGCTGTACTCATGACTGCCATGACATTTTTGTGCTAATGACTGACTACCTAGACATTAATGTGTTCATGACTGACCGCCATGATATATGTGTACTCATGACTGACTTCCCAGACATTGGTGTACTCATGACTGAGTGCCATGACATTGGTGTACTCATGACTGACTGCCATGACATTGGTGTACTCATGACTGACTGCCATGACCTTGGTGTACTCATGACTGACTGCCATGACATTGGTGTACTCATGACTGACTGCCATGACATTGGTGTACTCATGACTGACTGCCATGACATTGGTGTACTCATGACTGACTGCCATGACATTTGTGTACTCATGACTGACTACTATGACATTGGTGTACTCATGACTGACTGCCATGACATTGGTGTACTCATGACTGACTGCCATGACATTGGTGTACTCATGACTGACTGCCATGACATTGGTGTACTCATGACTGACTGCCATGACATTGGTGTACTCATGACTGACTGCCATGACATTGGTGTACTCATGACTGACTGCCATGTTATTAGTGTACTCATGACTGACTGCCATGACATTGGTGTACTCATGACTGACTGCCATGACATTGGTGTACTCATGACTGAGTGCCATGACATTGGTGTACTCATGACTGACTGCCATGACATTGGTGTACTCATGACTGACTGCCATGACATTGGTGTACTCATGACTGAGTGCCATGACATTGGTGTACTCATGCCTGACTGCCTTGACATTGGTGTACACATGACTGACTGCCATGACATTGGTGTACTCATGACTGACTGCCATGACATTGGTGTACTCATGACTGACTGCCATGACATTGGTGTACTCATGACTGACTGCCATGACATTGGTGTACTCATGACTGACTGCCATGACATTGGTGTACTCATGACTGACTGCCATGACATTGGTGTACTCATGACTGACTGCCATGTTATTAGTGTACTCATGACTGACTGCCATGACATTGGTGTACTCATGACTGACTGCCATGACATTGGTGTACTCATGACTGAGTGCCATGACATTGGTGTACTCATGACTGACTGCCATGACATTGGTGTACTCATGACTGACTGCCATGACATTGGTGTACTCATGACTGAGTGCCATGACATTGGTGTACTCATGCCTGACTGCCTTGATATTGGTGTACACATGACTGACTGCCATGACATTGGTGTACTCATGACTGACTGCCATGACATTGGTGTACTCATGACTGACTGCCATGTTATTAGTGTACTCATGACTGAGTGCCATGACATTGGTGTACTCATGACTGACTGCCTTGACATTGGTGTACTCATGACTGACTGCTATGACATTGGTGTACTCATGACTGACTGCCTTGACATTGGTGTACTCATGACTGACTGCTATGACATTGGTGTACTCATGACTGACTGCCATGACATTGGTGTACTCATGACTGACTGCCATGACATTGGTGTACTCATGCCTGGCCGTCATGACATTGGTGTACTCATGACTGAGTGCCATGACATTGGTGTACTCATGACTGACTGCCATGACATTGATAAGCTCATGACTGACTGCCATGACATTGGTGTGCTCATGACTGACTGCCATGACATTGGTGTGCTCATGACTGACTGCCATGACATTGGTGTGCTTATGACTGACTACTATGACATTGGTGTACTCATGACTGAGTGCCATGACATTGGTGTACTCATGACTGACTGCCTTGACATTGGTGTACTCATGACTGACTGCTATGACATTGGTGTACTCATGACTGACTGCTATGACATTGGTGTACTCATGACTGACCGCCATGACATTTGTGTACTCATGACTGACTGCTATGACATTGGTGTACTCATGACTGAGTGCCATGACATTGGTGTACTCATGACTTTTTGCCATGACATTGGTGTACTCATGCCTGGCCGTCATGACATGGGTGAACTCATGACTGAGTGCCATGACATTGGTGTACTCATGACTGACTGCCATGACATTGGTGTACTCATGACTGACTGCCATGACATTGGTGTACTCATGACTGACTGCCATGACATTGTTGTACTCATGACTGACTGCCTTGACATTTGTGTACTCATGACTGACTGCTATGACATTGGTGTCCTCATGACTGAACGCCATGACATTGGTGTACTCATGACTGAGTGCCATGACATTGGTGTACTCATGACTGACTGCCATGACATTGGTGTACTCATGACTGACTGCCATGACATTGGTGTATTTATGACTGACTGCCATGACATTGGTGTACTCATGACTGACTGCCATGACATTGGTGTACTCATGTCTGACTGCCATGACATTGGTGTACTCATGACTGACTGCCATGACATTGGTGTACTCATGACTGAGTGCCATGACATTGGTGTACTCATGTCTGACTGCCATGACATTGGTGTACTCATGACTGACTGCCATGACATTGGTGTACTCATGACTGACTGCACAGACATTGGTGTACTCAGGACTTACTACCATGGTATTAATGTGTTCATGACTAACTGCCATGACATTGGTTAATCCATGACTGACTGAAATAACATGTGTGTGCTCATGCGTGGCTGCCATGACATTGGTTTACTCATACCGACAATACTGACAACTCCTTGTCTCAAACAACAATACTGACAACTCTGTGAGTCTCATACGCCAATTACTGACAACTCCGAGTGCTTTCCCAACAACACTACGGACAACTCGATGTATATCCGACAACACTACTGACAACTATGTGTGCCTCCTACAACAATACTCAATATGTGTCTCCTACAACGATACTGACAGCTCAGTTTGTGTCTGTCAAGATCACAGATAATCTTGTATATTTTAATTATATGTTAGTACTTCAGATAGATGTATTACGGTATGGTTACATTAGTATATTAAGCTTAGCGAGTTGTTTTTAGATATTGTCAGGTAATACTATGGGAACAGGTTAGGTTCAGGGAAGCGTGACTGGGTACGGCTGATAGCTGGGGAGTTAATTGGTGTAACAATAGGGAGGTCAGGGGTAGCTTGGGCTTTGGGGTCAGTTTAAATAGCGGGGCAGGGTAATAATTTGTACAGTCAGCCAGAATCAGCATGGTCATGTAAGGCATGGACTAATATTGTGGGAGACTTCTACTCTGGTTGGCGTAAGTTTTTACATTTATTGTTTCATGTTGAATTGTATTTTAGAGGATAGAATTTTGAGTTATGTATTTTTTCCAAACGTAATTATATACACATATTGATGGTAATAGCGTAAAGCCACTGTAACAAATAACCACAACATGATCAAAGTATAAACAGTTCAACTCAGTAATATGTAAATCGGAGTATTGGTGCATGGCTGTATGTATTGTGAGGTAGTGACACATACCTCAGTGACTGTAATTGCGTATATTACATTGTAGTGTCCCGGAACTGGCCGGTTAACCTTAGAGTGCGTAGGAGGGAAGAACCTCCGATATTACGTAGGAGGAAGTAACAACCTCCAACATCACGTAAGGAGAGAAGTTCTCCGACCCAACGTAAGGAGAGAAGTATCTTCGTCTCCGTGGCACATCGTAGGATGAACACAGCCGTGGCATCCATGTAAACAGGCACCCCTAACTCCGTGGGGACAACATCGCCTGGGTGGAAAGATCACCATTCGTTATTACGAGGAAGAATTCTCGTATGAACTGCTCAATAACATCAGAGATTCTAAAGTTCTGTATAGAACTGTTGTGACAGTGACAGTGAAGTGGCTTTGTATCTTTTGGTTGTTTTTTTTTGTGGTTGTGTGTTGTTGTTGTATATATATACACACACAAAGTTTTACTGTGTATTAGTTGTGTTATTCTTAGAACATCTGTATTAGTGTTAGTATTTTTAGAAGTAGACTATTAGTATTAGGATAGTGTATCGTGATAGTTGTATTGTTAGTAGGAGATAGTTGTATTATTAGTAGTAGACATTTGTACTGTTAGTATTAAGATATTAGTATTAGTAGTAGGTGGTAGTATTGTTATTGGTAGGAGAAGCTAGTTTAGTTAGTTGTGTTAGTTAATTTGGTATTAGTTTGAATTTAGATATTGTTATTGGGATTTAAAATTACTTTAAGGGAGGGAATAAATCTGTATTACAACTTCATTTGTGGTTGTGGTTGATACAATACGTGACAGTGTCTCCTACAACAATACTCACAACTCCATGTGTCTCCAACAACGATACTGACAGCTCAGTTTGTGTCTCCTACAACAATACTCACAACTCCAAGTTTATCTCCCACAACAATACTGACAGATCCGAGTGTGTCTCCTCGAACAGTTGTGACAACTCCGTGTGTGTCTCCTACAACAATATTAAAAACTCCGTGTGTGACTCCCACAAGAATAATTACAACTCCGTTCGTCTCCTTGAACAGTACAGTCAACATCGCGTGTGTCTCCTGCAACGATACTTACATGTACGTGTGTCTCCTACATTCATACCGACATCTCAGTACAACAACACTGACAGCTCTGTGTGTGTATCCTGCAACAACACTCACAGCTCCGTGTTTGTCTCCTACAACAATACCAACAACTCCGTATGTGTCTCCTACAACAATACTAACAGCTCCGTGTGTGTCTCCTGCAACAACACTGACAGCTCCGTGTGCGTCCCCTGCAACAATACAGACAAATCCGTTCGTCTCCTACAACAACACTGACAGCTCCGCGTGTGTCTCCCACAACACCTTGTGTGTCTCCTACAATAAGACTGACAAATACGTGTGTCTCCTACAGTAACACTGACAACTCCGTGTGTGTCTCCTGCAATAACGCTGACAGCTCCTTGTGTGTCTCCTGCAATATACCGCTGACAGCTACGGACGTGTGCTATAATACGACAACATTGATGTCATGGATGTATACAACTCATCTCTGGCCCCTGACCTTTGATCACATTACCATCTCACAGAACATACTAATAAAATAAAATATGTTCAGTCATCATCTGTTGTCTACTAGGTGACGCTTAGGGCACGACAGAGTTATAGTGAAATCACTACAACAATACTAACAACTCCGTATGTGTCTCCTACAACAATACTAACAGCTCCGTGTGTGTCTCCTGCAACAACACAGACAGCTCCGCTTGTGTCTCCCACAACAATACTGACAGCTGGGTGTGTGTCTCCTACAACAATACTGACAACTCCGCGTGTGTCTCCTACAACAACACTGATAGTTACGTGTGTGTCTCCTGTAATAACAAAGACAACTTCGTGTGTCTCCTTCAATACCACTGACATCACCTTGTGTGTCTCCTACAATAAGACTGACAAATACGTGTGTCTCCTACAGTAACACTGACAACTCCGTGTGTGTCTCCTGCAATAACGCTGACAGCTCCGTGTTTGTCTTCTACAATAATACTGACAGCTCCGCGTGTGTGTCTCCTACAATAACACCGGCAACCCAGTCTGTGTCCCCTACAATAGCACTGATAGCTCTGCGTGTGTCTCCTACAATAACACTGACAGTTCTGTCTGTTTCTTTTGCAATAACACTGATAGCTCCGTATGTGCCTCCTACAATAATAACACAGACAACTCCGAGTGTGTCTCCTGCAACAACACTGACAACTCCGTGTGTGTCTCCTACAATAACACAGACAACTCAGTGTGTGTCTCCTACAATAACACAGACAACTCCTTGTGTGTCTCCTACAATAACACTGACAAGACCGTGTGTGTCTCCTGCAATAACACCTACAACTCAGTGTGTGTCTCTTCAGTAACACAGACAACTCCATGTGTGTCTCCTACAAAAACACAGACAACACCTTGTGTGTCTCCTACAATAACACAGACAACTCCGTGCGTTTCTCCTACAATAACACAGACAACTCTTTGTGTTGTATCCTACAATAACACTAACCACTCCGTGTGTGTCTCCTGCAATACCGCTGACAGCTCCTTGTGTGTCTCCTGCAATATACCGCTGACAGCTATGGACGTGTGCTATAATACGACAACATTGATGTCATGGATGTATACAACTCATCTCTGGCCCCTGACCTTTGATCACATTACCATCTCACAGAACATACTAATAAAATAAAATATGTTCAGTCATCATCTGTTGTCTACTAGGTGACGCTTAGGGCACGACAGAGTTATAGTGAAATCACTACCACGAAGCCAACACATGAGGTCTGTACATAATAATTTTATTTCGGTTCGACTAATCCTTTACTGCCTGATGACTGATGTATTAGACATTCTGTGTTATTATGACTGCTGTGATTATACGACAAACAGGCCGTTCAGTGGCTCTTCCTTTTAATTCACTCACTATCCCGTCTTGTATGTCAAATAATATTAAAATCAAAAGTATCACATACACAACATAAGGGAACCAGAATTCACACCAAAATGCAAACGTTTTAAGCGGTAATGTTTACATCGTATCACTGCGTGGCTGTGACAAAAACGTTGGCAGCACGATCGCAGTCACTCTGACAGTTATTGTCGTCCACATTGTTGAGATGGAATCAGAAGTTAATGTCACTTCCCAAAATATGTACCACATGCAGCCCCGAAACAGGAACACCTTGGAAACTGACAGAAAACATCAAGATACTGGTACTAGTTGAGACACTGAATAGTGGACCATAGAGGGAAGATCGACGGCCGCTGCTGACACGTGCTACTCACGTAACCCGTGTGACAACACCTGGTCAACAGTTGGACATGTTCATGCAGGCAGACAGAGTACGGTGTATAAATCAATATGTGAGTGTGGATGTTTGTGACTCGGGCACTCAACTGTGAAGCCGTATTTGGTAGATGAAGTTTAGCTTTGAAAACCTTTCATGTATTTCTGTTTTTGCTGACATAGAATCTACCAAAATGTCATGCTTGTGTAATTGCTTGCATGAAACTCAGAAAAGATTAGTAGATTCTGCTTACTAACGAATGAAGTTTAGCTTATATAACATCCGGTCAAAGTGCGGTCAAACAACTCACAATACCAATGTTCGAAAGTATAAATAAGTTATTCTGAGGAGAATATTACATCTTCTTTATTAAATGTTGTGTTACACTCCTGGCATGGTAGGCCTTATAATTTGCACGTGGACATTCTACAGAGTGATTTAAGCATTAACTCTATACACAGATGAGAGACAGTCCCACATACAGATGACATGCGATCTTGTATGACAGGGGGTTGGGGTAGCCTGGGATGTTAAAGCGTTTTCTCGTCACGCCGAAGACCCGGGTTCGATTCCCCACATCTTCACAAAGTGTGAAGCCCATTTGTTCTGTTGTCCCCGCCCTGTTATTGCTGGAATATTGCTTATGGCGGTTCAAAACAATACTCCTTCAATCACTCTACTCTTGGTGTCTACTTATGCATTTCACAAATTTTGAGGTATATTTTACTAGGATAATAAAGAGCATCATACAACTCTTGCTCAGAAGTTGTTTGATCCAGTTTACACGACTCAAAGCTTCAGTAAAGCTTTCAACATGTTTTATGGTGGACAGTTTTATGTTGAGGACATTTCCAAATTTAACGCATCAGTGACAAACATGAAGTCCGATGCAATTCCCTATTTTGTACCATATTTCTTGTGGGTTTTTTTCAGGTGGTCAATTGACTTGCCCTTGCATGTGTTTGCGACGGATGACATCGGTTGGGCAAGATACGCTCGCCTTTTCGCGAACACCTGGAATCATCACTGCCTGATAGTTATTCATAAATGACATGACATAGTCGGAATCATACAATCGACTTAAACAGAGACTTCTTGTGGCAATGAAAAGGGACTTTTCCCTTTACTGATATCTATTGAATATTCTCATCGTGGCTTTAGGCAAACAAAAACCTACATTTGTTTTTATTTGTTAAAGTGTTAGTGGCGGAACATACTTACCCTTTGCACGAACACCTGGAGTCACCACTCATTTTTAGTGATGCAGTTGTAATTACACCATAGCATGATGTGTGTCCTGTCATTGTCTCATCTTCTCTTCTGTTATTCATTCGTCAATAATAATTTTCACCACTATTTTGCCTTTCACTTCCAATGGAACATCTTTCAATTATCTAAAGTATTGAACTAGATTGCATACAACCCTCATTTTTGTACAATGTCCCTGTCTGTGTAAAACAACACAAATGGTTATGTATATTTATGGACGCTCTTATCATGCAGTTTCATTCACTTTCATACTTCAGAATGATTACCTAGTATTTCACACATTTAGAATATTTGATTGAAAAATTAAACTCTCACATAAGAACACCCTACTTTCCGTTCTTGTGTTTAGTTAACCCTTAACGAAGTACATCTTCCAAAACATAGCCATCTGTCTCCGAAAAACTGACAATTCACCTGTTACTGCACTGTCAATAATGTTAGCTGATTTAGCCAACATGCTGCATCCTCTATGATATGCAGACATCTCATTACCATAAGTATTCCAACGATACTTTCAGCTGATTATTTTAAGTTTTGTTATTGAGATATGCAATTGTCACATAGAATTAAAACAACAAAAATTGTGACTATTGTTGTATAGCATAATCACAAACACGAAGGTGAAGAAACTCGCGTGTGGTGTGCACACTCAGTGCTGGGGCAGAGGCAATGCTACATTTATTACCAACAGCTGTCACTTGCTGGTTTTGTCAACACAGCCATTTAGGCCTGTGTACTGATACATGATACGTAAAGTAATCAAGGCCAGGTGTAAAGATGTGTATCATGTAGTGCACTATAGCATGAAATGTACAGTCGCAATTACACCCTAGCATGATGCGTGTCCTATCAGTGTCTCATGTTGCTTTCTGTTACGCATGCATCAATAACTAAACAGAGATAATATCAACGTTTCAGCATGCATCAGTTAACCTTCACTGCTGTAAACATCTATATTTAATGTACACAAAATAAAGATGACAATTCTTTACCAGCTCAAATACAATGAATAAGCAAAGAATTTAGAAAAAGGAATGAGGCATGTTATCGTTATGTGTTGGATCAGGTTCCATGTTTAGTGTTTGTAGAAAGCAAATGATTTGTAAAGTATTTTCAAGCAGAATACATTTGTGGTTCATTCTATATTTAATGTATATAACAAATTTATGATGGCACTTCTTTTACAATGAATGAACAAACATGTAACAAATGCTTTGGATTTGTTGGAGGCGCAACCATGAATTATTAAAAGTAGCTCGCAAGGGTTAATAACATGTTCGTGTTAGACGAGTAAGTGATTTAATCAGAATGGATTTTCGCCCTCTTTACCAATATTCTAGCAATATCACATCAGGCCTTGTCATTTTCTGTGTGAGGATATTTACTGAAGGTCATGTAGGTATGTACAGCACGAACTTTTGTAAACATGTACAATGTGGGTCAACATTTTGTTCGCATGTGTCTCCTAATGCTTGAACAGCCGATTTCATATAGCCATACATCTCAAAATGTTTTTTATGTGGGTACATACAGTGCAACGCATGTAACTTGTTTTTATGCAGAAATTCATAAATCACGTTTTCAGACTTTTACTTTGCTTGACTTTGTAAATGTAACACATAGGATATATGTCTGCAGCCACTGTTTAAAAATATGAAAAATGATTCCTTCACACCCTACTTGAGTGTGATATTTATCTTTCAATCAACTGCAATGTTTGGTAACATTTGTTCTGAAGTATGATGCACGAGTAAGTGTTAGGTCCTGGTAGATGAGTATATATGTCTCCCCGCTCTACCTTCACCGTCGGTGTGGAATGTAGACAATGACGATGCTGCATACAACGTTCATCCTCCTCCTCTGCCTGGAACTTGTCACAGGTGACTATAGTTTCAATCTTCTTTATGAATTATCATAATGCGTGTGTTGAAGATGTTAACTATTAACCAGTAGTTGTGTTATTTGTAGCCACCTGTAGTTCACAACAACATACCTTACACTTCCAACAAAGAACAATAGTGATGCCATAATATATTAGCACAATTCTTTTTTTAAATCTGTCGTAAACAGGTTTGAACTATTGAGGACACAATAAAATATTTCAACCATGTTTGCACTTGTCTCGTAAATCAAGAAAGGTTATCAGTAGTGTTATGACCCAAAGGTTGTTATCTTCTTACGAACTTCTTATGAACTCGTGGGCTATCTTAGGGGGATTGGGTTTGTTGTTTGACGCCACATTCAGCAATATTCAAGCTATATGGCGGCGGATCAGAAAAACCAGTGATTGATATCATGAACAACAATCCATGTCTTCTGGGTATGATGGCAGGCACCAACAATGTGACGGGGCCTGACCACCCGATCATTTAGTTGCCTTTTTCGACCATCATAGGCTATGGAGGACCAGGAATTGCCACAGGGGCAAACAATATGGAGATGATAAACTCAGAAAATGATATGGATTGTCGAAATTTAGCAAACGTTGAATAACTAACGAACGTGGTCTATAAAAACAAAATCACGATTCAAGTCATTTCACATTACAGATGTTATGTTGCTTTTATAGAAATTGATCTGAATATTGAACGTGTAAAATTTTGTCAAACGCATTCAATAACACATAAACTGTTGAGGAAGCGAGGTAAAATTACTTGAGGGGCATTCACACAAGTAGTAGCTATATCTTGTTGTATGTAATAAGTTATACAAACTGCAGTTGTAAGCAATTTGGCGTTCACACAGCGATGAGTTGCAAACACCTCTTGTCTCGCGAGACATGATTTTTGTTACTTCTGAAACATATTTGAAGTACTGAACATTGTAGGAGAATTATGGTCAAATGACACCAGGCCCACCTCAAACATGATGGATATGTGACATACCTCTTGTTCTAACTCATGGTGTAAAAACTTTATTGCAAAACTAAGAACGAATTAGAACAGAAATAGTGCTAAATGTTGTCGATGATTCTGTTTTGCATAAACATAACTTCAATGTAGCAACTTTTAATTGCACATATATAAACATATTGCGTGATGTATGTTTGTATTTGACTGTTTTACTTAAACCGTGAGCAAACACAATATTGCCCTATGTCTGAAATACACAATGACTTATGTTAGCAATTTGTTATGATTTACTTTACTCATTCGATATGAAAAATAACTTGATGTAGAGAGATGTACTTATGTTCAATGAAGAAGGGCAAGACTTCGTTGAGCTATTGAAGCCCATTGTAACTCGGTTGTTGTATCTCACAATATATTTCGTATTTGTTTGATCATGAGTGATCAAACTTTTCCAGGCAAATATTGGTATTGAAATGGACACTACAAAATAAAGTTACATTATATATTCCCATATTCCTCCACAGCATTACAAATATTGGATAAAAAGAACAGAGTGCTAGTTTTTTTCGATGCAAGAGAAAACTTTGCTGTGAAAAATGTCTTAAATGGACAGATAAAAAGATTGGCTGTTCGTTGATATTGATTTGACAAGTCTCGCATCGTCAATGTTTATTGTTTAAATCAAATACTTTAAATTATGCAATCTTAACATACAAAGTGAGCATCTGTTCCTATAACTTTTGTGATTAAACTTGGTGCATCCTTTGAAGATACAAAACAATTGTGGCCAATTTCATCCAAGGAATATTAAAAACAAAATATTGTCACCGCTGTGCGCGATGTTGCGTCTGTCACGGCGGTACAGGTCAAGATTCTTGCTCCATTTTTCCAATCATTGTGATCCATAAATATTATTGAATCCTCAATTCTTGGAATGATTTTTCACTCATGCATATTCTTCATAATCTCAGCCAATGCATGCACCACCAAGGAAAATGGATCGATTGTACTAGCAGAAAATGCAAAAGGGTGTTAAATGGGAGGTTTGAAACGTTTACATTTTCAAACGAGATTTCAGAACATGGGTTTGTTTTCATTTTATATTTATATTTCATCTGGGCCCTGTGTCAAAATCGCAATGCTTGCTTAGAAAGCGTACATGTGAATATCATGTGGTCTTGACACACATATAACTTGTTGCACGATGAAAGAGCATGCCTTATGTCTCATGCAACCAACAAGTAGCATACTATGGTGGCTGAGGGGGAACATCGTTTTGTCGCCCTCAATTACGGCCGCGAGAAAGCAATAACACGAGATGCGAAATGGGTACCAAGAGAGGAGAAAGCAATATAGAGAGAAAGCAATAGAGAGATAGAACGAGAAAGTGAGAAACGATACGAGAAAGCGATAAAGAAAGAAAGCGATAAAGCAACAAGTAAGAAAGCAATGGAGCGAGAAAGCAATATAGAAAGAAACGATAAAGAAAGAAAGGGATGAAGCACCAAAGTGAGAAAGCGATAATGCTAGAAAATAATAGATAATTCTCATAATTTTGTACATTAACGAGTTGTTTTGCTCCTTTTCAGGGCTTCATTCCTATAATTTTCAGCGCTGTTTTGACTTTTATGCCTCGAACTTTCAACATTTTGTGTTAGAGATAAATTTGTTAGATATTCATACAGAATGCTATCTCGTTTCGTTTGTATACAAGCACTGTTTACTTTCTTGTACTGTAGTTAATTCGAAAGATTCAAATGCACTATAACGGAAAAGTCTTTTGCTTTTACTTTATTTCGCTAAAACTCCTGAGAAAGTCCACGACTTATTTGCGAATTATTTGGAAACTTAATTGTCCCTTTTATAGGAGTTAGTAGTTTTATGCCTACCACCACAAACACACACCCTCCCCCTCTCACTTCCCCACCCCCGTCGTCGATAGAAGCGTTGTGTAGGATGATATTAGTTACATCTCTTCGTGTTTAGACTAACATGCTCTAAGATATTTGTGAATTTGTTTCGCTATTCATACTTAAAACTGAAACATTAAAAGATACATTGAACTGGAACACATAATTAGTGAGTGAGTGAGTTGTGTAAAGCTTTTTCTAATTATTGGTCCAGTTATCAGTACACAAGTATATTTTTCACTGCATTGGTTATGATTATGATAACAGAAACGTTCCAATTTTTAAACGGCGTGTCAGCTTAATGTGGAAGGAAAGCCCTAAATGATGCAGGTCTTAAATGTTTACCACTTTGGTGAAACCCACGAGCACGGGTATGGTGCTGACAAACCTACAAACATAATCGGGGCGAACTGGGATTCGAACTCACAATCATTGATTTCTGGCGTGCCCAAGGGACACAACTCTGCACAGCGAAACGACTGGGCCACCCGTGCCCTCCGAACACATAATGAATTACATGATTTATACATTGAGAAATAAGTGTCAGTATTATCAGTCCACTGTTTGTATCGTTTGCATTGTTTTGACGGTCAACAGATTTGAATGTTACGCCGAATACGTGCTCGTCCGATTAAGAAATGACAATTATATTGATAATGATGCATGTAAATTATGCAGACAAATGTTATACATGTAAACTGTTACAAAATACAAAATAGTGATCGATTAGATATGTCTATGTATCTTAGGTCAGATATACGACGCTTGAGAGCGTCATTAACCAGTATATTCATTCCTTGGACAATAGAAATTGGATGTGTTGTAAATTTCATTTAAAAACCCTAAATTCTCACAATTTCCTTCAATCTTACTGTCTTCAGAAATTAAATTCAATGCTAATGTGCGTCTAAAATATAGTTCAACTGATGTTAAGTCGGATTGCCCGACATATTTGTGCTTATTTGTAAATATCTACCACAGTGAGTCAAACTGATAGACTAACAGACAGATGCACAAACAAAAACTATACTTAAAATATACATACAATATAAGGATGACAGCTGATTTAACATATGTTATAGAAAATCATAGGTATGCACTTCATATTGTTATTAACGCTAACTGTGTGGCCACACTAATTTGGATGCCTCTCCATATGTGTAGTGTATCCAAGTACACATATCAACTGTGATAACACCATTGTCACAGCGATGGGAGCGGTGAGGTAACCTAGTGGTTAAAGCATTCGCTCCTTACACTGAAGACCCAAGTTCGATTCCCCACATGGGTACAATGTGTGAAGCTCTGCTGTCCCCACCATGATATTGCTGGAATATTGCTAACAGCGGCACAAAACCATAACGTTATCAAATTACTATATACAAACTTTGTTTTGAGTTTTGTAGGTGCTTCCGTGAAGAAAAACAAAACTGATGTCATTACTCCGTGCTCGGCTTCCACGAACCGGCAGTTTTTGCATGAGCTTAGGTCATTGCTGAGCCTCTATCTGGGGAAGAAGGTTCTACAGCCAGTGACCTCCACTCCAATAAGTAGCAGCCCGGGTAAACACGCCTTTGTGTTTCTGTGTATGTTTAGTCTTGATGTCAGGAAGGTATATATAAGATGGTGATTTCAATACTTGATCATTGCTTTCAATTCATGAAAATTATGTTGCCGACGTCTGCATTCAACCGTTTACACTATCTCATGTACTTTGAATAATACAGCAAAAAATGCGAAAAGTATCAAATATGCATTTCTCTCCCCGCCATGTATTTATTTGTCTGTACTGGAATCTATGTTTTTTTCAGGTGGAGGAGCTGTGTTCACTCGGTGGGGAAAGACAACATGTCCGTCAGGAAATGATGTCATATATAAAGGTGAAACATTTCGAGAGATACTTTTTTGGAGCGTCAAAAGAAAGTAAATAAGTTGTTTTTTTCCAAATGGGGTCATAAATGTGTTTAATTTTATGACATTTTAAAACTCGTCAGGGTGTCAGTTGAATCAAAGTAAAACTTATTAAATGGAAGAGTATGTCATCTCTTGAGTAGGGCTCTGTTTTGCCTTTCTTCGTTATAATATATAAAGGCCAATATCGAATATACCCCATTTCATGTTTCAACAATCATGAATGTACTTTACACGAATTGTTTTCGATCTTTTTTTTTCGGTATATAAATCACTTATAAGAGATGCATTTTGGATAGATAAAGCTGCTGTGCATTCGATTCCCAATATAATCTTGCAGGGTTAAATCTACTGGTAACCTAGTTCTACACTGGAGACACAGTATGTTTATCTCCATTCTTATATCAAAAGCAAACTCTTTTGTGTCAGCAATGTTATTTATAAGGTGAGATGAGATGAGGTTTAACGTTGTATAGCGACGTGAATACACACATTCTGTGTGTGGCTGCTTGTGCGAGCTCTGACTGATGCCAGTTTCATAGTGTTAGCCTACTGAGATATCATGCTTCGTGCATACCTTACTTAGCGGTATATATTGCCGGCCAATCCTTGTTTTATCCCCTTTTAAGCTCGTTCTATGAGGATTTCGAAGAGCATCAGAGAAAGCAGAATATAAAGTTGATGAAATGACAATAAGGCTACGCTACATCAAACCATGCAGATTTCCAAAACATCCATGATTAATCCTGATCATCACGCATACATATCTGATACAACTTCAGTAAACATGCCAAGCCCAAGGTAGCAGCCCAGCATTATGTTCCGTAAGCATGTCCACATTTCTGGTGTCAGCAATCTCTGCTGGCAAACATTTTACTATTATCTCGTGATATTTCTCGATATAAGGATCACGTGGCCACGTATATCACGCTGAGAAATGTATTCGCATTTGCTTACAAACGTATGTTGTACTTGGTTTACCTGTTGCTGTGATATTTTACATCATTTTATCCACATGAGATATCAACATACTTTGTACATGGTCTACATTCGCGGTTGCTGGTAGAAATGGACATGCGTACCCGCTTTGCGAACATCAATATTTTTCAGTTATCCATTTACATAATTTCACTACTATTTTGCCTTTTACACCCAATTGAATCTGTTTCTGTGAACAATCGGAATTGAGTATTCTCGGGGGTTGACGTTTTATATTTGTAAAAGGGTAACCTTTCAGATTAAAAATGATAAATAGAATTCACCTCTTGTCTTGCCAAAGACTCGGAAAATTGATTAATTAAGACTTATCAATGCATTAACAATATGATGAGTACAAGTATTCTCTAAATTATTTGGTTTCCAAGCAACTATTTGATTTGACTAAGACACAAGTAAATGCTAGTCCCTTTCAATCTCTCAGGTTATGCAGGAGGAAGCCATTACCAGGCCAAGGGTGGACCAGGGACAACTCTGTGCCTTCCTGACTCTCCGATCTACACCAAGCATACTACAGCAGGATCAGGCAGTACTCTCTATGGAACTGAGTATGAAGTTGAACATCCCTCTCTTCCACTACGAAACATGTTTCAACATGATGTACCTTGTGTGGTGTGCCGCAGTCGTCGAAAGAGGAGTGCTGTGATGGTTCCTGCCAGGAATGATTGCTTCCCTGAGTGGCATCTGGAATACAAGGGCTACCTCTTCGGGGGAGCTACTTCCGAAACAGGTTCAAGTGATTATGTGTGTGTAGATGAAGACCCAGAATCCATAAAGGGAGGCCATGCAAACCTAAACGGACATCTCCTGTACCTGGTCGAGTCCAAATGTGGCGCTCTGCCTTGTCCACCATATGTTGATGGCTGGAAGATGACCTGTGCTGTTTGTACAAAATAAAACATTCCATATTGTCCAAACTGTCTGTCAAATATGTACATTAACTGTGTCTTACATACATCCGATATACACATTCCGCTTTCATAAAACTAACGATATCCATTTATAACTGTGAAGATCCGGGATAGAATAGGTCTTCAGCAACCAATGCTTGCCGTGACAGGCGACAATGCTTGTCATAAGAGGTGACTTAAGGCTTAAACAACATACAAACCAAACAAACACACCATTTAACACTGTGTATGTAAGTTTATTGAGGTGCATGAGGCATAAAAATTATAGCATTTGGTTGTTTCATTATGTTAGGACAGACTGACCACTTTGACCAGTCAGTTCAGTTATTATTGCCTGAAGGTCATAGTCTGAAGGTCATAAACAAACCACTTCGGAAGCACAAAATGTCACAAAATACGTTTCTAATGGCGACACTGATGGCACAACCGGAGCCTCAAACGGAAGTCTAGATATCTGTCCAGATAATTTAAACTGACTTCGTTTCACAACGCCTAACCTTTTATGTTAAATCAAATTGAAAGTCGCCAAAGTGGTCGGGTTCGTCACGCTCATTGGGACCCTCGATCAATCGGTAGACATTGCATATGGATACCCTAGAAGCTCCATTATATGTCTGCAGTAGCTCAATGCGTAACAAATATAGAATGCAAAGCGAATTTAATGCATGTGACAATCTTGTTTGGTTTAATAAAGTGTTGTAAATATCTCTCACTGTCGTGATAATCCTTCACTTCTGTCATGTGGTTGTAAAACTGAATGACGAATCGCGATAATTATGAATGAAAATGTAGTTCCGGTAAGACAGAGGTCACGGTTATCCAATCAAAGTGAATAAAACGAAGTTCACCTTGTACAACATACGTGTGTCGTACGGACTGAGTATCTTGAAACCTGTTTTCTTCACCACGTTGGTAATGAAGTGCTTGACATCATGAGCATCGATCCACGCAATTGGGATAAGATGACATACATCAACCAAATCAGCGAGCCTGACCACTCGATCAAAGTCGCCTCTTACAAGCGTAGTCTCCTTTTGTGACAAGCATGGAAGACCCATTCTACACCGAATCTTGACGGGTCTTTAAACTTACTGGTGTAGAGGAGACACAAAAGCCAGACTGACCACGTTGACCAGCCAGTTTAGTTATTGCTGGCTGAAGGTCCTAGCTTCGCCACTGATGAGCTTCTGGTCAGTGTCATTACACAAGGCATTTAACATGTATGGTTTCCTAGTTGATTAAAGGCCAACATTGCAGCATATCATCTAAATCAATCAATCAAATAATGGTTCATTGAATGATGTCATCGGCCCATATACTCGCACATTACATTGACATGTCGTTATATTAACGAATACTGAAGTATACTGAGTATCAAGACAACTGACGACAGACAAAAGCATGATGAAAGATACTTGTAGCTGTAAGTTATTTTCTGTTTTCACAGCAGACAGGTTCAGTCTCTCAGCATGCTATGACACATGTTACACCGATTACACAAGTACCTCATGTGACACTAAATTAAGTGTGTTCATTGTTCTCTGCCCAAAATAAAGATACATTCTAAATGTTTATGTGTGGTCTAAACTCTTTACACTAAATGACAAAACTACAGTTTCTTAACAAGTCTGTGTTAATAAAAACCTAAAATAGTTTGGATCTTAATTATATATCTCGTCGGTAGTTACAAACCTTTACAAAAACCTTCAACTGATGTGAAATGTATTGTTTCATAACACAAGAGACATAATGTACTCATGACACGGATTCAAAACTATGGATAGCTGCAAACTGTGTGAGCATTAGAGAAATTCCTGGTCGAATCGACAGAAGCACTGATTGGGTAGAAATTATTTTACGATGCTTTGGACAATACCCAAGACACATCTCAAGATGCAAACTGTATGAGCATTATAGAAATTCACTATTGAATCGACAGAAGCACTGATTGGGTAAACGAGTTATTTTACGATGCTTTAAGCAATACCCTATCTATATCACTGTGGAAAATATAATAATTACGTAGCAGAGCAAAACTATGAGTGGCAGTCACAGGTAGATTCAGTCATCAAATGCTTTCCTGGGTATTTTGGGGGGGAAACCAGAAGTGATTATTTCTTTTAACAAACTGGAGGAGCAGGAGTTACGGAATAGTTGGTACTTGGTCTAACTGATTTACACACGTGGTCGCTGTGTGATTATACGTCTAATCAAGAGAGTTGTGCAAGATTATTTTTTATAAATCAAAGGAAATTTAAAAGTCAACGCCAGAGAGGAATCAGTCTCGATTATCTTCCAAAACCAATTCCACAGGACACGAAATGAGAAATAGTGGTGAAATGAAATAAATGGATCACTGGAAATCACTTCTCTATGGTGTTTTATCCTTTACATACATTTGTCAGCATCACCATGTTCCATGATTTCCGAGGGTTGATCAATGTCAACACAAAGTCATTTTGCTGGTATCTTCAAGCAACACATAACCCAAATTCGACATTAATGTTGGAACTCAACAGGAATAAAAAAATATTTTCAGATTTATGCACAAAGAATCAGAATGACAAAACTCGATGCACAAAACTGTACGACAAGACGGATGACTTCCAAAAGTCAAAATTTCACAAGTTTTAAGGTACAATCGAGTATGCACTTCATACAAGCCTTGCTCAAAATTCTTTGATCAAGGTGAGAAGATTCAAGGCCTTAGAAAAGCTCTCTGAATGTATTATGGTACATGAATATGGAAATGTATTTGTCGCAATTATCGATGCAACGTCTCTTTTGGAATGACATTGATCTTTATTATTAATAGGATGTACAAGTGGGTATATGTGATTTGTAGCTTCCACAATAACTACTGTAACATCGCGCAGTAATTCCATGTTATCACATATCTAAGGGGGTATACAGGATTTGTAGCTTCGGCCATAGCCACTGTAACATCGCGCAGTGATTTCATGTTATTACCTATCTAAGGGTGTAAACTGGATTTGTAGCTTCCACAATATCCACTGTAACATCACACAGTAAGAGGGTCTAAGTGATTCATAGCTTACCTCAGTCGGGATAATCGCCTACCCTAGGGGAAATTTGGGGTTTACGTCCCAATATTCGTCTGCCCAAAGCTGACGGCACTGCCATTGATGTGATCATGTCCAACTGTCCCGACAGTGGTGCGCTCATGACCGACTGTCCCGACATTACTATGCTCATGCCCGACTGACCTGACATTTGTGTGTTCATACCCGACAGACCTGTCATTTGTGTGTTCATACCCGACAGACCTGACATTGGTGTGTCATAACCGACTGCCCTGTCATTTGTATGTTCATACCCGACTGCCCTGACATTGATGTGTTCATACCCGACTGCCCTGACATTGGTGTGTTCATACCCGACTGCCCTGACATTGATGTGTTCATACCCGACTGCCCTGACATTGATGTGTTCATACCCGACTGCCCTGTCATTGGTGTGTTCAAGCATGTACCCGAGAAAGTAGTGAAGTCAACATTATGTTTGTGACGTCATAATGACGTTAAGGTCACATTCAGTGACAATAGCGTCAGGCGTAAATGCATTGCTGTGTGAGTACACAAATACACAGAGAACTACCGAGGGAAGTATTGAAAAAAATACTTTTGAATTAGGTTGGAGTTTCAAAAGCCTAATGAACATTTTCTCTTTTTCAATTCGTAAATGTTTAAAATTGTTAAACAATTTATAACATGAAAAGACACTGAAATGGCTTGCATTTATGCAACGTACATTTGGATCTCGAATTTACTGTCTCTGAACAGTCATGTGTGTTTTTAGCTGCATTCCAGTTTCCCCACATTAATACTCTCATCATTAGTGTGTTTATGCCCGGACATTGATGCGCTCAATGCCCGACCGTCCTCTCACAGGTGTGTTCATGACTGACTGTCGTGACACTGCAGTGCTCAAGTCCTGACATAAGTGTGCTAATGCCAGATTTCCTTGACATAAGTGTGCTCATGCGAGATAGCCCTGACATTGGCCAACGCATGACCAACTGACCTGACAATGGCGAACGCATGACCAACTGCCCTGACATTGGTGAAGGCATGACCAACTGCCCTGGCATTGATGAAGGCATGACCAACTGCCCTGACATTGGTGAGCGCATGACCAACTGCCCTGACATTGGTGAGCGCATGACCAACTGCCCTGACATTTACGTGCCCATGACCAACTGTCCTAAAATTGGTGTACTCATGACCAACTGTCCTGACGTTGGTGTGCTTCTGGCCAACTGCCAGAAAAATATGGCGAGTTCAAGAACTGACATTAATGTGTTCATGCCCGAATGCCCTAACACTGGTGTGTAATAATCGACTTCAACGACATCGGTGTATCATAACCGACTCCCCTGACATCGGTGTGTCATAACCGACTCCCCTGACATTAGTGTGTCATAGCCGACTCCCCTGACATCGGTGTGTCATAACCGACTCCCCTCACATCGGTGTGTCATAGCCGACTCCCCTGACATCTGTGTGTCATAGCCGACTTCCCTGACATCGGTGTGTCATAGCCGACTCCCCTGACATTGGTGCGTCATAACAGACTCCCCTGACATCGGTGTGCCATAACCAACTCCCCTGACATCGGTGTGTCATAACTGACTCCCCTGACATCGGTGTGCCATAACCGACTCCCCTGACATCGGTGTGTCATAACTGACTCCCCTGACATCGGTGTGCCATAACCGACTCCCCTGACATCGGTGTGTCATAACCGACTTCCCTGACATTAGTGTGTCATAGCCGACTCCCCTGACATTGATGTGTCATAACCGACTCCCCTGACATCGGTGTGTCATAACCGACTCCCCTGACATTGGTGTGTCATAACCGACTTCCCTGACATTGATGTGTCATAACCTACTTCCCTGACATTGATGTGTCATAACCTACTTCCCTGACATTGATGTGTCATAACCTACTTCCCTGACATTGATGTGCCAAGGATGCTCACCACATCCCGAACATGTTAAAACATAACCCACATCTTTACTACGGCAGTTATGTTGTGTGTTGACAGTGAATTGTTTATCTTGGAAAAATTGATATTTACAATCTTCAATTATTGTTGGGCAAGATCCACATCGAGGTGTGACACATTTGGTAGCTCTCAAGGTATTTGTGTTTAGTGAGTATTTACATGGATAAAGGGTTTGTTTGAGATTTTAGGCTGTCTAGTGCTACGTGTAAGTTTACGCTTACATAAACATGTTTTCACAGTTTCACTTTCCTGTAAAATTGGTAGAATGGCTTGTATGGGGGACACACTATTACAGTTACTGGGATTGTAGATACACACATGGAAGACTGTCCTCGCCTGTATCTGTTTCTTTTGATTTGAACAGTGTTTCCCGTGGTGTTTTCAGTGCTTTATGTACAGTCTCTTCTGCCACTCCACATGGATATCCTTATGGATAGGTCTTTAATTTTCCCAATCTTTGGTTTCTTGTGTCCACATCAGAAAAAATAGTACAAATATCCGTTTTCAATTGGTCGCCTTGCTTTACAATTTTAACGTCCAAAAATGTAATCCCATTATGGCCTCATTCCATGGAAAATGAAGTCAAAGGATAGATCGAATAAACAATCTTCCGGAAACTCTTCCACTGTTGAGAACAAATAAGAAAACAGTCGTCCAGATATCTTCTCCATTTTCACGAATGTGCTTAGCTGTAGTCATCCATCAAATTATCTACTTTGACATAAAGCATTTCATCCCAATGTCTCATCCCCACAGTAGCGTATATTGGTGTTCCGTGTATTTGCTGATAAAACTGTTAAAATAAAACGTATTGTTCTCCAGTATACATTTAAAGATTGCATCTGGATGCTTATTTAACCAATATGGTATCGCTTCAAGTACTAGATGCGTGGGGTATATAACTGTATAACCTGTTCAGGTCAAAGGTCACTAAAACAACATCCGTTGGTTTCACGGAAGGTGATTCAAAAACCCTGTACCGAACAAAACTTGGAACCTGTTTCGTCAGAGGTTCCAGTTTGATATCTGAGAAGTTACCCTGACTATTATTGGAGCCTCAAACAATAGGTCTAAATGAGTCCTTGGGATTCTTGATTTCCACATATAGTGTAGACGACACAAATACTGCTCTTGTGCGTCGTCTGTCACTACGTCGAAGTTTTTATGACACCTGAAGAGCGGCGAAAGATCTTGCATTACAAGCACAACTATCTGACTGCAACACTACTGACAACATGTAACAGGTCTTCTGTGTGTGTCTCCTACAACAATAGTGACAGCTTCATGTGTGTCTCTCAAAAACAATAGTGACAGCTTCATGTGTGTCTCTCAAAACAATACTTACAACTCCGTTTGTGTGTCTCCTACAATAACACTGACAACTCCTTGTGTGTCTCCTACAATAACACTGACAACTCCGTGTGTCTCTTCTACAATAACACTGACAACTCCGTGTGTCTCTCCTACAAAACACTGACAACTCCGTGTGTCTCTCCTACAACAACACTGACAACTCCGTGTGTCTCTCCTACAAAACACTGACAACTCCGTGTTTCTCTCCTACAATAACACTGACAACTCCTTGTGTGTCTCTTACAATAACACTGACAACTCCGTGTGTGTGTCGTACAATAACACTGTCAACTCCGTGTGTGTCGTACAATACCACTTACAGCTCCGTGTGTGTCGTACAATAACACTGACAACTCCGCGTGTGTCTCCTACAACAACACTGACAACTCCGTGTGTCTCTCCTACAATAACACTGACAACTCCGTGTGTCTCCCACAATAACACTGACAACTCCGTGTGTGTCTCTTACAATAACACTGACACACCGTGTGTGTCGTACAATACCACTGAAAGCTCCGTGTGTGTCGTACAGTAACACTGACAACTCCGTGTGTTTCTCTAACAATAACACTGACAACTCCGTGTGTCTCCTACAATAACACTGTCAACTCCGTGTGTTTCTCTAACAATAACACTGACAACTCCTTGTGTGTCTCCTACAATAACACTGACAGCTCCGTGTGTGTCCCCTACAATACCACTGACATCACCTTGTGTCTCCTACAATAACACAGACAAGACTGTGTGCGTCTCCTACAATAACACAGACACATATGTGTGTGTCTCCTACAATAACACTGGCAACTCTTTGTGTGTCTCCTACAATAATACTGACAAGTCCGTGTGTGTCTCCTACAATAACACACCAGAATACACACCGAAATACAAACATTTTAAGTGGTAATGTTTACATCGTATCACTGCGTGGCTGTAACAAAAACGTTGGCAGCACGATCGCAGTCACTCTCACAGTTATTGTCGTTCACTACCGACATTGTTGAGATGGAGTCAGAAGTTAATGTTACTTCCAAAAATATGTACCACATGCAGCCCCGAAACAGGAACACTTTGGAAATTGACAGAAAACATCAAGATACTGGTACTAGTTGAGACACTGAATAGTGGACCACAGAGAGAAGATCGACGGCCGCTGCTGACACGTGCTATACGCGTAACCCGTTTGACAATACTTGATCAACTACGTGTGCAGTGACGGACATTTCGAATGTATGGACACTGACTCCGCAGACCCCGCAGTAACCCGGATACAGTGATGTCAGTACCGTGTAACACTCTGCCGCTGCACGTGCTCTCTCCGAGGGGGAATGTTTCACGCGACAACATTAAGCACTATCTGTTGACAATTTGATGAGGTGCGGCGCTTCTGATCCCGCATCCAACCAAATGGAAATAGTATATTTCATAGTTCTTAAAATGGGTGTGGGATATTCATTCAGACTGAACACGTGATTGTAATAGTGCTTATTGTTGACATGACAGGTGCGTTACACAGTGGAAGCGTTCGGAATATTGATGATGTTATAAAATATATGTTGCCTATAGGAACCTTTAGGTGAGATTTGACATTGTATCACCTTGTATGATTTACTGTAGAGCGATGTGACTTTCTCAATTAAAGTATATTGTATGTCTGACTTAAGCTATAATAGTTGGACATGTTCATGCAGGCAGATAGAGAAAGGTGTATAAATCAATATGTGCGTGTGGATGTTTGTGTTTAGGGCTGTCAACTGTGAAGCAGTACTTGGTAACAGATGAAGTTTAGCTTTGAAAACGTTCCATGTATTTCTGTTGTTGCTGACAGGAACCTACCAAAATGT
The DNA here is from genome assembly GCF_022045235.1 of Haliotis cracherodii. NCBI lineage: Eukaryota > Metazoa > Mollusca > Gastropoda > Lepetellida > Haliotidae > Haliotis > Haliotis cracherodii. The sequence goes on from NW_027266266.1 coordinate 1,708,400, forward strand.
CATGTTTGTGTAATTGCTTGCATGAAACTCAGAAAAGATTAGAAGATTGTGCTTACTAACGGATGAAGTTTAGCTTATATAACATCCGTTATTGCTGACAAGGCGTTTGTGTAATTGTTTACATGAGGCCCTGTCAATAATAATACAACAGCTCGTGTTGTGAAATACAAAGCACAGTTATCAAACAACTCACAATACCAATGTTCGAAAGTATAAATAAGTTATTCTAAGGAGAATATCACATCTTCCTTATTAAATTTTGTTTTACACTCCTGGCATGGTAGGCCTTATAATTTGCACGTGGACATTCTACAGAGTGATAGAAACACTCACTCTATACACAGATGCGAGACAGTCTCACATACAGATGATATGTAATCTTGTATCACAGGGGGGTGGGGTAGCCTCGGAGTTTGCTCCACACGCCGAAGACCCGGGTTCGATTCCCCACATCTTTACAATGTGAGATGCCCATTTCTGTTGTCCCCCGCCGTGTTATTGCTGGAATATTGCTAATGGCGGTTCAAAACAATACGCATTCACTTACTCTACTCTTGGTGTCTACTTATGCATTTCATAACTTTTGAGGTATAATCTACTAAGATAAAAGAGAGCATCATACAACTCTTGCTCAGAAGTTGTTTGATCAAGGTTACAAGACCCAAAGTCTCAGTAAAGCTTTCAACATGTTTTATGGTAGACAGTTTTATGTTCAGGACATTTCCAAATTTAACGCATCAGTGACAAACATGACGTCCGATGTAATTCCGTATTTTGTACCATATTTCTTGTGGCTTTTTTTTCAGGTGATCAATTGACTTGCCTTTGCATGTGTTTGTGACGGCTGCCACCGGTTGGGCAGGATACGCTTGCCTTTTCGAGAACACCTGGTATCATCACTACCTGATAGTTACTCATAAACACATGCCCATGACACAGTCGGAAACATACAATCGATTTTAACAGAGACTTCTTGTGGCTGTGGAAAGGGACTTTTCCCTTTATTAATACCTATTAAATATTCTCAACGTGGCTTTAGGCAAACAAAACCTACATTTGTTATTATTTGTTAAAGTGTTAGTGGCGGAACATACTTACCCTTTGCACAAACACCTGGTGTCACCCTTCATTTTCAGTGATGCAGTTGTAATTACACCCTAGTATGGTGTGTGTCCTGTCATTGTCTCATCTTCTCTTCTGTTACTCATTCATCAATAATAATTTTCACCACTATTTTGACTTTCACTTCCAATGGAACATCTTTCAGTTGTGTAAAGTATTGAAATAGATTGCATACAACCCTCATGTTTTGTACGTTGTCCCTGTCTGTGTAAAACAACACAAATGGTTATGTATATTATGGACGCTCTTATCATGCATTTTCATTCTCTTTCATACTACAGAATGATTAGCTGGTTTTTCACACATTCATAATACTTGATTGAATAATTAAACTCTCACATAAGAAGACCCTTCCTTTCCGTTCTTGTGTTTAGTTAACCGTTAACGAAGTCCATCTTCCAAAACATAGCCATCTGTCTCCCGAAAACTGACAATTCACCTGTGACTGCACTGTCGATAATGTCAGCTGATTTAGCCAACTTGCTGCATCCTCTATGATATGCAGTCATCTCATTACCATACGCATTTCAACAATACTTTCAGCTGATATATTGTTTGGACTTTTCATAATTAGTTATTTAAAGTTTTGTTATTGAGATATACAATTGTCACATTGAATTAAAACAACAAAAAATGTGACTATTTCTGTATAGCATAATCACATACACGAAGGTGAAGAAACATACTCGCGTGTGGTGTGCACACTCAGTGCTGGGACAGAAGCAATGCTACATTGATTACCAACAGCTGTCACTTGCTGGTTCTGTAAACACAGCCATTAAGGCCTGTGTACTGATACATGATATGTGAAGCGATCAAGGCTAGGTGTAAAGATGTGTATCATGTGGTGCACTATAGCATGAAATGTACAGTCGCAATTACACCCTAGCATGATGCGTTCCCTATCAGTGTCTCATCTTACCTTCTGTTACTCATTCATCAATAACTAAACAGAGATAATATCAACGTTTGAGTATGCATCGGTTAACCCTAACTGTTGTAAACATCTATATTTAATGTACACAAAAATAAAGATGACAATTCTATACCAGCTCAAATACAATGAATAAGCAAAGAATTTAGAAAATGGAATGAGGAATGTTATCGTTATGTGTTGGATAACGTGCCATGTTTAATGTTTGTAGAAAGCAAATGATTTATAAAGTATTTTCAAGCAGAACACATTTGTGGTTCATTTTTTATTTAATGTATATAACAGATTTATGATGGCACTTCTTTTACCAGTTAAAATACAATGAATGAACAAACATGTCAAAATTGCTTTGGATTTGTTGGAGGTGCAACCATGAATTATTTAACGTAGCTCTTAAGGGTTGGATTAAAAACATGTTCATGTGAGATGAGTAAGTGATTTAATCAGAATGGATTTTCGCCCTTTTTATCAATATTCTAGCAATATCACATCAGGCTTTGGCATTTTCTGTGTAAGGATATTTACTGAAGGTCATGTAGGTATGTACAGCACGAACTTTTGTACACATGTACACTGTGAGTCAACATTTTGTTCGCATATGTCTACTAATGCTTGAACAGCCGATTTCATATAGCCATACATCTGTGCATGTTTTTTTTATGTGGGTCCATACTGTGAAACAAATGTAACTTGTTTTTATGCAGACATTCATAAAACACGTTTTCAGACTTTTACTCTGCTTGACTTTGAAATGTAACACATAGGGCATATGTCAGCAGCAACTGTTTAAAAATATGACTAATGATTCCTTCACACCCAACTTGATTGTGATATTTATCTTTCAATCAACTGCAATGTTTGGTAACATTTGTTCTGAAGGATGATGCACGAGTAGGTGTTAGGTCCTGGTAGATGAGCATATATGCCTTCCAGCTCTACCTTCACTGTCGGTGTGGAATGAAGTCAATGACGATGCTGCATACAACGTTCATCCTCCTTCTCTGCCTGAAACTTGTCGCAGGTGACTATAGTTTCAATTTTCTTTATGAATTGTCATAATGTGTGTGTTGAAGATGTTAACTTCTTAACCAGTAGCTGTGTGCGCGATGTTATTTTTAGCCACCTGTAGTTCACAACAACATACCTTACACTGCCAACAAAGCACAATAGTGATGCCATAATTTATTAGCACAATTGTTTTTAAATCTGTCGTAAACAGGTTTGAACTATTGAGGTCACAATGCAATATTTCAACCAATGTTTGCACTTGTTTCGTAAATCAAAAGATGTTATCAGTTGTGTTATGAACCATAGGTTGTTTTCTTCTTACGAACTTCTTATGAACTCGTGGGCTATCTTAGGGGGATTGGGTTTGTTATTGGACGCCACATTCAGCAATATTCAAGCTATAAGGCGGCGAACCAGACAAACCAGTCATTGATATCATGAACAACAATCCATGTCTTCCGGGCACCAACCATGTGACGGGGCCTGACCACCCGATCATTTAGTTGCTTTTTACGACCATCATATGTTATGGAGGACCAGGAATTGCCGCAGGTGCTCGTCATATGGAGCTGATAAACTCAGAAAATGATATGGACTGTCGAAATTTAGCAAACGTTGAATAACTAACGAACTTGGTCAATAAAAACAAAATCACGATTCAAGTCATTTCACATTACAGCTGTTATGTTGCTTTTATAGAAATTGACCTAAATATTGAACGTATGTAGTTTTGTCAAACGCATTTAATAACACATAAACAGTTGAGGAAGCTCGGTAAAATTACTTGAGGGGCGTTCACACAACTAGTAGCTATATCTTGTTGTATGTAATAGGTTGTAAGAACTGAAGTTGGAAGCAATTTGGCGTTTACACAGCGATGAGTTGCATACACCTCTTGTCTCGCGTGACATGGTTATTGTTACTTCTGAAACATTATTGAAGTACTAAACATTGTACGAGAATTATGGTCAAATCACACCGAGGCTACCTCTGACATGACGGATATGTGACATACTTCTTGTTCTACCTCATGGTGTAAAAACTTGAGTGAAAAAATGAGAACATATTAGAATAGAAATAACGCTAAATGTTGTTGATGATTCTGCATTGCATAAACATAACTTCGATGTAGCAGCCTTTAATTGCACATATATAAACATATTGTGTGATGAATGTTTGTATTTGACAGTTTTACATAAACTGTGAGCAAACACAATACTGCCCTATGTCTGAAGTACACAATGACAATGTTATCAATTTGTTATGATTTACTTTACTCTTTCGATATGAACATTAACTTGACGTAGAGAGATGTACACACGCTCAATGAAGAAGGGCAAGACTGCGCTGAGCTACGGAAGCCAATTGTAACTCGGTTGTTGTATCTTACAATATATTTCGTATTAGTTTGTTCATGAGTAACCAAACTTTTCCACGCAAATATTGATATTGAAATGGATACTAGTGAGAAAGCAATGGAGCGAGAAAGCAATATAGAAAGAAGCAATGAAGAAAGAAAGGGATAATGCAATAAAGTGATAACGCGATAAAGCTTGAAAATGATAGATAATTCTCAAAATGCCGTACATTAACATGTTGTTTTGCTCCTTTTCAGGGCTCCATTCCTATGATTTTCACCGCTGTTTTGCCTTTTTACGGCTCAAACTTTCAACATTTTGTAGCAGAAATAAATTGGTTAGATATTCATACAGAATGCTATCTCGTTTCGTTTGTATACACGCATGTTTGTACTTTCTTGTATTGTAGTTAATTCGAAAGATTCAAAAGCACTACAACGGGAAAGTCTTTTACTTTTACTTTATTTCGCTAAAACTCCTGAGAAAGTCCCCGACTTATTTGCGAATTATTTGGAAACTTAATTGCCCCTTTTATAGGAGTTATGAGTTTTATGCCTACCACCACAAACACATACACACATCCTCCCCCCTCTCACTCCCTAGGATGATATTAGTTATATCTCTCCGTGTTTAGGCTAACATGCTCTAAGATTTTTGTGAATTTGTTTCGCTATTCATACTTAAAACTGAAACATTAAAAGATGCATTGAACAGGAACACATAATTAGTGAGTGAGTGAGTTGTGTAAAGCTTTTCCTATGTATTGGTCCAGTTATCAGTACACAAGTATATTTTTCACTGCATTGGTTATGAGTTTGATAACAGAAAAGTTCCAATTTTTTAACGGCGTGTCAGCTTAATGTGGGAGGAAAGCCCCAAATGATGCAGGTCTTAAACGTTTACCACTTTAGTGAAACTCACGAGCACGGGTATAGTGCTGACAAACCTACAAACATAATCGGGGCGTACCGGGATTCGAACTCACAATCATAGGTTTCTGGCGTGCCCAAGGGACACAACTCTCCACAGCGAATCGCGGCGCCTTAGACGAAACATAATGAATTACATGAACTATAGATTGAGAAATAAGTGCCAGTATTATCAGTCCACTGTTTGTATTGTTTGCATTGTCAAAAGAATTGTTTTGTTGGTCAACAGATTTGGACGTGACGCCGAATACGTGCTCTTTCAATTTAGAAATGACAATTATATTGATAATGATGCATGTAAATTATGCAGACAAAAGTTAGACATGTAATCTGTTACAAAATTAAAAATACAGATCGATTAGGTATGTGTATCTATCTCAAGTCACAAATACGACTTTGAGAGTGTCATTAACCTGTATATTCATTCCTTGAACAATAGAAATGGGATGCGTTGTAAATATTAGTTAAAAACACTAATTTCTTATAATTTCTTTCAATCTTACTGTCTTCAGAAACTAAATTCAATGCTAATGTGCTTGTAAAACAGAGTTCAACTGACGTTAAGTCGGCTTTCCCTACTTATTTATACTTATTTGTAAATATCTACCACAGTGAGTCAACCTGACAGACATACAGACAGATGCAAACACACAAACTAATCTTAAACTAAACATACAATATTAGACAGACAGCTGATTTAACACGTGTTATAGAAAATCATAGTTATGCACTTCATATTGTTATCAACACTAACTGTGTGGCCACAATAATTAGGATGTCTCTCCATATGTGTAGTGTATCCAAGCACATATATCAACTGTAGTTTTCATGTGATAACACCAACTGAGTTAACATAGTGCTTAAAAAGCATTCGCTCCTTACGCTGAACACCCAGGTTCGATTCCCCTCTTGGGTACTATATGTGAAGCTCATTTCTGCTGTCCCCGTCATGATATTGCTAGAATATTGCTAAAAGCTGCATAAAACATACTCATTCACTCACAGCGTTGTTTATGAAATTACTATATTATATAGAAACTTTGCTTGGAGTTTTGTAGGTGCTTCTTTGAACAAAACTGATGCCATTACTCCGTGCTTGGCTTCCACGAACAGGCAGTTCTTGCATGAGCTGAGGTCGCTGCTGAGCCTCTATCTGGGGGAGAAGGTTCTACAGCCAGTGACCTCCACTCCACAAAGTAGCAGCTCGGGTAAACACGCCTTTGTGTTTCTGTGTATGTTCACTCTTTGATCTCAGGAAGGTATATATAAGATGATGATATCAGTACTTGATGATTGCTTTCAATTTATGATGATTGTTCACATTCGTCTGTATTCTGCTGTTAACATACGGTTCCAATACGGAACACATAGAGATTAGCACACACCATGTCTGTCCCTGTCAAGTATTTATTTGTCTGTATTGAAATCTGTGTTTTTTCTGTGTATTTGTAGGAGGAGGAGCGATGTTCACTCGGTGGGGAAAGACAACATGTCCGTTAGGAAATGATGTCATGTATAAAGGTAAAATATTTCAAGACCTACGTGATCTAAAAGTTAAAAGGGGGTAAATTACTTTGTCAGATGGGTTTGTTTTTTATGTAATCTGAATATTTTCAGGGTGTCAGTTCAATCAAAGTGAATTTATAGAATGGTATAATCTCCTGCATAAGTGATCTTTCCAATCGAGAATATGAAAAGCTCTTTTTTGTCTAGCTTGGCTGGAAAATATGCAGTTAACACAAAAAGGCCTGTATTGAATCTACTCTATTAAATGACATTTATGCAAAACGAAAATTATATGTATAACTGTACTAGTGCACACTTCATCTCCATGTGGCAGTGCTACATTTCTGGGAGAATGAAGTTTGAATATTGTAGCAAAAACCACAATTCTACAATTTGTAACATAAAATTATACACATTGTTAATTGACTTTGACTTAAATACTCACAACTGTACCTGGCTTCTGGCACGAACAATGTGCTTTTACTAGAACTTATGTTTTGGTAAATAGATGTTTCCAACAGAAATGAATGGGTCATTATTTTTTTCTTCACACGGCTAAAAGGTAAATACAATTATAAACATATTCCACTGTTAGGTAAATCAATTTCGATGTATTTTTATTTTGTTAAAGGGCTTAAAGGTGAAAAAGATAGAACTCACCTCTTTTGTTTTTGTAATATTGGCAATATCAACCGAGTATTGGTTAATCACTATTCGCCTTGCCATAGGCTCGGCAAATCAATTAAGACTTGGTTGCTAGCTCCCGTATTTAATAAATAATGAATGGTCTATATACTACATCCGTTCTCTAAATAATCGGGTTTCCAGGCAATAGGTGGACTTGGAACACATATATTTTATATGTCTTCACACATAATAAAAAGCTAGTTTCAATCTCCCAGGTTATGCAGGTGGAAGCCATTACACACACAAAGGTGGACCTGGGACAACTCTGTGCCTTCCTGACTCTCCTATCTACGCAAGGCATACTACAGCAGACACTTACAGTCATCTCTATGGGACTGAGTATGAAACTCCTCGAGCAACAGGGCCTCTGCACAACATGCATCAACATGATGTCCCTTGTGTTGTGTGCTGCAGTCGTCACAGAAGGAGTGCTGTCATGGTCCCTGCCAGGAATGAGTGCTTCCCTGAGTGGCATCTGGAATACAAGGGCTACCTCTTCGGGGGTTCCACTGAACACACAAGTTCAAGTGATTATGTGTGTGTAGATGAAGACCCAGAATCCATAAAGGGAGGCCATGCAAACAAAAACGGACATCTCCTGTACCTGGTCGAGTCTACCTGTGGTGCCCTGCCATGTCCACCATATGTTAATGGCTGGGAGATGACTTGTGCTGTTTGTACAAAATAAAACACTCCATATAGACCATACCATCTGTCAAATATGTACATTAACCCTGTCTTTCATACATCCGATAAACACATTCAGTTTTCATAAGACTGCCAATATCCATTGTTTGGTTGTGTGTAAATGTCTCTCGCTTTCATGTGGTTCATTCACCTCTGCCATGTATTTGTAAAAGTGTTGAATCACGATTATTTTATGAATGAAAAAGTAGTTCCAGTGTGACAGAGGTCACGGTTATACGATTAAAAGGAACAAAACGAGGTTCACCTTGCACGACAAACGTGTGTCGTACGGATTTAGTATCTTAAAACCTGTATCTTCATCACGTGTAAAATAAAGGGATTGACATCGTGAGCATCGTTTCACGCAATTGGGATAAGATGACATGCATCAACCAAGTCAAGGAGCCTGACCACCTGCTCCCGTTTGTCGCCCCTTACGACAAGCATGGAAGACCCATTCTACCCGGATCTTGACGGGTCTTTAAGTTTATGTGGGTGCATGTGGCACAAAAGGTAGCCTTTGGTTGCCTCATGTTGTAAGGAAAGACTGGCCACGTTGACCAGTCAGTTACGTTATCATTGGCTGAAGGTCCTAGCTGCAAGTTATCGCCAATGATGAGCTTCTGATCAATATCATTACACATGCTATTTCTTTACACATGGTTTCTTAATTGACAAAGGTCCAACATTGCAGCTTATCATCTAAATCAGTCAATCAAATAATGGTTTATTGAATGAAATGTCATCGGCCCATATACACGCAAGTTACATCGACATGTCGTTATATTAACAAATACTGTAGTATACTGAGTATCAAGACAACAAACGACAGAAAAAAGCATGATGAAAGATACTTATAGCTGTAAGTTATTTTCTGTTTTGACATCAGACAGGTTCAGTTTCTCAGCATGCTATAACACCATGTTACATTGATTCAACAAGTACCCCAAGTGACACTAAATGAAGTGTGTTCAATGTTCTCTTGCCCCAAATAAAGATCCATTCTAAATGTTTATGTGTGATCTTTTGTGACTCTAAATGACAAAACTACAGTTTGTTAACCAGTTTGTGTTAATAAAAACCTTTCTTAAATAGTTTGGATGTTAATTATATATCTTGTCGGTAGTTACAAACCTTTACAAAATCCTTTAACTGATGTGATATTTATTGTTTCGTAACACAAGGGACATAATGTACTCATGAAGCGCATTCAAACCTATTGATAGCTGCAAACTATGTGAGCATTAGAGAAATTCCTGGCTGAATCGACAAAAGCACTGATTGGGTAGAAATTATTTTACGACGCTTTAGACCATAACCAAGACACATCTCAAGATGCAAACTGTGTGAGCATTGAAGAAATTCACTATTGAATCCATAGAAGAACTAATTGGGCAAACGAGTTATTTTACGACGCTTTAGACAATACCCTATCCATGTCACTGTGGAAAATATAATAATTACGTAACAGAGCAAAACTATGAGTGGAAGTCACAGGTAGATTCAGTCATCAAATTCTCGAAAACAGTGATATTCCTGATGTGTTGGTAAAGTATGGCCTAGGTAAACACACCCACCATTATCTGTGACCACGTGGAACTGCTTTGAGGGGCAGAGCGCTGTTGTTATCATTAACTTATTTCATCATTGATTTCTACTGTATTGGCTTGTACGTTCCTCGTCACCATGAATTCATACGACTACTATACAAAGTAGACTCACGAATCCAACGTCGGCTTTCTTCCAGCTGGAGAGGTACAGCTATGTTTATGGTAGGGAAGACCAATTTCATTTTGTTCTTCCTTTGTATAAAATGTTTCACTCGGATGTCCCATTTACCGTCACAGGTGGAGCGTGTCCTGGTCCGTGCCAGGAGCGAGTGCTTTCCTGGGTATTATTTTGGAACGGTGTCTCTGTGGTAAATGATGCACACAATAGATACTGTTCTTTTTACAGTGGGTGTCTGAACACAGACATATATCATGAACACAGCTTGTAATACAAAAAGTCAGGTACAGAAGTTCACTGATGTTCAATATGGTGGGGTACTTGTTTGCTAAAATGGTCCCTCATAATAGAGTCACATATGTTGTGTCGTTTTTACTTAAAAGCAAGTAACGTACTCGATGATTCTATAATGAAGCGTCCCAGCCTTAAAGAAATGGGTCCAATTATAATGGTTCTGTTTATTAGTGATCTAAGCCTAATAGACAAGAGCCCTATTGTAATCGGTTTGTTTATTAGATATCCAAGCCCAATAGGCAAGAGCCTTATTGTAATCATTCTGTTTATTAGTGATCTAAGCCCAATAGGCAAGAGGCCTATTGTAATCGTTGTGGTTATCACTTATTTCTATTTATTATGTATTATTCCGCAGATTGTTTTGTACAAGAGATAACTCAACAACCCATCATCAGCATCTGGACATCATATGACGCAGATTACACAAAGATCCCAAGACTCTTGGCCCAACGTCCAATAGCAGACAATTCCAAAATAATTAACTAAAAGCAACTAAATCAGAAACCAATATCCTATTAGAGAAAACGTATTATTTCTGTTAAAGAGGGGAGTGACAAACTAGATTCATATAGCTGGAATTACTATGAACTTCGTACATTATTCACCAAGAGCCATATAACTTTTAATCTAACTGATTGTTCTTGAGGGATGCGTTCCTTTGGTCACATGTATTCCGAATAAATAAGTGATGTACTTAAATCTAGCTTTGCAATTAACTGAGCTAAACTTACAATACTTTCGGTTGAAATGTTCTCGTCAGGCAGCCTAGTTTGAAATAATCAAAACAATAGGTGCATTTGGGGTTTTTTTCCTAAATCGAGATAGCACCACGGGACTTCAGATATAAGGATTCAATGCTGTAAGAATGTATTTTCTATTTCCGGAAGTTATACAATTCGAACACTAATAGTTTTCTTGTAAAACGAGCTACAAGCTTGGGACTTTATTACGTGTGTTATTAAACCTCAAATGACATAATTCAAAGACAGAAAGTACTAATACTTTTGTTATAAAGTGAGCTAGAACTATTTGACTTTATTATTTAAGATGTTGAGTTTGCATACGATTTTCTTTCGGAACCAGGAGTGATTATTTCTCTAAGCAACTAGAGGAGGACCACATGGCCACATGTATCTCACTAAGAATAGCATCTACATGAGCTTACAGAATAGTTTGTACGTGGTCCAACTGATATACACACGTGGTCGCTGTCTGATTTTACGTCGCATCAAGAGAGTTTGGCAAGTACATTGTTTTAGAATCTAAGGAAATATAAAAGTCAATGCCAGAGAGGAATCAGTCTCGATTAACTTCCGAAACCAATTTCCATTGGGCGTAAGTTAAGAATTAAATAAAGGGATAACTGGAAATCTCTTCTCTGCGGAGCTGTGCAAGTATCAACATGTTACATCATTACCGAGGGCTGATCAATGTCCACCCAAAGTCATTTTGCTGGTATTTTCAAGCAACACATAACCCAAATTGGACATTTAAGTTGTAGCTCAACAAGAATGGAAAAATATATTTTAAGATCTATGCACAAAGAATCAGAGTGCCTAAAAATACATGCGCAAATATATGACCAGACGGATTACTTCAACTCGTCAACTTTCGCTACATGTTACAGCCATTTCAAGCAGCTTGAACCTTTACTTCAACATTTCACAACTTCAGATACATTCGAGCATGCCGTTTCTTCGAATCTTTCAAAGAGCGTCAAAAGTTGTTTGATCAAGGTCAAAAGATTTAAGGCCTTAGTAAAGCTTTCAGAACGTTTTAGGGTGCAGATGTGAAGGGCAGTTCTAAATTTGATTTTGGTGATTTTACTATGCTTCAGTTTAACGGAACAATGCTGATCCGTTCACTCAGAAGGCATAGACAGCTTACATCGTGGCTCAAATATATACGACACATCTATTTTCCTATTCCAGAGACATTCCTGCTGAAAGCATCATCAATTCTCTATTGAATTACATTATGTCAGTGTAATCCTTTATTCATCCTGTAGTAGTGATAGTCAATATGTAAAGACGATTTCATCCGGCACCTGATATGTTGACGCACGTCGGTTTTGTAGCTACCACAATAACCACCGTCACATCGCGCATTTAGACGTTGCTATCACATGTCCAAGGAGGGATATGTGATTTGTAGCTTCCACAATAGCCACCCTCACAAAGCGAAGTAATTCGTTGTTATCACACGTCCAAGGAGGTATATGTGATTTGTAGCTTCCACAATAGCCACCACCACATCACCCAGTAACTCGTTGTTATCACACGTCCAAAGAGGTATATGTGATTTGTAGCTTCCACAATAGCCACTGTCACATCACGCAGTAACTCGTTGCCTCACGCCCAAGGGGGTATATGTGATTTGTAGCTACTTCAATAACCACCGTCACATCGTGCAATATGTCTTTGTTATCACACGTCCAAGGGGGTATATGTGATTTGTAACTTCCACAATTAGCCACCGTCACATCACGCAGTAAGTCGTTGTTATCACACGTCCAAGGGGACATATGTGATTTGCCGCTTCTGTAATGAGCACTTTAAGCACACAGTCTGGGTTTTCACCATCTAACACCACCTACTCTGGTGTGTCCATCACCGACTGCCCTGTCATAGGTGTGCTCATGTCCAGTTGCCATGACATGTGTTTACTCATGACTGACTGCCATGGCATTGGTGTACTCATGCCTGGCCGCCATGGCATTGGTGTACTCATGCCTGGCCGCCATGGCATTGGTGTACTCATGCCTGGCCGCCATGACATTGGTGTACTCATGCCTGGCCGCCATGGCATTGGTGTACTCATGCCTGGCCGCCATGACATTGGTGTACTCATGCCTGGCCGCCATGACATTGGTGTACTCATGCCTGGCCGCCATGACATTGGTGTACTCATGCCTGGCCGCCATGACATTGGTGTACTCATGCCTGGCCGCCATGACATTGGTGTACTCATGCCTGGCCGCCATGACATTGGTGTACTCATGCCTGGCCGCCATGACATTGGTGTGCTAATGACAGCCATGACATTGGTGTACTCATGCCTGGCCGCCATGACATTGTTGTGCTCATGCCTGGCCGTCATGACATTGTTGTGCTAATGACTGCCATGACATTGTTGTGCTAATGACTGCCATGACATTGGTGTGCTCACGACTGACTACCTAGACATTGATGTGTTCATGACTGACCGCCATGACATTTGTGTGCTCATGACTGACTACCTAGACATTTGTGTGATCATGACTGACTGCCTGTCATTGGTGTGCTCATGCCCGGTCGCCATGACATTGGTGTACTAATGACTGCCATGACATTGATGTGTTCATGACTGACTACCTGGACATTCATGTGTTCTTGACTGACTACATGTACCTAGACATTGATGTGTTCATGACTGACTGCCATGACATTGGTGTACTAATGACTGCCATGACATTGATGTGTTCATGACTGACTACCTAGACATTGATGTGTTCATGACTGACTACATGTACCTAGACATTGATGTGTTCATGACTGACTGCCATGACATTGGTGTATTAATGACTGCCATGACATTGATGTGCTCATGACTGACTACCTGGACATTGATGTGTTCATGACTGACTGCCATGACATTGGTGTACTAATGACTGCCATGACATTGGTGTACTAATGACTGCCATGACATTGATGTGTTCATGACTGACTACATGTACCTAGACATTGATGTGTTCATGACTGACTACCTAGACATTGATGTGTTCATGACTGACTACATGTACCTAGACATTGATGTGTTCATGACTGACTACATGTACCTAGACATTGATGTGTTTGATGATATTGGCTAACTGACTAACTGACTGAGATGACATGTGTGTGCTCATGAGTGGCTGCCATGACATTGGTTTACTCATGACCGACAATACTGACAACTCCATGTCTCAAACAACAATACTGACAACTCCGTGAGTCTCCTACACCAATTACTGACAACTCCGAGTGTGTTTCAAACAACACTACGGACAACACGATGTATATCCTACAACACTACTGACAACTCCGTGTCTATCTCCTACAACACTACTGACAACTCTGTGTGTGTCCCCTACAACAATACTTTCAACTCCGTGTGTGTGTCCTACAACAATACTGACAACTCCGTGTGTGTCTCCTACAACAATACTTTCAACTCCGTGTGTGTGTCCTACAACAATACTGACAACACCGTGTGTGTCTCCTACAACAATACCGACATCTCCGTTTGTCTCCTACGACAATACTGACAACTCCGTGTGTGTCTCCTACAACAATACCGACATCTCCGTTTGTCTCCTACAACAATACTGACAACTCCGTGTGTGTCTCCTACAACAATACCGACATCTCCGTTTGTCTCCTATGACAATACTGACAACTCCGTGTGTGTCTCTTACAACAATATTAAAAACTCCGTGTGTGACTCCCACAAGAATACATACAACTCCGTTCGTCTCATAGAACAGTACAGTCTAAATCGTGTGTGTCTCCTACAGCGATACTTACATCTGCGTGTGTGTCTCCTGCAACAACACTAACAGCTCCTTGTCTGTCTCCTACAACAACACTGACAGCTCCGTGTGTGTCCCCTACAACAATAATGACAACTCCTTGTGTCTCCTACAACAACACTGACAGCTCCGTGTGTGTCCCCTACAACAATAATGACAACTCCTTGTGTCTCCTACAACAACACTGACAGCTCCTTGTCTGTCTCCTACTACAACACTAACAGCTCCTTGTCTGTCTCCTACAACAACACTAACAGCTCCTTGTCTGTCTCCTACAACAACACTAACAGCTCCTTGTCTGTCTCCTACAACAACACTAACAGCTCCTTGTCTGTCTCCTACAACAACACTAACAGCTCCTTGTCTGTCTCCTACAACAACACTAACAGCTCCTTGTCTGTCTCCTACAACAACACTAACAGCTCCTTGTCTGTCTCCTACAACAACACTAACAGCTCTTTGTCTGTCTCCTTCAACAACACTAACAGCTCCTTGTCTGTCTCCTACAACAACACTGACAGCTCCGTGTGTGTCCCCTACAACAACACTAACAGCTCCTTGTCTGTCTCCTACAACAACACTAACAGCTCCTTGTCTGTCTCCTACAACAACACTAACAGCTCCTTGTCTGTCTCCTACAACAACACTAACAGCTCCTTGTCTGTCTCCTACAACAACACTAACAGCTCCTTGTCTGTCTCCTACAACAACAATGACAGCTCCGTGTGTGTCCCCTACAACCAAAATGACAACTCCTTGTGTCTCCTACAACAATAATGACATCTCCGTGTGTGTCTCCTACAACAATAATAACAACTCTGTGTGTCCAAAAACAATGCTGATAGCTCCGTGTGTGTCTCCTACAACAATATTGATAGTTCCGTGTGTGTCTCCTGCAACAATACTGATAGCTCCGCGTGTGTCTCCTACAACAGTATTGATAGTTCCGTGTGTGTCTCCTACAACAATACTGATAGCTCCGTGTGTGTCTCCTACAACAATACTGATAGCTCTGTGTGTGTCTCCTACAACAATACTGACAATTCCGTTCGTGTCTCCTACAACAATACTGATAGTTCCGTGTGTGTCTCCTACACCAATACTGACAATTCCGTGTCTATACAACTACAGTACTCACAATTACGTTCGTGCGCTACACTACGACCACATTGCTGACAAGTATGTATACAACTCACCTTCGACTCCCCCCACTCACTGAAATAGGAGGCACTGGTGGCCCAGTCGTGCTCATGGGTTTCATCAAAGTGGTAAACGCCTGAGACCTGCATCACTTCGGGCTTAACTCTCACAGCTGACACGCCGTTAAATAGCTGCGTCAAACACAACTCACTCACTACTCTCGGAGAATGTCTTTGATGACATTACCATCGCACAGAACATATTTTTAAGAAATAAAACATATCCAGGCATCGTCTGTTGTCTACTAGGTGATGCTTAGGACCCGACAGAGTTATAGTGAAATCACTACAACGAAGCCAACAGTTCATGCCTATACATGATAATTATATTTTGATTCTACGAATCCCTGGACTGCCTTGTAACTGATGTATTAGACTACACATTTTATTATGGCTATTATTATTATGACTATCATGATTATTCGACAATCAGGTCTATTAGCTGATAGCTTTAGCCCCAACCTTTAGTTTTCTCAGACACTGTCGATAATTCGTCTTGTATATCAAATAGCATTAAAATAAACTTAACACAAACAAAACACAAGGGAACCAGAATGCACAGTATTCATGACTGTAATAGTACATTGTTGACATGACAGGTGCGTTACACAGTTGAAGCGTTCGGAATATTGATGATATATAACTGAACATGTGTTGCCTACACAAATAGCGAACCTCCGGGTGAGATTCAACATTGTATCACCTTTTATGTTTTACTGTTGAGTCGTGGGACTTGCAACATTAAAATATATTGGATGTTTGACTTGAGCAGTAATAGTTGGACATGTTCATGCAGGCTGATAGAGAATGATGTATAAATCAATATGGTTCGTGTGGATGTTTGTGACGCTGGCAGTCAACTATCATCAAATGTGTTTTTTCTGTGTTGTTGTACTTTGTAACAGATGAGATTTAGCTTTAAGAAACCTTACATGTATTTCTGTTATTGCTGACACAATATCTACCAACATGGCATGTTTGTGTAATTGCTTGCATGAAACTCACGATCAGAAAAGACCAGTTGATAGTGCTTAGTAACGGATGAAGCTTAGCTTTATAACTTCCGTTATTGCTGACTCGGAGATTGTGTAATTGTTTAGTTGAGGCTCAGAAAAGATGAAAAGCCCTGAAAATGATAAACAATTTTTGTGAAATATAAAGCACATTTTTCAAATAACTCACAATACCAATGTTCGAAGGTATAAATAAGCTATTCTAAGGAGAATGTCACATCTTCCTTATCAAATGTCGTCTTACACTCCTGGCATGGTCCGCCTTACATTTTGCACGTGGGCATTCTACAGTGTAATAGAAACACTTAGTCTATACACAGACAGTCTCACATACAGATGATATGTGATCTTGTAAGACAGGGGCGATGGGGTAGTTTAGTGGCTAAAGCGTTCGGGTAGTTTAGTGGCTAAAGCGTTCGCTCGCCACGCCGAAGACCAGGGTTCCATCTCCCACATTAGTATTCGTGTCCCTCGCCGTGTAATTGCTAAAATCGGCATAAAACAATACTCACTCATTGACAATACTGCATGGAAAAAGCAAGCCTTGCAATAAACGTCATCCAATGGGTAACAGGTACAATGTTCATTTTGACAGCATGATAAGCATCTGTGTACATACTGGCATTCTGGTAAACGGAATTTATGTTCGGATTGGCAAAGTAAAATGAATTTGGCCAAGGTGTTATATCAATAACCATCATCTTTAGATCTATGTGTGAAGCCGATTTCCCGTTATATTGCTGGAATATTGCTAAAAGCGGCGGAAAACCATACTCACTCACTCACTCACTTTAGATCTATGCATACAGATTCAGTGACAAAACACTCTCCACAAGACTATAAGACAAGAGGAATGACTTCAACTTTCCTGCTTTTTGTGTCTGCATTTCACAACTTTTGAGGTATAATATATCGCGAACACCTGGTATCATCACTATTTGATAGCGATTCATAAATGCAAACATACATATGCCGATTTCTTATGAACATGGAAACGGTTTTCTTTCTTTTATTATCATGTGAACAATTGACTTGCACTTACATAAGTTTGTGACGGAAGCCCCCGATGGGGCAGGATACGCTAACACTCAGTCTCATCAAAATTTGATAGCTATTCATAAACACATGCCCATAACAGCCGGAATCGTACCTTCAACTCTGATTTTAACAGCGACTTCTTGTGGCTATGGAAAGGGACATTTCCCTTTTAGTAATTCCAATTTAGTATTCACGAGTGTGGCGTTAGGCCTAAAACAAAAAAAACCTACATTGTTTTAGGAAACGTTTATGAGTAGCGGGACATGCTCACCTTTTTTCGCGAATCGAAATCATCCATTCGTTAATTAGAATTTTCACCACTATTTTGCCTTTCAATCCCAATGGACTTTGGTCAGATAATCGCGACTCGTTATTCTCAAGCGTTGACGTTTTATATGCGTTAAGGGATAACTTTCAACATGAATCTTTCACTTGTGGGAAGTATTGAAATAGATTACAAACAACCTCTTGTTTTGTACCGTGTCCGTGTCTGCATAAACAACACAAATTGTTATGTATGTTTATGGACGCTCTTATCATACATTTTCGTTCACTTGATAATGATATGCTAGTATTTCACACAGAAAATAAACTTGGTTGATTTATTGAACTGTCAATAAGAAGACTACTCCTTTCCGTTCTTGTGTTTAGTTTACCGTTAACAAATTACGTTATCCAAAACATAACCATCTGTCTCCCAAAAAACTGACTAACGGTAATGTTAGCTAAATAAGCCAGCATGTTGCATACTCTATTAGACAAGAGTTTCCGAATGTGCATTTATCCCATTACCATAAGGATTCCAACGATACCTTCAGCTGATATATTGTTCGGACTTTTCATAATGAGTTATTTAGTTTTGTTATTGAGACATGCAATTGGCACATGGAAAAAAACAATAACATTTGAAGTCATTGTTGTATAGCATAACGTCGTCACAAAGAGCATGAGCATGTGTATCATGTAGTGTACTACAGCACTGCAGCTGTAATTACACCATAGCATGATGTGTTTCCTGTCATGGTCTCATCTTCTGATACTCATTCATCAATAATTAAACACAGATAATATCAACATTTCATCATGCATCAGTTACACATCTTTATTTAACATACAAAACAAAAACGAATGGCAGTGTTTTCCACATAAAATAAAATGAAGGACCAAACATTTAATACATGGTATGGATATTTTCGGAGGTATAAACATAAGTTATTTAGCCTCAGCTCGTACGGGTTGGATAAAATGCATTTTCAACTGATACCTCTGAGTGATTGAGTGGGAATGGATTTTCGCCCTTTTCAGCTATATTCCAACACCATCACAGCTGGAGACACCCCGTACGGGGCGACTGATGATTAGGTCACACTTTACACGAGTGGGATATTTATCTTTTAAACAACTGTGATGTTTGGTAACATTTGTTCAGAAACATTCGAGTAGGTGTTAGGTCCTGGTAGATGAGTATATATGTCTCCCCTCTCTACCTTCACTGTCGATGTGGAATGAAGACAATGATGATGCTGCATACAACGTTCATTCTCCTCCTCAGCCTGGGACTTGGTGCAGGTAACTATAGTTTCAATTATCTTTACAAATGATCATAATGTGTGTATTGATGTTAACTTCTTAGCGAGTAGTTGTAAGCAGGATGGGTGTGTTATTTGTAGCTTCGAGCTTTTCGTCTTGCAGTCCTCAACAACAAACCTTGCACTTCAAACATTACTTATAAGCAAGTTGTACTCAGTTTTCAACTATTGAGGTCACTATTCAACTGTCCACCCAGTTTGGTACTTGTTTTATAAATCAGACACGTTATCTCTGGCGTTCGGAACTAGATATATAGTTTTTATTCATCTGCACACTCTCTATGAAGTTGAACCCATGGGCTATTTGAGGGACATTTTGTCCGTTGTTGAACGCCACATTCAACAATATTCCAGTTGTATGATGGCGGTCGATAAAATATCGAGTGTGGACACACGACTGAACCACGATCAACGGCGCAAGGGTACGATAACACGCAATCAACCAAGTTGACCACTGACCACTCCTTTCATTCAGTCGCCACTTACAACTATCTGAGGTTGCCTGGACCTGGAAGTTCTAAAGGAGCTGTCCATATGGAGATGACCAACACAGACAAGTATATGGACACGTTAAATAACTAGCTGAATGGGACATTCTTATCTTTGTTAAGATTCAAGTGTTCCGTTGTTTTAAAAAAATGGATATGTTTTGCAGAAGATATATTGTACCCATGTTTCTAGCATTCATTCATGAAAATAATGAAAAGGGAAAACTTAAAAACACATGACGTGGCTACTTTGCTTTGTGTTTTGGAGGTGCTTCCGTGAAGAAAAACAAGACTGATGTCATCACTCCGTGCTCGGCTTCCCCGAACAGGCAGTTCTTGCATGAGCTGAGGTCGCTGCTAAGCCTCTATCTGGGGGAGAAGGTTCCTGAGCCAGTGACCTCCACTCCACAAAGTAGGAACTCGGGTAATCATGCCTTTGTGTTTCTGTGTATGTTTAGTCTTTGATGGCCGAAGGTATATATCAGATGGTGATTTTAATACTCGATGATTGCTTTCAATTCTTGAAAATTATGTTGCCGACGTCTGTATTCAACCGTTTACACTATCTCATGTACTTTGAATAATACAGCAAAAACTGCAAAAAGTATCAAACTGCATGTCTCTCCCCACCATGTATTTATTTGTCTGTACTGGAATCTATGTTTTTTCAGGTGGAGGAGCTGTGTTCACTCGGTGGGGAAAGACAACATGTCCAACAGGAAATGATGTCATGTATAAAGGTAAAGCATTTCGAGAGATACTTTTTCGGAGCGTCAAAAGTTAGTAAATAGTTTTGGTTTTTTTTCAAAAGCGGGTCATAGCTGGGTTTTAAACATTGTCAGGGTGTCAGTTGAATCAAAGGAAACTTATTAAATGGTAGAATATCTCATCTCTTCAGTAAGGCTCTGCTTTGCCTTCCTTCGTTAGGACATATAAAATTAACTTGAAAAGGACAATATCAAATATACTCCATTTCATGTATGAACAATCATGAATGTACTGTTTTCGATCAATATTTATCGGTATATAAATCACATATAAGATATGTATTTTGGATAGCTAACGCTGCTGTGCATTCGATTCCAAATTTAATCTTGCTCTACACTGGAAACACAGTATGTTTATCTCCATTCTTATATCAAAAGCAAACTCTTTGGCGTCAGCAATGTTATTTATTAGGTGAGATCAGGGGAGGTTTCACGTTGTGTTCAAGATGATTGCACTTGTATAGCGACATGAAGACACACATTCTGTGTGTGGCTGCTTGTGTGAGTTCTGACTGATGCCAGTTGCATATTGTTAGCCTACTGAGATACCATGCTTCATGCATACCTCACTTAGACGCATATAATGCCGGCCAGTACTTGTTTTATCCCCTTTTAAGCTCATTCTATGAAGTTTTCGAAGAGCATCAGAGAAAGCAGAATGTAAAGTTGATGAAATGACAATAAGGTTACGCTACATCAAACCATGCATATTTCCAAAACATCCATGATTAATACTGATCATCACGCATGCATATCTGATACTTCAGTAAACATGCAATGCCCAAGGTAATAGCCCAGCATTATGTTCCGGAAGCATGTCCACATTTCTGGTTTCAGCACTCTCTGCTGGCAAACATTTTCCCATTGTCTCGTGATATTTTTCGTTCGGAGGATCACGTGGCCACGTGTATCACGCTGAGAATAATATTTGCATTTGCTTATAAACGTATGTTGTACTTGGTTTAAATGATGTACACTCGCCTGTTGCTGTGAGATTTTACATAATTTTTCCATATGAGATATCAACGTACTTTGTACATGGTCTACATTCGCGGTTGCTGGTAGAAATGGACATGCGTACCCTCTTTGCGAACATCAATACTTTTCAGTTATCCATTTACATAATTTCAGATGAAAAATGATAAATAGAATTCACCTCTTGCCTTGCCAAAGACTCGGCAAATTGATTAACTTAGACTTATCAATGCATTAACAATATGTTGAGCACAAATATTCTCTAAATTATTTGGTTTTCAGGCAACTATTTGATTTGACTAAAACACAAGTAAATGCTTGTCCCTTTCAATCTCCCAGGTTATGCAGGAGGAAGCCATTACCAGGCCAAGGGTGGACCAGGGACAACTCTGTGCCTTCCTGACTCTCCTATCTACGCAAGGCATACTACAGCAGACACTTACAGTCATCTCTATGGGACTGAGTATCAAACTGATCATGAAACTGGACCTCTGCACAACATGTTTCAACACGATGTCCCTTGTGTGGTGTGCCGCAGTCGTCACAGGAGGAGTGCTGTCATGGTCCCTGCCAGGAATGAGTGCTTCCCTGAGTGGCATCTGGAATACAAGGGCTACCTCTTCGGGGGTTCCACTGAACACACAGGTTCAAGTGATTACGTGTGTGTAGATGAAGATCCAGAATCCATAAATGGAGGCCATGCAAACAAAAACGGACATCTCCTGTACCTGGTCGAGTCTATCTGTGGTGCCCTGCCATGTCCACCATATGTTAATGGATGGGAGATGTCCTGTGCTGTTTGTACAAAATAAAACACTCCATATTGTCCAAACTATCTGTCAAATATGTACATTAACTGTTTCTTACATACATCCGATAAACACATTCAGCTTTCTAATGATATCCACTTAAAACTGTGAAGATCCGGGATAGAATAGGTCTTCAGCAACCCATCCTTATCATGACAGGCGACTATGCTTGTCGTAAGAGGCGACTTAAGGCGTTAAACAACAAACAAACC
This sequence comes from Haliotis cracherodii, assembly GCF_022045235.1. NCBI lineage: Eukaryota > Metazoa > Mollusca > Gastropoda > Lepetellida > Haliotidae > Haliotis > Haliotis cracherodii. Next base: position 1,731,292 of record NW_027266266.1, read on the forward strand.
AAACAAACACACCGTTTAAAACTGTATATGTAAGTTTATTGAGGTGCATGAAGAACAAATGATAGCATTTGGTTGTCTCATTATGTAAGGACAGACTGACCACGTTGACCAGTCAGTTTAGGTATTGTTGGCTGAAGGTAATAGCTGAAAACTTATCGTCAATCCATAGAGAATACTACACTATTCTCGTTTGATACCATTTTAATAAAACGAGTGGACTTTCGAGGGTATCTGACAGCAAGGTCAAATACCAGAGAATGTTCACGAGTGAATATTGACATATGCCCAAATATGAGCATTGTTGACATTTCTATGCATATGCATTAACAATGTGCTCCTAATTTCTGATTCCTGAATTTCTTCAACTTTTGGTAATTCAAGTTCATTGTTGTTAGTACGCAGCAAACCTTCATTTCACTACGTCTAACCTTTTAAGTTAAATCAAATTGAAAGTCGCGAAAGTGGTCGGATACGTCACGCTCATTGGGACCCTCGACAGAGGTCACGGTTATCCAGTCAAAATGAATGAAACGAGGTTCACCTTGTACGACACACGTGTGTCGTACGGATTGAGTATCTTGAAACCTGTTTTCTTCACCACGTGGGTAATTAAGTGCTTGACATCATGAGCATTGATCCATGCCATTGGGATACGATGACATGCATCAACCAAATCAGCGAGCCTGACCACCCGATCAAAGTTGCCTCTTACGACAAGCATAGTCGCCTTTTATGACAAGCATGGAAGACCCATCCTATATCGCCACTGATGAGCTTCTGGTCAGTGTCATTACACAAGGTATTTAACATGTATGGTTTCCTAATTGATAAAGGGCCAACATTGCAGCTTATCATCTAAATCAATCAATCAAATAATGGTTTATTGAATGAAGTGCCATCGGCCCAAAGACACGCAAGTTACATTGACATGTCGTTAGATTAACAAATACTGCAGTATTGTAACCGATTTTAGGCAACATCAAAGGTCCAAGACACTCGTTACGGGGTGAGAACGTTTTATTCCGATCAATTAACACACCCTGAAACAATATATCATTCAATAAATACAGCGTCATACAATATACTTGAGGCTTAAAAACAGTCCATTACACAAATTAGGTGAAACATAAATGACAGATCGTATGACAATACAACAAGGGGAGATAACTCCTTGATTAACTCATATCTTCAAAATATCTTCAAATTAAATATATATGACACAGACGTCTTAATGCAATACGCTTATCAAATGGAATGGATGTGATACTAAGTATCACATAAACATACGAGAATGCAAAATAACATAGTTCCTACCCGGTGTATGGCACTAGGGTGCACACGACGTTCACCAAGCTCCGCCGAGCCAGATATACCAAGCGTACCTAAAATCCGTGTAAACAGTGTACAACATTAATTCTACAGTAACTACAAACCAACATTTCTATTATCATTACAAACACATGGAACACATCAAAACAACTTAGGCTAAAATCACATTCGTACTTGCGTACATTCACATATACACTATTCTTCAATCAAACACTCAAACATGCAAAAATTCACTCATAGGGAAAATATAATTACCTGAATGAATTATATGAGTTATTTGATAGTTTTTTGTATTAATTCTAAACTCCGAAATGCACTAAAACCTGACTAAAGTGTTATTTACATTTAGGTTAGATTTAGCATTATTAAGGTTGAATTTACTGGTTTTATTTATACCCATACAATACAAAATATAACATATAAAGTGTACACACTCATAAACCAATGTAAAAGATTAAACTAACCTGTGAGGTATTTGCATCTGTTTATGACTCCATTACAATCCTGATGGTGCAAAGGGTGAATATGAAGTGCAGATTTGAATTAGGAAAGAGGGCAAGAGTTTGAATGATCCAATCGGTGTTCATTAAATCAGGCCACGTAATAATGTGGTAGCCCTACCTATCTACCCTTAATCATATTAGAATGAAACTAACTATAGAGCTAATAATAGAACCAACCTTCTGTGTCCTTATGATTATAGTCTGTATAAAAAATGACCAAACCTTTTGATAGAAAAAATACATTCATTAGTTAAAATCGGAAATAATATACCTGCAATTCTTAAAGCAATTGTCATTATACAAATATCAAGAGAACGCTTAAATGACTTAAAACTTACATTTACATAACTATATAATACAATAATATGTATCTGCCACGGTATACTGAGTATCAAGACAACTGACGACAGACAAAAGCATGATGAAAGATACTTGTAGCTGTAAGTTATTTTCTGTTTTTGACAGCAGACAGGTTCAGTTTCTCAGCATGCTATGACACCATGTTTCATTGATTACACAAGTACCTCAAAGTGACACTTAATGAAGTGTGTTCATTGTTCTCTTGCCCAAAATAAAGATACATTCTAAATGTTTATGTGTGGTCTAAACTCTGGAGATTAAATGACAAAACTACAGATTCTTTACAAGTCTGTGTTAATAAAAACTTTTTTTTCTAAAATAGTTTGGATGTTAATTATATATCTTGTCGGTAGTTACAAACCTTTACAAAATCCTTCAACTGATGTGAAATAAATTGTTTCATAACACAAGAGACATAATGTACTCATGACATGGATTCAAAACTATGAATAGCTGCAAACTGTGAGCATTATAGAAATTAACTATTGAATCGACAGCAGCACTGATTGTGTAAACGAGTTATTTTACGACGCTTTAAACAATACCCAATCCAAATGTCTGTCGAAAATATCACAATTACGTAGCAGAGCCAAACTGTGAGTGGAACTCACAGGTAGATTCAGTCATCATATGCTCAAAAACAGTAATATGCCTGATGTGTAGGTAAAGTATGTCCTTTGTAAACACACCATATCTGTGACACGTGGAACTGCTATGAAGGGAAGTGCTATTGTTATCAGTGGCTTATTTCATCATTAATACGTTACTCGTTACCATGAATTCATACGGCTACTATCTTCCAGCTGCTGAGGTGCAGCTATGTTTATGGTAGTGAAGACCAATTTCATCTTATCTTGTTCTTCCTTTGTTTAAATTGTTTGACCCGGATGTCCCATTTACCGTCACAGGTGGAGTGTGTCCTGGTCGGTGCCAGGAGCGAGTGCTTTCCTGGATATTATTCTGGAACATTGTCTCTGTTGTAGCTGGTGCACACAATAGATACTGTTCTTTTCACAGTGGATGTCTGAACACAGAAATGTATAATGAACACACCTTGTAATACAAAAAGTTAAACAAAATACAGAAGTTCACTGATGTTAAGTAAGGTTGGGTACTCGTTTGCTAAAATGGTTCCTCATTATAGTGCCATATATGTTGTGCCATTTTTACTTAAAAGCAAGTAACGTACTCGCTGATTCTATAATTAGGAGACCCAGTCTAAAAGGCAAGAGCCCTATTGTAATGGTTCTGTTTGTCATTTATTAATATTTATTATTCCGCCATTCTCTTGTGCAAGATATAACTGAACAACCAGTGGACAGAATCTCTTCCCCAAAATCATCAGCATCTGGACTCATGTGAAGTAGATAACGCTAAGACTCAAATGCTCTAGGCCCAATGTCCAGTGGCAGATAATTCAAAATTAATCAACTAAGAGCAACTCTCACAGAAACCGATAGTTTGATGGCTTTTAAAGCTGGCATGCGGCAGCAGCATCAGATGCTAATCAATTTCGCCTCGACGTCCCATGTCGCCAATGACATGGTGTGGCAGCCGTATTGGATTGAAGATTGCAGCAGTGTTCTCAGTACCTGTCTGACAAAATCCTCTCGTCGGTATCTATCCGAGCATCAGCAGCTTCTACATTTTGCTTACTTCCACGTCACAAACGGTCTTTTAGAATTCTAAGATATGTCCATTGGTGGCCGCCATATTGAATACTACTTCTGTCCGAATGTAACTGGCAAAACATTTTTGTGTGCCTTGTGTGTCTTTTTTAAAACTCATTATGTAAAGTTTGTTTTTTAATTCGTATCTTGATTGTTCAACGGAAATAATTGTGCAATGTAGCAGCATGTTGAACATTTTGTGTTCTTGGATGAGCCGTATTGGATTCTAGAAGTTTCTATTTAGGCTACTTTGCAAGAGACGTTTCTGCGGAGTTTCATTTAAGAAATCATTGCAAATATGCATGACACATTATCGATAGACGCTGAAGGTCTTAGTTATTTGTCAAAAGTAAGGATTGAAAACTGTCTGAAAAAAATAATTCCACAAACTTGCATGAAGCATCATGCATATCAGACGATATCGGTCCAACAGCTTCCAAAATCTGGCATGTGACACCGTTGTGAGATGCTTATCAATTTATACTGTAGTGCCACGGTGATGAGGCTTCAAATACCACAGTATAAAGGAATTGTTTGACTGTTGACCAGTTCACGCATCAATGTAAAGGCAGCAAAAGGTGTTTTGTAACGTATTTTATTAAGACGAAGCATGAATAAAATATGGGAAATACGCCAATTATCTACCTTTGTATCAAACGAGAATCTGTTGTAAAATAATAGAATAACCTTGGTAATGTTTCTATTCATTTTTTAAAGTCCATTAGAGAAAACACATTTTTTTGTTAAAGAGAGAGTGACAAAATAAATACATGTAACGGGAATTACTATGACCTTTGTCCATTATTTACCATATTTTTCAATCTTGCTGACTGTACTTAATGGATGTGTTCCTTTGGTTTAAGGTCACACGTGTCTTCTACATCTAGCTTTGCAATAAATTGACCTAAAGTTACAGTAAATTCAGTTGAAAAGTGATAGGCAGGCATCCTTTATTTCAAGTACAAATCGCTAAGTTTCAAGGTAAACTACAGCCATAATACTTTTTTCTTTAAAGTCCTAACATGTAGTAAGCATCTGTATCCGAAGCAACAGATGAGACATATTCCAAACCGGAAGTACTCAACTCATGAGAATTCCGTTTTTAAGTTCTCGGTAAATAAGGAAATATTTTCGAAATCAGAAGTGATATAATCCAAACTAGAAGTGCCAACAGCGAGAAAACACCTTTGGCCTTCAGATTTAAAGTGTTAATGCCGTAAGAAAGTATTATCTGAATCGGGAAGTTAGACAATTCAAAAACTGATAGTTTTCTTGTAAAACGAGCTATGAGCATGGAACTTTATTTATAAATGACACAGTACAAAGACAGAAAGTACTCATACTTTTGTTATAAACTGAGCTAGAACTATTTGGCTTTGTGATGCTCAAGGTGTTCAGTTTGTATACCTATTTGTTTTGGAAACCAGAAGTAATTATTTCTTTGAACAAACTGGAGGAACATGAGCTTACAGAATACTTTGTACTTGGTCTAACTGATTTACACACGCGGTCGCTGTGTGATTTTACGTCTCATCAAGAGAGGTTGGCAAGAATATTTATTTTATGAATCAAAAGAAATTTAAAAGTCAACGCCAGAGAGGAATCAGTCTCGATTATCTTCCAAAACAAATTCCACAGGACGTGAAATGAGAAATAGTGGTAAAATTAAATAAATAGATCACTGGAAATTACTTCTCTACGGAGCTGTTTTATCTTTTCCATACATTTGTAAGTATCAACATGCTACATCATTTCCGAGGGTTGATCAGTGTCCACAGAAAGTCATTTTGCTTGTATCTTCAAGCAACACATAACCCAAATTGGACTTTAATGTTGGAACTCAACAAGAATAAAAAAAAGATTTCAGATTTATGCACAAAGAATCAGAGTGACAAAACTATGCCCAAAACTGTACGACAAGACGGATTACTTCCAATAGTCAAAATTTCACAAGTTTTAAGGTACAATTGAGCATGTACTTTCTACGAATATTTCAAAAAGCGTCATACAAGTCTTGCTAAAAAATTCTTGGATCAAGGTGACAAGATTCAAGGCCTTAGAAAAGCTCTCTGAATGTATTATCGTACATGAATATGGAAATGTATTTGTCGCAATTATCGGTGCAACGTGCATTGATCTTTATTGTTAAAAGGATGTCTAATGGGGTATATGTGATTTGTAGCTTCCACAATAACCACTGTAACATTGCACAGCAATTCCATGTTATCACGTATCTAAGAATGTAAACATGATTTGTGGATACCGCAATAACCACTGTAACATCGCGCAGTAATTCCATGTTATCGCCTGTCTGAGAGTGTAAACAGAATTTTTAGCTTCCACAATATCCACCGTAACATCACACAGTTATCACCTGTCCAAAAGGGTACAGGTCATTTGTAGCTTAGCTCAGTCGGGATAATCGTCTACACAAGGGGAAATATGGGATTTACCGTCCCAATATTCGTCTGTTATCATGACCGACTGTCCGACATTTGTGTGTTCATACCCGACTGCCCCGTCATTGGTGTGTTCATGCCCGACTGACCTGACATTGGTGTGATCATGTCCGACTGTACTGACATTGGTGAGCTTATGACCGACTGTCCCGACATTGCTGTGCTCATGCCCGACTGACCTGACATTTGTGTGTTCATAACCGACTGACCTGTCATTGGTGTGTTCATGCCTGACTGCCCTGACATTGGTGTGTTCAAGCATGTGCCTGAGAAAGTAGTACAACATTATGTTTGTGACGTCGTAATGACCTTAAGGTCATAGTCAGTGACAATAGCGTCAGGCGAAAATGCATTGCTGTGTGAGTCCACAAATACACAGAGAACTACAGAGGGAAGCATTGATAATAATACTTTTGAATTAGGTTGGAGTTTCAAAAGCCTAATGAACATTTTCTCTTTTTCATTCGTAAAAGGGTATCAATGTTAAACAATTTATTACACGAAAAAACACAGAAACGGCTTACACTTATGCAACGTACATTTGGATCTCGAATTTACTGTCTCTCAACAGTCATGTGTGTTTTTAGCTGAATACCAGTTTCCCCACATTAATGCTCTCCACATTAGTGTGTTTATGCTCGGACATTTATGCGCTCAATGCCCGACCGTCCTCGCATAGGTGTGCTCAAGTCCTGACAAGGGTGTGCTCATGCGAGACTGACTTGATATTAGTGTGACATTGGTGAACGCATGAACAACTGTCCTGACATTGGTGTACTCATGACCAACTGTCCTGACATTGGTGTACTCATGACCGACTGTCCTGACATTGGTGTACTCATGACCGACTGTCCTGACATTGGTGTACTCATGACCAGCTGTCCTGACATCCGTGTACTCATGACCAACTGTCATGACATTGGTGTACTCATGACCGACTGTCCTGACATTGGTGTATTCATGACCAGCTGTCCTGGCATTGGTGTACTCATGACCAGCTGTCCTGACATTGGTGTACTCATGACCAACAACCCTGACATTGGTGTACTCATGACCAACTGTCCTGACATTGGTGTACTCATGACCAACTGTTCACAAGCGACGCGTCATGTTCAGCAAGTTCCTCTGAATGTCTACCATAGAGTGTCAGGAATTACCCAACCAGGAGTACGATGGTGTTATCTTTATTGAATGGGTTAGATGTAAACAACACACGTGTTTCCGTCTGGATAATATGAACATGCTTTGACTGATGGTATATTGCTCTCCTGAAAAGAAATGTATGGTGTCACAATAGAAATTGGCCCTCTTGTCAAACATCTTGCTACAGAGGCTGCCATTATTTTGAATTTCTATGCACAGATCCAGATATGTTGTTTTCAGCTTAAATCTTAATTGTAATCATAAGTAACTGCAGGTGTTTACTGGCTAGGATAACAAGGCTCAGGCATCTTGTCTTTCGTGTTGTGAACTTCGAACTGCATCAGTTGCACAAGAGCCGGTCAGCAGGGTAGGTCAAGTGTGCAGTCAGTCTGGGTTATCACCTACCTGAGGGGGTATATTTGATTTATAATGCTTTAACAACTGTAAAACCCTGCAGTCATTCGTAGCTCTCACTATAACCACTGTGACACAATGCATTGTGTAATTATTTGATGTGAAATATTGTCACGTGGCGTTTTTATCTGTCTTGTATGCACGCTATGTTATGAACACCGCCACTACCGCCACTACCGCCACTACCTCCAATCCCCAACCCCATCCCCCTGATATCCGTATATTAAATGATCAGCCACTTAAGGAGACTGAGGTCTCCTTTAATAATTATTTGCTGTGGTTTTACGTATATATACTCTCTCAAAAAGGGAACGCATAACGAAAATTGTAATTTGATGAAGAAATGTAACAGGGTGGGTTTTTCAAAAATATTTGTTTTGATTATGATTTCTCTGGTGTTTGTCTTAAAACGTCATATCCAAACGCATCCCGCATGAAAAACACGTATGTTAAACCATGATTTTCGATAGACGCATTTAATGTCACAGAACACGTATTGCACGTGCAATGCGCGGGAAACTCGGGGACCACCTCGTGTCGTGGATGGGTATAAAAGATCGATCTCCGTCTTTTTTCATTCACTTTATTTGGAAGTTTGTGAAGACTGCAAAATGCCAAGACTGAGCCGCGCCAATCGTCACATCGCCATAGGTCTCCTGGAAGCAGGACAATCTCAACTTACAGTTGCCCGTCGAATGAATGTTCATCAAAGCACGATTTCCCGTCTCTGGGAGAGATATCGGCAGCAGAACTCGGTGGAAGATGGGCCTAGAAGTGGACGTCCTCGAGTCATCACTGCGGCGAAAGACAGGTACATCCGGGTACATCACCTGCGTCAGCGAACAGCTACAGCGACCACTACCGCTAGGCAAATACCCGGACTGAGAAGGATGTCTGCACAGACTGTCAGGAACAGACTACGAGAGGCAGGTTTAAGAGCAAGAAGACCCTACTGTGGCCCCGTTATGCGTCAGCAGCATCGACGTCATCTCGTTCATTTGGTGAATTGGAGTCGAATCTGGTTCAGCGACGAATCAAGATTTCTGTTGGAACCACGCGATGGAAGAATGCGGGTGTACAGACGACGTCATGACCGTTTTGCCGACGCCTGTGTCCCCCAGGTGGACAGATTCGGCAGGGAGGGGGGGGGGGGTGATGTGGGGAGCCATATCCTACACTGGAAGAAGTGAGTTGGTGTCGATCCAAGGCAACCTGATAGCGCAACGCTACTGCGATCAAGTCCTTCGTCCACACCTCCTTCCCATTATCAACCGCCAGAGGGAGCTATTCCAGCAGGATAACGCCAGACCTCATACGGCACGTGTCACGAGGGCCTTCCTCCAGAATGTGAACATCAGTGTGCTGCTTGGCCCTCCAGATCACCAGACTTAAACCCGATAGAACATCTTTGGGATGCCCGGGACAGACGGGTGCGAAAGCGTAACCCACAGACCCAGACACACCAGCAACTAGCACATGCACTACAGGCAGAGTGGGCTACATTGCAGCAACATCGGATTCAGAGACTCATTCGTTCTATGCCGAGACGATGTCGCGCAGTTCTGAACGCCAATGGTGGTCATACGAGGTACTGACTTCAGCGCCATCAAACGTCGATGTGTGATTCATAAACTGACTTTTTCCGATGTCTTATTAAACAGTGATATATTGACATTTCCTGTGTAAAATTTCTTCGAATTCCATTTGCTATTAACTTGTCCACAGTGTATCAAAATAAAAAGAAATCTGTAGTTAAAATTCTTATATACGTTTCTTTTTTGAGAGAGTGAGTGAGTATGGTTTTACGCTGCTTTTAGCAATATTCCAGCAATATCACGGCGGGGGACACCAGAAATGGGCTTTCACACATTGTACTCATGTCGGGAATCGAACCCGGGTCTTCGGCGTGACGAGCGAACGCTACCCGACCGCCACTTTTTTGAGAGAGTATACTTTTTATCGTATATAGACACAATACACATGCGACCCCAAAAGTGGCCAAGAGAGGATATTGCTGTCCCGCGAGAAAGTGATAGAGCGATAGAGCGATGTCCCCTCTCGGCTACCATAATATACCGCATCAACACAAATTGCAAATTGACATGTCTAAACTATCTACTGTAATGCTTATAAAACAAGTCAGTGGATGAGGTCTTTCTACCGACTGCCCTAACGTGGACATTATTCAGCTAACTTTCTGTCGGATGTGGCAATATACTGGCGTTTGAATCTTAAAAGACATGGAGAACCAGTAATGAAAATAATTAATTAACAAATTAACCCGTGGTATGAACGGAATAGACAGCATAACAGATGAGGGATGGAAAAGACAAATTGTTGTATGTTTGTTGTTTAACGCCGATATTCCAGCTATATGAGGATTGTCAGTAAATAATCGAGTCTGGACCACACAATCCAGTGATCAATATGATGAGCATCGATCTACGCATTTGGGTTACGATGACACGCATTAACCAAGTCTGAAATAATAGTAATTATAGTATAGCAGATTCCACATTGTGGATGCAAGCTAACTGGCGGTTTCCCCATGCGAAAACAACACTTTGCTGCTGAAACTGACGCAAAATATCTGCCTATATTTGTTTATTAAGAAGCCATGTCAAGTACCCCTTTATGGCTATGGCCGCATTACCGTGAACTAATATCACACGACACCCTACATACAGACTAGAGTATCACTTCTAAATGCCTTTCTAAGACCTTGAGTGACCAATTTAAGCCGGTAAAATCAGCAATAATATTTCATATAATCTGTTGGATTGTTCTATTTTTTTAATTTGAAGTTTGATATACGGCTTTTTCCATTACAAGAGAGGCCGGTCACATGACTGATCCATCCTTGTGAAAAATATACCTTAACTATTGTAATATCGACTCCATTTTAGTCTTGGCTGACATTTACAGTCTACAGCAATCTATGAATTTACCTTCGTATCTATTTGACACATAATCTTCTTTATCATGACCTTCCAATGATCGACCAACTGATCAATGATGACCAACACACGTTACTGCCACAGGCTCATTTACAACTTCGGCCATCGTGTCGGCCATTTTGACGTCTTTTACTTGTAAATGTTGTAAATGTATTAAGACGCGCTGTCATTGTACCCGACTTACTGAGGTAGTTCTTAACAGACCTTTCTCATCGAATGATATTATTTGAATATATATTTGTTATAAACAAACTACAACAGATGTTCCCGTAGAGCAAGTTGAGCATACAGACGCTCACGTGACCTCTCGTTTTTAGGGAACTAAGCTCCTACGTTCATACAGATTGGCATGTAAAGGTTCTTAAATATAGACTGATGCATTTTTTATTTGTCACTTGTGAGCAGTGGGTATTTAGCCGTACCACTTGAACAATGACTGGCTCTGGTCTGTTGTCACTGTTCACATTCATATCGATTACATTCTGTGTCACATAGAGGGACTTTGAAATTGAAAACAGCCAACACTACTTACTGTGAATACTTATCAGCTGCCTTTGTCTGACCAACTCAGTTATAAAAGCTTTACACAGATGGTCATAGCACATCACGATTGAAAGTCAGATTTGAATTAAAAATATAAAATCGATTTCCACCTCTCCCCACGTATATGCAGCACCTCCCTGAAGGTGGCATGTCCTGTTTTGAAATATAATCAGTTGTCACTATCATTGAGGGATGGAAGAGTGGTGAAACTTTCGTTCACTCGGATGGGGACCGGGGACTGATTTCACAAATGCCCTGCTGTGTGTATTCAATCGATATTACTGCAATGTTGTTTAAAGCTTGCTTGCTCATTCGACAATTATTTTGTAATTATTGCAACATTTCAGTTTGCTTTACTTGTTAATTGATTTTGTATGCATACAAATGTTCTTGAGATCATAGATATAGCGAACTATGACAGTGTTATTTCAAATAATTGGTTATGCATCATTACATATACTCAACAACTAAAGTTCCTGTGACACCAATATTTAAGTGTATTTTTCAAACAAGTAAAGTTTGGTTTTCAATATTGTAGTACATGTATGTAATCAAGTCACAAAAACGCATCTGCTACAGAAAAGCATGCATTCCATGCAAAAGTTTACTTTTATGCAAGCCCAAAAATCGCTACATCCGGGTTCCACAGCTGCAGGACCGTTTCACCACGGCGGCGTCAACATCCTCACAACTACCGGGACTGCATCGAATATCGGATCATACTGTTCGAAATCGTCTGAGAGCAGCCAGTATTCTAGACAGGAGACCCGTGCAGCGTAACATCCTGATGCTGCATCATCTCCGTGCACGTCTGCAGTGGTGTCGTCAGAGAGTCTCATGGCATTTAACAGATGGAAACGTGTTCAGTTCACAGACGAGTCCCGTTTTCTGCTGGGACGTGCTGATGGACGCGTGTACGGACGTCGTAACTAACATTATGCTGAAAATTGCGTTCAGCAAGTGGATCGTTTTGGAGGTGGAAAACGTCATGGTGTGGGGAGGCATTCTTCACGGAGGCCGGACAGCACTTGTAGGAGTGGATGGTTCTCTGGTCTACGCTACCGAGACGAGATCCTGCAGCGCCACGTTGTCCCCTCCATCAACGCCAATGGCCCCATCTTTCAGCAGGACAAAGCCAGACCATACGTCGCACGTGTTTGCACAAAGTTTCTGCGTCAGAACAACGTGCCTACGCTACCCTGGCCTGCCCGCTCTCCAGACTTGTCCCCCTATCTGTGGGACGTGCTGGATCGTCGTGTCCGTCAGCGTCAACCACCGCCACAGACACTTCAGGAACTATTTGCTGCACTAGAGCAGGAGTGGCAGAACTCCTCTGGCTGTCATTCTGACTCTGACTTCGATGGTGTCTAGTGGCAGTCGCTGTCATGGGGTGATAGCAGCTCTAAGGAAGGCCGTGATGGTTGCTGATGGTTTCTGTTCAGTGCATATTGATAAATCGCAAAGAACAATGAAAGAACGAAGGGTTGTTTATTTTACGATGAAACATTGTTTTATCATGGCGTCTTTTCTGGAGACGTCATTTATTGGACTACGGTTTTTTTTAGAGGGGAGTGTCCGATGAGTTGTTCCCCATAGATGTAGCTAGGCAACGCAGAGAAACGCAATGGCCGATCAATCACATCCAAAAGTTGAAGAGATATGACGATTGTCATTGGGAAAAGGTGCAGGTAATCGATGTAAGGACTGAGAATGTGCGGGAAATACCCACCCCGGCATAAAATGGACTTGTCCGACATTGACGAGGTCGGATTCTATTAAGGGAGTCATCAAAATTCAAATACGGGTAAATATTTTTTAACCTTTTACATTGCATCATCAGCCTTTAAGAGGTTGTACATAATGTAGATATCCCTTCAACAAAACAACGTGAATGTCGCTCCCCTGGTCTTTCACCAATCGAGCACATGTGGGCCGGGATGAGATGGATCGGTGCCTTCGACGTCAACCACGTGTTCCACGACACTCCAGGAACTGCTCCAGCAGATATGGACAGATATCCCACAGGACTTTGTGCGACGCCTGGTCTATTCCATAAGACGAAGATGTGTTGCTTGTGTAGCGGCCATAAAAATTCCGAGTCCCGTGATGGGATTCGAACCACGGACCTTCTGATCAGAGGTCGGACGCCTTGTCCACATGACCAAAGAGGTTAACCCCGTCAGCAAGCTGACAAGGTAAGGATGTCATCTGTGGGATGACTCCACGTCCTGCTACATACTTCCCCGTCAACAGAAGGCACGTCCCGGGCCGCATAGTAGGGTACTGAGGCTTATTTTATTCAAACTTGATGTGAACGTGCTCAGCCCCACGTTGGGCGCCAGTGTAGCGGCCATAAAATTTCCGAGTCCCGTGATGGGATTCGAACCACTCACCTTCTGATCCGAGCTCGGACGCCTTGTCCACATGACCAAAGAGGTTAACCCCGTCAGCAAGCTGACAAGGTAAGGATGTCATCTGTGGGATGACTCCACGTCCTGCTTCACTTGCATCGCCACCAGAGGTGGAGACACATAATATTGATTTGTAAATTGACATTTTGGCATGTTCATGTTTTTTTATGAATTGACGCATTTTCTGAAGTCACTATGGCAGATTAACCATTTTAACACTAAAGGAGTCTTATCTGTTGCAAACCGAAATTGTTTCAGATTTGGTAAAAAACATAACTTTGCATTACATCTTATTCAATGTAACAGGAACTTTTGTTGTTAAGTATATTTATTTTCGAAATAACACATTATTATACTCACAAAAGCCTTTCTCCTGGCCAGGTATCACGACAGTGAAAGATCAACTGTGTCTTAAAACTGCTAAGACATGGCTTTATATAATAAAGTCAGAGACAAATCGCATGCTTTTCACATGTCAAAATGGTGTGTTTGGGCGACCCGTTCAAGTAATAAGGATGACATCTACCCCTACTAAAATACACCACAAAAGTTATGATAAAAGAGCACATGGTGTGACAACAAGTGCTACTCATGTAGCCAGTGTTACAATGATGATGGCCAGTGACGGACATTCCAAATGTACGGACACTGACCCCGCAGAACCCGCGGTAGCCCGGATACAGTGACGTCAGTACCGTGTAACTCTGTCGCTGCACGTGCTCTCACCGAGGGGGAATGTTTCACGCGACAACAGAAAGCACTATCTGTTGACAATTAGATGATGTGCGGCTCTTCTGATCTCGCATCCAACCATGAAAGAATTAAATTGTTTTATAGGCATTACTTAGAAGTTGGCGTATGACAAGGTAGACACAATTTCTATGGATAACAACTTCTTTAATACTGTAAAAAGCGACGTTTCGGTATAGATACTTATACCGTTGTCAAGCACGATCGCTTTTACAGTATTAAAGAAGTCGTTATCCATAAAAATTGTGTCTTCCATGAAAGATTTGCAATAGTATGTTTGACATTTTTAAAAATGAGAGTTGGAGATTCATAGTGACGCCGACTGAATGCGTGACTGTTATAGTGCTTATTGTTGACATGACAGGGCGTGACACAGTTGAAGCGTTCGGAATATTGATGATATTTTAAAATATATGTTGCCTATAGAAACCTTTGGGTGAGATTTAACATTGCATCACCGTGTATGATTTACTGTAGTGCCATGTGACTTTCTCAATTAAAGTATATTGGAAGCCTGACTTCAGCAATAATAGTTGGACATGATCATGCAGGCAGATAGAGCATTGTGTATAAATCAATATGGTGCGTGTGAATGTTTGTGACTCGGGCAGTTAACTGTGATGCCGTACTTGGTAACAGATGAAGTTTAGCTTTGAAAACCTTACATGTATTTCTGTTTTTTCTGACACAGACTCTACCAAAATGTCATGTTTGTGTAATTGCTTTCATGAAACTCAGAAAAGATTAGTAGATTGTGCTTACTAACGGATGAAGTTTAGCTTATATAACATCCGTTATTGCTGACAAGGCGTTTGTGTAATTGTTTACATGAGGCCCAGAAAAGATTAAAAGCCCTGTCAATAATAATACAACATCTCGTGTTGTGAAATACAAAGCACAGTTATCAAACAACTCACAACAGCAATGTTCGAAAGTATAAATAAGTTATTCTGAGGAGAATATCACATCTTCTTTATTAAATGTTTGTTTTACATTCCTGGCATGGTAGGCCTTATAATTTGCATGTGGACATTCTACAGAGCGATAGAAACACTCACTCTATACACAGATGCGAGACAGTCCCACATACAGATGATATGTAATCTTTTATAACAGGGGGATGGGGTAGCCTCAGAGTTAAAGCGTTTGCTCGACACGCCGAAGACCCGGGTTCGATTCCCAACCTCTTTACAGTGTGAGAAGCCAATTTCTGTTGTCCCCCGACGTGTTATTGCGGGACTATTGCTAATTGCGGTGTAAAACAATACGCATTCACTCACTCTGCAGTGTTAAAAGCAAACCATGCAATACTCGTCATCCAATGGGTAACAGGTACACTGTGCAATCTAATATTCATATATTACTGCAGCTCCAATCCTTGATGTATACTTTTGACTTTTGAGGTATAATCTACTAAGATATCAAAGAGCATCATACTGCTCTTGCTCAGAAGTTGTTTGATCAAGGTTACACGACTCAAAGCCTTTGTAAAGCTTTCAAAATGTTTATGGTAGGCAGTTTTATGTTTAGGACATTTCCAAATATAACGCAACAGTGACAAACATGACGATGCCATTCCTTATTTTATGTTATCATATGTTCCTGTGTTTATTCAGGTGATCAGTTGACTTGCCTTTGTATGTGTTTGTGACGGATATCACCGGTTGGGCAGGATACGCTCGCATGGTGTCGGGTGCAATTCTTTATTTTGTGCCATATGTTCCTGTGTTTTTTCAGAAGATCAATTGACTTGTCATTGCACCGGTTGGCTCGCCTTTTCGCGAACACCTGGTGTCATCACTACCTGATAGTTACTCATAAACACATGTCCATGACACAGCCGGAATCATACAATCGACTTTAACAGAGACTTCTTGTGGCTATGGAAGGCGACTTTTCCCTTTATTGATATCTATTGAATATTCTCATCGTGGCTTTAGGCAAAAAAAACCTACATTTGTTTTTATTTGTTAAAGTGTTTGTGGCGGAACATACTTACCCTTTGCACGAACACCTGGTGTCACCACTCATTTTGAGTGATGCAGTTGTAATCACACCATAGCATGATGTGTGTCCTGTCATTGTCTCATGTTCTCTTCTGTTACTCATTCATCAATAATAATTTTCACCACTATTTTGCCTTTCTCTCCCAACGGAACATCGTTCAATTGTGTAAAGTACTGAAATAGATTGCATACAACCCTCATCTTTAGTACTAGGCTCCTATCTGTGTAAAACAACACAACTGGTTATGTATATTATGGACGCTCTTATCATGCATTTTCATTCACTTTCATTTTACAGAATGATTAACGGGTATTTCGCACATTCAGAATATTTGGTTGAATTATTAAACTTTCACAGTAGATGACCCTTCCTTTCCGTTCTTGTGTTTAGTTTACCGTTAACAAAGTTCATCTTCGAAAACATAACAATCTGTCTCCCGAAAACAGACAATTCACCTGTGACTGCACTGTCGATAATGTCAGCTGATTAAGCCAACATGTTGCATCCTCTCTGATATGCGTTCGTCTCATAACCATAAAGATCACAACGATACTTTCAGCTGATATATTGTTTTGATAATTAGTTATTTCAAGTTTTGTTATTGAGACATGGAATAAAAACAATAAAAATATCTTTCTATTGTTGAATAGCATAACGTCCTCATATACACGAAGGTGAAGAAACATACTCGCGTTTAGTGTGCACACTCAGTGCTGGGGCAATGGCAATGCTACATTGATTACCAACAGCTGTCACTTGCTGGTTCTGTCAACGCAGCCATTAACGCCTGTGTACTGATACATGATAAGTGAAGCGATCAAGGCCAGGTGTAAACATGTGTATCATGAAGTGCACTATAGCATGAAATGTACAATTACACCCTAGAACGATGCGTGTCCTATCAGAGTCTCATCTTACCTTCTGTTACTCATTCATCAATAACTAAACAGAGATCAAATCAACGTTTCAGCTTGCATCAGTTAACCCTTACTGTTGTGAACATCTATATTTAATGTACAAAAAATAAAGATGACAATTCTTTACCAGCTCAAATACAATGAATAAGCAAAGAATTTAGAAAATGGAATGAGGGATGTTATCGATTTATAAAGTATTTTCAAGCAGAATACATTTGCGGTTCATTCTATATTGAATGTATATGACAAATTCATGATGGGACTTCTTTTACCAGTTAAAATACAATTAATAAACAAACATGTAACAAATGCAGCCATGAATTATTTAACGTAGCTCGTAATGGTTGGATTAAAAACATGTTCGTGTGAGACGAGTAAGTGATTTAATCAGAATGGATTTTCGCCCTTTTTACCAATATTCTAGCAATATCACATCAGGCTTTTGCATTTTCTGTGTGAGGATATTTACTGAAGGTCATGTAGGTACGTACAGCATGAACCTTTTAAAACATGTACACTGTGGGTCAACATTTTGTTTGCATATGTCTACTAATGCTTGAACAGCCAATATATAGCCATACATCTATTTCATTGTTTATTTATGTGGGTCCATATGGTGAAACAAATGTAACTTGTTTTTATGCAGACATTCATAAAACACGTTTTCAGACTTTTACTTTGCTTGACTTTGTAAATGTAACATATAGGATATATGTCAGAAGCCACATAAAGATATTACTAATGATTGCTTCACACCCTACTTGAGTGTGATATTAATCTTTCAATCAACTGTAACGTTTGGTAACATTTGTTCAAAAGGATGATGCAAGAGTAGGTGTTAGGTCCTGGTAGATGAGTATATATGTCTCCCCGTTCTACCTTCACTGTCGGTGTGGAATGAAGTCAATGACGATGCTGCATACAACGTTCATCCTCCTCCTCAGCCTGGAACTTGGTGCAGGTTACTATAGTTTCAATTATCTTTACAAATGATCATAATCTGTGTATTGATGTTAACGTCTTAGCGAGTAGTTGTATGCAGAATGGGTGTGTTATTTGTAGCTTCGAGTATTTCGTCTTGCAGTTCTCAACAACAAACCTTGCACTTCCAACAATATTTATAAGCATACACTTTTTTCATCACTAAAAAAGTTGTACTCAGTTTTCAACTATTGAGGTCACTATTCAATTATCCACCCTGTTTGGTACTTGTTTTATAAATCAGACACGTTATCTCTGGCGTTCGGAACTAGATATATAGTTTTTATTCACTCGCACTCTATGAAGTTTAACGCATGGTCTATTTGAAGGACATTTTGTCCGTTGCTGAACGCCACATTCAGCAATATTCCAATTGTATGATGGCGGTCGGTAAAATATCGAGTGTGGATATATAAGCATTTGATTCAACGAGATAAATGACTAGGTGCGTTTCTGTAATACACTAGTAATGGAGAGGGAAACTTAAAAACACATGATGTGGCCACCTTGCTTTGTGTTTTGGAGGTGCTTCCTTGAAGAAAAACAAAACATGTCATTACTCTGTACACGGCTTCCACGAACCGACAGTTCTTGCATGAGCAGAGGTCGCTGCTGAGCCTTTATCTGGGGGAGAAGGTTCTACAGCCAGTGATCCCTACTCAACAAAGTAAGAACTCGGGTAAACACACCTTTGTGTTTCTGTGTATGTTAAGTCTTTGATGTCAGAAAGGTATGCATAGGATGGTAATAATGAAAATAATGAAAAGAAAAAACTTAAAAACACATGACGTGGCCACTTTCCTTTGTGTTTTGGAGTTGCTTCCTTGAAGACAAATAAGACTGTTGCATTACTCCGTGCTCGGCTTCCCCGAACATTCAGTTCAGATGGTGATTTCAATACTTTATGATTGCTTTCAATTCATGAAAAGTATGTTGCCGTCGTCTGTATTGAACCGTTTACACTATCTCATGTACTTTGAATAATACAGACAAAACTGCGAAAAGTATAAAATATGCACGTCTCTCCCCGCCATGTATTTATTTGTCTGTACTGGAATCTATGTTTTTTCAGGTGGAGGAGCTGTGTTCACTCGGTGGGGAAAGACAACATGTCCTTCAGGAAATGATGTCATGTATAAAGGTGTAACATTTGGGATAATTTTTCGGAGCATCAAAAGGATGTAAATAATGTGGGTTTTTTTTAAATGGGGTCATAAATGTGTTTGATTTTTTATGACATTTTAAAAATTGTCAGTGTGTCAGTTGAATCAAAGTAAACCCTGTAGGCTCTGTTTTGCCTTTCTTCGTTGGGACATATGAAATTAATTTGAAAAGGCCAATATCGAATATACTCCATTTCATGTATGAACAATCATGAATGTACTTTACACGAATTGTTTTCAATCAAAAGTTATCGGTATATAAATCACATATTATTGTATTTTGGATAGATAATGCTGCTGTGCCTTCGATTCCAAATTTAATCTTGCACGTTTAAATCTACTAATAACCTAGCTCTACACTGGAGACACAGTATGTTAATCTCCATTCTTATATCAAAAAAACTCTTTGGTGTCAGCAATGTTATATATGGTGAGATGAGATGAGGTTTAACGTTGTGTTCAGGATGATTGCACTTGTATAGCGACGTGAATTCACACATTCTGTGTGTTGCTGCTTGTGTGAGCCCTGACTGATGCCAGTTGCATTGTGTTAGCCTACTGAGATACCATAATAAGAAGTTGATGAAATGACAATAAGGCTACGCTACATCAAACCATGCATAAATCCATGATAAATCCTGATCATCACGCATACATATCTGATACAACTTCAGTAAACGCGCCATGCGAACATCAATATTTTTCAGTTATCCATTTACATAATTTCACTACTATTTTGCCTTTTAAACCCAATGGAATCTGTTTCTGTGAACAATCGAAATTGAGTATTCGCGGTCGTTGACGTTATATATTTGTAAAATGGTAACCTTTCAGATTAAATATGATAAATAGAATTCACCTCTTGTCTTGCCAAAGACTCGGCAAATTAATTAACTAAGACTTATCAATGCATTAACAATATGATGAGCACAAGTATTCTCTAAATTGTTTGGTTTCCAGGCAACTGATTGATTTGACTAAAACACAAATAAATGCTTGTCCCTTTCAATCTCCCAGGTTATGCAGGAGGAAGCCACTGCGGGGCCAAGGGTGGACCAGGGACAACTCTGTGCCTTCCTGACTCTCCCATCTACGCCAAGCATACTACAGCAGGATCAGGCAGTTATCTTTATGGAACTGAGTATCAAGTTGAACATCCCTCTCTTCCACTGCGAAACATGATTCAACACGATGTACCTTGTGTGGTGTGCCGCAGTCGTCACAGGAGGAGTGCTGTCATGGTCCCTGCCAGGAATGCGTGCTTCCCTGAGTGGCATCTGGAATACAAGGGGTACCTCTTCGGGGGAGCCACTACACACACAGGTTCAAGTGATTACGTGTGTGTGGATGGAGACCCAGAACCCATAAGGGGAGGCCATGAAGACAAAAACGGACACCTCTTGTACCCGGTGGAGTCTAAATGTGGCGCTCTTCCTTGTCCACCATATGTTGATGGCTGGGAGATGACCTGTGCTGTTTGTACAAAATAAAACACTCCATATTGTCCAAACTATCTGTCAAGTATGTACATTAACTGTGTCTTACATACATCCGAAACACATTCAGCTTTCCTAAGACTAATGATATCCATTTAAAACTGTGAAGATCCGGGATAGAATAGGTCTTCAGCAACACATGCTTGTCGTAAGAAGCGACTTAAGGCGTTAAACAACAAACAAACCAAACAAACATACAATGTGTATGTAAGTTTATTAAGGTGCATGAGGCACAACAGGCAGCATGTGGTCGTCTCATTATGTAAGGACAAACTGACCACGTTGACCAGTCAGTCCAGTTATTATTGCCTGAAGGTCATAGCTGAAAACTTATCGTCAATCCATAGAGAATACTACACTATTCTCGTTAGATACCACTTCTACGAAACGAGTGGACTTTCTATATGGTATCTGACCGAGTGAAAGCAAGGGTCAAATACCAGAGAATGTTCACGAGTGAACATTGACATATGCCCAAATATGAGCATTGTTGACATTTCTATGCATAAGCATAAACAACATGCTCCTACTGTTGTGTTTGCTAACATAACAGCATCGACGTTCAAGATGCTTTTTGAAGAATTTCTTCAACTTTTGGTAATTCAAGTGCATTGTTGTTAGTACGCAGCACATCTATCAGAAAATTTTAAAAGTCGAATGATTTGTATCGGAAATGTTCACGTTTAGTGATCTGGTCATGCTGCTGTGTATGTTCATTCATAAACAAACAACTTCGGAAGCACAAAATGTCTCAAAATACGTTTCTAATGGCGACACTGATGGCACAAACGGAGCCTCAAACGGAAGTCTAGATATCTGTCCAGATAGTTTACACTGACTTCATTTCACAACGCTTAACCTTTTATGTTAAATCAAATTGAAAGTCGCGAAAGTGGTCGGGAGCGTCATTGGGACCCTCGATCAATCGGTAGACATTGCATATGGACAGCCTAAAAGCTCGATTATATAATATCTACAGTAGCTCTATGCATAACTAATATAGAATGCAAAGCGAATTTAATACGTGTGACGATCTTGTTTGGTTTAATAAAGTGTTGTAAATATATCTCGCTTTGGTAATATACCTTCACTTCTGCCATGTAGTTGTAAAACTGAATGACGAAAGGCGATAGTTATGAATGAAAACAGAGGTCATGGTTATCCATTCAAAATGAATAAAACGAGGTTCACCTTGTACGACACACGTGTGTCGTACGGATTGAGTATCTTGAAACCTGTTTTCTTCACCACGTGGCATGGGTAATAAAGTGCTGGACATCATGAGGATCGATCCACGCAATTGGGATACGATGACGTGCATCAACCAAATCAGCGAGTCTGACCACCCGATCAAAGTCGCCTCTTACGACAAGAATAGTCGCCTTTTATGACAAGCATGGAAGAGCCATTCTATACCGGATCTTGACGGGTCTTTAAGTTTACTGGTGTACATCAGACACAAAAGGCAGCAATTGGTTGCCACATTTTGTAAGGACAGACGGACCACGTTGACCAGACAGTATAGTTATTGCTGGCTGAAGGTCCTAGCTTCGCCACTGATGAGCTTCTGGTCAGTGTCATTACACAAGGTATTTAACATGTATGGTTTCCTAATTGATAAAGGGTCAGCATTGCAGCTTATCAAATCCAACGAATCCAACGAATCCAACGTCGGCTTTTTGACAGCTGGTGCAGCTATGTATATGGTAGTGAAGACCAATTTCATTTTGTTCTTCCTTTGTGAAAATTTTCACCCGGGTGTCCCATTTACCGTCACAGGTGGAGTGTGTCCATGTCCGTGCCAGGAGCGCATGCTTTCCTTCGTAGTATTTTGGAATGGTGTCTCTGCGGTAACTGGTGCACACCTTAGATACTGTTCTTTTAACAGTTGATGTTTGAACACAGAAATGTACAATGAACACAGCTTGTAATACGAAAAGTCAGATACAGAAGCTCACTGATCTTCATTGTGGTGGGGTACTCGTTTGCGAAAATGGTTCCTCATAATAGAGTCACATATGTTGTGTCGTTTTTACTTAAAAGCAATTAAAACACACCTGTGACGTCATTCCATTGTTTGAACGCTCCATTATTTTTCAGGAATAGAGAGTTGCTTGTCAACTGTACATTATCTTGAAGCAACATTTGAATTAATTTCCACTTGAAACAGACGGAACTATTTTTTTACATTTATTTACAAGTGAATATTTTCAGTTTTTTTCGAAAACTTCTGTCGCCAGCGGTGTTCAAACCCGCATCGTCAACCTCAGCTACTGCGGCACATGAAGGCATGATGTGAAATTAACTATTAAATATTTTCATAATTTTGCATAATGCTTGTTAGCACAAAATAATATGTATATATTTTGTGTTAGAGCAGGTTACCCCCAACAATGTTCATATTTATAGATAGTTAGATAAAACTTTGACGAGAAAAAACAAATAAGGTATTATAAATATCGCTTGTTCGGGGCTCTATATTTCCAATTATACCCATCAGCATGTATTAACAATGTGCAACCGATTGATAAATACTAGTTTAGGACCCAACAAAATTATGAAGAGCCGTGTACCATGCATTGTTAATGTCTACTCGCCACTGAGCTTGGCGCACGTGCAACAGCGGCAGAGAACGCTTTCCTCGTGCATCACACAAGGTCGACTCACGCAGTATAAATACAGACAACAAAGAGTTCTGGTTTATTTTTTAAATATTTTCAACTACAGAATATTTGTCAAAGTGTAAAAGTAGGGATGAGTTTTAAGTAGGGGAATATCCTCGTGTAGAAATATTGAAATTTCCTCTGATTATGTAGGATAGATGGTAGCATTTACGTGCTTAATAGCTCCTTACCGATATGTAGTTCGCTTGGGACAGCACGTTTCAGATCTTGCCCCACGTGCGGGCATGTGCGTTTGTCGGCTGCATGCCGATTTAGTGTTTACAGTCGTGGGTCGTATGGTAAGAGCGCTCCGATTGGTTGGTGACAGACTGGATTAGCCAGTGGCTGCACCGTTTAGACGTGTTGATCCAGAGGTTACGTGTCCTTGCGAGTATATAAGAGATAGGCGCGAATGCTCTCATTGTCTTGCATGATCTGGAAGATCATTAGGAGGGAGGGAGACCACACCAAATTACCGTGTTCGGAGGACGAACAATTCCCCAATCCCTAGTGATTTTAGGCAATAAAGATCTAAATTCTGTGGCAACTTTAGAATTCATGGGTAAATTGTTATAAAGCTGGGTTGGACGGGTGGATTTAATTAGGAAATAATGTCAGCTATGTGATGTAGCTACATTGACCGATCGTGTTCGGAAGACGAACAAATCCCCAATCCCTAGTGATTTTAGGCAATAAAGATCTAAATTATGTGGCAACTTTAGAATTCATGGGTAAATTGTCATAAAGCTGGGTTGGACGGGTGGATTTAATCAGGAAATAATGTAAGCTATGTGATGTAGCTACATTGACCGATTGTGTTTGGAGGTTTGGAAGGGTGGTTTGTTTTCATAGACTGTGTTAAGGATGTTGTAGGGATTAAAGTGGGTTAGTGAGGGGTTTGTTCGTTTGCTTTAGGCTGTTTTGTGTTTTATTTTGAGGGTATAAGTAAGTAGGATTTTTTAGTTAATAATGTAAATTTTAGTTAGGAATAGGATTGATTGATTTGTAATTGTTGTTGAGTTCGTATTTATATTTTGTTACAGTTGGTTTTTTTCGTTTTGTTTATTTTTCTGTAGTAAACTGTTGAAACTTGATTATATTTTGTTGTGAATCACCTCCCTACATCGAACGAACTGAGGTCGTAAAGGACAGACAGAGGGACATAGACACCTTCTTTAGTATTTACGGCATTAATATCTTCAGAATAAAAGAATCACAACGCAAAGTCATGGTGTCCTAAAGTGCCCAAAGCCTGTCCTGTTACATTTTTGGTGCCGAGACCAGGATGTAGTGGTATTGGTGATTTATACTGAAATTTATTAATTGAGATTAAATTAAGGATAGTTTGTTAAAATGAATGCAAGTGAACAGGATTTTGACTTGTTCAACTTCAGTTTCTTGTCACCTCCCTCTGAAGATAGTTTTCATGGTCTTCCATCTAGACCAGGAGTATTTACTTCTACCCCTAGACCGAGTGGATTTACACCAGGGTCGCAAACATTGATAGATGTAGGGATGAATGCATCCAGTGCAAACATGTTCCCACAATCAAACTCAGGTTATCCCTCATTTTGGGACCAGAATGTGATTATACCTAGGGATGTGAGTACTCAAGAAGTAAACGACAGCAGGTCTGTTAGATTTGATATACCAGTAGATGTTAGTGAGGGTGATAGGTTACCATATAGAGTTAACCCCATTGTAGGAGGAAGCATTTATCCTTCTTCGCAGAGCAGTCGACAAGTAGATAGGTTGGATAGCACACTCTGTCCTGATTTCGGAGGAAGACATGGTAGGCCCAGAGAAGAAACCTCCTCACGTTTTCTTTCTGATGGCAATGAAAGAATACCAAGCAGAAATTTGAAAATGACTAGAAGGCAAAAACAACCTGACACTTTCGATGGTAAAACTAGTGACTGGCAGGATTACATGGTGCATTTTGAGCAGGTCACCAACTGGAATGGTTGGAATGAGCAGGAGAAGGCTCAACAGCTCTAAATGAGTTTACGGGGGGCAGCTCAAAAGATGCTAAGCAGTTTAACCTTTGGGCAGTTGGGTGATTATAATGCCATCAGAAATGTCCTTCAACAAAGGTTTAATCCCAGGGAAAGGAGTGTTGCCTATCGTTGTGAGTTTCGAAACAGGAGGCAAGAAAAAGATGAATCAGTCACTGATTATGGTTATCAATTGCGTAGGCTAGCCCTTTTGGCTTACCCGGAAGTGCCATACATGGCTCTGGAGATGCAGATCATAGACCAATTTGTCACTGGGCTAACCTCATTTGAAATGAAAAAGCAAGTGACCTTTAGCCATCCACACACTCTGGATGAGGCCATTTCTTCCGCACTTAGAATACGAAGCAATGGAAGGCAATAGGGCTAGAAAACCTGTAGAAGGGAAAGTTAGTGTTGTTCAAAGCTCACCTGATCAAGAACATAGGGAAAAAAGGAACAGTGAGGTAGGACTAGGTGACATTTTGAAACTGATAGAAGAGAAGTTTAAAACTCTCGAGGGTTCGAATGGTCAGTCTAGGCTCAGACAAAAAGGTTGTTTCTATTGTCAGGAGAAAGACCACTTTAGGGACTATTGTCCAAAACTGCTGGCGAAATTAACTTAGAACTTAGCACTAACAGGGCAGACCGAAGGTAGATTGGAAAACATATAGGGGCTGAAGTAGAGGCCGTTGCTTCAGCCACTTGTCAGTCGATAGAGAGGCCATGTGCTGAGATAGAGGTTGTGAGCCAAGTGGAGCAAGTTCCACTCCTACCAAATATTAGTATTACAACAGAAGTTTCTTCAGTTGATCAAGAAAAAGTACCTGTTAGTCTTCGGAATGTGCAGGGCGATCCTAATTACCTGTATATGGATATCCTTTTGAACAAAGGCTATTGTAGTACTTTGATTGATACAGGTTCACCTATTTCTCTACTTTCTCATGCTGACTTTAGAAGGTTGGGGTTCGAGGACTCGTTGCTCGTCCAAACGAACATCAACCTCACTACTGCTAATGGAAAGGATATAGATGTCAAGGGGCAGTTTACAGTTCAGTTTAGCTCGGGACGTTCAAGTTTTGAACAGAGTTTTGTGGTTGCTGACCTTGACAAGTTATCTGGAATCCTCGGCATGGACTTTTTGGAGAAATGTAGGGGCGAAATCAAAATTGTTAAGCAGGAATTGAAAACCCGCAAAGGCAAGATTAAACTGCACAAACTGAAGACTTACAACTGTTCGCGAGTAAGAGTGACAGAAAGAACCAAAATCCCAGCCCATTTTGAGAAAATGATAGTTTGTAAAGCTGATACAAATCAGTTAGAACATGTCGGTGTAATTGAACCTAATAAGTACTGGCGGAATAAGGGTCTTTTTGTCGCAAGGAGTTTGGTTTGGTCAGACAGAGAACAGTTGGTGATATCAGTACTGAATTTTCAGTGGAAAAGGGGTGAACTTGGAACCATTATCAGTTATGGGCACAGTGAATGCTGTAGATCAGACAGTGGAAGACTTACCTGTTAGTAAGGGAACCTATACTGAAAACAATATCTTCCTGAGCACTTGCAAACCTTAGTTGAGGCTATTTCAGCTGATCTCTCAACGGAACAAAAACAGTCTGTGGCAAAGTTAGTTGGTGAGTTCCATGATGTCTTAGCTGACATAGATGGGTGCATTGGTCAGACTGACTTAGTGACCCATAAGATAGACACTGGGGAGGCCCATCCAATAAAGTTACCAGCCCGTAGGTTACCAAGTGCTAGCAAAATTGAAGTGGAGGAAGAGGTTGACAAAATGTTAAAACAGGGTATTGTAGAACCAAGTGACAGTCCCTGGTCAGCTCCTGTTTGTCTGGTTACTAAAAAGGATGGCAGTATTCGTTTCTGTATTGATTTTAGGAAGCTGAATTCCGTAACTTTACGAGATGCTTATCCTCTACCTCGGATTGATGATACACTTGAGAATCTTAGTGGGGCTCAATGGTTCAATACTTTGGACCTTGCTAGTGGATACTGGCAGGTGGAAATGGATAAAAGAACAAATCAAAAACAACTTTCACCACTCATTTTGGGCTTTTTCACTTTAACTTGATGCCATTTGGACTTACAAATGCCCCAGCTACGTTCGAAAGACTGATGGACAGAGTACTCGGTACACTCAAGTGGAAAAGATGTTTGTGCTATTTGGATGACATTATTGTCTTTAGGTCGGATTTTGCCGGAGCATTAGAAAATCTTAGGTTGGTGTTTACACAATTGAAATTAAATTGTTTGATAGGCATTACTTAGAAGTTGACGGATGACAAGATGGACACAATTTTTTATGGATAACAACTTCTTTAATACTGTAAAAGGCGACGTTTCGGTATAGATCCTTATACCGTTGTCAAGCAAGACAATTGAAATTAGCCAAATTCAAATGAAAACCACAAAAATGTGTGCTTTTTCAAAAAGAAGTAGCTTTCTTGGGACATGTCGTATCCAAAGATGGTATCCAATGTAACACTGAGAAAACAAAAGCCATTGAATCATGGCCAAAACCTCTAAATAGGTCTGAGGTTCATAGTTTCTTAGGGTTAGTTGGATACTATCGTCATTTCGTCTAAGACTTTGCAAACATTGCTGCGCCACTCACAAGGTTGATCCGGAAACATGTTCGATTTAAGTGGGATGAGGATTGTGAACATGCTTTTCAAAGCTGAAACAAAACTTGGTTACTGCTCCCATACTAGCTTTCCCCCAAGATGAAGGTCAGTTCGTGTTAGATACCGATGCCAGTGCTAATGGCATTGGAGCAGTGTTGTCACAGGTTCAAATTGATGGACAAGAAAGGGTACTTGCATATGCTAGTAAAACTCTGAATCAAGCTCAACAAAACTATTGTACCACTAAGCGTGAACCTCTGGCTGTTGTCACTTTCTTAAAGCAATTTAGACATTTCCTATACGGACGTAGGTTCTTGCTTAGAACTGATCATGCACCACTCATCTGGCTTAAAAATTTCAAAGATCCGGAGGGAATGCTAGCACGTTGGTTAAGTGTCATTGAGACTTACAATATTGACATTCAGTATAGGTCTGGTACAAAGCATAAAAATGCAGATGCGTTGTCAAGGAAACCAACTCGAAAATGTAAGAACACAACTTGTATTGACTGCAGAGAGGAATCCTCTGCTGTGTTCTCTGATTCAGCCGGATCTGATCAGTCTGTTTTGTATTTGGAGGTACAAGTTGGGAGGCATGATCAGGAAACCCAGACGATCAATCATATTGCAATACCTACAAGTAGGAATATAGGCAATTCTGAAAACACATCTAATTGGCTACCCGTTTGGACTAAAGACGAGTTACTCAAAATGCAGCAAGACGATCCTAGTATCGGTCCTATTCTGAATAGATTAAAGGCATCAGCTGACAAACCATTAAAAACTGACATAGTTGATCTGAACTCGGACGCCAAGTGTCTTTGGGGTCAGTGGGATTCACTCACACTTCAAAATAAATTACTGTATAGGAAAACTTCTTTGCATGTAGGAGGGGAGCTTTTGCAACTTATTGCACCAGAAGCTATCAGGGAAGAAGTTTTCAGTCATTTACATACTAAACGTACAGCAGGACATTTTGGCAGAATATCTTCAGAATAAAAGAATCACAACGCAAAGTCATGGTGTCCTAAAGTGTCCAAAGCCTGTCCTGTTACACTCGTAACTCTCCATACCTTAAAAATAATGGGCCTCAGACGTTCCCCTCTACGTAACGTACTCGATGATTCTATAATGAAGCGTCCCAGCCTTAAAGAAATGAGTCCAGTTGTAATCGTTCTGTTTATTAGTGATACAAGCCTAAGGGCAAGAGCCCTATTGTAATCGTTCAGTTTATTGGTGATCCAAGCCTAATAGGCAAGAGCCCTATTGTAATCGTTTCGTTCATTAGATATCCAAGCCTGAAAGGCAAGAGCCCTATTGTAATCGATCTGTTTATTAGTGATCCAAGCCCAATAGGCAAGAGCCCTATTATAATCGTTGTGGTTATCACTTATTTCTATTTATTATTTATTATTCCGCAGTTTGTTTTGTACAAGAGATAACTCAACAACCCATCATCAGCATGTTGATATCATGTGAAGTAGATTGCACAAAGATCCGAAGACTCTGTGCCCAACGTCCAATAGCAGGCAATTCCAAAATAATTAACTAAAAGCAACTATATCAGAAACCAATAGTCCATTGGAGAAAACGTATTATTTCTGAGAGGGGGTAACAAACTAGATCCATATAGCGGGAATTACTATGAACTTTGTACATTATTCACCAAGAGCCATATACTAGTAACTTTCAATCTAACTGATTGTTTTTGAGGGATGTGTTCCTTTGGTCACATGTATTCCGAATAAATAAGTTATGTACTTCAATCTAGCTTTGCAATAAATTGAGCTAGAGTTACAATACTTTCGGTTGAAAAGTTCTAGGCAGGCAGCCTAGTTTGAAATAATTCAAAAACAATAGGTGCATTTGTTTTTTGTCTAAACCGAGACAGCACCACGGGTCAGATATGATTTAATGCTGTAAGAATTTTTTTAGCTATTTCCGGAAATTAGACAATTGAAACACTAATAGTTTTCTTGTAAAACTTGTGACTTTATTACGTGTGTTATTAAACCTCAAATGACATAATTCAAAAACAGAAAGTACTAATACTTTTGTTATATATTGAGCTAGAACTATTTGACTAATTCAAGATGTTAAGTTTGCATACAATTTTCTTCCGGAACCAGAAGTGATGATTTCTTTAAGCATCTAGATGAGGATCTCATGGCAACATGTATCTCACTAAGAATAGCATCTACATGTACATGAGTTTACAGAATACTTTGTACGTGGTCCAACTGATTTACACACGCGGTCGCTGTCTGATTTTACGTCACATCAAAAGAGTTTGGCAAGTACATTGTTTTAGAATAAAAGGAAATTTAAAAGTCAATGCCAGAGAGGAATCAGTCTCGATTAACTTCCGAAACAAATTCCATTGGGCGTAAGTTAAGAATTAAATAAATGGATAATCTCTTCTCTGCGGAGCTGTGCAAGTATCAACATGTTACATCATTACCGAGGGCTGATCAATGTCCACCCAAAGTCATTTTGCTGGTATTTTCAAGCAATACTTAACCCAAATTGGACATTTAAGTTGTAGATCAACAAGAATGAAAAAATATATTTTAAGATCTATGCACAAAGAATCAGAGTGCCTAAAAACATATGCACAAATATATATGACCAGACGCATTACTTCAAATAGTCAACATTCGCTACATAATGGAGCCGTTTCAAGCAGCTTGAACCTTTAGTTTCAACATTTCACAACTTAAGATACAATCGAGCATGCCCTTTCTTCGAATCTTTCAAAGAGCGTCATACAGGTCCTACAAGTTGTTTGATCAAGGTCAAAAGATTCAAGGCCTTGTAAAGCTTTCAGAACGTTTTAGGGTGCAGATGTGAAGGGCAGTTCTAAATTTAATTTTGGTGATTTTACTATGCTTCAGTGTAACGGAACAATGCTGATCCGTTCACACAGAAGGCATAGACAGCTTACATCGTGGCTCAAATATATACGACACATCTATTTTCCTATACCTGAGACAGTCCTGCTGAAAGCATCATCAATTCTCTATTGAATTACATTATCTCAGTGTAATCCTTCATTCGTCCTGTAGTACTGATAGTCAATATGTAAAGACGATTTCATCCGGCATCTGACATGTTGACGCACGTCGGATTTGTAGCTACCATAATGACCACCGTCACATCGCGCATTTAGACGTTGCTATCACATGTCCAAGGAGGGATATGTGATTTGTAGCTTCCACAATAGCCACCGTCACATCACGCAGTAACTCGTTGTTATCACACTTTCAAGGAAGAATATGTGATTTGTAGCTTCCACAATAGCCACCGCCACATCTCGCAGTAACTCGTTAATATCACACATCCAAGGGGGTATATGTGATTTGCCGCTTCCGTAATGAGCACTTTAAGCACTCAGTCTGGTTGTGCTTATACCCGGCCACCAAGACATTGGTGTACTGATGACTGACTTCCATGATATTGGTGTACTCATGACTGCCATGACATTTTTGTGCTAATGACTGACTACCTAGACATTAATGTGTTCATGACTGACCGCCATGATATATGTGTACTCATGACTGACTTCCCAGACATTGGTGTACTCATGACTGACTGCCATGATATTGGTGTACTCATGCCTGGCCGTCATGACATTGGTGTACTCATGACTGAGTGCCATGACATTGGTGTACTCATGACTGACTGCCATGACATTGATAAGCTCATGACTGACTGCCATGACATTGGTGTGCTCATGACTGACTGCCATGACATTGGTGTGCTCATGACTGACTGCCATGACATTGGTGTGCTTATGACTGACTACTATGACATTGGTGTACTCATGACTGAGTGCCATGACATTGGTGTACTCATGACTGACTGCCTTGACATTGGTGTACTCATGACTGACTGCTATGACATTGGTGTACTCATGACTGACTGCCATGACATTGGTGTACTCATGACTGACTGCCATGACATTGGTGTACTCATGACTGACTGCCATGACATTGGTGTACTCATGACTGACTGCCTTGACATTGGTGTACCCATGACTGACTGCCATGACATTGGTGTACTCATGACTGACTGCCATGACATTGGTGTACTCATGACTGACTGCTATGACATTGGTGTACTCATGACTGACTGCCATGACATTGGTGTACTCCTGACTGACTGCCATGACATTGGTTTACTCATGACTGACTGCCTTGACATTGGTGTACTCATGACTGACTGCCATGACATTGGTGTACTCATGACTGACTGCCATGACATTGGTGTACTTATGACTGACTGCCATGACATTTGTGTACTCATGCCTGACTGCCATGACATTGGTGTACTCATGACTGAGTGCCATGACATTGGTGTACTCATGACTGACTGCCATGACATTGGTGTACTCATGACTGACTGCCTTGACATTGGTGTACTCATGACTGACTGCCATGACATTGGTGTACTCATGACTGAGTGCCATGACATTTGTGTACTCATGACTGACTGCCTTGACATTGGTGTACTCATGACTGACTGCCTTGACATTGGTGTACTCATGACTGACCGCCATGACATTGGTGTACTCATGACTGAGTGCCATGACATTGGTGTACTCATGACTTTTTGCCATGACATTGGTGTACTCATGCCTGGCCGTCATGACATGGGTGAACTCATGACTGAGTGCCATGACATTGGTGTACTCATGACTGACTGCCATGACATTGGTGTACTCATGGCTGACTGCCATGACATTGGTGTACTCATGACTGACTGCCATGACATTGTTGTACTCATGACTGACTGCCTTGACATTTGTGTACTCATGACTGACTGCTATGACATTGGTGTCCTCATGACTGAACGCCATGACATTGGTGTACTCATGACTGAGTGCCATGACATTGGTGTACTCATGACTGACTGCCATGACATTGGTGTGCTCATGACTGACTGCCATGACATTGGTGTATTTATGACTGACTGCCATGACATTGGTGTACTCATGACTGACTGCCATGACATTGGTGTACTCATGTCTGACTGCCATGACATTGGCGTACTCATGACTGAGTGCCATGACATTGGTGTACTCATGACTGACTGCACAGACATTGGTGTGCTCAGGACTTACTACCATGATATTAATGTGTTCATGACTAACTGCCATGACATTGGTTAATCCATGACTGACTGAAATAACATGTGTGTGCTCATGCGTGGCTGCCATGACATTGGTTTACTCATACCGACAATACTGACAACTCCTTGTCTCAAACAACAATACTGACAACTCTGTGAGTCTCATACGCCAATTACTGACAACTCCGAGTGCTTTCCCAACAACACTACGGACAACTCGATGTATATCCGACAACACTACTGACAACTATGTGTGCCTCCTACAACAATACTCAATATGTGTCTCCTACAACGATACTGACAGCTCAGTTTGTGTCTCCTACAACAATACTCACAACTCCATGTGTCTCCAACAACGATACTGACAGCTCAGTTTGTGTCTCCTACAACAATACTCACAACTCCAAGTTTATCTCCCACAACAATACTGACAGATCCGAGTGTGTCTCCTCGAACAGTTGTGACAACTCCGTGTGTGTCTCCTACAACAATATTAAAAACTCCGTGTGTGACTCCCACAAGAATAATTACAACTCCGTTCGTCTCCTTGAACAGTACAGTCAACATCGCGTGTGTCTCCTGCAACGATACTTACATGTACGTGTGTCTCCTACATTCATACCGACATCTCAGTACAACAACACTGACAGCTCTGTGTGTGTATCCTGCAACAACACTCACAGCTCCGTGTTTGTCTCCTACAACAATACTAACAGCTCAGTGTGTGTCTCCTGCAACAACACTGACAGCTCCGTGTGCGTCCCCTGCAACAATACAGACAAATCCGTTCGTCTCCTACAACAACACTGACAGCTCCGCGTGTGTCTCCCACAACACCTTGTGTGTCTCCTACAATAAGACTGACAAATACGTGTGTCTCCTACAGTAACACTGACAACTCCGTGTGTGTCTCCTGCAATAACGCTGACAGCTCCTTGTGTGTCTCCTGCAATATACCGCTGACAGCTACGGACGTGTGCTATAATACGACAACATTGATGTCATGGATGTATACAACTCATCTCTGGCCCCTGACCTTTGATCACATTACCATCTCACAGAACATACTAATAAAATAAAATATGTTCAGTCATCATCTGTTGTCTACTAGGTGACGCTTAGGGCACGACAGAGTTATAGTGAAATCACTACAACAATACTAACAACTCCGTATGTGTCTCCTACAACAATACTAACAGCTCCGTGTGTGTCTCCTGCAACAACACAGACAGCTCCGTGTGCGTCCCCTGCAACAATACAGACAAATCCGTTCGTCTCCTACAACAACACTGACAGCTCCGCGTGTGTCTCCCACAACAATACTGACAGCTGGGTGTGTGTCTCCTACAACAATACTGACAACTCCGCGTGTGTCTCCTACAACAATACTGACAACTCCGCGTGTGTCTCCTACAACAACACTGATAGTTACGTGTGTGTCTCCTGTAATAACAAAGACAACTTCGTGTGTCTCCTTCAATACCACTGACATCACCTTGTGTGTCTCCTACAATAAGACTGACAAATACGTGTGTCTCCTACAGTAACACTGACAACTCCGTGTGTGTCTCCTGCAATAACGCTGACAGCTCCGTGTTTGTCTTCTACAATAATACTGACAGCTCCGCGTGTGTGTCTCCTACAATAACACAGACAACTCCGTGCGTTTCTCCTACAATAACAAAGACAACACTTTTTTTTCTCCTACAATAACACAGACAACTCTTTGTGTTGTATCCTACAATAACACTAACCACTCCGTGTGTGTCTCCTGCAATACCGCTGACAGCTCCTTGTGTGTCTCCTGCAATATACCGCTGACAGCTATGGACGTGTGCTATAATACGACAACATTGATGTCATGGATGTATACAACTCATCTCTGGCCCCTGACCTTTGATCACATTACCATCTCACAGAACATACTTATAAAATAAAATATGTTCAGTCATCATCTGTTGTCTACTAGGTGACGCTTAGGGCACGACAGAGTTATAGTGAAATCACTACCACGAAGCCAACACATGAGGTCTGTACATAATAATTTTATTTCGGTTCGACTAATCCTTTACTGCCTGATGACTGATGTATTAGACATTCTGTGTTATTATGACTGCTGTGATTATTCGACAAACAGGCCGTTCAGTGGCTCCTCCTTTTAATTCACTCACTATCCCGTCTTGTATGTCAAATAATATTAAAATCAAAAGTATCACATACACAACATAAGGGAACCAGAATTCACACCAAAATGCAAACGTTTTAAGCGGTAATGTTTACATCGTATCACTGCGTGGCTGTGACAAAAACGTTGGCAGCACGATCGCAGTCACTCTGACAGTTATTGTCGTCCACATTGTTGAGATGGAATCAGAAGTTAATGTCACTTCCAAAAATATGTACCACATGCAGCCCCGAAACAGGAACACCTTGGAAACTGACAGAAAACATCAAGATACTGGTACTAGTTGAGACACTGAATAGTGGACCATAGAGGGAAGATCGACGGCCGCTGCTGACACGTGCTACTCACGTAACCCGTGTGACAACACCTGGTCAACAGTTGGGCATGTTCATGCAGGCAGACAGAGTACGGTGTATAAATCAATATGTGAGTGTGGATGTTTGTGACTCGGGCACTCAACTGTGAAGCCGTATTTGGTAGATGAAGTTTAGCTTTGAAAACCTTTCATGTATTTCTGTTTTTGCTGACATAGAATCTACCAAAATGTCATGCTTGTGTAATTGCTTGCATGAAACTCAGAAAAGATTAGTAGATTCTGCTTACTAACGAATGAAGTTTAGCTTATATAACATCCGTTATTGCTGACTAGGCGTTTGTGTAATTGTTTACATGAGGCTCAGAAAAGATGAAAAGCCATGTCAATAATAATAAAACAGCTCGTGTTGGGAAATACAAAGTGCGGTCAAACAACTCACAATACCAATGTTCGAAAGTATAAATAAGTTATTCTGAGGAGAATATTACATCTTCTTTATTAAATGTTGTGTTACACTCCTGGCATGGTAGGCCTTATAATTTGCACGTGGACATTCTACAGAGTGATTTAAGCATTAACTCCATACACAGATGAGAGACAGTCCCACATACAGATGACATGCGATCTTGTATGACAGGGGGTTGGGGTAGCCTGGGATGTTAAAGCGTTTTCTCGTCACGCCGAAGACCCGGGTTCGATTCCCCACATCTTCACAAAGTGTGAAGCCCATTTGTTCTGTTGTCCCCGCCCTGTTATTGCTGGAATATTGCTTATGGCGGTTCAAAACAATACTCCTTCAATCACTCTACTCTTGGTGTCTACTTATGCATTTCACAAATTTTGAGGTATATTTTACTAGGATAATAAAGAGCATCATACAACTCTTGCTCAGAAGTTGTTTGATCCAGTTTACAAGACTCAAAGCTTCAGTAAAGCTTTCAACATGTTTTATGGTGGACAGTTTTATGTTGAGGACATTTCCAAATTTAACGCATCAGTGACAAACATGAAGTCCGATGCAATTCCCTATTTTGTACCATATTTCTTGTGGGTTTTTTTCAGGTGGTCAATTGACTTGCCCTTGCATGTGTTTGTGACGGATGACATCGGTTGGGCAAGATACGCTCGCCTTTTCGCGAACACCTGGAATCATCACTGCCTGATAGTTATTCATAAATGACATGACATTGTCGGAATCATACAATCGACTTAAACAGAGACTTCTTGTGGCAATGAAAAGGGACTTTTCCCTTTACTGATATCTATTGAATATTCTCATCGTGGCTTTAGGCAAACAAAAACCTACATTTGTTTTTATTTGTTAAAGTGTTAGTGGCGGAACATACTTACCCTTTGCACGAACACCTGGAGTCACCACTCATTTTTAGTGATGCAGTTGTAATTACACCATAGCATGATGTGTGTCCTGTCATTGTCTCATCTTCTCTTCTGTTATTCATTCGTCAATAATAATTTTCACCACTATTTTGCCTTTCACTTCCAATGGAACATCTTTCAATTATCTAAAGTATTGAACTAGATTGCATACAACCCTCATTTTTGTACAATGTCCCTGTCTGTGTAAAACAACACAAATGGTTATGTATATTTATGGACGCTCTTATCATGCAGTTTCATTCACTTTCATACTTCAGAATGATTACCTAGTATTTCACACATTTAGAATATTTGATTGAAAAATTAAACTCTCACATAAGAACACCCTACTTTCCGTTCTTGTGTTTAGTTAACCCTTAACGAAGTACATCTTCCAAAACATAGCCATCTGTCTCCGAAAAACTGACAATTCACCTGTTACTGCACTGTCAATAATGTTAGCTGATTTAGCCAACATGCTGCATCCTCTATGATATGCAGACATCTCATTACCATAAGTATTCCAACGATACTTTCAGCTGATTATTTTAAGTTTTGTTATAGAGATATGCAATTGTCACATAGAATTAAAACAACAAAAATTGTGACTATTGTTGTATAGCATAATCACAAACACGAAGGTGAAGAAACTCGCGTGTGGTGTGCACACTCAGTGCTGGGGCAGAGGCAATGCTACATTTATTACCAACAGCTGTCACTTGCTGGTTTTGTCAACACAGCCATTTAGGCCTGTGTACTGATACATGATACGTAAAGTAATCAAGGCCAGGTGTAAAGATGTGTATCATGTAGTGCACTATAGCATGAAATGTACAGTCGCAATTACACCCTAGCATGATGCGTTTCCTATCAGTGTCTCATGTTGCTTTCTGTTACGCATTCATCAATAACTAAACAGAGATAATATCAACGTTTCAGCATGCATCAGTTAACCTTCACTGCTGTAAACATCTATATTTAATGTACACAAAATAAAGATGACAATTCTTTACCAGCTCAAATACAATGAATAAGCAAAGAATTTAGAAAAAGGAATGAGGCATGTTATCGTTATGTGTTGGATCAGGTTCCATGTTTAGTGTTTGTAGAAAGCAAATGATTTGTAAAGTATTTTCAAGCAGAATACATTTGTGGTTCATTCTATATTTAATGTATATAACAAATTTATGATGGCACTTCTTTTACAATGAATGAACAAACATGTAACAAATGCTTTGGATTTGTTGGAGGCGCAACCATGAATTATTAAAAGTAGCTCGCAAGGGTTAATAACATGTTCGTGTTAGACGAGTAAGTGATTTAATCAGAATGGATTTTCGCCCTCTTTACCAATATTCTAGCAATATCACATCAGGCCTTGTCATTTTCTGTGTGAGGATATTTACTGAAGGTCATGTAGGTATGTACAGCACGAACTTTTGTAAACATGTACAATGTGGGTCAACATTTTGTTCGCATGTGTCTCCTAATGCTTGAACAGCCGATTTCATATAGCCATACATCTCAAAATGTTTTTTATGTGGGTACATACAGTGCAACGCATGTAACTTGTTTTTATGCAGAAATTCATAAATCACGTTTTCAGACTTTTACTTTGCTTGACTTTGTAAATGTAACACATAGGATATATGTCTGCAGCCACTGTTTAAAAATATGAAAAATGATTCCTTCACACCCTACTTGAGTGTGATATTTATCTTTCAATCAACTGCAATGTTTGGTAACATTTGTTCTGAAGTATGATGCACGAGTAAGTGTTAGGTCCTGGTAGATGAGTATATATGTCTCCCCGCTCTACCTTCACCGTCTGTGTGGAATGTAGACAATGACGATGCTGCATACAACGTTCATCCTCCTCCTCTGCCTGGAACTTGTCACAGGTGACTATAGTTTCAATCTTCTTTATGAATTATCATAATGCGTGTGTTGAAGATGTTAACTATTAACCAGTAGTTGTGTTATTTGTAGCCACCTGTAGTTCACAACAACATACCTTACACTTCCAACAAAGAACAATAGTGATGCCATAATATATTAGCACAATTCTTTTTTTAAATCTGTCGTAAACAGGTTTGAACTATTGAGGACACAATAAAATATTTCAACCATGTTTGCACTTGTCTCGTAAATCAAGAAAGGTTATCAGTAGTGTTATGACCCAAAGGTTGTTATCTTCTTACGAACTTCTTATGAACTCGTGGGCTATCTTAGGGGGATTGGGTTTGTTGTTTGACGCCACATTCAGCAATATTCAAGCTATATGGCGGCGGATCAGAAAAACCAGTGATTGATATCATGAAGAACAATCCATGTCTTCTGGGTATGATGGCAGGCACCAACAATGTGACGGGGCCTGACCACCCGATCATTTAGTTGCCTTTTACGACCATCATAGGCTATGGAGGACCAGGAATTGCCACAGGGGCAAACAATATGGAGATGATAAACTCAGAAAATGATATGGATTGTCGAAATTTAGCAAACGTTGAATAACTAACGAACGTGGTCTATAAAAACAAAATCACGATTCAAGTCATTTCACATTACAGATGTTATGTTGCTTTTATAGAAATTGATCTGAATATTGAACGTGTAAAATTTTGTCAAACGCATTCAATAACACATAAATTGTTGAGGAAGCGAGGTAAAATTACTTGAGGGGCATTCACACAAGTAGTAGCTATATCTTGTTGTATGTAATAAGTTATACAAACTGCAGTTGTAAGCAATTTGGCGTTCACACAGCGATGAGTTGCAAACACCTCTTGTCTCGCGAGACATGATTTTTTGTTACTTCTGAAACATATTTGAAGTACTGAACATTGTAGGAGAATTATGGTCAAATGACACCAGGCCCACCTCAAACATGATGGATATGTGACATACCTCTTGTTCTAACTCATGGTGTAAAAACTTTATTGCAAAACTAAGAACGAATTAGAACAGAAATAGTGCTAAATGTTGTCGATGATTCTGTTTTGCATAAACATAACTTCAATGTAGCAACTTTTAATTGCACATATATAAACATATTGCGTGATGTATGTTTGTATTTGACTGTTTTACTTAAACCGTGAGCAAACACAATATTGCCCTATGTCTGAAATACACAATGACTTATGTTAGCAATTTGTTATGATTTACTTTACTCATTCGATATGAAAAATAACTTGATGTAGAGAGATGTACTTATGTTCAATGAAGAAGGGCAAGACTTCGTTGAGCTATTGAAGCCCATTGTAACTCGGTTGTTGTATCTCACAATATATTTCGTATTTGTTTGATCATGAGTGATCAAACTTTTCCAGGCAAATATTGGTATTGAAATGGACACTACAAAATAAAGTTACATTATATATTCCCATATTCCTCCACAGCATTACAAATATTGGATAAAAAGAACAGAGTGCTAGTTTTTTTCGATGCAAGAGAAAACTTTGCTGTGAAAAATGTCTTAAATGGACAGATAAAAAGATTGGCTGTTCGTTGATATTGATTTGACAAGTCTCGCATCGTCAATGTTTATTGTTTAAATCAAATACTTTAAATTATGCAATCTTAACATACAAAGTGAGCATCTGTTCCTATAACTTTTGTGATTAAACTTGGTGCATCCTTTGAAGATACAAAACAATTGTGGCCAATTTCATCCAAGGAATATTAAAAACAAAATATTGTCACCGCTGTGCGCGATGTTGCGTCTGTCACGGCGGTACAGGTCAAAATTCTTGCTCCATTTTTCCAATCATTGTGATCCATAAATATTATTGAATCCTCAATTCTTGGAATGATTTTTCACTCATGCATATTCTTCATAATCTCAGCCAATGCATGCACCACCAAGGAAAATGGATCGATTGTACTGGCAGAAAATGCAAAAGGGTGTTAAATGGGAGGTTTGAAACGTTTACAGAACATGGGTTTGTTTTCATTTTATATTTATATTTCATCTGGGCCCTGTGTCAAAATCGCAATGCTTGCTTAGAAAGCGTATATGTGAATATCATGTGGTCTTGACACACATATAACTTGTTGCACGATGAAAGAGCATGCCTAATGTCTCATGCAACCAACAAGTAGCATACTATGGTGGCTGAGGGGGAACATAGCTTTGTCGCCCTCAATTACGGCCGCGAGAAAGCAATAACACGAGATGCGAAATGGGTACCAAGAGAGGAGAAAGCAATATAGAGAGAAAGCAATAGAGAGATAGAACGAGAAAGTGAGAAACGATACGAGAAAGCGATAAAGAAAGAAAGCGATAAAGCAACAAGTAAGAAAGCAATGGAGCGAGAAAGCAATATAGAAAGAAACGATAAAGAAAGAAAGGGATGAAGCACCAAAGTGAGAAAGCGATAATGCTAGAAAATAATAGATAATTCTCATAATTTCGTACATTAACGAGTTGTTTTGCTCCTTTTCAGGGCTTCATTCCTATAATTTTCACCGCTGTTTTGACTTTTATGCCTCGAACTTTCAACATTTTGTGTTAGAGATAAATTTGTTAGATATTCATACAGAATGCTATCTCGTTTCGTTTGTATACAAGCACTGTTTACTTTCTTGTACTGTAGTTAATTCGAAAGATTCAAATGCACTATAACGGAAAAGTCTTTTGCTTTTACTTTATTTCGCTAAAACTCCTCAGAAAGTCCACGACTTATTTGCGAATTATTTGGAAACTTAATTGTCCCTTTTATAGGAGTTAGTAGTTTTATGCCTACCACCACAAACACACACCCTCCCCCTCTCACTTCCCCACCCCCGTCGTCGATAGAAGCGTTGTGTAGGATGATATTAGTTACATCTCTTCGTGTTTAGACTAACATGCTCTAAGATATTTGTGAATTTGTTTCGCTATTCATACTTAAAACTGAAACATTAAAAGATACATTGAACTGGAACACATAATTAGTGAGTGAGTGAGTTGTGTAAAGCTTTTTCTAATTATTGGTCCAGTTATCAGTACACAAGTATATTTTTCACTGCATTGGTTATGATTATGATAACAGAAACGTTCCAATTTTTAAACGGCGTGTCAGCTTAATGTGGAAGGAAAGCCCTAAATGATGCAGGTCTTAAATGTTTACCACTTTGGTGAAACCCACGAGCACGGGTATGGTGCTGACAAACCTACAAACATAATCGGGGCGAACTGGGATTCCAACTCACAATCATTGATTTCTGGCGTGCCCAAGGGACACAACTCTGCACAGCGAAACGACCGGGCCACCCGTGCCCTCCGAACACATAATGAATTACATGATTTATACATTGAGAAATAAGTGTCAGTATTATCAGTCCACTGTTTGTATCGTTTGCATTGTTTTGACGGTCAACAGATTTGAATGTTACGCCGAATACGTGCTCGTCCGATTAAGAAATGACAATTATATTGATAATGATGCATGTAAATTATGCAGACAAATGTTATACATGTAAACTGTTACAAAATACAAAATAGTGATCGATTAGATATGTCTATGTATCTTAGGTCAGATATACGACGCTTGAGAGCGTCATTAACCAGTATATTCATTCCTTGGACAATAGAAATTGGATGTGTTGTAAATTTCATTTAAAAACCCTAAATTCTCACAATTTCCTTCAATCTTACTGTCTTCAGAAATTAAATTCAATGCTAATGTGCGTCTAAAATATAGTTCAACTGATGTTAAGTCGGATTTCCCGACATATTTGTGCTTATTTGTAAATATCTACCACAGTGAGTCAAACTGATAGACTAACAGACAGATGCACAAACAAAAACTATACTTAAAATATACATACAATATAAGGATGACAGCTGATTTAACATATGTTATAGAAAATCATAGGTATGCACTTCATATTGTTATTAACGCTAACTGTGTGGCCACACTAATTTGGATGCCTCTCCATATGTGTAGTGTATCCAAGTACACATATCAACTGTGATAACACCATTGTCACAGCGATGGGAGCGGTGAGGTAACCTAGTGGTTAAAGCATTCGCTCCTTACACTGAAGACCCAAGTTTGATTCCCCACATGGGTACAATGTGTGAAGCTCTGCTGTCCCCACCATGATATTGCTAGAATATTGCTAACAGCGGCAAAAAACCATAACGTTATCAAATTACTATATACAAACTTTGTTTTGAGTTTTGTAGGTGCTTCCGTGAAGAAAAACAATACTGATGTCATTACTCCGTGCTCGGCTTCCACGAACCGGCAGTTCTTGCATGAGCTGAAGTCGCTGCTGAGCCTCTATCTGGGGAAGAAGGTTCTACAGCCAGTTACCTCCACTCCAATAAGTAGCAGCTCGGGTAAACACGCCTTTGTGTTTCTGTGTGTGTTTAGTCTTTGATGTCAGGAAGGTATATATAAGATGGTGATTTCAATACTTGATCATTGCTTTCAATTCATGAAAATTATGTTGCCGACGTCTGTATTCAACCGTTCACACTATCTCATGTACTTTGAATA
Organism: Haliotis cracherodii; assembly: GCF_022045235.1. Lineage (NCBI taxonomy): Eukaryota > Metazoa > Mollusca > Gastropoda > Lepetellida > Haliotidae > Haliotis > Haliotis cracherodii. The sequence goes on from NW_027266266.1 coordinate 1,775,186, forward strand.
ATACAGCAAAAAATGCGAAAAGTATCAAATATGCATGTCTCTCCCCGCCATGTATTTATTTGTCTGTACTGGAATCTATGTTCTTTCCAGGTGGGGGAGCTGTGTTCACTCGGTGGGGAAAGACAACATGTCCGTCAGGAAATGATGTCATGTATAAAGGTGAAACATTTCGAGAGATACTTTTTCGGAGCGTCAAAAGGATGTAAATAAAATGTTTTTTTCCAAATGGGGTCATAAATGTGTTTGATTTTATGACATTTTAAAACTTGTCAGGGTGTCAGTTGAATCAAAGTAAACTTATTAAATGGAAGAGTAAGTCTTCTCTTGATCAGGGCTCTGTTTTGCCTTTCTTCGTTATAATATATAAAGGCCAATATCGAATATACCCCATTTCATGTTTCAACAATCATGAATGTACTTTACACGAATTCTTTTCGATCAATTTTTTTCGGTATATAAATCACATATAAGATATGCATTTTGGATAGATAACGCTGCTGTGCATTCGATTCCCAATTTAATCTTGCACAGTTAAATCTACTGGTAACCTAGCTCTACACTTGAGACACAGTATGTTTATCTCCATTCTTATATCAAAAGCAAACTCTTTGGTGTCAACGATGCTATTAATAAGGTGAGATGAGATGAGGTTTAATATTGTGTTCAAGATTGTGTGTGGCTGCTTGTGCGAGCCCTGACTGATGCATAGTGTTAGCCTACTGAGATACCATGCTTCGTGCATACCTCACTTAGACGCATATATTGCCGGCCAATCCTTGTTTTATCCCCTTTTAAGCTCGTTCTATGATTTCGAAGAGCATCAGAGAAAGCAGAATATAAAGTTGATGAAATGACAATAAGGCTACGCTACATCAAACCATGCAGATTTCCAAAACATCCATGATTAACCCTGATCATCACGCATACATATCTGATACAACTTCAGTAAACATGCCAAGCCCAAGGTAGCAGCCCAGCATTATGTTCCGTAAGCATGTCCACATTTCTGGTGTCAGCAATCTCTGCTGGCAAACATTTTACTATTATCTCGTGATATTTCTCGATATAAGGATCACGTGGCCACGTATATCACGCTGAGAAATGTATTCGCATTTGCTTACAAACGTATGTTGTACTTGGTTTACCTGTTGCTGTGAGATTTTACATCATTTTATCCACATGAGATATCAACATACTTTGTACATGGTCTACATTCGCGGTTGCTGGTAGAAATGGACATGAGTACCCGCTTTGCGAACATCAATATTTTTCTGCTATCCATTTACATAATTTCACTACTATTTTGCCTTTTACACCCAATTGAATCTGTTTCTGTGAACAATCGAAATTGAGTATTCTCGGGGGTTGACGTTTTATATTTGTAAAAGGGTAGCCTTTCAGATTAAATATGATAAATAGAATTCACCTCTTGTCTTGCTAAAGACTCGGCAAATTGATTAACTAAGACTTATCAAAGCATTAACAATATGATGAGCACAAGTATTCTCTAAATTGTTTGGTTTCCAGGCAACTATTTGATTTGACTAAAACACAAATAAATGCTAGTCCCTTTCAATCTCCCAGGTTATGCAGGAGGAAGCCATTGCACGGCCAAGGGTGGACCAGGGACAACTCTGTGCCTTCCTGACTCTCCGATCTACGCCAATCATTCTACCACTGGTTCACGCAGTTATCTTTATGGAACTGAGTATCAACTTGAACATCCCTCTCTTCCACTACGAAACATGTTTGAACATGATGTACCTTGTGTGGTGTGCCGCAGTCGTCACAGGAGGAGTGCTGTCATGGTCCCTGCCAGGAATGAGTGCTTCCCTGAGTGGCATCTGGAGTACAAGGGGTACCTATTCGGGGGTTCCACTGAACACCCAGGTTCAAGTGATTATGTGTGTGTAGATGAAGATCCAGAATCCATAAAGGGAGGCCATGCAAACAAAAACGGACATCTCCTGTACCTGGTCGAGTCTATCTGTGGTGCCCTGCCATGTCCACCATATGTTAATGGCTGGGAGATGTCCTGTGCTGTTTGTACAAAATAAAACACTCCATATAGACCATACCGTCTGTCAAATATGTACATTATCTGTGTCTTACATACATCCGTTGAACACATTCAGCTTTCATAAGACTAACGATATCCATTGAAAACTGTGAAGATCCGGTGTAGAATAGGTCTTCAGCAACCCATGCTTGCCGTGACAGGCGACAATGCTGGTCGTAAGGGGCGACTTAAGGCTTTAACAACAAACAAACCAAACAAATACACCATTTAAAACTGTGTATGTAAGTTTATTGATGTGCATGAGTCACAAATGATAGCATTTGGTTGTCTCATTATGTAAGGACAGACTGACCACGTTGACCAGTCATTTTAGGTATTATTGGCTGATGGTCATAGCTGAAAACTTATCGTCAATCCATAGAGAATACTACACTATTCTCGTTTGATACCATTTTTACGAAACGAGTGGACTTTCTATGGTATCTGACAGCAAGGTCAAATACCAGAGAATGTTCACGAGTGACTATTGACATATGCCCAAATTTGAGCATTGTTGACATTTCTATGAATACGCATTAACAATGTGCTCCTACTGTTGCGTTTGCAAGCATAACAGTATCGACGTTCAAGATGCTTTTTGAAGAATTTCTTCAACTTTTGGTAATTCAAGTGCATTGTTGTTAGTACGCAGCAAACCTTCATTTCACCACGCCTAACCTTTTATGTTAAATCAAATTGAAAGTCGCAAAAGTGGTTGGGTGCGTCAGGCTCATTGGGACCCTCGACAGAGGTCACGGTTATCCAATCAAAATGCATAAAACGAGGTTCACCTTGTGCGACACACGTGTGTCGTACGGATTGAGTATCTTGAAACCTGTTTTCTTCACCACGTAGGTAATAAAATGCTTGATTGGGATACGATGACATGCATCAACCAAATCAGAGAGCCTGACCACCCGATCAAAGTCGCCTCTTACGACAAGAATAGTCGCCTTTTATGACAAGCATGGAAGACCCATTCTACACCGGATCTTGACGGGTCTTTAAGGTTACTGCTGTACATGAGACACAAAAGGCAGCATTTGGTTGCCACATTTTGTAAAGACAGACTGTCCACGTTGACCAGCCAGTTTAGTTATTGCTGGCTGAAGGTCCTAGCTTCGCCACTGATGAACTTCTGGTCAGTGTCATTACAAAAGGTAATTAACATGTATGGTTTCCTAATTGACAAAGGTCGAACATTGCAGCATATCATCTAAATCAATCAATCAAATAATGGTTTATTGAATGAAATGCCATAGGCCCATATACACGTAAGTAACATCGACATGTCGTCATATCAACAAGTACTGTAGTACACTGAGTATCAAGACAACTGACGACAGACAAAAGCATGATGAAAAAACTTGTAGCTGTAAGATATTTTCTGTTTTTGACAGCAGACAGGTCCAGTTTCTCAGCATGCTTTGACACCATGTTACATTGATTACACAAGTACCTCAAAGTGACACTAAATGAAGTATGTTCATTGTTCTCTTGCCCAAAATAAAGATACATTCTAAATGTTTATGTGTGGTCTAAACTCTTTACACTAAATGACAAAACTACAGTTTCATAACCTTTTCTAAAATAGTTTGGATGTTAATTATATATCTTGTCGGTAGTTACAAACCTTTACAAAAACCTTCAACTGATGTGAAATGTATTGTTTCATAACACAAAAGACATAATGTACTCATGACGTGGATTCAAACCGATGGATAGCTGCAAACTGTGTGAGCATTATAGAAATTCACTGTTGAATCGAAAAAAGCACTAATTGGGTAAATGAGTTATTTTACGACGCTTCAAACAATACCCTATCAAAATGACGAGGAAAATATCATAATTACGTAGCAGAACTGTAAGTGGAAGTCACAGGTAGATTCAGTCATCATATGCTCGAAAACAGTTAGGTAAAGTAAGGCCTTTGAAGGGTAGCGCTATTGTTATCAGTGACTTATTTCACCATTAATACGTCAGCCGTCACCATGAATTCATACAGCTACTATACAAAGTAGACACACGAATCCAACGTCAGGTTTCCTCCAGCTGGAGAGGTACAGCTATGTTTATGGTGGTGAAGACAAATTTCATCTTGTTCTTCCTTTGTATAAAATGTTTCACCCGGATGTCCCATATACCGTCACAGGTGGAGCGTGTCCTGGTCCGTGCCAGGAGCGAGTACTTTCCTGGGTCTTATTTTGGAACGGTGTCTTTGTGGTAACTGGTGCACGCAATACATGCTGTTCTTTTCACAGTGGATGTCTGAACACAGAAATGTATAATGAACACACCTTGTAATACAAAAAGCTAAAAAAAATACAGAAGTTCACTGATGTTAAGTAAGGTGGGGTACTCGTTTGCTAAAACGGTTCCTCATTATAGTGCCATATATGTTGTGCCATTTTTACTTAAAAGCAAGTAACGTACTCGGTGATTCTATAATTAGTAGATCCAGCCTAAAAGGCAAGAGCCCTATTGTAATGGTTCTGTTTGTCATTTATTATTATTTATTATTCCGCCATTCTCTTGTGCAAGATATAACTGAACAACCAGTGGACAGAATCTCTTCCCCAAAATCAAATCTGGACTCATGTGAAGTAGATAACACTAAGACTCAAATGCTCTAGGCCCAATGTCCAGTTGCAAATAATTCAAAATTAATCAACTAAGAGCAACTCTCACAGAAACCGATAGTTTGATGGCTTTTAAAGTTGGCATGCGGCAGCAGCATCAGATGCTAATCAATTTCGCCTCGACGTCCCATGTCGCCAATGACATGGTGTGGCAGCCGTATTGGATTGAAGATTGCAGCAGTGTTCTCAGTACCTGTCTGCCAAAATCCTCTCCTCGGAATCTATCAGAGCATCAGCAGCTTCTACATTTTGCTTACTTCCACGTCACAAACGGTCTTTTAGAATGCTAAGATATTTCTATTGGTGGCCGCCATATTGAATACTACTTCTGTCCGAATGTAACTGGCAAAACATTTTTGTGTGACTTGTGTGTCTTTTTTAAAACTCATTATGTAAAGTTTGTTTTATAATTCGTATCTTGATTGTTCAACGGAAATGATTGCACGATGTAGCAACTTTGTATGATGAACAGTTTGTGTTCTTGGATGAGCCGTATTGGATTCTAGAAGTTTCTATTTAGGCTACTTTGCAAGAGACGTATCTGTCGAGTTTCATTTAAGAAATCATTGAAAGTTCAGAGCATTTAGGGTTCTTAGTTATTTGTCAAAAGTAAGGATTGAAAACTGTCTGAATACAATAATTTCACAAACTGGCATGAAGTATCATGCATATCAGACGCTATCGGCCCAACAGCTTCCAGATCTGGCATGTGACACCGTTGTGAGATGCTTATCAATTTATACTGTAGTGCCACGGTAATGAGGCTTCAAATACATCGGTATAAAGAAATTGTTTGACTGATGACCAGTTCACGCATCAATGTAAAGGTAGCGAAAGGTGTTTTGTAACGTATTTTATTAAGATGAAGCATAAATAAAATATGCCATATGGGAAATATGCCAATTATCTACCTTTGTATCAACGGAGAATCTGTTGTAAAATAATAGAATAACCTTGGTAATGTTTCCATTCATTTTTTAAAGTCCATTAGAGAAAGCACATCTTTTTGAAAAGTGATAGGCAGGCATCCTTTATTTCAAGTACAAATCGCTAAGTTTCAAGGTAAGCTACAGCCATAATACTTTTTTCTTTCAAGTCCTAATATGTAGTAAGCATCTGTATCCGCAGCAACAGATGAGACATATTCCAAACCGGAAGTACTCAACTCATGAGAATTCCGTTTTTAATTTCTTGTTAAATAAGGAATTATTTTCGAAACCAGAAGTGATATAATCCAAACTGGAAGTGCCAACAGCGAGAAAACACCTTTGGTCTTCAGATTTAAAGTTTTAATGCCGTAAGAAAGTATTATCTGAATCCGGAAGTTAGACAATTCAAACACTGTTAGTTTTCTTGTAAAACGAGCTATGAGCATGGAACTTTATTAATAAATGACATAGTACAAAGACAGAAAGTACTCATACATTTTTTTAAACTGAGCTAGAACTATTTGACTTTCTGATTTAAGATGTTCAGTTTGTATAGCTATTTTGGGGGAAACAGAAGTTATTATTTGTTTGAACAAACTGGAGGAACATGAGCTTATAGAATACTTTGTACTTGGTCTAACTGATTTACACAAGCAGTCGCTGTGTGATTTTACATCTCATCAAGAGAGTTTGGCAAGAATATTTTGTATAAATCAAAGGAAATTTAAAAGTCAACGCCAGAGAGGAATCAGTCTCGATTATCTTCCAAAGCAAATTCCACAGGACGTGAAATGAGAAATAGTGGTAAAATGAAATAAATGGATCACTGTAAATCACTTTTGTACGGTGCTGTGTATTATCCTTTATATACATTTGTAAGCATCAACATGTTACATCACTTCCGACGGTTGATCAATGTCCTTCCAAAGTCATTTTGCTGGTATTTTCAAGCAACACATGACCCAAATTCGACATTTTTGTAAGAACTCAACAAGAATAGATTTATGCACAAAGAATCAGAATGACAAAACTCTATGCACAAAACTGTACGACAAGACGGATGACTTCCAACAGACAAAATTTCACAAGTTTTAAGGTACAATCGAGCATACTCTTTATAAAAATATTTCAAATAGCGTCATACAAGCCTTACTAAAAACTCTTTGATCAAGGTGACAAGATTCAAGGCCTTAGAAAAGCTCTCTGAATGTATTATCGTACATGCATATGGAAATGAATTTATCGCAATTATCGGTGCAACGTCTCTTTTGGAATGACATTGATCTTTATTGTTAATAGGATGTCCAAGTGGGTACAAGTGGGTATATGCACGTGATTTGTAGCTTCCACAATAACCACTGTAACATTGCGCAGTAATTCCATGTTATCACCTATCTAAGGGTGTAAACAGGATTTGTAGCTTCCACAATAACCACTGTAACATCGCCCAGTAATTTAATGTTATCACCTATCTAAGGGTGTAAACAGGATTTGTAGCTTCCACAATAACCACTGTAACATCGCCCAGTAATTTAATGTTATCACCTATCTAAGGGTGTAAACAGGATTTGTAGCTTCCACAATAACCACTGTATCATCGCACAGTAATTTAATGTTATCACCTATCTAAGGGTGTAAACAGGATTTGTAGCTTCCGCACTATCCACCGTAACATCACACAGTTACCATCTGTCCAAGAGGGTATAGGTCATTTGTAGCTTAACTCAGTCAGGATAATCGCCTACACAAGGGGAAATTTGGGATTTACCGTCCCAATATTCGTCTGTGATCATGTCCGACTGTCCTGACAATGGTGTGTCATAACCGACTGACCTGTGATTTGTGTGTTCATACCCGACATCCCTGTCATTGGTGTGATCATGTCCGACTGTCCTGACATTGGTGCGCTCATGACCGACTGTCCCGACATTGGTGTGCTCATACCCGACTGCCCTGTCATTGTTGTGTTCATACACGACTGCCCTGTCATTGTTGTGTTCAAACCCGACTGACCTGACATTGGTGTGCTCATACTCGACAGACCTGACATTGGTGTGTTCATACCCGACTGCCCTAACATTGGTGTGTTCATACCCGACAAACCTGTCATTGGTGTGTACATACCCGACTGCCCTGACATTGGTGTGTTCATACCCGACTGCCCTGACATTGGTGTGTTCAAACCCGACTGACCTGACATTGGTGTGCTCATACTCGACAGACCTGACATTGGTGTGTTCATACCCGACAAACCTGTCATTGGTGTGTTCAAACCCGACTGACCTGACATTGGTGTGCTCATACTCGACAGACCTGACATTGGTGTGTTCATACCCGACTGCCCTAACATTGGTGTGTTCATACCCGACAAACCTGTCATTGGTGTGTACATACCCGACTGCCCTGACATTGGTGTGTTCATACCCGACTGCCCTGACATTGGTGTGTTCATACCCGACTGCCCTGACATTGGTGTGTTCATACCCGACTGCCCTGACATATGTGTGTTTATACCCGACAAACCTGTCATTGGTGTGTACATACCCGACTGCCCTGACATTGGTGTGTTCATACCCGACTGCCCTGTCATTGGTGTGTTCATACCCGACTGCCCTGACATTGATGTGTTCATACCCGACTGCCCTGTCATTGGTGTGTTCAAGCATGTACTTGAGAAAGTAGTGTAGTCAACATTGTTTGTGACGTAACAATGACCTTAAGGTCATAGTCAGTACAATAACGTCAGGCGTAAATGCATTGCTGTGTGAGTCCACAAAGACACAAAGAACTACAGAGGGAAGTATTGAAAATAATACTTTTGAATTAGGTTGGAGTTTCAAAAGCCTCATGAACATTTTGTCTTTTTCCATTCGTAAATGTTTATGAATGTTAAACAATTTATAACACGAAAAGACACAGAAAAGGCTTACATTTATGCAACGTTTTTGGATCTCGAATTTGCTGTCTCTAAACAGTCATGGGTGTTTTTAGCTGCATACCAGTTTCCCCAAATTACTGCTCTCTACATTAGTGTGTTTATGCCCGGACATTGATGCGCTCAATGCCCGACCGCCCTCTCATAGGTGTGCTCATGCCAGATTTCCTTGATATAAGAGTGTCCATGACCAACTGTCCTGACATTGGTGTACTCATGACCAACTGTCCTGACAGTGGTGTGTCCATGACCAACTGCCCTGACATTGGTGTACTCATGACCAACTACCCTGACATTGATGTGCTCATGGCCGACTGTTCTGACATTGGTGTACTCATGACCAACTGTCCTGACATTCGTGTGTCCATGACTAACTGTCTTGACATTGGTGTGCTCATGACTAACTACCCTGACATTGATGTGCTCATGACAAACTGCCCTGACATTGGTGTACCCGTGAACAACTGCCCTGACATTGATGTGCTCATGACCAACTACCCTGACATTGATGTGCTATTGACCGACTGCCCTGACATTGGTGTAATCATGACCGCGTGTGCCTCTCTTACAATAACACTGACAACTCCGTGTGTGTCTCTTATATTAACACTGACAACACCTTGTGTGTCTCCTATAATAACACTGACAACTCCGTTTGTTTCTCCTATAATAACACTGACAACTCAGTGTGTGTCTCCTATAATAACACTGACAACCCCATGTGTGTCTCCTATAATAACACTGAAAACACCTTGTGTGTCTCCTATAATAACACTCACAACACCTTGTGTGTCTCCTACAATAACACTGACAACACCTTGTGTGTCTCCTATGATAACACTGACAACTCCGTGTGTGTCTCCTATAATAACACTGACAACACCTTGCGTGTCTCCTATAATAACACTGAATACACCTTGTGTGTCTCCTATCATAACAATGACAACACCTTGTGTGTCTCCTATAATAACACTGACAACACCTTGCGTGTCCCCTATAATAACACTGACAACACCTTGTGTATCTCCTATAATAACACTGAAAACACCTTGTCTCTCTCCTATAATAACACTGACAACACCTTGTGTGTATCCTACAATAACATTGACAACACCTTGTGTGTCTCCTATGATAACACTGACAACTCCGTGTGTGTCTCCTATAATAACACTGAAAACACCTTGTGTGTCTCCTATAATAACAATGACAACACCTTGTGTGTCTCCTATAATAACACTGACAACACCTTGTGTGTCTCCTATAATAACACTGAAAACACCTTGTGTGTCTCCTATAATAACAATGACAACACCTTGTGTGTCTCCTATAATAACACTGACAACACCTTGTGTGTCTCCTATAATAACACTGACAACTCCATGTGTGTCTCCTATAATAACACTGACAACTCCGTTTGTTTCTCCTATAATAACACTGACAACTCAGTGTGTATCTCCTACAATAACACTGACAACCCCTTGTGTGTCTCCTATAATAACACTGAAAACACCTTGTGTGTCTCCTATAATAACACTGACAACACCTTGTGTGTCTCCTACAATAACACTGACAACACCTTGTGTGTCTCCTATGATAACACTGACAACTCCGTGTGTGTCTCCTATAATAACACTGACAACACCTTGTGTGTCTCCTATAATAACACTGAAAACACCTTGTGTGTCTCCTATAATAACAATGACAACACCTTGTGTGTCTCCTATAATAACACTGACAACACCTTGCGTGTCCCCTATAATAACACTGACAATACCTTGTCTATCTCCTATAATAACACTGAAAACACCTTGTGTGTCTCCTATAATAACACTCACAACACCTTGTGTGTATCCTACAATAACACTGACAACACATTGTGTGTCTCCTATGATAACACTGACAACTGCGTGTGTGTCTCCTATAATAACACTGACAACACCTTGCGTGTCTCCTACAATAACACTGAAAACACCTTGTGTGTCTCCTATAATAACAATAACAACACCTTGTGTGTCTCCTATAATAACACTGACAACACCTTGCGTGTCTCCTATAAAAACAATGACAACACCTTGTGTGTCTCCTATAATAAAACTGACAACACCTTGTGTGTCTCCTATAATAACACTGACAACACCTTGTGTGTCTCCTATAATAACACTAACAACTCCGTGTGTGTGTCCTATAATAACACTGACAACACCTTCTGTGTCTCCTATAATAACACTGACAACACCTTGTGTGTCTCCTATAATAACACTGAAAACACCTTGTGTGTCTCCTATAATAACAATGACAACACCTTGTGTGTCTCCTATAATAACACTGACAACACCTTGCGTGTCTCCTATAATAACACTGACAACACCTTGTGTATCTCCTATAATAACAATGACAACACCTTGTGTGTCTCCTATAATAACACTGACAACTCCGTGTGTGTCTCCTATAATAACACTGACAACACCTTGTGTGTCTCCTATTATAACACTGACTACTCTGTTTGTGTCTCCTATAATAACGCTGACAACACCTTGTGTGTCTTTTATGATAACACTGACAACACCTTGTGTGTCTCCTATAATAACACTGACAACTCCGTGTGTGTCTCCTATAATAACACTGACAACTCCGTGTGTGTCTCCTACAATAAGACTGACAACTCAGTGTGTGTCTCCTATAACAACACAGACAACTCCGTGTGTGTCTCCTATAATAACACTGACAACACCTTGCGTGTCTCCTATAATAACACTGAAAACACCTTGTGTGTCTCCTATGATAACACTGACAACTCCTTGTGTGTCTCCTATAATAACACTGACAACACCTTGTGTGTCTCCTATAATAACACTGACAACTCCGTGTGTGTCTCCTATAATAACACTGACAACACCTTCTGTGTCTCCTATAATAACACTGACAACACCTTGTGTGTCTCCTATAATAACACTTAAAACACCTTGTGTGTCTCCTATAATAACAATGACAACACCTTGTGTGTCTCCTATAATAACACTGACAACACCTTGTGTGTCTCCTATAATAACACTGACAACACCTTGTGTATGTCCTATAATAACAATGACAACACCTTGTGTGTCTCCTATAATAAAACTGACAACACCTTGTGTGTCTCCTATAATAACACTGACAACACCTTGTGTGTCTCCTATTATAACACTGACTACTCCGTTTGTGTCTCCTATAATAACACTGACAACACCTTGTGTGTCTCCTATAATAACACTGACAACTCCGTGTGTGTCTCCTATAATAACACTGACAACACCTTCTGTGTCTCCTATAACAACACAGACAACTCCGTGTGTGTCTCCTATAATAACACTTACAGCTCCGTGTGTGTCTCCTATAACAACACAGACAGCTCCGTGTGTGTCTCCTACAATAACACTGACAACTCAGTGTGTGTCTCCTATAACAACACAGACAACACCTTGTGTGTCTCCTATAATAACAATTACAGCTCCGTGTGTGTGAGTCGCACAATAACACTTACAGTTCCGTGTGTGTCTTCTACATTAACACTGACAACTTCGTGTGTCTCCTACAATACCACTGACATCACCTTGTCTCTCCTACAATAACACTGACAGCTCCGCGTGTGTGTCTCCTACCATACCACTGACATCTTACAATAACACTGACAACTCCATGTGTTTCCTACAATAACACTGACAACTCAGTCTGTGTCCCCAACATTACCACTGACATCACCTTGTGTGTCTCCTACAATAATACTGACAACTCCGTGTGTGTCTCCTACAATAATACTGAAAACTCGTGTGTGTCCCCTACAATAACACTGACAACCTCGCATGTGTCTCCTATAATAACACTGACAACACCTTGTGTGTCTCCTATAATAACACTGACTATTCCGTTTGTGTCTCCTATAATAACACTGACAACACCTTGTGTGTCTCCTATAATAACACTGAAACCTCCGTGTGTGGCTCCTATAATAATACTGACAACTCCTTGTGTGTCTCCTACAATAACACTGACAGCTCAGTGTGTGTCCTCAACAATAACACTGACAACTCCTTGTGTGTCTCCTGTAATAACACTGACAACACCTTCTGTGTCTCCTATAATAACACTGACAACTCCGTGTGTGTCTCCTATAATAACACTGACAACTCCGTGTGTGTCTCCTACAATAAGACTGACAACTCCGTGTGTGTCTCCTATAACAACACAGACAACTCCGTGTGTGTCTCCTATAATAACACTTACAGCTCCGTGTGTGTCTCCTATAACAACACAGACAGCTCCGTGTGTGTCTCCTACAATAACACTGACAACTCAGTGTGTGTCTCCTATAACAACACAGACAACTCCGTGTGTGTCTCCTATAATAACACTTACAGCTCCGCGTGTGTGAGTCGCACAATAACACTGACAGTTCCGTGTGTGTCTCCTGCAATAACATTGACAAATTCGTGTGTCTCCTACAATACCCCTGACATCACCTTGTCTCTCCTACAATTACACTGACAGCTCCGCGTGTGTGTCTCCTACCATACCACTGACATCTTACAATAACACTGACAACTCCGTGTGTTTCCTACAATAACACTGACAACTCCGTGTGTTTCCTACAATAACACTGACAACTACCGTGTGTTTCCTACAATAACACTGACAACTCAGTGTGTGTCCCCAACAATACCACTGACATCACCTTGTGTGTCTCCTACAATAATACTGACAACTCCGTGTGTGTCTCCTACAATAATACTGAAAACTCGTGTGTGTCCCCTACAATAACACTGACAACCTCGCATGTGTCTCCTGCAATAACACTGACAACTTCGTGTGTCTCCTACAATACCACTGACATCACCTTGTGTCTCCTACATTAACACTGACAACTCCGTGTGTCTCTCCTACAATAACACTGACAGCTCCACGTGTGTGTCTCCTACCATACCACTGACATCTTACAATAACACTGACAACTCCGTGTGTTTCCTACAATAACACTGACAACTCAGTGTGTGTCCTCAACAATACCACTGACATCACCTTGTGTGTCTCCTGTAATAACACTGACAACACCTTGTGTGTCTCCTATAATAACACTGACAACTCCGTGTGTGTCTCCTATAATAACACTGACAACTCCGTGTGTGTCTCCTACAATAAGACTGACAACTCCGTGTGTGTCTCCTATAACAACACAGACAGCTCCGTGTGTGTCTCCTACAATAACACTGACAACTCAGTGTGTGTCTGCTATAACCACACAGACAACTCCGTGTGTGTCTCCTATAGTAACACTTACAGCTCCGCGTGTGTGAGTCGCACAATAACACTGACAGTTCCGTGTGTGTTTCCTGCAATAACACTGACAACTCCGTGTGTTTCCCACAATAACACTGACAACTCCGTGTGTTTCCTACAATAACACTGACAACTCAGTGTGTGTCCTCAACAATACCACTGACATCACCTTGTGTGTCTCCTACAATAATAATGACAACTCCGTGTGTGTCCCCTACAATAACACTGACAACTCCGTGTGTGCCACACAATAACACTGACAACTCCGTGTGTGTCCTCAACAATACCACTGACATCACCTTGTGTGTCTCCTACAATAATACTGACAACTCCGTGTGTGTCTCCTACAATAATACTGACAACTCCGTGTGTGGCTCCTACATTAACACTGACAGCTCCGCGTGTGTGAGTCGCACAATAACACTGATAACTCAGTGTGTCTCCTACAATAACACTGACAGCTCAGTGTGTCTCCTACAATAACACTGACAGCTTAGTGTGTCTCCTACAATAACACTGACAGCTCAGTGTGTCTCCTATAATAACACAGACAACTCTGTGTGTCTCCTACAATAACACTGACAACTCAGTGTGTGTCTCCTACAATAACACTGACAACTCCTTGTGTGTCTCCTTCAATACCGCCGACAGCTACGGACGTTTCTCTAACGATAACATTGACAACTCCGTGTTTAATAACACATACATTTCACATAACACATATGCTTGCTTGTATGCCACGAGTATGTACACATGGTACGTGTGATTTGATGAGGGTGGTTGATAAACAGCTGTAGATGAAGAAAAAGGTATTAACGCCTTAAATTATTTTTTTTGGTTTGCCTAACTCCGTCTGACCACTGCAATAAGAGATACTGCTCCCGGATTATGTCAGATGCTTTGCTACTGAAGCTGTTAGCAGTACTTTTTACACTTCAGGTTCTGCTTATTCCAGTCTACAAACTAAAAAGGTTGGAAGAATGATGTTGGGTGATAAAATCTCACCCTCTTGTCTTTTGATATCAAATATATGAGATTCTCTATATATTCCCTGTTTCCAATAATTAATATTTGGCATGTAACTGGATAACATATTTGTAAAACTTGTCCTTGCCCCCATGTTGATATATTTATTACTCACTGAATCTCAATAGTCAACATTGAAAAAAACGTAGTTGGCATAAGGTTGGAATATGAAAACAACGAAGGTGAAGTGTCATTGAATGGTTGAGTAAATAGAGGTTATCACGCGAGTGTGTTTGGGGATGGTAAATATCCTGCATTAGGAATAAACATTGTATTTAGCGAGCCTTGGCGAGCTAAATACATAGTGTTTATTCCTAATACAGGATATTTACCATCCCCAAACACACAAGCGTGATAACCTCTTTATCATATAATGTCATTCTTAAATTCTGTGCTTCAAAATCGCTTTCCCTCTCTCACAAACATTACCGAAACATTGCGAGTTTTCCTGGAATGCGCGCATTAATATTTATTACGTCACAGGGTAAGTGATGTGTCAGTCGGACAGTGACAGTAGCCAATATAGTTCCAACTGAAATCTGTTTCTTATACAGTATCGAAGCAACATATACGAAAAACAACAATTGTTTTTAATTGCCTTTCGCGGCAATCCATCGGCCTGTCATCAAAGGGAAGCTACTCTAACCCTAGTCTATGAGACGTCACGACCACGGTCAGACGTTGCTGACAGTCGGTCTGTCCTGTCATAACGTTAAGAAGTGTAGTCAGATGTACACACAGCGACAAAACGAAACAAGGTAACAATTCAAACATATTTCGGCCAAATCCAACTATTTAATTTGTGGAGAAGGTTTCAAGCCGCAGAGGTCTACAAGCACAGATATGGCTACTGATCCCGCTTGGCTAGGCCTCGTGCCCTCGTAAAATTGTTTCGAAATTTATATCGCCAAAGTTGCCAAAACCTATAAAATGCCTTAGCTACGTCACATTTAGACTATGATTTTCAGTATATTAGACTGTTCTTTTGATGATGATAGCATTTATCCCTGTAGTTTATCCAGATTCCCGATGGTTAATTCTGACTCGATCGCTGAATGACGAGGGCGACGCCATGTTTGTTTATAAACAGTGAAAGTAGTCCCTACTTGACCTTTGATATTTGCATCTCTATCCGCATGTGACCCCAACGGATATCGTTTTTATCCGTTGGCTTTATCCAGCCGAGAAACCTACCCATTATATGATAAATAGCGTTTTTCCTCTGGTCTTTTAATATCTTGTGTACAAGAGCATGTTGATAAAAGTAATAAAATATTTGGGTTTTATTACTTGTATCGACTCCTGGTGTTATTTGATATGAAAATGTACCAGGGGGATATCCTGTGTGTACTGCCCCGATACATATAGCTGGAATATTACTCAGTGCGGCGTTAAACAACAAAGAAGCAAAAGCATCAAACAAGCATGTATTCTCTATGTACAGTTCATGATGATCAACCTTTTTAATTGAGACATATACATTGTTTATTGTTGAAAAATAAATTTGATGAACGTTACCATGTCTACCTCAATCGATTTAATTGACTTCAGTTTGAAAAAGTTTTACCAGAATCGCTTGTCTGTGTGTGATTCTGTATTTTCATCTAATACATATACTGAACCAGAAAAGTTCCTGTGACATTGAATAAGATTTAATGCAAAGTTATGTTTTTCACCAAATCTGAAACAATTTCGGTTAGAAACAGATAAAAGACTCATGTAAGTGTTCAATGGGTTAATTTGCCATACTGACTTCAGAAAATGCGTGATTGTATATAAAAAAAAATAAACATGCCAAAATGTCAACTTACAAATCAATATTTTGTGTGTCCACCTCTGGTTGCGATGCAAGCAACACATCTTCGTCTCATGGAATGGACCAGGCATCGCATAAAGTCCTGTGGGATATCTGTCCATATCTGCTGGAGCATGTTTTGAAGTTCATGGAGTGTCTGTGGAACACATGGTTGACGTCGAAAGCGCCGATCCATCTCATCCCACATGTGCTCGATTGGTGAGAGATCAGGGGAGCCAGCCGTCCAGGGAATGACATTCACGTTGTTTTGTTGAAGAGAACCCTGAACAAGTCGAGCAATTTGCGTCCGGGCGTTGTCATCTTGAAAAGTATTGCCTGGACCATGATGATGCAGAAACGGTAGAACAACAGGGCCGATGATCTTGTCGCGGTAGCGCTGTCCATTGAGATTTCCCTCTACCACTATCAAGCAGGTCCTATGTCTTGCTATAATCCCACTCCATACCATAACGCTGCCGCTCCCGAACCGATCTTCTTCCATGGCACAATGATTGACGTCAGTACACTCGAATCCGCCAATCGCTGTAGCTGAGGTGAAAACGAGACACGTCAGTGAATAGAACTTGTTCCCACTGCATGGCCGTCCAGCGTAGACGCAGTCTGCACCAGTGTAGATGTGCTTGACGGTGGTCTCCTGTCAAAATGGGACGTCTGGCGGGTCTTCTGGCGACAATCCCTGCACATCTGAGGCGGCGACGTAAGGTTTGTGAAGATATTCGACGAAGGCCAGGGATGCTTCCAGCAATCACTGTTGCTGGCTGGAATCGATTTCGTAGGTGTGTTGTTCGAATCCAGTTGTCTTGTCGATTATTGGTTACGCGTGGCCTGCCTCTCCGAGGATGGTCTCTGACTGCATTCGTCTGTTGCCAGCGTTGCCATTAACACCAAATGGTGTTTCTCTGGACGTTAAATTGTCTTTCAACATCACGTTGACTCGATCCCGCTTCAAGCATACCAATGGCTCGCAGACGCTCATTTTCGGACAGGCGTGGCATTTCGTAATGTTGCATAATTGCGTTATTTTGTTGATTTTCATGAGTGATCAAACGTTTCCACGCAAATATTGATATTGATAATGAACACTACAAAGTAAGTTACATTACATATTCCCATAATTTCCTTCACAGCATTACAAATATTGATTAAAAAAATCGAATTGTAGTTTTTTTCGATGCAAGAGTCAATGTTTATTGTTTAAATCAAATATTTTAAAATACAATTCTTAACATGCAAACTGAGCATCTGTTCCTATATCTTTTGTGATTTACCTTAGTGCATCCTTTAACATCTGTGTTCTGTTATCAAACGATCAAAACAATTTTAAAACCAAATCTAACTTTGTGGAGATATTTTGTCAAATATGGCCAATTGTATCCAAGGAATATTGAAAACAAAATACTGTCACCACTGTGCACGATGTTGCGCCTGTCTCGACGGTAGAGGTCAAGAATTTTTGCTCAATTTTTCCAATCATTGTGATACATAGATATTATTAATTCCCCAATTCTTGCAATGATTTTTCACTCATGCATCTCCATAATCTCAGCTAATATATGCAACACCATGGAAAATGGATCTCTTGGAATAGCAGAAAATGCAAAAGGGTGTTAAATGGGAGGTTTGAAACGTTATATTTTCAAACGAGAAAATTTCAGAGCTAGGGTTTTGTTTTCACTCTTGATTTATGATCATTTCGTCTGGGCACCATGTCGCACTGCTTGGTTAGAAAGCATACATGTAAATATCATGTGGTTTTAATACACAGTATGATAGGCATTGACAAGTAAGTGTCATTATTATCAGTACACTGTTTGTATTTGCATCGTCCAAAGAATTGTTTTGTCGGTCAACAGATTTGGACATGACGCGGGATATTTGCTCGTCCATCTTCCCGAGGCAAGGGAGTTAACTGACTGTAAAAGTCCAGTTTCCACCCATGCCGAACTAGGCTGGAATTCCTTGGCTCGATTGTAGCGCCACCAGTGGTGATTACGAGTTATGACAGACATTCTTTATTTCCTCCAATAATTGAAGAGTACATATGACAGTAAGTTAGGTCAAATCATAGATGACCTGTAGTGAACAAAACGCAGATAACAGAAAAATAATGAATACAATGTCCTTCTAGGTAGGAGCTTGTGAACAGTAACGGTTATAACATGCTTTGTTTGATGTGTAACCTGCAAATATGTACAAACTTTGAGACAACCAACACAAATCGTATCCAAGTGCTAAAATCATCACGACATAAGGTGTTGTGATCTCCTCCAAGTAAACAGTCAACCGGCAAGGGTGGAAACTGGACTTTTATAGTCAATTAATTCCCTTGCCTCGGGAAGATGGTGCTTGTCCGATTTGCATTGATAATGATGACTGTAAATAATGCAGACAACAGTTATACATGTACTCTGTTACAAAATACAAAATACAAAATACAGATCGATTAGGTATGTGTATCTATCTCAAGTCACAAATACGACTTTTGAGAGAGTCATTAACCTGTATATTCATTCCTTGGACAATAGAAAAGGGATGCGTTGTAAATATTAGTTAAAAACACTAATTTCTTATAATTTCCTTCAATCTTACTGTCTTCAGAAATTAAATTTAATGCTAATGTGCTTGTAAAATAGTGTTCCCGACTTATTTATACTTATTTGTAAATATCTACAACAGTGAGTCAAACTGACAGACATACAGACAGACGCACACACACAAACTATGCTTAAACTATCCATACAATTTTAGACTGACAACTGATTTAACACATGTTACAGAAAATCATAGTTATGCACTTCATATTGTTATCAACGCTCACTGTGTGGCCACACTAATTAGAATGTCTCTCCATATGTGTAGTGTAACCAAGTACACATATCAACTGTGATAACACCATTGTCATAGCAATGGGAGCGGTGAGTTAACCTTGTGGTAAAAGCATTCGCTCCTTACGCTCAAGAACCAGGTTCGATTCCCCACATGGGTACCATGTGTGAAGCTCATTTCTGCTGTACCCGTCGTGATATTGCTAGAATATTGCTAAAAGCGGCATAAAACCATACTCACTCACGCATAGCGTTATTTTTTAAATTACCATATGAAAATTGTGCTTTGAGATTTGTAGGTGCTTCTTTGAACAAAACCGATGTCATTACTCCGTGCTCGGCTTCCACGAACAGGCAGTTCTTGCATGAGCTGAGGTCGCTGCTGAGCCTCTATCTGGGGGAGAAGGTTCTACAGCCAGTGACCTCTACTCCACAACGTAGCAGCTCGGGTAAACACGCCTTTGTGTTTCTGTGTATGTTTAGTCTCTGATGTCAGGAAGGTATACATAAGATGGTGATTTCAATACTTGATGATTGTTTTCAGTTTCTGATGATTGTTTAACATGTATTCTACTGTTTACATTCTATGATGAGGTCATTAAATTTAAACTCATGTATTACGTACTTTACCAATACGGCACACATAAAGATTAGCACACACCATGTCTCTCCCCATCAAGTATCTATTTGTCTGTATTAAATCTGTGTTTTTTCTGTGTATTTGTAGGAGGAGCGATGTTCACTCAGTGGGAAAGACAACATGTCCGTTAGGAAATGATGTCACGTATAAAGGTAAAACATTTCGAGACACATGTTTGTTAAAAGGGGGTAAATCACTTTGTCAGATGGGTTTGTTTTTTATTTAATTTTAATATTTTCAGGATGTCAGTTCAATCAAAGGAAACTTATAGAATGGTATCATCTCATACATACGTGAACTTTCCAATCAAGAATGTGAAAAGCTCTTTATTGTCTGGCTTCGCTGGAACATATGCAGTTAACTCGAAAAGGCCTGTATTGAATCTACTCCCATACATGACATGTATGCAAAACGAAAACAATCGTATGTATTCAGTGTGTGTAACTGTAAACTTTTCAATGTATTTATTTTGGAGATTTAACGCTGCGCATTCGCGAGCGGTTTCCAAATCTAGCACAATTAAATCTACAGGTAGCTTAGCTCTGCAGTGAAACCAAAGAATGTTTATCCCCATTCTACCATTAAAAGCAGACTTTTGGTGTCAGTGAGGCAATATGGTGAGGTTGGGAGAAATAGGGTTAAGGAGGTGTTCAAAATAAATTGAATGTTTGCGTAAGTTCGGACTAAAGGCGGTTTTATAGCACAAGAATTCCATGCCATATGAGTATCAAACCCAGACACTATATACTGACTCTGTATCAGCCAGTCTTTGTTTAATTCCATTAATGGTTGCAACCAAGTATGGTTTTTCAACCAGGATTTCAAAGAGCGACTCTTACTGAAAATATGTTGGATAAGGGTTCAACATTCATGGCATTACTGAAGCTTTCAAAAGCTAGTTCCTTTCAATCTCCTAGGTTATGCAGGAGGAAGTTACTTCAAGGCCAAAGGTGGACCAGGGACAACTCTGTGCCTTCCTGATTCTCCGATCTACGCCAACCATACTGCAGAACGAACACCAAGTGCTCTCTATGGGACTGAGTATCAAACTCGTGCAGCTTCATTGCGTCTGCACAACATGTATGAACGTGATGTCCCTTGCGTGGTGTGCCGCAGTCGTCACAGGAGGAGTGCTGTCATGGTCCCTGCCAGGAATGAGTGCTTCCCTCAGTGACATCTGGAGTACAAGGGGTACCTCTTCGGGGGTTCCACTTCACACTCAGGTTCAAGTGATTATGTGTGTGTAGATGAAGACCCAGAATCCATAAAGGGAGGTCATGCAAACAAAAACGGACATCTCCTGTACCTGGTCGAGTCTACCTGTGGTGCCCTGCCATGTCCACCATATGTTAATGGCTGGGAGATGTCCTGTGCTGTTTGTACGAAATAAAAATCATCTTTAAGTTCCGTGTCTACAAATCAATGAGAATTGCGTCCTTTGTCGGGACAATGAAAAGCTGATCAAGTTCGAAATGTTTTGCGAGTTGAGGTGTCATAAGGAAATTATCCTTTTTTGCACGATACGTGTTGTTGGAAAAGAGATATAATATTCATATCCACGTTCATGTCAATTAAAATCAAAATGTAAAAATTGTCAAACAATGTCAAGTTTTTGTTAAATTCCGGGGGCGGTGAGGTAGCCTAGCGGTTCAAGTGTTGGGTAACACCAAAGATCCGGGTTCGATTCCCCACATAGGTACAATTGGTGAAGCCTATTTTCTGGTGTCCCCGGCCGGGATATTGGTCGAATATTGCTAAACGCGGCGTAAAACCATACTTACTGTCACTGTTAAACTAGGAAATGTTGGCTCTCTTCCCCGTTCAGTACGTCACAAGTTACATCACCAGGAGTGTATATCTCGACTTTCACCGTCAACCATGCACAATACATCATTCATGGATGTCTGATACAGCCGTGCGTATACATGCTCTGTTGGGTGCTACATAATCCAGCGCAAACAATATCAACCATGTCTGTGTGTCAGCTGCATTGCTGACAACTACATGTGGTTCTACAATACTCACTCAATACCGTCTGTATTTCTGATAATTTCTGTAATCAACGGGGTGTTTTTTTCGAATTGCTTATACCCTGTTTTAGAGTGTGTAAATCATCAACGTCAAAGAAAAATCGGTCTCGATTTTCTGCAGAAACAGATTCCATTTGGCAAAAAAAGCATTTGTTGCTACCATTATATGAAGGATCACTAAAAAAATCAGTGATGACACCAGGTCTCCAGGTAACACCCACCACTCACCCAAGTTGCATACTAATATAAGCGTTCTTTGGCTTACGCCTAACAGTACTCCTTTCGTAGGACAGTGGTGTGTACCAAATCGAGTCTTGCCCAGACAATCAAGTTAAAGTTGACCAGACAATCCATTGAAAGTTGACCAGACAATCCCGTGACAAGATAGTGCCTTTACCGATTTTTTAAAAACTGAAAATAATATGTTTATTTAGAATTACGCCCGCTGCGTACAAGTGCAGCTATTCTGCTGCTAACAATATAGTTTGCAATATCGTGTGTGGTGAAGATTATTGCACTTATATAGCGACGTACATGCACGTGTGTGTGTGTGTGGCTGCTTGTACTAGCCCGGACTAATGCCGATTTATGGTGCTAGCTCATTGAGATACCATGCCGCAGTTTAACATGAATACCCTACTTAGACATAGTATACTGACTCCGAGCCGACCAGTCCTTGTTTAAGCCCCTGTATGCCAAGCGTGAGACAGGGTAACAACAAGTACCATCTTTTTAACGTCTTATGCTATGACGCGCCCGGAGATCGAATCTCGAACCTTCCGACTTTCGACAATTGAATGACACATTATAAGCTTATAACCACTACCACGAGTTGCAAATGCCATAACTTGCCCGTGCAGTTTGCTTTACCTCCATAACACTTTTTAACAAGTGTGAAAACAATGCCGTTTAAGACATTACAAATCGACGATGGCTTTGTTTTGACGCACCGTTTGTCGAATATCAGGCCATCATCATTTTCCAATAACATTTATCCAATTTCTACACCGGATTTTTTGTGTAGTCAGGTTCAATGAACTACATATTACCTGTGCATTTCTCTTTTTGAAGAGTGTATATGCAACGTCGGTTTCCATGCTCTGTTCAAACAGATTCCATTGCAGTTGGAGGAGAAAAGCTTAAAAATATAGTTTGCAACACCGTGTGTGGTGAAGATTATTGCACTTATATAGCGACGTACATGCACGTGTGTGTGTGTGTGGCTGCTTGTACTAGCCCGGACTAATGCCGATTTATGGTGTTAGCTCATTGAGATACCATGCCGCAGTTTAACATGAATACCCTACTTAGACATAGTATACTGACTCCGAGCCGACCAGTATTTGTTTAAGCATCTTTATGCCAAGTTCCAGACAGGGTAAAACAAGTACCATCTTTTTAAGGTCTTATGCTATGACGCGGCCGGAGATCGAATCGCGGACCTTCCGCTCTCCGGGCGGACGCTCTACCACTAGACCACAGATGCGGTCCTGTGTGTGGTGGCACAGTGGGGAACGTTTTAATGTCACGACCGAAACATATCATTTGGAGTTGACTAAACAAATTATCAATGTTACTGAAAGAGGACTACAGTCAAACAGCAGAGACATCGATCAAGTTCAAGTGTTTATACACTCTTCAAAAAAAGAAAGGCACAGGCAGATTTTCAGTAACATTTTTGTACCTAATAAAGTCGATATATTTAATTTAATATCGTAGAAACAAATTTGCAATTTTGGAGCTCGATAGTCACATGTTGACGTGGTACAAAGACATTGCATACTGTTCATTGGCATGTCACATAAGGCCACAAGGTTGCGCTGAACTTGGTATCTCGTGTGACCGCCCCAGGCAGCAATCACGGCTCTGCATCTCCTCGGCACTGACTGGATAAGTGTACGAATTCTGTCCTGTGGAATTCTGCTTATAACGCGTTGGTCAGTTTTCGGAGTGTCTGTCTGCGGCGTGTTCTGACGTTGACATACACGTCGGTCGTGTTCATCACCGAAGTGTCCGACTGGCTTGAGATCTGGAGATTTCGACGGCCAGGGCAAGACGTTGATGTTGGCATTTTGAAGTTAGTTTATCGTGACACGAGCTGTGTGCGGTGGAGCGTCGTCCTGTTGAAACAGTTCCCTCTGGCGGTCAATGATTGGAAGAAGGTGAGGTTGAAGAATTTGATTCATGTAGCGATTTTTTGCCAAATTTCCCTGAACCACAACCAAGTCAGATCTCCGGTCGTAGGATATGGCCCCTCACACCATGTGACTACCGCCACCGAAATTGTCGAATTCACGAACACAATGTGGGGCAAAACGCTCATTTCGACGACGATAAACACGTTGTATTCCATCTCGCCGGTGAAGAAGAAACGCAAAACCACACTCGTCTCCAGTTTCTCAAATTCCAAGGCTGAAAGGTATGGCACCAACGCAAGCATCGCTGTCGATGGATCTGCTGCAAAACAGGGACGATAACTGCCCTTCTTGGTCGGATTCCAGCCTCGGGAAGATGGTTCCCGACAGTCTGCTCCTCAAACCAGGGATGAGTCTTGCAGTCTCTGGAGCTGTGGCATTGCGATGACGTGGGTGGAACAGTCGAATGTACCGATCCTGTACCGATTGGTAAATCTTGGTCGGCCGGTTCTCGGACGGTCTTAGTGGATTTGAACTGTGTGTATCGGTCATAAAGGCGGCAAATTTGTGCTGACGTTGAAGTGGCGTGAACCAGAAGACTGCAAATCCCCTCCTTAGATACGTCCTATGGCGATGTTCAGATGGGCAGCGCTGAGTCTCGGCATTTTCGAACTTTCGACAAATGAATGACGAATTATAAGCTTATAGCCACTACCACGAGTTGCAAATGCCATAACTTGCCCGTGCAGTTTGCTTTACCTCCATAACACTTTTTAACAAGTGTGAAAACAATGCCGTTTAAGACATTACAAATCGACGATGTCTGTGTTTTGACGCACTGTTTGTCGAATATCAGGCAATCATCATTTTCCAATAACATTTATCCAATTTCTACACCGGATTTTTTGTGTAGTCAGGTTCAATGAACTACATATTACCTTGCATTTCTTTTTTGAACAAAATATATAATTTTTTTATACCCAGAAGAATATTTGCCATTGAAGTTAATGGCTTGAGGCATACAACAAACAGGGGGGTCACCTGAATTCATGTATCTTCGTACGAATAGTACAACATACCTTGTACTGTATTAAAAGTGTGTACACTAGCGGTTGCTGCGTGATTTTACGTCGGATAACATTGTCTGCCTTGTTCACTGATCTGGTATCAGCAGAAATATACTCTCGAAAGATGTGGAGATCGGCCGTCAGAAGAAAGATCCACTTTAAAAAATGACTGCCAAAGGTGGAACGGTTTCGGTACCAGAATAACAGATTCAAACGGGCGTAAAATACAAAATAGTCATAATAATTATATGGACACCTGCCTTATCAGCAATACTTGTCCATAGGTGAGGCTTTATACTGTGTATTGTGACAAATCACAGTACACTGTCAGTACATTGTCGTAAGCTCTTTAGTGTTATACACTGGTATCCAGTATGCATCGACACTTTAGAGATCCAGACAATGGATCAATGACACTGATTTAATACACCTGGAAACCTGTATGGCAACACGATGTAGTCAGCATATTTGTAATAATTCTTAATCTGTGACTATGTATTTTGGTAATGGGCAGACGTCTGTGTAAAATCTTAAAAAGACAACATCAGAGCAAGTTATAATATTCCTGCAGCCAGGTCAAAAAGATCACATGTGTCCATACAAAATGTTACAAACTATAGGGATATGTGGACAGAGTGAAGACATACATTGCTACCCCTGAAGGTAACTACAGATGAGTGAGTTGGGTTTAACGCCGCTTTGCACAGTTTGTCAGTTATGTCACGATGTTGGAGGAAAGCCCGACGTGATGCCAGACGTTTACCACATTGGTGAAAACCCACGAGCCTGAGTTATGTCACGATGTTGGAGGAAAGCCCGACGTGATGCCACACATTGACCACATTGGTGAAAACCCACGAGCCTGAGTTATGTCACGATGTTGGAGGAAAGCCCGACGTGATGCCACATGTTTACCACATTGGTGAAAACCCACGAGCCCGAGTATGGTGCTGACAACCCTAGAAACATAATTGGGGCCAACCGGCATTCACACTAACGATCTTCGGTTTCTGGCATGACCAAGGGACACAGCTCTGCACAGCGAATTGTAGCACCTCAGACATCTGGACCACCTGTGCCCCCTTAACTGTAAGCCGTGACGGCAGTTACAACTATTGCATATGTCAGAATTGCCAGCCTGAATAACAATCTGATGTCGCCCTCCTCAGAATCAGTGAGTGAGTGAGTGAGTTGGGTTTAACGCCGCTTTTAACATTATTCTAGTTATATCACGGCGTGTCAGCTTAATGTGGGAGTAAAGCCCGAAGTGATGCAGGTCTCAGACGTTTACCACTTCGGTGAAACCCACGAGCACGGGTATGGTGCTGACAAACCTACAAACATAATTGGGGCGAACCGGGATTCGAACCCACAATCATAGGTTTCTTGGTGCCCAAGGGACGAAACTCTGCACAGCGAATCGCGGCGCCTTAGACGACTGGGCCACCCGTGCCCCCTCTCAGAATCAGAGGCATAATTTGGTTCTGGGGCAGTCTGTTCCAGTCTTGGTGCAAAGTGTTCTTATTTTCAATAAGGCTCTGCATGGTTGGCACCGAAGTTTGCGGGGGATATAGTAACGGACTCCATCCATCCGTCAAGTTTCGTTTCTGGAGCATAACTCAGAAATCGTTGAACATTTTGTCTGGAAACTTTTCATGTCTGTCAGGTACATGCTGAACGTGCCTTCTGCTATTTAGAAATTTTAAAAATATTTATTTTTAACGTTTCCATGGCAACAAAATGGACTTAGCTTCTGTGAGGGTAGTGTTCGTTTCCGGAGCATAACTCATAAACCGTTCAATATTTTTTCATGAAACTTTGCAGGTCTGTCAGGTACATGCTCAACTGGTGCCTTTTACTATTTAAAAATTTTTTAAATTTTTAAATTTTTTATTTTTCCATGG